>NC_089680.1:20943839-21629672 GCF_037042795.1 Molothrus aeneus | reverse complement strand
TCCACATTCGAGCTCCTGCAGGTGAATGAGCCACTACCAAGAATCTGTTGTGCATCTCCTAGTTTTTCATTTTCCTGAATGAAAGGAGGCCATCAATAAAACTGCAATAATCAGATCCACACCAAGCTACCTGTTGCAGATTCATTTACTGAGCTGCTCATCAAAGAACACCTTTGTACAGCATGCTCAGAACAGGCAGCAAGTTTTACGACAGTATGCTGCAGAAAAATTCCAACAGCATTTTCAGTAAAAGCTACAAGATACCTGTTAGAATTCTAGGAAAAATGAACCTTTACTACAACATTTCTGCAGCATTCATCATGAATTATACCCATCATGCATCAGTAGCAGACAACTGGACCTCTTTGGCTCTGAGTTGCCACACCCTGTATCATTTTACAGTGACAAACAGGTTCCTACACATCACTTCTTTCAACATTAAAGAGTACATCTGAAATATGGGGGGCAAGTAGTAATGATTTTAAATGACCACTGCAACACTAATAGCTAAAGTCATGATGAGGAAAATAAAGTATGAAAATGAAAAAAGTATGGACCCCAGCATGAGCTGTGCAACATGGGTATGCGGACCTATATTTCGAAATTCCAGAGGATAACACACTGCTAAGAAAAAACCTAGCAGTAATACAAGTTCCATCAAGGGTGAAGTTCCAAAATGTAAATCACTAGCTAAACAATACAGTCATCCTGAACAACTATAATTTATAATTAAACAAATATTTTAAAAATTTTTAAAATTTTACTTTGCTTGAAAGTAAAGTAATATGTAGTTCAAGAAAATTCAATTATTTAAATATAAAAAGCACAAGATTAAAGATAATCACTTCCTTAGAGCAGCATTATACCTGAGGCTGGTTCTGGGTAGAAGCCAACTATTCCAACTGATACAGTGGAATTTGCCAGGAAATAGGGAGGATGGAGAAAAGAGGGAAATCCCCACAATTTCATCTTCATTACACGGATTATGAACATAGGTTTTAAAACTGGCACTATGCAGACATCTCAACTGACTGAAAAGACATTTCTCAAACATTAAATCATAAAACCACAAAGATACAAAAAACCCTCAAACAACAGAATGCAGTGGGTTTTGGCAAAACCTACATTTTTACCTTGATAATTTTCTCTAAAAATTGCGTCCCTCTCAGAGTAAGTCTTTGTCTCTCTCACTCATTAAAAGATTAACTGTCTTTAAGAAAAGAATTGTCTTATTACAGAAGCCATGCACTTACATTTCCTAACAAATTTTATAGAAAGCAACAATTTGATAGAAAGGACTCATCTGTTGCTAAATAGACTAATTTCTACTCTAAAAGTGACCTACTTCTTGCATCCTTTAAGCATGAAACCTCAAACCATTAACAGCCTTTTGCATTTGTAATAAAGCAGCGAATTTTACTATGTTTGCCCACAGTGATAACTGCTCTCTAAGGGGCAGAGAAAAGTCTTTTCCTTTAAGGAAAGAAAAGCCAGCTATTAAACTTTGTCTAGATACTCCTGGATTAAGCAACTAATTTTGAGTCTCCTGCCAAAAAGGCAGAAATTTTTAACTTCCAATGAAACTTGCAAAACAATACAAATATTTTTGTTTATGCATTTGCAACTATGAGAGAGAGGTCAGTATCAAACTGCTATCTTAATGTAGACTGAAAATATTTTCACTACTTTTTCCTGCAAGAATTGAAATTAAGTTATTTGTAACATCCTATTCAAACAAGTGATGCCTGAGCAAATATTTTCTTCCAGTGGGAAAATTTAATTCTACAATGTTAGGCAGCTATCATTCAGCATCTTCAAAATTAATTTATTTTTACTAGCTCACTAAACAGACTAGGTGTAATTTTCAATTTTTTCTTGCAATTGAAAAATATGCGAGCCAAAAAAGCAATAGAACCTATGCTACTGACAATATAAAATACATAAATGGATTCAGACTCTATTTGTGTTTTCCATGGGATTCAGCACTCAAAATCTACTTCAAATTTTAAGGTTTTTCTCAATCACTAAAATTCCCCAGGGTCAGTTTTCTTCTGAAATCCATATGCAGCAACCCCCGTGCCAACTCTTTTTCATCAGGGTCTCTCCTATTTTAAGGCTGAAATTGATCACAAAAGGTGACTGAAAAATCTAGAAAGGAACAACGACACAATGGTCAACACTTATTGGTGTTTACATGATCGGAACTTTAATCCTACTGTACCTGCTCAGGCATAATTTTATGCTGTGCCTAGAGGATGAACTGTGTAGGAGACTGCATGCATACAGTTCTTCCACTTCCAGTAGCTTGATGACTTGCTTGGTAAGACACAGATCAACTAAAAGTAGTCACCTGTATCCAGGGTATCCTTGGGGATTTCAAGCAACAGGTTGCTAATCCAAATAGGTACACATGTATACCTGGTAGCTACGGATGATGAGGCACTACACTGAGTAAATGGTACAGAAAATTCTCACTGGCATCATTTGCACAGCAAACCTTTGTAAAAGGAATGTCATTCAGAACATATATATACACAAAGGTATAGAACCTAAGCAATGTATGGTTCCATTGAAATTGTCCAGTGTAATTTTGAAAATGTTTTATTTCTTTTTTTAATTACAAGAATAAGCCAACTGAAAACAGGTGAATAGTGGAGATGGATTTGAGCATAACAGAATCTTTTCAAGGGGCTGCGTGAAGTTCACTGTAAAAACTGTATCTTTGAAGGTGGAAAACTTTGCCAATTGGATATAGCCTAAGACGGAACCAAAGGTTTTTATTTATGTTCCTGATCAGAGAATCTCTGAAGCCAAATCAAATCTTTCTTCTAAGGCCTGAAAATGTAACTACCTCTTGGAAAAGAAGTCAGCAAGTTGGTGAACTCCTAATAATAAAGACTGACTGCACATTTATGCTTCAATTCTGGTGATATCAAATAAAATGCTAAGATGCAAATATTCCACAGAACTAATCTACACGATTAGTGCTACCCTAAATGTCCTGCTCACCGAACTCAAGTGCGACAGTGGTCAAGCTGTACTGCAGTTGAGTTCTGACTTTTTAATCACCTGTGGTATCCCAGTGTTACTCTTACTCTCTCAGTGAGCTACAGGATAGCCAGTCAGACCTTACTGGACAGGAAGGATGGAGAAGAGTAACAAAGCTTTCTTAGCCTGAAAGACAGAAGAACAGTGGCTGTAGCAAATAACCTGGACTAGTTCACATTTTGGAGGCCACAAGGTACATGTGTAACAGAAAGGGGGAGTTAGGAGCATCCAAGAGATAATTCAATGAATTGCAGCAAAAGACAAACACAGAGGTAATACTACACTGAATATAGCAGCACGCAGGTACCAGGTGAGCCTACACCTCTCCCTCTAGAATATTACTATTTGTAATATGCATATGTTTATGCAAATAAGAAATAATCATGTTTTGTAGTTCACATCAGTCAGCCCATGTAAAAATGGACAAAAAGGAATCAGATCTGGGTTTCAAGGTGCATAGAAATTAAGCAATTTAGACCATTATTTAAAAGCATGTAAGCAAAAGTCCACCATGTTAAAGGATTTTACTCAATGCTACCACTCAGTGTTTTACATTAATTCATTTTGAAGGACATGAGCTTAATTTTGCCAGATTCCTTGCCTATCAAAATTCAGCAACCTGTTACTGTTAATTTTTTCTTGAATGTAGCCACAAGCTAGAAGTATTAATTGTCTGGACTTATCTGTAAGTGCAAAACCTATCTCATACTTGACTACCCTGTAATGCTTTAATGCTTTTCTCAGCCTAAAGCATGGAAATTACAAATGAGTTAACGCTCTCTGTAGAACAGACAACAGACTGAACTCACACACTTCGAAGGGAAATTCAGCTTTTCAGGGTTTCTACAGGATTCAAAAAAGTTTCAAAAGTATTCAAAAATACTGTTTACAGTATTTCATAAAGCATAATGGGCTTTTCAACACCAGGAGATGTAAGCCCTTCAGAGAAACTTTTAGGGACAAGACAAGACAGAATGCTATTACATTATTTCTGTCAAGCTGACCAGATAAACTTCCAGGTCAGAAAGTCCACAGAGGGATGCAGAAAACTGATCACTTAATGAGAAGGTATTAATTTCTTAGAATGAAATTGGAGGAATGGAGAAAAAGAAAAAGCCATGCAGTCTGAAGCATCCAGAAGACAAAAAGCAATGAAGCTATGTATTTTAAGAATGACCATACTGGTCATTCCCTATATTCAGGGAAAGAATTTGATCAAAACATGCCACATTTTGTTGTTCACACTTAGGCAACATTCTTGCTTTTGTTAACTCAAGAAACCTAAAATTAAAAGGTTCAGAAAACTACCAATAAAAAGGAAGCTTCCTATTTTAATCTTTTTAACTATTACTCCTCAACTCCAAATTCTCTGCTGGCATTACTTAAATTTCTTACACTTGTGCTTAAAATTTATCAATCTTATCCAGTCTGTTGTTAACAAATATTAAAGCAATGGCTCATGAAGTTTTCCAGAATGCAATCTCGATGTTTTATTTGCAAAAACATTAAAAAGACTCTTGCACCTTATAAATGCAAACAGAAAACACTGCACATGCTTATATGTAAATGTAACTATAGCTGTAACAGTTCTGGTCTTCAGGAGGCCAACAGGGTCTTTCAGACTATACATGCTACTTCGTTTTGCTTTGTTTTCAAAGATTCTCCTCAGCAGACTGAAGATTCTCACACTAGCTCCCTCTTACCTCCAGCCCAGAACCAGGCTGGTTCAAAATAAAGATAGGCACTGGCACTACACTTAAAATTTCACAGCATGAAGGCTTTCTCAACATCTCTATCAGTGACTTGGTAAAGGAAGCAAAATACACTCATGCAGTCTGCAAATAACAGTCAACTGGAAAGTGAAGCATCTGACACTTCACAGCAAGCAGGGCTTGCAGAAGGGACCCAGGCAGTCTGGAAGAATAGGCTAACAGTAAAATATAATAAAATGAGGACAAATGCCCAATAGCAATAACTGCCCCAACAAGGCAGAGCCCTGCAGCCAGGAGGCTCGGGCTGTAACACAGCCTGGGCGGGCCATGAGCTGAGCCAGGGCCCAGGCAGCAACAAGGTGCCTGGGCAGCAACAATGGCCATCAGTGTCCCAATTCCTGTGAGGTGGTCACAGCCCTGGGAGCCAGGGGAGGCTCAGAACTATATCCTCTGCTCGGGTTTTTGTCAGATCCTATCTACACACAGTTTGGATCTCTTAACACAAACACCACCAACAAAATAGTGGGAGGTAAGAGGAGGTAACTGAGACCATGGGGCTGGAGACTGCAGCGAGAAGCAGCTACAGGCCTAGGGCTGGCTCAGGTGGAAGGAGGGATGGCTTCAGGGGCATCCAAGGGGGCTTGAGCTCCTCCATTCCCTCCCATCAGCATGGCACTGATCACAGGGAACAGAGGAGACACAGGCTCTTCACAGTGGTGTGTGGAAGGAGGCAAGAGGCAGCAGCCCAGCCTGACACATTAAAGGCTTGGGCCCATAGCAGCGGAGCCGAGCCCAGGGAGAGTTTCACACCCAGCAAGGAGGGGTCAGGTCCTGAGCAGACCTCATGGCTGAGCCTCCCATTGTCCCTGACAGAATGAATGATGCTGTCATTGTGTGAAACACAGAACAGTTTCACAGACAAAGCGTAAACCTAAAGGTTTGGCCTTTTGGGCTCTCTCATCCCTCCAAATGGGCAAATTTCCTTTTGGCTTTTTCACATCACTTAATTCTGGCAACACATAAAGAAGTCAGTACATTTTTCTGATTCAGACTGTGCAACATGTTACATAGATTTAAGAATGTTTGTTTATAGTTAAGAGTTTTGACTTGTTCTACCTTATAACTACTAAAATCATTTTGCTTAATATAGAACTATAGAACCTCTTTCAATGAAAGATGTTTTATTTTCTTATTACTTCCATCACACTATGATGTTTTTAAGGAATGCACATGCTCATTTGTTTACCCATTCCACTTTAAGACATGTACCAAGCTTGTGTATGAAATTAATCACAAAAACACTTCACTTAATTTCACTGTTAGGTCAATCTTTCTCATTGTACTAATCATGCACCAGCAACAAGCAGCAAAATCTTTATTGTGATGGCTTTTGACATGGGTGCAGGACTCACCCCTCCTGCCTTTAGCAGCTTTCTTCTGAATTCCTCTGTCGGGTTGTTGAATGTGAGCTTTTCACAGCGGAGGTGATTTACAGGTGGGTGGCCTTCAAGGTGCAGGAATAAGTCATAGTCAAATCGAACTTTCTTAGGTTCTTCCTGAGGGTTGAAAATAACCAGATAGAAACATCTAGCACCAAAACTAACTAAGTTGAAAACAAAGGCTACATAAAGACTGTCAATTAAAATTAAATAATTTTAAATCATTCTCTGTGTTCTCAGACACACAAGGTCTTACCAAATTACGGAATTTACCAAATGTCAGCTGAGCTACAGTAAATCAGAGAAGCTCCTATTAGCCCATGATAACACAAGGTAAAATGCATGAATTTCATGAAACCCTGACAAGGCTTGCTTGACACTGTTAAGTCATGTTTGGCCCAGGCTACAGATAGGTACATAGGCAAGTACCATGGTTCAGCTGACACAAGGTAACTCAGTCAAAAACACAATCACATTTCTGAGCCCTAGAGAGTACTGAACATAGTGGAGTAAGTTTTGAACACAAATTTCTCCACAGCAGCCAAACAACTGATTTCTTCGCAAGTTATAGAAAGGGGGAATTATGAATCTGCTGCAACCAACTACATTTGATCTCCTACTTACAGGGTCTGCTCATTTCTTAAAGAAACTTCATTGTCTTGAACAAGTGGGGTCAGATAGATTTCAAGTTTCACAAGAACTTTCAAGCAATTAAAATTCTCTGCCATTGCAGTGAAAAAT
Organism: Molothrus aeneus; assembly: GCF_037042795.1. Classification (NCBI taxonomy): domain Eukaryota; kingdom Metazoa; phylum Chordata; class Aves; order Passeriformes; family Icteridae; genus Molothrus; species Molothrus aeneus. The sequence continues at coordinate 21,622,732 of NC_089680.1, read as the reverse complement.
TGAAATTGAATGTTCCCTGTACCAATACAGAAAGAGAAAAAACACAAAAGGCAGATTTATCTCAGGAGAAATTACCAGTGCTCTAGTGCCCTGGGAAAGCCTCAGCTGAAAAAGGAAAGTGGCTGCATCAAACAGACTTCAGTATCTTCTATCTTGTAATACAAACTAAGTCCATTTTGTGTTACACATTTACACAGTCCCTACTAGAAGCTGTATATGCATTAAATGCTTTTTTAAGATACTATCAAGCAGCCCTTCCTCCAAAGGTCCTGATGTGCAATGGAAGTCACCAAATCAAGCCTTAGGAAAGAATAAAAAAAAAATTCATCTTGAAAAAAGTTTCAGTAAAAAAAAATTCAAGTTGAAAAAACCATGAGGGAAGGGAAGGAAGAGATACAGCAAAACCTTAGCACATATCCAACACTGCATGAAATTAAAATACATGTTCTGTTCAGTGACAGATGCTTTAGAAATTCACATTAACCATGCTGAATTTTGAGATAGGATTCCAAGTATGGGAAGAACAGAAAACATAGAAATCTCAGTTATTTTGAAGGTTAACTCAGAAGTTTCAAACACTCAGCCAAGAGACATCCTAATCTGTCCCATCTCTAGACTTAGAGCACAAACAATAAAAGGAGACCTGAAGTTGTCTGTTTCTGAAGACAAAAGAAAGCAGTTCCCCTAGATGAACTTTTTTCACAGTTCTGACAGTTCATAGAAATAAATGACATCATAGAAATAAATGACATCATTTTCAAAGGCAAACATGGATGATACTTCTTGTTGTTAGAAATATTAACATGATTTTGTGCAGAAAAAAATTGAAGCAATTTATTCCCTGATCTGCTTAGAAAACAGCAATGTTGCTATAGGCAACATGTTGGTACCAGCAGCTTTGCCATAAAAGCCAAGTTGTAATAATTCATGAACAGTAGTCTTCAAACAATTTTCTGGAAAGTCAGGTGAACATAACCAGTGAATAAAAAGCAGACTTACTACACAAATGACCATCAGTACCACTGCACTGCCATTATTTCAAAATGGAGGAGATAGAATGTGCTGCAGTTTATGAGCCTTCTCCTATATGAACTGCATTTTCCAGAGTAGGAGTCTTTGACCTAAAACCATTCTTAAGGACATTGTTTCAATGACTAACAACCATAGCCTGCTGTTGCTGAATTTGGGAGGAGAGCTTGGTTGTAATTTCCATAACTCTTTAAAGCTTGGAATATTTTTCTATAATGGCGAAATATATATATTAAATTTTCCACCAATTTCTGTTTAGTCCTAGAACAGGATCCTCTGTGGCCCAGGTAGTTTCCTGTACCCTTCCTTTCTCTATCCATGAGGGTATTTTCTGAATCAGAAATTCAGCAGCTGTCTACCTTTAATAAATGATGACGGTATGTCTCTCCTTCCTCCTTCTGTCTATGTCTTCCTTTTCTGTATTGGAGTACCTGTGAACTGCTTAGGGGGGAAAGAACAGCTGAGCCTGGAAAAAGTAGTAATTTGCCTGCTCAATTTTTGTGCCACTCTTCCTTTGTATTGCACCCAGCCCAGGGAAGCACATGCTGCTGCAGCTGTGTGACAGACTGACTGACTCACAGTCCAACTGTTCCTCGTTGTATTACATGAGACCAACAAGGGGTGAGGGATGTTTGCAAACTTCCTAATTCCACATGTTCCTTGAGGGTAAGGCAAGTTGTAATCACCGCTGCCCTCTTGATCTCAGTCTAAGCCACAACTTCTGCTGGGGAACACCAGAGACTTGCTGTCTCCACACTCAGAAAAAGCAGCCACAAGTCTGGTGGAAAACAAAAAGAGAAATATTGGGCAGGAAGCTTTCTGTAGAGATGCTCAATGATTGACTCACTGTCTTCTACTTTGTCTGTGGGATGAACATCATCTACTTTGTCTGTGGGATGAAGAGACTGGGCTGATTTTCATTAGATTTTCTGAATGAATCAAAACAGTTTCCCTAATAGTAAAAGGGCTAAAAAGCATACAAAAAAGTCTGATCAATTCACTGAGCCAGTTCTGTTTCATTTTCAACAGCAAACATGATAAATCAAGACCTGCTCTTACAGATTGATACAGGGAACATGTCAGAATTACCTATTCAAAACCTAAAACTTCCAAAGTGCCTGAACAGAATTACCCACACCTCACACCTTAACAGGGCTTTCTGTGAAAGATAAAACAATACACACTTAAAGACACCCATAGCTAACCCCAAAAGAAATTTTAGGTGATCAAGGTTTCAGAAAAAGTCTTTCAAAATGCATTTCTATTTTCTTTCTCTTTTAGTCTTTTACAAAGTATTCAACACAGTAAAGATATAATTTTGACTTGATTAAAATAGTAATTTCATTATAATCTTGATAATATAAAATAAACACAGGTATCTTTGAATCGTGTTAAGTACCATAACAGCTCCAAGGCACATGACATATAAAGGGAACCTGAATAACTTTGTATATTAAGGTAGTGTGCATTAAACTTGGCAAGATTTTGCTCTTTAATTTCACACAAATCCAGTTCTTTTTATCTGTACTAGTTATTAGTAATGCAGACCCCGTTATGTACAATTAAAGAAAACCTCTGTATTTGCTATGTGAGAGACTCACAAGAAGTGCAGCAACTACTTAGGATGTAAGGTATCACAATAGCATAAGTTTTGCAGAATGGCACTAGATTTGGCTTGAGTCTGGTAATGTTGAATATAATGAGTACTCACATGCAGTCTAAAATAATGTTTTTTAACAGATAAAGGATGCAAGATTAAAAAAAGACTGTTTTGAAAGATCAAAACCGGAACCAATTATAAAGATTTGTAGTACTAAATAGTACAATGTAATACTAAAATAGAACAATTCCTTCATTAGATAATCAACATAATCAAGACTGGTGTAATTTCCTCAAGTTTAAGTGGCTCTTTAAGCATTAGTTAAAGTCTGTCCACTCTTTAGCAGGGCTAGTAATTCTTCTCAATAATTATATTATTCTTCTCTTTTTCAATAAGGCAATTTTAATTTCAAAGAGTTATCTCCTAAATACTGTCCACCAGTAGTCTATATTGGATGCAATATTATTTAACTTCCCCATCAGTGCCTTGGATGAAGGGGCAGGTGCCCCCTCAGAGAGTTCACTGATGACACAGAGCTGGGAGCAGTGGCCGATACCCCAGAGGGCCGTGCTGCCCTTCAGAGGCTGGAGAGAGGGGCAGAGAAGAACTGCCTGAAATTCAACAAAGGCAAATGCAGGGTCCTGCACCTGGGGAGGAAGAACCCCGGGCACCAGCACAGGTTGGGGTCTGATCTGCTGGGAAGCAGCTCTGAGGAGAAGGGCCTGGGGTTCCTGGTGGACAGCAAGCTGTCCATGAGCAGCAGTGTGTCCTGGTGGCCAGGAAGGGCAATGGTGTCCTGGGGTGCACTGGGAAGAGCAGTGCCAGCAGGCTGGGGGAGGTGATCCTGCCCCTCTACTCAGCCCTGGTGAGGCACAACTGGAGTGCTGTGTCCAGTTCTGGGCTCCTCAGGACAAAAGACACATGGAGAAAGTCCAGCACAGGGTGACAAAAATGATGAGGGAATCTCTTTTAGATGGAAAGGCTGAGAGAATTGAGTCTGCTCAGCCTTGAGAAGAGATGACTGTCAGGGACCTCACTGTTAACAAGTATCCAAAGGGAGGGTATCAGATGATGGATCCAGGCTCTGTTTGGTCATGCCAAGCAACAGTACAAGAGTCAATAGGCACAAACTGATGCACAGGAAGTTCCACCTGAACATGAGGAAGAGATTCTGTAACGTGCAGTGATCAAGCACTGGAACAGGTTGCCCAGAGAGGTCATAGAGTCTCCCTCATTAGGGATATTCAAGAACTGTCTGGACACAATCCTGTGCCATCTGCTCTGGGATGACCCTGCTTGAGCAGGGATGTTGAACCAGATGACCCCATGTGGTCCCTTCCAACCTGACCCATTCTGTGACTCTGTGAAATACAATTACGCAATTTTACATGTTACAGTAATACTGGGTTGAGAAACAGCATTGATAAAGATAGTTTTAAATATAATTCTTAACCAAGTTTACAAATTGAAGTTCAAAACTTAAAAAAAACCCTCACTTCAACATGATTTTTTTTCTTATGAAAAACATGAGATTCCATACCTTGTTTTTGAAGTAAACCTCAATTGGTAAAATGAAACCAGCATATCCAGATTCTTCAACTTTGTAGGGTGGGTCCTTGCACACTGAAACAGAGAAAAAAACAGTATTTAACAAAAAAAATTCTGAAATTCATAAACAAACTACACGAGTAAATCTGTGACAATAGTTCTACGTGGCACTGTTAAAAAACTGCACACATGCAATAGGATAGATCTGTGCACAACTCAACCTGAATTTTGCAGGCAAATTTTTCTCGCCTGCATAAAACCTCCACTTTATGGATAGGAAATCTATCTCAAATTTGAAAACTTTATTATTGGGAAAGGGGAGACATAACACAGCACTTCATCATATAGTGAAGAACATTAGGAAGGTTAACTATGGTATTATGTTTAAATAATATCCAGATTTTCCTTAAAGGATTCAGACTTCAAGAACAATACTGTGCGTATTATTATAATACCATAATACCATCTTTTTCTCAGTTTAATTTCTCAGTTTAATTATTTTTATTTTAGTTATAATTCTTTTAGGTTTTAGCTACTTTGAGTCCCCATGGTACTGAATAGCAGATCTCTGAAGAAAGTGGCACTAGCTGTCAACTCCAATCAGTGACAAAAAGTAGATTGTTACAAAACTTGGAACAGAAGCCATCTCTGCCTTCTCCTGTTTGATTGCATAGCAGTCTCATTGTCTTCAGTCTCAGAACTCAAGTCTATGTAACATATGAGCACAAAGGGAGGCTAAGCTTGAGAAACCATGCATATAACTGAGTTCAACTCCGATGCTTCCAAATGCTGCATGTATGACATGCTATGTATGAAAAATCATGTCTATGGCACTACCATCTCACTGAAGGTTTCTCCACTGTAGGCTGGTAGAATGATGCAGTGTATAACACAAAAGGCTGACTTCATCAAAAGCATCCCCTCTAGCTCTGTGAACCTAGCTGACTGGAAAAAAAATTCAAACTATCAGATGAATCACAACTTGCTCAGACATATACTCCTTTCAGAATTGCCTGGTAGTTTACAAAAAGAATGTATTGCAATTAACTGTACAGAAACTGGTTACCAAAATTATTCTTTTTAGCAAAGCACCACAGATAGGCACTTAAAATCCTTTATCATCCTGAAAACATGACAAGGCCCATCAGACACACCCAGGAACATAAACACTCTTATGTTCCCAATAGTACAATTAGTACTGCAGCTTTCTGAGGACATGCAAGCTTGGCTAATCCCCAAGCAAACAAACACAGTGGAATTTTCTACTTCTACCTTGCCATTCTCCTTGTTTACTAGCACCAAACCCCTCAAGGGTTAGGGGGATCACAAGTCCTTGTTCACCAACTACAGTTCGCTATCACTATCTCATTCACCACATGAAGTTAACAAAAAGGGAAGAGGGAAGAAGAACAAGAACAATCTCTGTTTACATGGTTCTGCAACACAGTTCTCTTGAAGATACAGAAGTTAATTTGTTTCTCCTAGCAGGAAAAAAAAACCAAAAACAAAACAGAGAAGCCATAGTTCGTAAAGTGGGATTTGAAAGGTTTTGAAAAAAAGCATTATGATGACTGGTCAAATCTAAGAGATTGTTTCAGACCAAGGTCTTCAGTTGGAAACTGGAAGAACCTCCCAGAAGTAGTATTTCCCTTAATATTGGCACATCTTCTCCTAAGATGACTTGGCAGCATTTGAAAAATGTAAATATTATAGTCCTAGTTAAGCACAGAGGTTACAGTAATATGTACTGGCAATTTCTCAGTCAGTGATAAAGGAGTGTTCTTGCTCCTCCTCAACGTGAGGAGAAAGCCTTCACAATATTTTTTGAATGGTCACACACAGAAGATTGAAATCCACTTATACAAAAATGGGGAAAGATTACACAAATCAGATAGAAATGCAGAGGCTTTAGAAACAGTTATTTCAGGCTACATATTTGTGATGTCACAAACATCACATCAACTTCTTCCTGAGCATTTAACTGGTCCAGAAAACCTCATTAGCATAAATATTTTTCATTGCCTCTCTCATTAAGCTCTTCCTGCAGATTTACACAGCTGTTTGCCACGCTGAATAGTACCTTATCAAAGTCTCCTGGCTCTTCAAAGACTCTGAAACAGCTCCCAGTTTTGACAAAGCCTGGATAATAGGCTGCAGAACAATTGCCTGGAAAGTACTTTGGGTATCTTCCCAAACTGAAAGATGGGCTTTTAACACAAGGAAAATTCTAGTCTTGTGAATGAAACCTTCCTGAAGAGAAAAAGAAGTGATTGAGCAAAGCTCAGTGCTATTGTGTATGTGCAGACTGCAGCTATTACATTTTTCTTGCATTTTTAGTGGGAGCCACCACTGACAGAACATACTGACAGAAATGGCATTTCTGTGCACTCTGAAACAGCACTCCCTGGGCTAAGCCCTTTTTGTTTTATTGAACTGTCAGAAGGAGTACCCAGGGCTGCAGTGACATGTGGTTTAGCCAAGCCAACAGGAAATCATCCTAACAAGGCATGCTGACCAGAGAAAAGAGAAGTGGCAAGAGTTCTGTAAACCGCAGAAAAGGAAGTAAGAAAAATAAAAAAACTAAAATCGCTCAGGAGAGGAGAAGAGGGGGAAAAATCCCAAACCTGTAGTGAAAAAGGTAAAGAGAAACAAATGGAAATTGCAAATGTAGACCAACAAACTCAACCAACAACAGAAACTAGGAACGAGTGATTTTGAAAAAGGAAGCGCCCTAACAGATTCCCCAAAACTTGCTAGGAAAAAAGTGACTGTGCTAAATGAGGTACATAAGCAGAAAACACTACCTTATTACAAAAATCTGAGGGACAGAGGCATTTTACCTCTGACTGCTCCTTTCCTTTAAAGTGCCACCTAAAAATCCATTTCAAGTACAAGACCAAGTGTCTTGAACACCATTTACCACTAAGACTTTATTATTATGGTCAGATTTATTTTTCCTAAGGAAAAAGCTTGTATGAACCCAATTTTCTCCCTCTCTGCTGTATCTTTTGTCTAAGTTGTCCAAACTCAAGGCAGTCTCTACAACAATTAAAGCCCTGAAGGTTCCCACAGACTCAGCTAAAAACTGGTGTCAGATAAGGCAGTTCCAGGGAACATGACTGAGATGCAGGAAGAAGCAGGCAACAGCATACAGAATAACAGAACAATTATAAGTGTTTCCTGTCACAAGTGTTGTAGGTCCAGGAGAAGATAAGTAAAAAACATAAGCAAAATTATACATATTTATTTACACGCACTGGCCGCAGAATAAAATATGGGGAGTTTGTTGCCTGTGTAAGGCAAAATAAGGAGCTTAGCTCAGCTGATCAGAGCATGGTGGGAATAACACCAACATTGTGCATTCAATCCCTGTTCAGGCCCCTTAAATGTTGAACTCAATGATCCTTGTGGGTCCTTTCCAACTTAGAATATTCTGTGAGTTCATGGTACTGACCTGTTATTGTATGTTTGCCATGATCATCTCTTCTCCCACAAACAAAAATTTTAGTCCTAATGTATTTGCAAATACATTTGCTAAACAGATAAATCAATTAAAACTATTTTAGGTGCAATTTTGAAATAAAAATAGGACCTCATGCAACATAATCATAATGCTGAAGTCTGTCTCTTATGTTCACCATGTTTCATTGTACTGTGGGGTGAACATCGCAGTAACAGGCAGTAACACTTGGTATGTTTAAGGCCACAGAATGGAAATTAGATCAAACGGGTCTCTAACTATGGCTAAATCTATTGTGAAATGCTGCACAGGAGCTTGAACACAGGTGAAATCAGATGACTAGTTAAGTTGCAAAAAGATAGAGGGAATAGAGGAAGGTGTAAAAGCCAGGTCCTAGGATAAGAAGGTGGAATGATGGTTTGCCTTAACGCTGAAAAACCATACACATGCACACATGTACAACTGCACAGGGGATGAATTCTAGTCCTGCACACACTTCAGGTGATCATCTACAGTATACTGTCACTTAACCTCCTGTGAGAGAGGACTACTCAGGCACTCAGCTGCAAGGCTAGCTGTACTACAAACACTTCATGAACAGGAATAGTCAGAAACACACTGGTTATGCTGATGCGTTCATTTTGAGCTGCATTCCTATACAAACAGGTTCCAGTAATTCATAGATGATAAGTTATGGAAACGCTCTTCAAACAAAACCTGCCTTCCAGCAACTGCAAGGTATCAATGGGCATCAGTAACAGCAACATTATCACTACTACTACTAGTTTTATTAATAAGGATTTCTTCTCAATAATGATCTGTTTACATTACATTGCCTAACCATACTATCAAGAGGCCCTGCAGAGAGACCTTGACAAATCAGAGGGCTGGGCAATCACCAACTGTATGAAGTTTAACAAAGAAAAGTGCCAGATTCTGCAACTGGGATGAGGCAACCCTGGATATGTGGAGAGACTGGGGAATGAGACACTGGAGAGGACTGCTGCAGAAAGGGACCTTGGCAAATCGGGATATTCCATGAATCTGTGACACTCATTCTGCACGTTAGAAAGAAACGAGAGTGTTCAGTTCTCATCCAGTGCGTTCTATAACTAAATTATTTGATAATGCCTGCAGAATGAGTCACCCAAGATCACCGAAAGGCAGAAAAGCATTGATGATTACCTGTCCCTTGTTCTATCAGAATACACCTTCTATACAGCTCACATAAATTGCTTAAATCCTTTATCTCACATGATTTATTTCTTTATTCCGCAAGTGAGGCACTACTTTTTTCTTTCTCAAATGCATTCCCATGTGTTGCATGGGACATTATGTCTGATGTGTTGCATCAGACATTAACTGACACTGAAGGAACAGGTGCAATCAAGCCACAATGCCACATTTTACTAACAGTGACTACATTGAAGCCTTTCGACATAATAATAACAAAATTCTAGTTAAAGCTATCTTTCTTAAAAGCTTTAACATGCAATTCACTTGCCAGTTTAACACTTTGAAGACATCATTATGAATAGATTTTTTCTTTATTAAAAATACAGTCAGAATGAACAAGTTAAGGCAGAAGCTCCCTTCAAGCAGATTTCAATGCCACATCAGAATAATGCAGAATAAAGTCTGCAAGAATTCACACATATTTTATGCAACCTGCAGGATACTTCAAGTGGGTGCCTGTAAGAAGTGATGCCTTAAAGATAACTGATTTAACAATAAGGATTTTTGTATGAGTATCTTATAGATATTTGCTCATTATTTGCTCATACTGGTCACATTCTGACCCACTATTTCATCTATTCAACACCACCTTCCTTAAAAGTTGCAAAACCAAGGGGTGGCATTCATTTTCAGAGGAAGGCAGATTTTGGTACCAAATCCCTCCTACAACAATAACTCAGCTTTAAATATTCAGCTGTGATTTTTTTAAAAGCTCTTCAACTCTGCTATTCTGCAGCTCACCTTGCCAACTTGAAAGGTCCAGTATGTGGATTCTTAAAAAAACCAAAACAGCCTGGAAGAGAATGACTCTGTTATCTTCTATATTCAGGCACACCTCAGCCATTAATATAAAAAAAAATTCTAGGCAGGTTCAAACCGAAACTGGAAAAAATTACTAAGATGAGTGTGGTTTAAATGGTACATCCAAGACTAGGAATAAGGATAGTCCATTTGCTTCACACCTTTTGCTGACATGTACTTCATGAGAAAGATAAAACCCCAAGAAAAAAACACCAAAGGCACTAGAAGTTCTAAGACTGGGCTCTCAGCACTGGAGTACATTCTCATATTGTATAGAATCTACAGCCCATGGGATTTTCCATTTCACGCAGAAAAACAGGTCCCACAACTGCAAGATTTGAAGTAATTTCTTTCTTGGTTATTAATTATATACCTCTTCTTCCCATTAAAGACTTTGCACAGAGAATATTTTTTCTTAACCTCCATACAGATACTTAACACAAATCATATATAAATATATGACATAAATCTCATTCTCTATTTTAATTTCATTATGCTATGCAAGGATCCAACTGGGAATAAGCATTTCAGAGCCAACAAAGTTAGTCTGTATAGCAGTGGTGCCATAACTGTGTCAAAATTTTGGGATAAAAGAAGTTTTACAAGCAAGCCAAGACTTTTTTTTTTTCCATCACACTTCCATCCTTCATGGTTATTTCACTTGACTCATTGCAGAATGAGTAATGAGTAAGGCTGGAAGGGACCACAAGTGAATGTCTGGTCCAACCTCCCTTCTCAGGCTGGGACATCCTAGAACACACGGCACAGGATTGTGTCCAGTTCTTGAGTATTTCCAGCCAGAGAAACTCTGCAACCTCTCTGGACCTTCTCCAGCAGCTCTGTGTCTCTCTTGTCCTGAGGAGCCCAGAACTGGACACAGCACTCCAGTTGTGCTTCACCAGGGCTGAGTAGAGGGGCAGGATCACCTCCCCCAGCCTGCTGGCACTGCTCTTCCCAATGCACCCCAGGACAACATTGCCCTTCCTGGCCACCAGGACACCTGGACAGCTGGCTCATGGACAGCTTGCTGTCCACCAAGGATGCCAGGTCTTTCTCCATAGAGCTGCTTTCCAGCAGATCAGGTCCCAGCCTGTGCTGGTGCCTACAGTTATTCCTCCACAAGTGCAGAACCCTTCAATTTCTTTTGCTAAATTTCTTTGTCCTTCAGATATAATATACTGAAAAAAAAAATTGCCTGTATCATCTACCTCATTACCTTCCTGAAGCTGTTCAGAGTAGGCATACATAAGATCATGAATGCTATAATCTACCTCCCAAAATTATTTTAGCAATTGGAGAGTGGGACTAAGAACAGGAAACAAAAAATATCTCTTTCAACCACATTCATACCATTAATGGAAAAATAATAAAAAGTCTGTTAACTTGAGCAAAACACTTGAGATGTATTAATATGACATGAGGTTAAACTATCAAAGAGTATTGCTAAGGCTAGAATAATTATTTATGGAAAACATTAATCTGTCTGTTTTTTCTGCCTGCCACCTAGCATTACTTGTGTAACAGAACAACACAAAGCTCTGCAATCAAATATACCCTGAAAGGGAGAGACTTGTAGTTTGTGTGCAAACATGTTTACAATTAATATGATGTAAATGTATGCTTCAGGCATAAACTGAGTTTAAGCACTGTGTTTGCATACAGATGATGCAAAGGTTGTATACACTGGCATGCACATAATTTATCACAACAATTACACTATTAAGCTGATAGGAATTTTGAGGGGAGAAAACAACCATGTGAGGATAGGGAAGTGGCATATAAAACTACAAATTTCTTCAACCAGAAATAGTTAAAAATGCAATGCTGGTTCTGACCACTGTAGCATGCCTATAGCTTTATTCTTCTCCTTAAGAGAGGCAGAATAGAATAAACTATTTCAGTTGGAAGGGACCTACAATAATCATCTAGTCCAGCTGCCTGAACAGTGATGACACTGTTCAGTGTTGACTTCAAGACATAGTTCAAGTATGTTGTTAAAGACATTGCCCAAATGTCTCTTAAACACTGACAGCTTGGGGCATTGCCCACCTTTCTAGGAAGCCTGCTCCAGCATATTTGACTGTCCTGATATTAAAAACAAATGCTTCCAAACATCCAGTTTCAACCTGCCCTGGCACAGCTTTGAACCAAGCACACAAATCCCATCACTGGGTCCCAAGTAGAAGAGATCAGCACCGCCCTCTCCACATCCCCTCCTCAGGCAGCTGTTCAGGGCAGTAAGGTCACCCCTCAGCCTCCTCTCCTCCAAGCTAGACAAACCCAGAGTCCTCAGATGCTCCTCACAGGACATTCCTTCCAGCCCTTTCACCAGCTTTCTTTCCCCTCCTCTGGACACATTCAGGGACCTTCCCACCCTTCTCAGAGGGGTGCTGGGGCCCAGCACTGCACACAGGACTCGGGGTGAGGCGCAGCAGGGCTGGATCCAGCGGGATGATCCCAATCCCAGCTGGTGATGCTGTGTCTGCTGCACCCCGGGATGGGGTTTGCCCTCCTGGCTGCCCGGGCACACACTGCTGGCTGGGAGCTAACCAAGGCTTCCAGTTCATTCTGTTTGTTTCTCACACTGCATGAGCTGATGTACAAGCATTTCAGATACAATGAAAGATAAATATTTTTATATATATACATATATATATATACACACACACTGAAAGGTACAATATATTAATTCACAAAAAAAGCTAGCCACTGATACATTTCTTCACAAGCTCTGAGTGCTACATTCTACACAGCTGACAAACTCCCCTTTGCACATAAAATAGAAATAGAAGGAAAAGAAATACAGATTGGACCATAAAGGCAGAAAATCTTCAACGTGGCACATGGTCTAACCCTGAATAATTGGTTTTGCTGTAGGCCAATTTCAGCATGAAGTGAACAAATAGCTTTTAAAAATATTTACCTCAAAAATGGTCATATTAATTAAATTGCCTTTGCAGTAATAATCTGATGGAAATCTGTAAAACAAAGTGATCAAACTGAATTTTAAGAGATCATAGGTGTCTTAGGCAAAAACTCTAGCTAAGTGTTTTCTTACACATAAGAACCATTCATCATGCAATACTTCAAGTCTGCTCTTTTGAAAAGAACAGAAAAAAAAGTGGACAAAATTGCATTTGCAAATTGGTATTTTTCTTTCAAAAAATGCCACAACATTAATTAGAAAGCTATTGATGGAAATATTAGCAAGGTTTTACTCATTTATATGCTACAGAATAAACAATTTCTTCTGTAATCCCTAGCTCTACTTGTTTCTGAGAGAAGCAACACAGTGTTGTTTCCAATTTTCCAGTCCATGACGTCTTTCCAATTTCACTGTTGAGTTGCAAGTATTCAGTAATAAGGAAATAGTTCTCATTGTAATTCTTAAGGAACACTTTTGGGGGTCATAATATTTTAGTTATGCAGATCTTGGAAAAAAAGAAAAAGCTTCCTAATGACAATTACATAGGCAAACTGCTAACATTAATTTTTTTGACCAAATACCCCAATCTTTGTTCAGACAGCATTATCACACCAAAAATTCTTCTAAAATCACTGGAAAAGCTAAGTTTTGACTTTGTGAAGAATAATTCAATGCAAACATTAAACTTTTTGCCCTACACAATGTATTTATCTTGCTTTGGTATGCCTCTGGAACATATAACATATTTTCTCCATGTAGTGTATTGATTAAATAACAGCTTGGAAAACAAAGTAGAAATAATTCAGTGTAAACATCTTGAATAAAAATTAGAGTGTGTACCACCAGTGAGACATACAGGAAACAAGTAAGCTTAAACACAAAAAGACTGCAGAGGAACAGAAAACTGCACTTTTCTTCAGTTTTGATAAGGGGAATGTAAAGATTCTCCTTGAGTGAAGAAAAGTAATTCAAACCTGCAAAATTATGCCTGTATAACAATTTCAACCTAAAATACATCCTCCATTTAACATTAGTTTATTATGCTTTCAGGAATTAGAGTAGATATTGTCTAGAGGACATTAAATTAGTCAAAATGAATCAGCATTTCATACTAGCATATCATGTGCTTTCAAAGTTTTTTAGTTAAGTTTTTTATATAAAAGCAGATTTTCTTGCTTGGAGAAAATTTATCCGAAGTATTATTTCCCGTAGTAGATGGGCTGATTGACAATAGTTAACTGCACAAGAAAGGTTTTTAAAATCTGGCATATTTAATTCTGGAGGTTTCTTATCTTTCTTATTTTTTATTTGATGGGGTTTTTTTTTTGTTTTTTGGGTAACTGGTTTTGTTATTTGTTTTTTGTTTTACCCCCAACAAAGTGCGGGGTAATTACCTGAAGCTGTAATTGGAGGATTAACCCTGACATGTAAATGGCCCAAACTTATAACTGCATGAAAACTTGTGACCATTATCCATCTTGGGTGTAGCCCCTCTTGGAGGCTTCTGACTGTCCAAGGTGTACCTGTTGAAGGCCTTGAATAAATACCCACTTTTATTCTCTTAATCTTGTCTAGCTTCTGTTTTAGGTACCCACTCCAAGGCATCAATTGTACAAGCTGGAAAGCAAAACAGTGAGAGATTACAAGTTAGAACTGCAATTGTATAGGAAAATATATAAGCAAAAACCACTCTCTTAACCTGACAGAGTCAGGATGCAACCTGACACCCTGTTGGTCAGGGTGTTGGCAGGAGTCTGATTAAATGGTGGCTGCAATCCTGAAGTGATCAATGTGGTTATAGCAGTGGTCCTGTAGAAGGGTCTGATCTTCCTCTGAAGGTCCAGTGGTGGCTATGGACTCTTGTCCTCTGGGAATTCAGTGGAATCCAGTGGCCATTTGTGGTGTTCCAAACCTCAGATTATATCCAAGTAGGAATGCTTGGTTCCTCCCCCTGGGCACAGCATCTCACAAGACCTTGAAAACCCATTAGCAGAGATAGCCCCTGGAGGGAGTTATCATGGATTACTCATGGACGAGATAACACTACCCCACCAGGTTTTAACAGTTTATAGAAATGGTGATAGAATACAAACTTTTTGGTTACATCTTACATTGTCACCTAAGATAGTGGTTCTTTTTTGTTTGTTTTTTTTTTTCACTAGCAATTGCCCTAGGAAACTGTGTGAATACATACATTTTTTATTTTCTTCCCAGTCTGATATTCACAGATTTGAGAAAAGAACACCCCTAGAGCACAGTGTGCATGCAATTTATTTTTCAGTTAAGAAACAAAAAGAAAATCTATGTGTCTTTGTTTCCCTAATCAGAGCAAAACTCTAAACAGGCTTCATTTTTCTGTATTTTTTCAGAAGCCTAAGGCCTTCCACCAGCCAAGTGTTTTAAAAATATCATGATATATCAAAAACAGGCGATGTTAGTTTTTAAATTCATGATGATCCTAGTAATTTAATTTCAGAAAGGTAAGCACAAAACTCAACAGACATCAGTCACAAGTCTGTCACATTTTTGGAGCATCTGTCTTTGACTTTTTTTTAAATTGCCTTTCAAACTAGAACTCCAAACTAGACAGATAACAGAAAAATTGCCCCCTTTTTTTCTCATGTGACAAGATATTCTGCTGCCATTTACTATGGTTGCCGCTGCAGGTAGGTAACACAAGAGCCTTTGGACACTTCTGGAGATTTCAAAGGGAATGCAGACAGCAAACACCTAGACCCAAGAACAGCAACTCGTAAGTGTAGTTAGTGAAGGGTAAAGAAAGTACAACTTGTGGCTAAAAAGCACACATCCTCATTCAAAGCAGGTGGAAGGGGAAGATTTAATAGACAGCAGCATCAAAGTCTCATTGGTGCAGAAGCTGGACAAGTAGCACCTCAAGCTGCAAGCTCTGGGTTGGGGTGTACAGGCACTGGAAAGGGTTCCTCCTTGCAGGTGCTGCTCTCCCCTACCCATACATTTAAGGGAGCACTCTCTATCTTATATAAACCTACATGCACCCTAATACTTGTCCTCTAAAGCAGATCTCATAGCAAGTGAGGCTGAACCCCTTTTGTGATGTGGCCATCACACATCTCCCCTGCAGCAGCAGCAATCAGCAGCCCCCCACTCAGCCTGAAAACAACACCCAGAATCACCTCCTTGCTCCACACCACCTAGATGTACTTGTGTTCCCCATGTGCTTCCCTGCCACCAGTCATAGTAAGGGCTATCTCTAAATAGCTTGTTATCTGAGATATTGAACACCACAACAAAAAAAAAAAAACAAACCTTTTCCTCAAGTAAGAAGATTACAGTGTCAGAAAAATGCCCATCCACAGCCTCATGCTGAGTGAGCACTGAAGAACCTTCCCACAAGCAGCATCCAACATACTACAACAAAAATAAAATTGAGACTGTAGACTCTCTGGTGCACTTCAGTACAAAAAAACTGAAGTGAAGCCAGTAACACGCCAGTAAGAGCCCCACATCTGAAAGGTGCAGAGAACCTTGAGGTAGAGCAGAGTGAAATGGCTTTTGTTCCAGCACACAACTTTCACATCCATCTTCAGGAACTGACTACTGTCAGCAGCAGAACTTCAGCCATGTGCTTCAGAAACTAAAAATGCTTCCATGGCTGTTTGCTATGCCATTTTAGAGAGACTGATATTACAAGAAATGCTAAAGGAGATGGAATAAATTAGTCACACCTAGAAATGCCTAAACAGGCTTGCTGCAGGTCTTGAGATGAGAGATATGTAGATCTCTGTTATTTAATAATTATTTGCTTTAAGAGTCCTCTAAGCCAAACCTTGCTAATATAAGTAAAAGTAGGATTAAACTAAGAGAAGTAATCAAAGGACACGTATTGAAAACATACTTAGTAAATTAAACTATTTTTAGAATATTTCACCACTATCTTCCAAAATGTCCTGAAGTTACTTTATGAAGACTATTTACTTATGTACACAAAAGACAGCATGACAAAAAAAAATTAAGCTGTATAATGGTCCACATAGTAGCAGCAATGGAACATTCTTCATTTTCCTCAGTTGTTTACATGCCTCTGAGGACAGAACAAAGGACCAAACCACCATCTGCTTGAGGGTAGATTTTGGGGAAAGGACAAATCAACAGCATCTCTTCCTTGCACTTTGCTTTAGTTAAGAGCAAAAATAAAGACAGACAGACGGAAATTAACATTGAGCCATTCTCCCTTCACAATTTTTCCTTCACAAGCAATCACAAACAGACTTTCTTAAGCTTTCCCACAGACAGAGCAAGCTGAAGTACTTAAGGCACCGAGAACAAGAGTAAGCAATAGTAGGGATGGCCACTTTACAAGCAGTGGTACACAACAGGAGAGAACTGCCCAGTAATAAAAAACCCACAGTAAAGTCCATTTTAAACAAGGCTAAAAGTTGAATGTGTGGTCAAGACAGTATAACCAGCTCCTACTTGAAGACTTCAGAACCAAGTAAAATATCAGGATGGACTGGAGAAGTAGCACATAAACATAATATACTGCAGGAAAAAAATCTTTGTGGAACAGAGTGAATACATAAGACTCACCCCAGCAATCTTAATTTTATTTATTGAACAGGCAGACTGTTTTGACTTCCATCATTCTTAACAAGGTATTTTTCAATATGAGTGTTATTTAAAATATATATTAGTGACTGAGTGTAAGACAGGTATCCTACTGAGAAAAACCTTTTGATAAAAGAGAATTGTGATATGTTCCACATGAGCATAATGAAGACAACCAGCTGATTTAACATAGATTTTTGCATTTAACAAGATAGTAACAAATGGTAAACAATGTAGAAAGACATATAAAAAGAATTTTTAAAGACCTGCATTTAAATTGTAATTCCATTTTAGGTAACAGTCATTTAACACTTAATCTTCTTTATGTTCATAAGTAGGTTATCTCAGTAAACTGAATGACTGGCTATTTCAGTTAAATATGTATCTGCTCTTTTGTGGTGTTACATAATTATTGTTACATATTCTGGGTAACAGAGTTGCTGTAATACTCAGGAGATGTTAATTTACCCTCATCCTTTAAAAGATTAGAGCATAAAAACCAGGAAAAGCTGAGAAACCTCGAAGGAAGTATTAAAAAGCATAAATTGCAACACCACTGAGAAGAGCTAAATTAAATCTGTGACACACTTCACTCAAGTAACATAAATAGGGTGCATAATCGTGTTAGTAATTACAAATGCCACTGTCACAGCCTCAACACACATAGAAAAATAAACTGTTTAAGATAGCCCCAGACACAATCTTTCACAAACAGATGAGAATCATTTTACTCAATTTTTATCGGAACTCTCATCAAAAGATTCTCACAGCACTTCTCTATAATAAGGACAAATTATGACTTTGGAAGACATCAGTTACCCAAAGAGGACACTGAACAATATGTGCTAGTAAATATTTTCTTGGATCTTCCCAACCCTTAAACCACCTAATCCACTTAATCTCTATTTGCTGTCATATCTGTACATGAACACACAGCACCTGAGTGTTTCAAACCTGTAATCACTTTAAGAGACAACAGTAAGGCTCATACAAATACATACAGTAGCTAGAAGAAACATAGGAAAGTGCAACAATATGGTAAAGAAAATGCCACTGGAATTTTGTCACTTTCTGAAAGTGGCATGTTACCAGCTTCAGGAACTAATTTCAGTCCCATCTTAAAAAAAAAGATACTTCACAGCAGCAATCCTGCAAAAGCAGCAGTCTGTGGCACTAAACACACTGCACTTCAGACTTATGACATCCCAGAACAGATTCAAAGATTTGAGCATATGTGACAGTAAACAAGTGTTCTCCTTCATAGGACAACTTTAAATCCTCTAGGCAAGAGGTGTATAGCACTTCTGTACTGGTTCTGGCTGGATAGAGTTACATTTTTTCAGTGTCTTAAAGGGGGCTACCATAAGCAGATTCTTGTTACCTAGCCTCAGTTAACATGCTGGAAGCTAACACACACAGAATTTCCTGTGAACCTACAAGCTACAGCTTGTGAAAGTGTTTAAGCTTAAGTCTATGTATTTTCTACAATAAATGTTTACTAAGTTAAAGTCATCAATCTCCATTTTAATGTAAACACTGTAACTATTGAACCATACAATTTTCACATTTTTACCCTGACTGCTTTTATAGTAGAGAATTTACAGGGAAACCCCCCAAGGTTCATCTGCCAGTGACCTAAGCATTTGGCAGAGACTTTGGAGTAGGGCTTCAATACCATTAATTAAATGAGTAAGTTCCATGGAACTAAAAAATAAAAAAAAAACTGGCCTTACATTAGTATATTGACTTGCACTGAGCACTTTCTTTGGTTTATTTCTGCTCTTTTGTCATCCCCTAACCAACCATCCACTCAGAAAAATGGGTAGGTATGTACAAAAATCCATACATCTGCCACTGCTGTTTCCTGCATTAACAACCCTGAAAAAAAATACAGCTATGCCTGACCTAGGTGCTCAGACAACCATATTCTTACACTGAACATTTGGCAGCTGCCTATATATTTTAGCCTTTGAAAGCACACATAATTGTGTAGGCAATGTGATGCCTGGACTTCAAGTCAATCCATCCAATTCCTCTAAGGAGACTAAATCTGCATTAACATCCTCAATTGGAGATTAAAAAAGACTCTGTTTGTCTCTCATATGGTCTTGCAGAGTTCCCCCAAAATGCCTGAAGTAACTGTCTTATAAATACATATTGTTTTTAACATTCTTGGTCCCTCAGCTTGGGGCTAGGAGTTTAAGGGGTAAGGAATAACTTCATGCTGATTGCCTGTCCCAGAACAAAGGTAGTGACTAGAAACAGTGTTCTTTGGGAGCATAGCATGAAAGCTTCTCCCACTTCTTTCCCTGGAAACAATTTCTTTTAGCAAGTAAAGAAGAGAAGAGTTGCTTATTAAGTATTTCTAAACAAATCTTTTGGATTTATTTACTTTAATGCTCTGACTAGGACAGCTCATTCATTTCCTATTGTCTGCTTCCAGCGGGCACAAAGAAGGATCATTTTCCCCACACTTTTAAATGAGAATATGTTTTTTTTTAAATGGTGGAGCTGGTTATTGTTTGATACACAAACAATTGGGAAATAATCCAGATTAAGGGTTATGACTGGGAATCAGTTACCAAATTAACTTCAAATAAAATGCTTCTAATTAGTTATTCACTCAGAAGAAACGTGAGGATATGGAGTTATCAGTAATTCCTTCTACCTCCGAACTCTCATTCTTTGACTGTGATCATTCTTACCTTTTGAAGTTCTTGCTTTGTTCACTTCCCACTAAATGTTGTTAATATTGATATATTTTGAACATGTGACATGTTCAAGCTGATATTCTCTATAAAAAGAGTTCATTTATCCTCTTACTCCTAAGGAAACATTACCAGGCTTCATCAGAAAGCAAAGGAAGATCGACAAACTCTGTGTGCGCTTTTGTTTCCCATTCTTTCTCATCATCACAAGAGCAGAAATTCAGAAGAATGGGATTCAACATTTACTCTTCTGCCTCAGAGGGGGTCAGTAAAATGACTAGAAGGAAAGCAGTCTGTTCGTCCTTCCCTAGATCTGCTAGGGCCCATGCTGAGAAAACAGAACATTAGAAGAAAGCAGCGTGATTTTTCAGAAGTTACAGAAAAATGAAAAAGCTACAGTCTTAGTGTTGAAAGTTTCACACAAGGTAACAGACCTGTAATACTGTTTCCCTCATCACCTTGTCAGACAGTGGCTACAAAATGGCAACAACAGAAAAAACAAAAGAACGCATACCATTAAAGTTTAAATGCCCCACAAAAAGTTGGCAAGTTTGACTAAGACAGAAAATCAGTTCTCAGAACAGCCCTTACTTCATCCAGATTTTGTATGGGGTGTGGCCTGTGTGCCTTGGGCATCTTCACCTGTTCCCAAGGCTTTTCTCCAGGGTGTTTTGTGGGGGAAGGATAAACCTCCCACATTTCTGAGGACTTAGCAAGTGTTGATGAGTATCTAGGCTGATGGGTTGACAGGTCAGGAAGAGGGACAGTGGAAAACACCAGTATCAACCCCTGTGTTGCCTCTCCTACCCTGGTGGCACTAGTTTGGGTCTGTCTGCGTTTCCACAAGGTAGTAATTTTCATAAAATATGGAAAAAGTTAACATCCTCAAGACTCTTGTTGCTTTCAGAGGAATATGTAAAAGTGATAAAAAAGCCTTGGTTCCTTAACAAAAGCAGTATAGATTACATGTTTCTTATTGCCAGCTATGCTGATTAAGATTTACTTATGCATTGCTTATAGTATAACGTAAGTTTTAATTATTCTGTTCTCACTGAATTTGATTGCCTGCCTGTCTGCTCTTTGCTTACAGTAAAAATTCCTTCAACAAAGCATTTGTATTCTGATCATCTTGTGAATTACACTGGTTTATTTCCCCCTCACATTCTATAAAACACAGTTTTCCCACAAGAGCCCCTAATATGTACCATCTGTATCAGGATGAAATTCCCAGAGGCTAGTAGCTTATTCAGCTTGTGAGAGTCTCCTTGGCACCTATACATTTTTCCATGGTTAAGTCAGCTGTTGGAGTAAATTAAGTATTGAGAATACATTTAACCCCCTGGAACTCGAACTTAGGCCACAGCAATTACAAGTACCTATGATTTTTTAAGAAGTTTATCATTGAGTTTTGTCATCAGTAACATGACTAGCATCCCAAGTCAAGCTAAGAGAAGCTTGAAATGCCAAGTTATTACTCAAAAGAAATTAAGAACCTTCATTAGGGAAACTCCATGGAACTACTTCCCCCCCAATCAAAATATGGTGCTTCATTGAACTTTTTAATATTTTCAGTGTTTTTTATTTTCTTTAACACAGTATCTTAAGTCTACAATACTGTAGACACTGAAGAATTTTCAATCACTTTAAGACAAATTGAGTACTAACTTAGTTTACATATAAATGTTTGACCAAGGAAACTAGTGTTATTGGCAACAACTTTTAGAAGATTTGGGTAGGGGCAAGGGGATGGGAAACACCTTGTTTTATGCCATCTACAAAATCAGCAGCAGAATAATGAACAGACAGACACTGGGGACTGCTGACTAACAACACATGGCTTTACCCATAAAAACTTTCCATTTTGCTAGACTTGACAAAGTTGAACCTGAACCTGTCCTCTTATTCAACATTCAAAAAAGGCACAAAATCAATCAACAAAACCAAACAGATCTTTCTGCCCCTAAGCTGCTCTGAAAATAACATGCCCTCTAGGCAGCAATTACCTGACAATTTCTACTACTCCTTTCAATGGAGTGTTTAAAATTCTGAGCTAACACTTGGGGATATATCACACAACTGCAAGTGTACATTTTGTCAGTCTTAGTACTGTTAAGCATAAATGACAAAGCACAGTTTTGGATTATCAACTAAAAGACAACAAACCATTTCTCCCATTAACATTAGGGTTGCTTTCAAAAAATAATCAAAGCATCTAAGGGGGAGCCCTTTAAAAATAATAAAAAAATATTTAGAGTACTGGTTCTCAGAATAACAACAATTTGCCTTGTTTCTAAAACAACAAATGAAAGACAATGAAGCATTGACTTCAAGAGGTGGACCACTGCAAATACAGGATGTGAGTGAATTGCAGCTCAAGACCTGAAGTTACCACCAGACAATTAGCATCAAGAAAATGAGGTCATCCTCAGAGAGCTAGGTATGTTATACACACTGGTATGCTTATTACACAGGTTATTTCATAGGGACCAATTCCCTTCCTCTAGAGTGTGACAGCACTAGAGATTACTAATAGATTTCCTGGTTCATTTGAACACTGGATCAACTAGAGGCAATTCAGTTTCTAAGTAGGACTTCTTTACAAGTCTTACACTAGCACACTGCTCTTCTAGAAAACTATTTGCTAAAATATTCTTATATGGTTAAATATATTTTCCTAAAAGTAAAGAAACTTTCCAGCTCCTGATAAAATTCTTGAAGGGGAAACCAGAATCCTAAGCAATGGTGACTACATTTCAGTTACACCCTTTCCTATGAAACCTTCCGTTAAAAAACTGGGATTCAGCTCACTACAGAAGCAGAAGGTTACTGCAATTGTTTCAACTTCAACTTTCAACTAAAACCAAAGAAACTGCAATTCTTGGCTGACATTAATGGGAGATCAAGATTTTCAAGGGAGAAACTGTTTTTTTCATGGTTCTTCTTGTTGGGGTGAATTGTATTTGCACAGGATAAAGTCATACTGACTCCACTTTACATTGGTTCTTACTAACAGGTGGCCAAGACATGTCAGTGGAAAAACATTGGGAAGCAGATTTTAATCAGGATGTACAAGAAGATAACTAATATGACAAAATGAAAGCTATTTTGATGAATAGCTTTATATTAATTTCTTTATTTTATGAAGTCACATTCAAGAAGCCCTTTTCTTTTTCTTCAAAGTTATTGAGTGCAATTTGCAGAAGTATTATTTTCAGTGGTTTATATTTTAAGGGGGTTAATGCATGTGAACAAGAGAATGATTCATCACAAGGGCAAATCAGACCAGTAAGAAGTTTTACATTTGGCCATCAACATCCATGTTTTCTAGCCAATGTGAAAGACAGTAAGTGGGTCAGGATAATTGCTTATAATAGCCTATACGACAAAGTGCTTAAAATAGGACTATTGAGCTGTGATACTACAAGCAAAAAACATTCACAAACTGAAAATCATCTCCTTTGGGAAAGGACCAGTCACTATCTTTTCAGCTAGGATTATTGCAGCATTCATCATTTAGGAAATCATAACATGCTTTCAGAAATTATCTGGTTTTCAATTAAGACATCAGCATTGCTAGAGGGATCACACAAGCTACAGTACAAAACAGTAAGGCCTATGTCCCCTCAGGTCCAGTAAAGCTTGGTAAAAAAAGGAAGCAGTTTTCTCCTCACTTTACATCCTACAGATGCACTTAGGTAATTCCAGTTCTTTGGTTTGGCTAATTCTCATGCACCATGAATATTATTACTGTGAATTCACTGCTGGCTCACTTGTCAAACATGCCCCTATTAAAGTATTCCTGATTCTTCTTTTCCTCATTTACTTTCACAAATACCTCAAACTTTCAGTAGCTCATTTCAAGCCTCAAAATAAAATTGATGTACAAATGTGGTTTTTAATGCTTTCTCATTTTTGCAGTCATGCCTGCATGCGCTAATGTCTGCAGAGAGAAAGAAGGTGTCTGCATCCTCATGTCTGTGGAAGTCTAAGTTCTCTCTGCCATACATCTTAAAGGCCAGGAATAGCAGATTGCCGGAGTGCTAGGTGGATACAAAGTTGGATATTGTTTCACCTGGGAGACAAGAAATCCTGCTCACTCTTGTTCAACAGAAAGCACTCTGGGAAAGGTTCGGCTAACAGCCAGCTAAAAAGCAGGTTGTGTGGCCAGAGAACAGGTTGTGTAGCTGCCGTGTGCTTGCCTCGTGCGTGAGGCAGTGATTGTTTGGAGAGGCACATGGACACCACATGGTCAGAGAGCTGACTGGGAAAAGGACACAGCAGCAGCAGCGACACTGCAGTGGCAGGTAGCCAATGCATGCTTGTTTGGGTTAAATTTAGAACATAAAAGGGTTTGTTACAGTAAACAATCTTCTTCAGAGCAAGCAAGGAGGTCCATGTGTCTTGGTTCCCCACTGCTAAAGTTTCATGATTGTGCTAGTTTAAACTTTACATATAAAGGCAATGAAAAGAAAAAAATTCACTGACTTGGTTTCGCCCACCCAAAAGCATGGAGCCACAGGTTTCATATTTTTCTTCCACCTTTAAAAGGCATGCTTGCCATGCAATGTAGGCCTTGCCTCTTTTACAAAGGTGCTAATAACAACCATCCTTAGATGCATCAAAGGAAACATTTTTTCCTTTTCTAGGGAAGACTGCAGAAGGTAGCCTTTCAGGGCCATCATTTGCACCTTGCACATCCTCTCACAGGTTAACAAAAAATGCAAAACATTACTTAAGTCATATTCTCCACTTGATGACTAATGCTGATGGAGAGAACATTCCTTTTTCTCACCTCTCTACCTCACCACCTATCAACCTGACCCCTATGAGTATATTAAAATCACAGCTGGTATTCTCTGGGTGCAATAGAATGCACATATATGGGAGATGTTCACTCATTACATCTGCCCAAATCTTGAACATTTTTCCCTAAGATCATCAGCTGATTCTCTGAACCTTTACCCACAGATTTTGACAAGGGACACTGTAATATAGCTTTGAAATAAATGCTTTCCAAGACAGAACAGTGCAACCAAAACAGTAAGAAACCACCAGGTACTCATTGATACTGATGGTAATCAGCTACCAAATTGAAGGTCACTCTGGAGAGAATACACGGATGGTAAGAAGTTAGGCAGATTGATATTGAATCATATTATTTGCACAGTGACAGCCTGTGGAAGCCCCAAAATGCCTCTGTGAAGTCCAAGTCACGCTACAAAAACATAGGAAGGTATGGGTGCCAATTCAATAGGCTTATGTAAACAGAAAAAGCTGCCATGAAATTTCAACATTTAGTTTCCAGTGACATAAGCCCAAGCTAATTCAGTTTTGATTTTACTCCATGTCATTTTCTAGCTGACTAGAACTATCAAAACCAGAAACTGGTAGAAAAATTTGAAAATCACTTATCACATAGCCACCACAAGCCCAGAATATTTTTCACTCATTCACCTTCATACAGAATGTAGATTACATCTTACCTTTCTAAAAAACACTGGCAGTCAATTTAAGCACTTTTGTGTTTAGTCAAAAGTAACTTGTCTGACACAACAATTTCTATCCACAAGGTCTGTAAATGAAGAAGAGAATCTCATCTTCCACAGATGCAAGAGAACCACACAATAAATTAAAAGAAACAATGCAGGAACTTATCCCCTGCAAGGTCTACAACTAGCTCAGGTCAAATAAATTTCTTTGTTCCTTTACTGCAAACACAAAAAAGATCAGAAACAGAAATACCTATAATAACGGCACTTTGATTTGCTCACGTATACAAATGGCAATGCACAGGTGAGAGGAAGAGATGTTAATCTGCCAGTCTCTATCTGTGTGACATTTTCTATTTTTCTTCTAGTTAGTATTTCACTATTTGTTGTATAAGCTATTTTATGTCAAAAAATATGCATATAGCTGACTTAATGCTTCTTCTGGCTCATTTACAACCACAAGAAGCTGCTAAATATAATTGTGCAGTCTCAGAATTAGTAATTTCTCACCATTGCTGTAAAACTGAATTAAATGATGGCACTACAAGAGTTTAACACAGTCTTCTAGTGGTTGTTGACACGATGGACAAGACAGCACATGCACATACTCCACTCCTCCCACCCCACCACTGCAATCAGTGGGTCAAGTGCTAGGAGAACTACACACCCTCAAAGGTAAGGGCAGGTATCTGGCAGGCAGTCTCAGCAGAAAACTGTATGATTGCATGCACTCAGAGGAGCATCACAGTAATTGGTGACAGTGATTTAACTGGTCTCCCCGATACTTCTGTAATTTGAATTGATTTAAAGCTCTATTGTTTCTACATCTCTCTGGCATGACACTTTATTCCCAGATTCTCCTCATTGACAAGAATTTGAAGGGAGTTCACAATACACCCTAGTTCACAGCATCATGAGACATATTCTACATAAAGTTACTAAGCAGAAATCAGAAGTTAACTAAAGCATAAGGTGAAACTCATCTACTTTGAACTGGCTATTTTTACTACTTACCTAATTCTCACACGTAGTAAACAAAATGTTCTAATGACACAGATTTTCTGGCAAAATATAACAACACCTCTCAGTTCAAGACAAGACGGTAAACCAGGAACACTGTGCCTTCTACAGCCCATTTTAGTCTTGAATATAAAAAAATAGAAACTGTTTTCATGTCTTAATGCAAACATTGCTTAATCTACAGCATATAGCAAAGGGTGATCATACACTGCCATCTGATTCTCAGTTCTGACTAAAAGGCAAATTTCAATGGTTGTTCCCAAATCACAAATGTGACTATGTCAAAAGACAACGTAAAACTTGAATTTATAAAAAAAAGACAGTTTACCCTACTGAGGTTTCTGGGAAACAATCAACCCTCCCAGAGATTTAATATTTCATCTTAACTAGGCTGTTTCTTCTCTCCTTACTACTTTTCATACCAGAACACAGATCCTCCTCCCTCTTTTCATGACAATGTATTTTCTACTAACGATTCATGACCAGCTGCTTCTACAATGAGGAACATGAGTGGCCAACAGTTCTTGGAATTGTAAGCAAGCAGAGGGTCCCTCAGCATATCAAAACACCATCTCTCTTCTGCTGATAAGTTGGGAGACCTTACTCAAGCCTTCAAACACCAGTGAACTGTAATGAAAAAGAAATTGACAATGAAGATGAGACCTCTGTCTGGAGAAAAGCTCCATTCTCAGTTGTGACTGTTCAAAACTCCAATGGAAAGGTAGCAAGAACTGGAAGGGGAGAGTTTTGTCTGTTATCACCTTTCCTAACATTACATCATAGAACTTAAGATATATGCATATATAGAAGGCAGGAAGAATACAAAGACAAAGCAAAATTCAGTCATGTGATAGAGAACAGGGATGAAACCTGAAGAACTCTATTCCCTGTTACTAGTTGAGCATGTATATTATGCAGTGGATGCTGAAATGTCTAAGAACATTTGTGCTTCCATAATGCTGTTTTTTTCAGGTTTTAATACTACTGACATCTATATAAACTGGTAAACAAATCCAATAAAAATACTTCTCCTTACTACTTACACACTCTTATTTGGCCTTTCATTTATAAGGTATACAGCTAATTATTAAAAGCTTACTAGTACAATATAAATTGTTTTGGCTTAAAACAAACTAACAGAAAAGAAAAACCTCTATAAGGACACCAAAGTATAGTTAAAACATGAGATATGTCCTCCTGCTCTCTGATTTCAATAGATATTTTTAGATGCATAAAAGCACATTTGTCTCTGAACAACTTTAGCAAACAAATCACAATCACAAATTCTGTAGTAAAAAGAAGTGCAGAGGACTTTAAAATAAGAGCTGAAGTTTTGTTTTTCATTCCAGACATCAAGTGTAACTGTATACTTATTACACATGCTCTTTATTTCTCTGATCTGCAAACCATTTTGGTCAAATCTTCAAAGCAGGTATTCAGACCCAAGGTCACTACAAACATACTTCTCTGTTTGTAAATCAGTTTTGGTACATTTGTGGAGGATTTTCAGTTTTCTTAAAACCACAATAAGGCTTTTCACCATGTCAAATTGTTATTTCAAATCTCTTACTGGCCTTTATTCCAGCCTTGTATTCCAGCCTTGTAGGCCTTTGTTATTGCAGTCTAACTGCTATCTTCCAAAAAGACTATTTGAAAAAGCTTATTCACAGCCACTTAGAAAAACTAAGCAGGAAAAAGTGCTAGCATTGTGTTTTGAATGGCACAAAGCATGAGAACATGCCTCTAACCAGACTCTGCAAGATATGGGCAGCTAATTATGCTCTGACAACTCTGATGCGACCTCTGACTCACAGGAGAAAAAACAAAGCATAAAGACAAATCACTACAGAAATCTATGTCCTCACTGCCCCTTTCCCATGCACCAGATTTCACATAACAAGCAATCTAGCCTTTGATTTAACTACTTATGAGCCCCTTGTACCATCTCTCCTCCTAATCCAAAATCAGCCTTGTCAGGATGCTTTACAGGGCTAGCAGTTCCTTTCTTTGATTTCATATTACCTCTACTTCTCAATTAATCTTTTATCTACTTCTGGTTTTATTACTTCCTTCTCCTATTTAATAAAGACTCTACTCTCTGGCAACTCAAGGTGCTTCCCCAGTTTTTCTTTCCAGAGAACTTCTATGGTACCTGTCACAAAACTCATGTTGCCGACACAAAGAGAAAGAAAACAGAAGCTACATTTAATGTGTGAATTAAAAAAATTACAATAAATACCTCTGGTAAGGAGAAAAAGCCTCTATTCTGTTGCTGTTAAAACCAGTTAGTAAACAGACTGCTTACATAAACACACAGAAAAGAAAAACTGCGAGAATATCCACCTTGTGTGTGAAGTCCCTTACCTCTGAGTGGAATTGTGAATTCTCTTCTTTTTATCAATAGTCCTATTGAATTTTCAACTCATACACTCTCAGCTCTTGTTTACTTTCCTGGAATGATCTAACAAAGAAATGCTGGGATTCATTTCTTCCAAGAATTTGCTCTCTTTGGAATTCACCTTGCTTTCTAAGGATTTTAATTTAATTTCACTTCATTGGGGTTTAAACAATTTGACTTATGCTTGCACTACTCTACACTTCTTATCCATTTGTCTGTTTCTGGAAGATAAATATTTATCACTCATAGTATTTTTGAATCAATAGAAATACCTCTAGAGCTCATAAAGCTCAGCAGCTTAGGTACGAAACCCTCCTTCTTATAAGCAGACACCAAAATGAAAAAAAATTTTTTTAAGAACTAAAAACCTGAGAAAGAGACACTCTTACCACCCCTCTTCTCATTAGGTATCAAGCCCTCATGTGATTCCCCTTTCCACCCCTACACTGAAGGGCAAAGCAGACTGGTGTGGGAAAGGAAACAAGTCTTGCCAGGCAGCAGTGAGACTCTGTATTCCTTCACAAATACTGCTGCTGGAAGGGAACCGAGAGGTTTGCTTGACACCTAAGACTGCTCCTTAAATACACCACACACTTCATAAATACCAAATTCCATCCTCTTTAACAGTGGAGGTCACAAAAAAAAAAATAATTAAGCTAATTGAGAGAGCAGTATTTCATGACAATGTTGACAGTACTTCTGCCTAGTAACTCCACTGCCTGCAACACTCCTATTACATTCCAGCATGAGAAAGCCCCACACTATTAGCAGAGTAAAATTCAGAAATGTGAACTAGGTAAAAAAATGACTAAGTTTTTGTTCAGAATGTTAACAGATCTTACTTGCATGCTATTATTTTAAGTCTAAATCGAAAGACAGAAAAGGGAGTTTAACTAGGAATTTCAATTGGTTTGTAAACAGTTTAAGGTCACATAAGGATTACTTCAAGTTGTCTTGATTAATCTAACAATGCTTACAGAGACTTGTTTCGAGAACTAAACATTGTAACGATTTAAAATGTTTAGTTCAAAAACTTAGGGATGAGAAGTGTTGAGAGGGAGTGAAAATCAGTACTGATTGCTTTCTAATATTATGGTGCTTGAGTTATGTCCACAGGGAAAATTTTATTTTCACTAGTCACAGTGATTTAACAACCACTAGACTTTGTGGACACACGAGCAAGTACTAAAGGAAATATAGCGAAACAAAGAAATTCAGACACACCCCCCTGCAATCTGAAATTCAGTACGTATAACAGCTCTTATTTTGATTTCTCCTTTTGGAATTAAACAAAGACAGTGTTCATACATTATAGAAATAAATACTTACTAAATCCAAAGCAACAGCACAGAGGGTACAATAATTCCAGGTGACAGTGAATTGTCTGAGTTGCCAGACAATTATCTGGCCCAACAACATGTCACTAGAACTCAGTTCCCCAGTTAAATCATTTAATAAATACTAGATTCTCCAAGTTTGTATCAAAGGCCACTGTATTCAACCCATTCACACCAGGGAGTACTTCAGCCACTCCATACTCTCTCAGATGATACAATTAATTGCTGCCTCGTAAGAAAACTCCCATCTTCTCTGCTTAACTCCAACTACTAGCTGCTTGAAACATCACAGTCACAGCACTTAACTGGCACCACACCAGCGATACCACAGCTGCTGAGTAACATTCCTTACAGCCCCTCATTATAGGGGCATTAGGAACAGCAGTCAGCCTGACCCAGCTTCCCTGCTCAGCGTCCTGTACAGCAGTTTTCAGCTTGCCTCAGAGAGCTTCTCGTGGCTGGTGCACAACCAGCCTGCCAGTTCTGTCACTCACCATCTCACCAAAGATCCCTGATGAAACAGAGCTGCAGAAATGCTCAAGTCAATTGTGTTTGTTCAACTTTGCATCGATCATCCCAGCAGCTGGACTAAGAACTTTGAAGGGAAACACTCACAAAAGAAAGTAAAATTAAAGCATCTCAAACAAAACCCCTATTTTGGAAAGCCTGCCATAAATACCCTGAAAACCAAAATCTGATAGAAAAACCCTGCTGGTTCTGACCAGCTAAACTTCTGCCAGAGTTAAAACACAGGAAAAAAACAAAACTGTAAACTCCAAACATACAGATGCATAACCTACAGAAAGCATGAATTTTTGTAACTACTCATGAAAAAGACAAAGTCCTGGCATATGTGTCACATACAAGAGGAAATAATGAGAGAATCAAGCTTTTTTCACCTTCAGTGTATTAACTGAAAGTGATTCTACTTTTGATCATTCTTGGTATACCTTTGTCATGGTTTGACACTGGCACAATGCCAGTGCCCCCATGAAGATACCTTCTCCCTGGTTTCTGCTGTGAGATGTGACCAGGAATAAGCAAAGCAGGCTCCTACTTAGGGAAAAAGAACCAGAACTTTATTAACTACTCGTTAAAAGCTCCTACAAGCGGCCGGCTGAACCCCCCCCCCTCTTCTCCGTCCCAGCCGTGCTGCCGGCACAGGCCCATGTTTATCCAGTCTCAAGGTTACAGTCCCAGGCAGCGGCTCTCTCTCCCTCTCTCTCTCTCTGTGTCTCTCTCTCTCTCTCTCTCTGTGTCTCTCAGGGGGGGCTGCCCGATGGCTCCCGGTGTCTCTCTCTCTCTCTGTCTTCCGCCCTTCCACCCCGGGGCTCAGGCCTACCTCTCTCGGCCACATGGCTTTCCCCTCCCCCTGCCCAGCCAGCAGCTGGGCCAGGGCAGAGACCCGAACTCTTTCTTGGCCGGAAACCCAAAAGGACCCTCCCAGGGGAGAGCTCTGCTTTTAACCCCGTGTTCTCAGAGGCGTGTCCATGTCCCAATGGCCAGGTTAAATGCCAATATTAAAGTCTGAATATCCATTGGCCAAAAACACAGCATCCCAAAAAACACATTTCCTGTCAAACCACCACAACCTCAAACTTTAGCTCCATGCCAGTGTCTGAAAAGTTATTCCATTTTAAGAAGATGCCACAGCTCCCAGAAATATCTTAGCGACAAATATTTAAGATAAAATATGACTTCAATAAACAAAAGAGAAGGTGTGAGAATAAATGTTATTTAGTGCAATTATAATTATGTTGCATTTGGCTTTCTGAGTGGTGCTGTGACTTCTTGAGCATGACTGCAGAAGAACTCCTACAACAGGCACCTTTTTAGTGATGTAGTTTGCTTGAGTCAAGCTCCCACCCTTCCCTACTGTAAGGAAAGCTTCCCATCACTGACTTCACTTTTGTGATGCTGTACATTAACATCACAGCTGACAAAATCTCATGGATTGGGCAGCTGACCATCTGCACACTGAAAGGGTTTATCTCGTTTCATTTCTTTCACTTAGTCTAAGATTGCCACAAAGATACTGGGCCTAATTCCTCTCCATGGGACATCAAGAAAGGCTCCCAAGAAGCACTAGCTGCAAAGTCTGCCTCCATCCCATAGTAGGCAAGGCTTGTTAACTAATACTTACTAAGGCTGTTTCTCTACTTCAGTCATAAGTTGCAGTAGGATAATAAAACTAGTGGTTATGCTTTTAAATTTTTCAAAGGGAGATCTCAGACTGTGTAACACTGCTGAAATGCAAACACTATTCACCATATAGGAAGTTAACAATGTCTCTTCTCAGGACTAGAAACACAGTGCAGGCTTCCAATGAGGGTTTAGGAAAGGAATATATAATGGGAAGAATGTATCTTTAGAACTTGCATTTCAGTGGTTCTAACATATAAATGAAATTGTCTGATGATATGTAACTACTACTTAAGTCCTACAGTTTTAATGCATTCTTAGTACCCACTGAAATCAAGAGATTCCTTTGATTGAGAGTCTATGATAAACTCCTAAGCATTTAATAGTCACGTCAAAAGTACCTTCTACGCAGTTAAGATTTACTATAGGAGAGCTTTAGTCAGCTTCTCAGTTATTAGCAAGCTGCTATACTTCTATACTTCTACTTCTCAACCTGCAGCAGTTGAGAATTAAAAGACCAGTGCTAAGGAAAGCACCAGATCTAGTGTAGTCAAGGATAGTAAGCAGTCACTGTTCACAGAACAAATAAGAACGCATTAAAAATCTCCCTGCCTACTTGTCCTCATTCTGTGTGAAAAGTGATCCAAAGAGTCATCACCAGGTGATCAGTGGTCATCACCAAAGTCATCAGAAAATGCAGCCAGTCCCTATTGCTCTTTACAGACTTGACTGCATGTAGAAAGCAGACTATTAGCATACCTTTACTAACTAGTCACAATTAGCACACTTTTACTAACCTCAGATCACTAAGTGACTTCAGTACCTCCTGTCTCTTTGGGTCTGAAAAAAAGGTGCTGTAGATCAAGCAGAGATTGCACTATACATAAATTCTCATGACAGTCAGTCAGTAGAAGAGGCTTTTACAGAACTGGTAGCCCAAAGAAAATATTGTAGTCACTGAAACTGACCAGTGAGATACTGTAGTCTTCAACGTCCTGAGAAAACTGTAAATTGTGCTGAGGTTCAACTATGATGAGCACTTTTGGAAGTGAAAGGAACAAAAAAGACAAAATAATGTCACCTGAGGGACTAGAAACATGACTGGGCTATCACATAAATCAGCAAAGGCCCAAATAAGGACTGTGTGCATGCCTTTAGGGTTTGGTATGTGAGGCAGAACATGCCAGTCTCACTGCACAAGCACACCACATGCTGACCTCAGCTAACAAAGCAGTCCACTCAGCCTGCTGGTGTTCCAAGAGAAATACATTTTTCCTTAAATGTCTGCTGGGCTGTTGAAAAGATAAGTTACATAATTTTCTATTGAAAGAAGAGGAATCAAAACACAGAGAGAGGAAAATAACAATGGGAGGAAAATTTCTGAGAGATCATGGGAGAGTCACATGCTTGTTCCATACTCCCTCTTTCATTTGGGTGTGCAAACACACACACAAACACATTTACACAGAAGAATCCTACAGTGCTTAGGAAAACTGGGGGTACACAGTAAGCAGAGCTTTTTCAAATATAAGTCATCAATTGTACAAAGAGGCCAAGCTGAAAAGTGCAAGAAAAGGAATCTAAGGGATTATCTGCGGACAGTCCATGGGCTTAGTTTCATGCATAAAGGAAGCAATTCTCTCCAGGAAACACGTAAGATTTGCAGCTCCTGTAGCTAAAAATTTTTGTATTTGCTCTTTATCCCTTCCCCTTGAACAATTTCAAAGTATAACCACATATTACTTTGCTGGAGTATTAGCCTCCAGAGAATGAGCTAGAGACCTTATATCCAGACTGGTCTCATAGTGGGAACTCTGGACTGAGTGCCCAACAGAGCTGGACTCTCCTCCTGGTTCTGCCACCAGACCTTCAGGACAATTTTCCACCTCTCCATATCTGTAAAGAGAGATATATGTCTGTCTCTCCTGTGAAATACTTTGATTTCCATAGTTTAAATTCATGAGCCAAATCCTGTCATGGCTGAACCCCACCAAATCTTAGCTGAAAACTAAAATAGGTATCAATGCTTTTACCCTATACTGTGCTCAAATGAAAAATCAGCCAGAAAAATCCACCTTGTTCCTAAAACTTACAAGCAAACCTCACTGAGACCTTCCCTCCAGAACACCACCATCAGCAACATTCATAATCACAAAGATGAGGAATGAGGAAGGAAAGAGATATGTCAAGACCCCACTACTCCTTCCCTCCCTTTCTCTCCTCCCAAGGGCCAGTAAAAGCCAGCAGTAATCATCTGCCAGCAGAAGAGCTGGATTCCCCAAGCTAAGCATACTGAATACAAAAGGCTAGATGAGAGCTGCCTGGTAAAGCTTTAAGTATGCCAGAAGAGCCCTCCTTGTTTTGGTTTAGAAAAAGAGCTGCACCAGAAATACCACGTAAATCTGGGGAGCACCATTCTGGTGTTTGGTTAACCGCACATCACAAGCACATGGGCCCTCCTTGCCACAGGTGAGAGGTTGTGAAGACAGAATAAACGTGACCCCATAGCAGCCCCATGAAGCTGACTCCA
The DNA here is from genome assembly GCF_037042795.1 of Molothrus aeneus. Taxonomy (NCBI): domain Eukaryota; kingdom Metazoa; phylum Chordata; class Aves; order Passeriformes; family Icteridae; genus Molothrus; species Molothrus aeneus. The sequence goes on along the minus strand of NC_089680.1, from coordinate 21,587,921 downwards.
GACAGCTGACTGGAGAAAGGGAACATAACAAACAGAAACAGACTGCTTTGTTAGGTACTTGGAAGCAGTTTTATTCCAGATTTTGTGGACATGGGCACTTTTCTGAAACGCCACATATTCGTCACAAAAGCTAACAAACTTCTATATTTATAAGGACATACAAAGGTAATGCTTGGCAGAGCTTATTTATGCATTGGATTTAATGCTACTGTCTGTGGACTCCTGCATGTGTGCATTCACGGATAGATCAAACCTAAAATAAATTTACCGTACTACAACATGTGATTATTACATGACAAACAGAGCTGTTGGATGAAATCAGTCAGGAAATTCCAGTCATTGAGTCGTATGAATAGCCATATAGCCCACACAGAAAATATTAGAGAAAAACAATTCAAAACTGAAAGTGGTAACTCCTCTCTTGTGTTGGAAAGCAATGGGTCAATAGATACAACTGTTCTGAGACACAAGTGACAGAACTGGCACTCAGAGTGTAAGAAAAAAGCCCACACCTCTGTTTAAAACAGAAAGAAGGATCCAGTTACATTTTCATCTCCAGCCCTCCCCTCTAGGCTGTTGCTGGTTCAGGGGGAACACCTCTAATGGCTTTCTTTGGTGGGATGGGGGGCAGAAGGGGGGATAGCCAGCTTTATGCCCACTGCCTATACTGAGACCAGTAATTTACTGCTAAAAACAACATGAAAGGCGAAAGGCACTTGAGGGTTTCACTTTGAAATTTATCTGTGTAAAGGTTATTTCTAACAGTGGTGGTCACTGACTTTCACATTCAACCTGGAGAGAGCGTAAACTCTCTTCTTTTATCCTGTAAGGTTATTCAACACCTCTTTTTCATTCAAAACTTTATTTAAAGTGTTTCAGATCACCAAAGAAATATGTTACAAACCGAAGTTTTTAAGATAGAAAAAAGGTCACTGACTAGTTTAGGCTGGAAGAGATCTTTAAGAGGTCACCTAGTTAAACCCCCCGCAATGAGCAGGGACACCTTCAACCAGAGCAGGTTGCTTAGAGCTCTGTCCAATTTGTCCTTGAATTTTCCCAAGGGTAGGGCATCCACCAGCTTTCTGACCAACCTGTTTGGTCACACTCTTTACAAAAAATTCTTCATTTTTAATATAAATCTACCCTCTTAATGGCTTAAAACCATTACCCACTATCCTATCAAAACAGGCCCAGTTAAAAAGTCTGTCTCCATCTTTCCTACATCTCTCTTTTGTTTCAGAAAATTCTATATTGCTTTGCTATTTTGTTAATGCAGTCTAGGAAGGCAGCATTACAATACTCCTACTACATTTTCAACACTTCTCAAAGCTCAAAGAAGGATCTGTACAGACCACAAAGCAAGCTTGCACACAACAGTTCTGTCAACATCTGAACTCAGCTTTCCTCTGGATTGATTCCCTAAGCCTGTACTTCCCTGTCTTGAACACTTCCTGCTGTCTCCAAGCTTCTGCCAGGGCAAAAAGCCTCTTGGTGGTTTTACCTCCCCTCCACACAGGGCCTTGTTTACAACTACAATGTGCAGAGGTAAGGAATTGCTACCTGCCAGGATCACAGATTTTTTTGTACTTATCTCTCATTAGATACTGAAGATGCCATAAGTACCAAGTAGTACATGCTCTTCCCAGAAGATACTGTATCCCACTGTAGACAATCTGTCCCCAGCTTCTGATGGTTTACTCTTCTAGCCTTCCAGACAAAACTTTCTGCACTCCAAATTCCTCCCATTTGGCTTAACCTCAGCAATACTATCCAAAAGTTAAGACAAAAATCTGGTACTCACAAACCCTGTAATTTCTCCAAATGCCTCAAATACATTTTCTGTATCAAATGTAAAAAGACTAGGTTTGTTTTACAATTAAATAAATTCTGGGATATTAAAAAAAATCAGAAAAGGGAAGATCATGAGAACTTTTTCAACTCTTGAGCTATGTTTATGCTAATAAATGTACTAATTACAAAAAAGAGCAAAATGGACTACTGCTTTTTTTCCCTTAACACATACAATTCTGAAGTGTATGTGTGTACATGTATCCGGAACATTAACACAATTCTGAAAAAAATGAGTCACACTACTCCACAAACTGGCAGCAGACCTGAGCCTACCTCTGTAGAGCATGCACAAAACCAGTCACATGGAGCGAAGAAAACACTGCTTGGCAGGATCCTCACATGTTATCTCCTGCCTACATGCAAATTTTACTTGCTCTTGTCACCTCAATTAACAAATCAAGACAACTCAGAGACTGAGGCTGCCCACGCTTTCTTCCATTTGTCAGTCCTGGCTAACAGCTTTTCCTGAATACAAGCCATATCCATAATAGCTCCCTGACTACCAGGAAAGGTTTCAATGTTTTTTCTAACACACAGGCTAAGGTTGGAACACAGAGGTTGGAAAGGAGCATTGCTTCTTGTAATGAAGAAGTTTGAATACACCAATGTAAATATTGTACACATTCCCACTTTTCTTGTGGCAATTTTCAAAGTCATGGACGGTTACAATTGGAAAAAATGGACATCTCTAAGTCTCTGTCATTTCTTATATACTTAGGCTATCAATTCACAGCATGTCTTTAGGAAGGCTATCTTCATACTTTCTCAAATCAGCTCTACCACAATACATTTGGGTGAGGGAAAGACAGACTTTTTGCACATTCTCTTACTCTTGTGTCAACTTTTCGTTAAAATATCCACTTTTAGTTAAAATATCCTGCAGTAATGTTAACGTGGGAAGCCAAGGAACATCTCGTATTTCAGAAGCAGCTAAAAAGACTATCCAGCAAAAATACCAGCCCCTTAGTAAGTATGTCTGCCTGAAACAAAGCCAAGTTTCAACACATGCCTATATGTTTTAAGCACATGTATTGACTAGACTTTTCTTTTTTTACATTATAGAGACACAGCTGTGAATCAGTCATATCAAAAGGAAGAAAGGAGACATAATAAACACTGAAAACAATCAGGCTAATCATCAATGAACTGATGAAAAAACAAATGAATTTGTAAATCTTTCACAAAAAGATAAGTTTCACCAATCTAACACCAAACCTAAAAATCCTATCTGTCTTAAAGATGTTAACATCAGCACTATGTTTCACTGTACATCATTACCATTAAAAAACACCTGGAAGACTTGCAGCCAAAACTGCTGTAGCTCCCAACTGTCTAGGGAAAAAAACCCATTACCCAACACAGCCAAAGATTTTTCAGAGTATACTACACTATAGAGGTTGCCACACATGATTTTACTGACAAACTCTGCAAATAAACATTCCATTTCTTCTGTACGTAAAATCATTCAACAGTTTTTGGCTTGTACATCAAATCATATGTTCCAATGCTATATTCATCCAAATTTTACACTGTTTTCTCTTAGCCTGTCCTGCATAAATTCAATCTCATTCCTGAAAGATATATATATCCTTTCTCCCAGCAAGAGGCTAAGGCGTGATTTAGTCTTCTATCAATTTAAACACCTATTTAAATGTTCTATGTTTAATGCAGGGCACTGAAGCACTCCTTTAAAATTCACTTGCTTACTCCTCCTTCCTTTCCTCCCCAAATTCAGCCAAAAGCTCATTTTAACAACAACCTGAGCCAGGTGAGCATCAACAAGACACAAAAGACTCTCAAACACATAACTCTCAACTAATTGCAGGTATTCTGGTGTTACCTAACATAGAAAAACAAAATCAGAAACTGGGTGCAGATTTATCTTCACCCCCCGTACAAGAAACTGTGCCTTACAAGCACAGAATTGTAATCCTATAGAACACTGTGTTTTTCCTTCTAATCCTTACATCTTCCTTTAATGTAAGGGACTAAAAATCATTTGCCTTTTTCAAGGGTCAATCTTTCAACTCTCGGCAAATCTCAAGGGTAGCTTCTCATACACAGTTAATCATTTAAAATGACAGGCAGGAAGAAAAAAACATTAACTAGAATTACTAACAAAAGGAAAGAGGATGAGAAGCTTTTGGATTTGTAATAGTTGGAAAACTTCTTTTCAGACAGGAAATACTTTAATTCCTTAGGAGGTGAATTTCAGCATCAAGTACAGCAAAGAAACAATCCAGGGATAAATTCAACTGACTTACAAAGAAGGATGTAAAGGAAGAGAGAAAAATAGAAATTTGTTTCAAGTATAATTAAGATGCTGTCACATTTGAATGTACTTCCCAAGCCCTCCCTGAGAGACAGCAGTGGCTCTTAAGTCATCCTAGAGATGTGAAATCTCAGTAACTTCAATATTGTCCATGTTTATATTTACATTTTCTTACCTTTTTCTTTAGAAAACCTTCCAAAAAGCCTTTAATTCTCTAGCAACAGATTTATCTTCTGTTCCTCTTCCAGACCCCAAATTTTCCTATGCAAAGTAGGAGAGTCTCTTTTGTCAGTTGTAGCAGGAAATGCTGACACACAAGATTCAGAGCCATAAGCACTGTAAGTCAAAACATTCTAAGCAAATCTTCAAATCACAAAGGACTAAAAATCACATTTCTCTAGTGCTCTCTGTTCACGCAATGGAACACCCCATACAAAAATCCCAAGGCTGATGAAACCAAATTGCCTCTCAGCTCATTACCTCTTCTTCAACCATAGCCAAAAAAGGATGTCAAGAGAAAACAATAATAAAAAGGAAAAATACAGTCAGGCTTCACACACACATTCTCTATTTGAAATCAGGCATCACTGAAAATTACAAACAAATTTCAACAAAAAAATGTGAGCATTTGCCCAGAGTTTCTGGATGCCTATCCCTGGCAGTGTTTCAAGATCAGGCTGGATGGGACTTTGAGCAAGCTGGTCTAATGGAAGACGTTCCTGCCCATGGCAGGGGGTTTGAAACATGATTTTTAAGGTCCCTTTGAGCCCAAACCATTCTGTGATAAGCAGTAACTGCTATATTCTAACTCCCTGGTCACCTTTCCTAGTATAAACTTCTCTCATCACGTTCTGAAAACCAGGAAGCTTGTGACATCCAGAGCATACTGCATCCATCAGTTCCACAGTACAGTTTCTGTCAGAGTGCAAATCAGGAAGAGAGCTTTGGGCTGCATGCATAACTTCTTTGCTAATATCAGGTCTCTAGTTACATCTTCTGCTATATCACAGAGCAGTTGAGGTTGGAGAACACCATGGAATTCCCCTTTTTGTCCTGAATTCTAGTTAGCTTCAGTGTCTCTTCTTCCCACCACTTCCAAGCAGAAAAGGTTTCTCAAGTACCCAAGCAGCTGAAGCTCAAGCATCTTAAAGGATGGAGACTCTGAGTAATGTCATCCAGCACTTGACCTTCTGCACAGTTTTGAAAGAAAAAAAGAGGTCTGGTCAGTTCAGACGGAATTTCCTGTATTTCAATGTGTGCCCATTGCCTCTTGTCCCACTAGTGGGTACTCCTGAAAAAAGCCTGTTTTCCTCTTCCTTACATCTGCTTGTTATATAAGGTAACTCAGTGCAGAACTTACCACCAAAATAAAAAAACTATTCCTAAGTATTTCTATGCTAACCATGTGTAGCATTCCCTCAGCTTCATTACATTTTTTACAGTTACATCTAAAACGCATTTAGTGCTGGATGTTAAATTATAATACATACATTGGTATGTCAATTATTATGTTTAAGGACATTAATCTAATTCAAACACCTTCCAACATCAAGACCCAACATCATGAGCTGAAGTCTAACACGCACCTCTTTCAGCTTTCCAGAGAGTAACCCCACAAGTCAGTTATTTTTTAGGGTCTATAAAAATGTACCCGTAACATAATACACCTGGGTATTTCTCTGTTATAGTATTACAATGACAAAGCTTAAATATCATAAGAATTTGATAGCAATACCTGGCTAACTGTTTTGTGGAAAGCCTTCTGAAAGAAATTAACCATACAATGAACTAAATTAACAGCACAAACTATAAATACTTCAACAATAAAACATTTATTTACATCATAGTAACCCCCAAACAACTTCCAGGAAGTCAGGAAATCCAAAGTTGCCTGTTAAGTACAAAATGAGTTACCTCTTCAGCACAATTTCTCTCTATGAAATGTTAGCAATAATCTATTACTTTTCTCTTACTAACACTGGAGTATTGGCAGATGAGGAAAGGGAAGAAAAAGAACTAGCCCGAAAACCCAGATTTCAGAAAGATGTTAAAGGAAGGTTTTTGGGTACTGGAAAAGGGTTGAGGAAAAAAAAGTTAAACTATTCTAAGAATAACATTCAAAACAATCTGCTTCAAATTATAGTAATCAGCAACATTTTACATATTTTACAAATCAAACAGTATAGTCAATTCCCAAATAGTGTACTGTGAGAAAAAAAAAAGTGCCAAAATTGGTAGAATCTCTTTTTTTCCAAGGCAATGGGAAAAGAGAATGACAGAATTAAAAAAAAAAAACCAAACAAACAAACAAACAAAAAAAACCAAAAATAACAACTTCAGGCCTGCAAACACTTAGGCAAGTATGCAGCTCCATGCATGTGCCTCAGAGTGTTTTACCACTGTGTTCAAGAATTTGTCTTTTCAGGCCTGAGGTGTTGGAACTTTTGATGTTTTTTAAGAGATACCTAATGTTTCATAGCAAAGTATTTTAATAAGGACACAAAAGCTTTCATTAGGCTAACAATCTTAAAAAAAAATAAAGAACTTTGACAAATCTCTCAAAATATATAAAAAATACAAGCCCATGTGTTTGACTTTTAAGATATCTGAGGGTGCCAGTGGGAGGGAAGAGGAGGCTGCGATTTTTTCAAAACAACATCCAGGTGTTAAAGCACACACCTTCATTGAACTCAAACTGCTGTCCACAACTGCTCATAACTGCAGTAAAGGCAATTCAGACCCTTCTTTTATAAAAACTTAAGTATCAGAAGGCAGGATTAGTTACATACACAGCATGAACAACTTGCTTGCCAATTTAATCTAGGAGACAGTGTTGTCACTGACATCATACAGAGATATTAAGAGCTTTGACCTTTCCCTAAGCAGATAGAAACCCCCAAAACAGCATAATAATTACAAAGCTTTCCAGGGTGAGGAAAAAGAGGGAAAAAAAGCCACCCAAAAAAATCCCAAACAATAAAAAACTGAAATTACAACACCTACCTAGAACAAAGGAAGTGGAAGAAAAAATCTGCTTGAATTACAATGTGTTAAATTACTAACAAAATCTTATTCATCTTATTCAATTTTTTTTTTTTTGCAGGATTTCCTCATGATACTTATCTCAGACCTGACGAAGAAGAGTGAATTTGCACCTTCTAATTTTTTGTGGAATATTTTTCTCCCCTGGGTTCTTGAAACAACTTATCTTATTGTTAAATCAGGTATTTTACAGCCAGTAAAAGTATGGGGTAAGTAACAACCTGTTGGATCCAATCAAAGAAATCTCCGCTCTAGTTTTTCATTCATTGTCCTTGACAATCTCAAACTCTCCGAGGATTCAAATTTCTAACAATGTGCAGGAATTTCTCTCTCTCCACCAAGCTGTAATGCTACAGAAGAACCAAGTTCACCAATGTTTGTAGACAGGCATGGCAGTTTCTGTGTCTCACAAGAACGTTAATACAGAACTGCCTCTGCAGTCATGTAAGCCAGAGGAAACTCAATTGTTTAATGACTGTGGGAAAGACTGCTTTGCTTAACACTGAACTAGGAAAAATACTCATTCTAAAGCTCCTGGTGAGTCTATGCTCACCACTTGTCCCCCACACTTCCCCTGAAATTTGATTCTGGACAAATGCCCTGGTACATCTTCCCTCTGCAGAATGAAGGCGACAGAGAAAGCCCAAGCACTTACTATATATGCTTTCAACAAAAACCACCAACCACTTCTCTCGTCTTACCTAAGGCAATTCTACAAGCAAGGAAATGCCTGCAAAAAGCATTTAAAATTTGGACAGTGGAAGACAAACTTGAGCTAACCACTGAGGACTATCAATGTTTTGGATAACAAGACCTTTTACCTTTTTATTTTTCATTTGCACTCCCACTGATTTGAAGGCCATGCCTTCTCAAGTCAACCCATTTAAAAGCTTTCTAAGGGCATTCAGTTGCACTGACACTCCAAGTATTCAACTTCTGAAAAATCCAAGCCATTTGTTTCCAGCTACATGCTATGCTGAAAAGGAATAATTAAAATTCCATTAGAGAAGGTCAGAAACAGTTTAAAGATTCTTAATAAATGCCTTATGAGCAGGTAGATTTTAAGGGCTTGTATGACAAAAGCTTGAAACTTCAAATTACTTTACTGCAACCTGAGAGGCATTGTGTGCAGCACAACACCACTGACTTCAATTGGTCCCTTAATAAAGCCAGTTGAAATAGTCCTTTTGAAAAAATTGTCAGAAAATTTTTGCATGTGGCCCCATTCATATGGCTATATATACAAGACAAACAAATTGACCATTATGAGAGAAAAATTTTTGCGCATGTGGTTTAAAAGCTGCTTCTTCTCTCACCTTGCTTAAATGAAACATATGTATTAACCCTACCTTGACAACACCAGAAATCTCCATTGCTAAAATCTATCCTGATGTCACAGCCTGTCTTTTGAGCACTGCTGGCCTGGAAGCAAGCAAATGAAGAAGACAGCAGACTATTCTACCTTTCCAGATACTCAATGAAGACAAGAGTTGTCCTTATTGGACAGAAAACAGTCCTGGTACTTGGGCCTACTCTCAGCAACACAGGTCAAGGACTTTCTTTTGTTGTCAGCAAGGCAGCAAAATCTGTCATCTAAAAGATCACAACAACTAACGAAGGCCACAACCTTTGGTTTTTATAAATTGTTTTACATGAGCATAAAATCATGCATGCTGAAGCCAGCAGAAACATGGGATAGGACTCTAGACCCATGTACTAACCAGTTGCTGCTCTACAACTCGGCAAGAGTACTTCATTTTTCCCAAGCAACTGGCATGAGTCTTTAGGTTTGCATTAAGAAACAGTGTTTGGAGTATTATAGTCCAACCATGTCCTACCGTTGTCAGGAAGGCAAAAAACACTCCATGATGCTAAAAATGCTGTTCCTTGGCTAGGTGCTGTGGAATGGTGCTTTAGAAGTCTGACATGCCAACAAGTGCCAGAAGTACCACTGGAAGTGCTGCAGCTTTAAGCCCGGCCCCTTCAGAATCAAAAATTTATTTTACTTTCTTGGATCCAGAAGATACTCTTCTGCTGTAGAAGAAAGATTTCACATCCACAGAGAACCACTCAACTTCAAATTTCTACCAAACTTGTGCTGACTGTATGAATCAGGAAGTGATGAGTTATAAATAAAAATACTCACTATGAGAAATAAAAGTTGGCATTGTTTTTATGAAGTTAAGACTGTTGCCAAGTTATGAATTTCTTTGGGAAAATGAACAGGTGGTTCAGCTTCAGTATGGATCAGCACCTCTGTAGAGTGTTAAAGCTGTGGCTTCAGTATACAACTGTCAAAAGCATAAGAAGTAGTCGGAGTCAGTGCTGACCTTTTTGTTTATCCTTAGATTTAACTGGATGCAAAGTGTTACCTTTCTCTATCACAGGCATACCAAATCAGTAATCACATTTGTCACATTTTAGATACATGTCTACCTTAAACCACAATGCTATAAAAGCCTACTGAGTTATGAGCCTGTAATAGAAAGACTTCTGAGCACTGGGCAGGCAGAGCTCAGCTCCCATGTCACTGACAGACTGCAGCTTACTCTCCTTCAGTATCTCTCCTGAAGTAGCTTCTCCTTCCTTTAGTATCCCATTCAGCTAACAAACACTGCTATCACTGTGCCAGGGTGCCAAGTAGAGTCCCTTAAAAGACCATGCTGAACTAAGTGGCATATCTTCAAGAGTCACTGCAATAACCTTCATCTCTGGCATCAGATTTGGGGACAACAAAAAAATGACTGCTCATTTTGGTCAAATACTATAGAAGGAAAGATGTTATGAGGTCATTTCACTCTTCCCCTGCAAATATTGAACCCAAGAAATACTCTGACTGATTTATTTGGCGATTTAAGATTACCAGTTGAGAAACCAATTAGACAATTTAAATGCTCTCACACAAAAACAAACCAGAGTAAAAAAATTCAAGACACAGAACATAAAAAGCATAAATATGAGTTGCATGGATACCACAGATACCTGGTGTTAGACCAGCTTTGGCATGACCACACTAGAAGTTTTTAAACCCCTTGCTTAGTTCGGCAGTGAAGTCTCCTGGAGTACCACATGGCTTTCAAAGTGGTAACCCTGCAGGCATTCAAATGAAGAGGGTATTCACTGCTCTTCAGAAATGTACAAACTCTAAAAATACTAAAACAGCTCCCTTTTCTGGTCTTCCTTATCTTACTCCTCTGAGTAAGCAGAGTATCAAGGGCCACTTCAAGAAAAACAATATGTATCACTGGAAAAACTAAAGAAAAAAGCTTTTTAAAATATTACATTATTGTCTTTTTAAGTGAAAAGAAAAGCTTTCTACTACCTTACTCTTATTACAGATCTGAGTGGTTCCTAGTTGGCAGATAACCATTTGTCAGCTAGAGTGGAAACTTTTGTCTAAGCCTTGCAATTTCCTCTGGTTCTTAAAAATTAACACTGCAGTCTCCTGTAACTCCCAAACATGTTGCAAAGTCCGCAGGTCTTAGAAGTTAGTGAAATTCACTAAAAGCACAGTTCTTCAGCAAGTTAAAGCTTCTTGCACAAAAGTGTGGGAGCCAAGACCACAATATATCAGCAGCAACATCAAAGCAATACTTAGGCATTCAAGGAATTGAAGGATGTCTTTTGTTTTAACACAGTAAATCATCTTATGTGACAACCTTTCACTGAAGAAGATGAGCCACCCATTTTGACAGCAGGCTGCACCCACACCTACCAAGTCACATATGCACTCTACTAAGTTGTTAGCTGTATGCATTAATCCAGTTGTATTTACAAGAGCTCTGAAAATAAAATCCATTGTCTAAAACCCAGGACAGTAACCCTTGAAAAAGGGGAAGATGAGAAGACAGTATTAAAGTGGCGTATTGAGCAACTCCAGAACAGCTTATTTTCATCCTTAACTAAGGGACAATAAGGTTAGTCATAATGCACTTCAGCTTGGTAGATGAGCTCGCAAGCTGCAAATCACTTTCTGCAGCTGGAGATCTTATTTTATAGATGTTTAAAAGGGATCATGTTCAGGGTTTTTTTTGCCATAAACTTTACACAGGAAATAATGACATACCAGCAAGTACAAAGAAGTGGTATAAACAAGACCTCTTGTAAGGACCCATTACCTTTTAAAGTCTCTCAGGCAGTCTTGGTGCTCACAGAAAGAATGGGTGCACTTCAGATTCTTACCCAAGAACTGCAATGCATACACAAGTGCAGGATACACATCAGCAAATGGAAAATAAACTCCTCTGGGTGCCTCAACTAGTGCACAGAGACCAAGATCATCAGAAATGCCACATGATTGTTAGTTTAGAAGCTGAGAATGGGGACAGTATGAAATGAAAAACTCACAAAGGCACTTCACCTTCCACAGACTACATATAGTTCCTTTGCACAAAGATATCAAGGGGAAAACTGCTACCAAATGATACCACAAAAGCATGTAAAGTAGAATATACACAGCAAATGCACCTCCTCCTCCTCCTGTGGGCTAGCTCACAGGTCAGAGATGCCCACAAATCACATCAACTTTTAATTTAATTCTGTTTCACAACAACACAAGTCAGATCTCAAACTTATTGAATACTAGGAGCTTGTTGAAAGTGAAATCATTATAGCCATGATGCTGCAGCAGATGGCTGGAGAGTCCCCCTTCACATGCCAGTTGAGTTACATGTGCCACAAGTTTGAAAGCTAATTGAGATACATCCACAGTCTCCACCCTGTTACCGCTCCACAACTGAATGACTTTCTAACAATTTAGAATGCAAATTACATGAGAAACAACTTAAGCTACACAATGCCTAAAGCATCAACTTCACTGTCAAGTTGCACCCAAGTAATCTGAAGTGATATATCCTCTAACAACATAGTTTGAATGGCAATTCAATTCAGGCTAAATATTAAGTTGTGCAATTTCTCACACCTCATTACATAGAAGTATTTGCACCAGGTATTTGTCTTCCTTCTTGGATCAACTGTATGGTTTCCATTTCTGGCAAAGCTTTTCAAAAAAGCAAATGGAATAAGTATTCAATGCAATACAAAGTTCACAGAATCCAAATCCTCACCAGCTACTATTAAATAATTCCATCCCAGCAAGGACATTATTACCTCACTGAGAAGCCCAAGAACTGAACCTTGAGCACTGCTTTATAAGAGGAGCAATACTTGTCAGGCCAAATTACTAGCAAGACAACTCAAATCAGGAGACAACATCCAAATACCATAAACTAAGAAATAGGTATGTCTTAAAAGCAAGATTTAGTTACTGAAAAAGACCCAGTCTGTATGACAATCACACCTACAAATCTTCAAGTGTTAACAGATGAACATCAAAGCTGGAAACCAACTAAAGGTATAAACAGAGAGGCTAAAAGCCATTCAGACAAACAGCTTTAAATCAAGAGATCTAGAAGGATGTAGATCTCTAGACAAATCCCTCAGCTTATTAAAATGATCAGTCACCTCCAGATACCACAAGACAAAGGCAAAATAAAGAAATCAGTCTTTTTAGTGACTGAGTGACAGGAGTGCCACTGGTAGCAAGATGAATGGCATTAATTCTTGAGATAAAAATCTCATTCAAAGATTTTCAGAGTAAGAGCTAACAGGAATACTAAGATTTGACAGGGCAGGCCAGTAGTAGAAGTGCCAAACCTTGCTCACGTACCAAGTTAAGTCCCATAGCAAATAGAAGTTTCATTGCTTCTTAAACAATATCAGCATTCCAAAAGAAATCAGCAGCTTTCTAGAACCAGAATGAGATCAGAGAAAGAAATCAGGTGTGCTTAATCTACTATAAACAGCTTGGGTATCTGCAGGTCTACACAGACCAGCAAAAGGATGAGTACTGGTACAGAATTGTTAGCCTCTGCCATGCTCAGCAAGATGTACTGGGTCATTGATTTTTCTGGATCTCACATTTTCATTTTTAAGTTGGATAATTTTTTCATTCCATGGTCTGCTGCATTTACAGAGTATAGACTATTCCCAACTAAATGCTCAAAAGTGCTTGCAACACTATTGCCTTGATGCCCCTGTATCCTGGAATTTTCACCTGCTACCAACTAGTTTTGTTACTTTACAAGTGACCTGCAGTTCTACTGTGTCTACTTCAGACATAGAGACACAGCAACAGCTCCCCACATCATGGCATTAGGTTCTCCTAATGCCAAGTGACATCTCTTTAAGTGCTACATTTTTCTAAGAAATTATCTTTCAGCACTTGCTCTTACCACAAGCCACTGAATCATAACCCAGAGAACACTTCTTTACATCACTCCCCTACACTGGGGATTACCTTACATATATATCCACATGTTTAGTGTACCCAGTACAGCCAAAGAGGCATCCAGAGCTTCTTAACCCCTGGTTTCCAAATAAGAGTACCAACACTTCAAGAGAGCTTCCCCAAGCAACCAAGAATGTATCAAACCACAGTTTCTGCTTGGCACACTTAACTTTTCAGTCACAAATGGAAAGTAATTTGGAGCAAGACTTCCAGAAGAGAGCAAGGGCATCAAGTCTACACTCACAAAAGAAAAATAACTAATCCAAATTTGCCAGAAGTGAGGTCACTTGGACTACTTACTCATACTGATGCATAAGTTTGCATTAATTCTCCTTCTGACTTAGTAATAAATAAGTTCATATTAATATGCACATTTTGGATAGCATGATCTAAATGCACTAAATGAAAAAAAAGGTGCAATTTCACAGCGAAGTATAGTATTAAATATCCTCAAAGTAGACAAGGTCCTTTTTAAGTTTTCTTCAATAGAAAACTTTCTAAACCCTGTTTCCTTTTTGTTCCTTTGAGAAAATGGAGAAGCAATTAGCATTTACAGCTTAGTTCCTGCTTCCAAAATACCCCTTTAACTTTTTTTATTATTTTTATGGTGGATATAAATCGCACCAAATTGTTAAATCACAGCTATTTTCTATGCTACCTATACAAATAGGGCTGATTTCTGGCAAGCCATAAAACAATTATGGCTGAATTCCTGTAGCCCTTTGATATTCCAGCTTGCCTGTAGGGCTTCAAAGCCATCTTTGAAAGTGCAGCGCCAAAAATCTAATTTCCAGAAGGCACAGAAGGAAAATAAGGCATATCAATTCCCACATGCTCAAACATGAACACACCAAAACCTTAGCAGTGGGATGATTATGTTTGAAAGTGACTTAGAAGAAACACAGGTAAGATATAGCAACAGTTTAAATCAAAACTGCTTCAAAGAAGGCAAAGATACAGACACCTTGAGAAAGAGGGCATAAGGCACACTACACCTGATTCCTCAGCACTTTCTGCAAGTTGGGAAGCACATTTGAGCATTCAGCTCCCACCCCTTCTTGTGTGAAAGCAAAGAAAGGGGTGACAAATAATCATAATGTATAAAAGGAAATGCAGAAACTGCCCAAGTCTGCAGAGGAAGTAAATGTACTTGACAGTACTGATACTGCCAGTAACAATTTACAAATACCTAGAGATTCAGCAATGACAAGACCCTGAGAATTTATATAGGTGTATTTTACATTTGCACTATTATTATTATATTTAATATGGAAGGGTCTCCCCCTCATTTAAGCTGGGAAAGCTGTTTGTTTCTGTACCAACATGGTTTCTGATAACCACAAAAAATCTCTGAGAAAGGCAAGGGGACAAGAGTATAATCCTTTCAAATAACTCCAGCAACATTTCTGCCTTTTAACATGGAATTTCAAAGAGATTCAACTGAACAAACTGAAGACTGATTACTATTTTTCTTTACGTGAGAGAAACTTTCATATTGGCCAAAGAAAATACTATTTTAGTAATATAATTCACATTGGTGTAGACACACAAAAAACACAAAACATCTTTAAACTTGCTGCTATTTAAATGTCTGCTGTTTTTTAGTCAAAGATAAAAAAATTTTGCCAGTAATTCCCACTGTGCACAGGCACACAGTATGAATGCAGATAGAGAGTCAATATTAAATCAGAATTATGGACTCTCTATTCTAAGGTTGTATAAATGAGTACATGCAAAATTTGTATAAATGAGGCACATGCACCCATACCACACTTTTTCTTTTCAAAGAATTAATGCACGTTTTAGAGGTGCTGCAGAAAATTAGCATCATCCAAAACCACCAAATCACAAAAAAAAACCAAAAAAAAAACCAAAAAACAAACAAACAAACAAACAAACAAACAAAACCAAAAAAAAACCAACAGACAATGACAATTAATTCTAAATCCATCGTCTTAAGAGTAAGTACCTCCCTGGTGATCTCTAACAAATTGTTTGGTCAATAAAATGAATACCAAAAGAGGGAGAGTAACCTTTAATATTTGGCCTTTCCTGATTGGTGCCCACCTCCCATTCTTTTGTGGCACTTTTGAAAAAACATGCTTCTCATGATCACTTAGAATTTTCCCTAACTTTTATGAAGTCCACTCTTCTTAACTTTGGCAACTAAAATGGCAAAAACCCTTTCCATCCCATACCTGGCCACTGCTGGAGGCATCCTGCACATAATGTGTCCCTTACCTGCTGTTAAATCATTGGGCCCCCAGTGGGCCCCCACATTGGTTTAGTGAAAGTGATAACAGAAGTGGGTTAGACACCAGCTATGTAGTATTAATGTACAGTACAACAGGCTACATAAAAATGAATGAAAGAAAACTCTCTCCAGAGAGCAGGAAGACAAAGCCTTATCTTGTATGCCAGTCTTAATCACCATTATTTTCCTTTGGTGTTTTTCATGCAAAGACAAAAATGTCAGTTTTCTTTATTTCAGAATAAAACTGTTCAGTAAAAGGATGTTCCAGAAATTTTATGAGTTTAGATTAAGGGATTGAAGTTTCAAGGCAAGCAAACTGATCTAATCACTAGGTTAGGTTCCAAAATCACAAAAAAATCTATAAAACTACAATATGTGTAAACACATTTACAGATTGTGTGCAAGGTCTATACTTAAAATAATACATACATATCAATGCTTATTAAACTGATTTCAAAAAACAGAGGTTAATTTAGATTTTAATCAAGAAAATATTGTTGTCTAGATCTAAGAACAGACTACAAAGAGGAACTAAAACCAAAATATAACATTTGTCTAGAATACACATATTGACAACTTCCCAGATTTAAACTACTCCTAAATACAAATTTAAAAAAAAAAACAAAAACAAACAAATAAGCCCAAGCCACATTTTAAGTACTCCATATTGAAACATAATAGCTACTTTTGATCGTATGCTTAAAATGTCAATCTTCAAGTAGTTTATTAGTATTTCAACTAATGTAAATTTCAGTTCAGGCATTAAGACAAAAATGTAAGGAAATATCCCTGCAGTCCAAGATCAGTAATCTAATACAACTGAACTTTTGTTTCAACACCTGCAAGGTCTGCCGCGATTGTTTGACTTTGTTTCTATTATATCACAAATTCAAGGAAGTAACCTAATGTAGATCTGCTTCATAGAAACAAATTTGTTTCTATTTAGTTTCCAGGCAATACCCACTCGAAGGGCAGGGCTAGGATGGGACAGCAATGCCTGCAGAAGCAAACAAGTATTTTACTGATGCTGGCTACTTTATTTGATTTAGGTTCAAGGGCTGGTCTTGGTGTATTTGCACACGACTGCCAAAGGCACTTAAAGAGCTTGGATGGAGCTGCTTAACAGTAATTTATACACAAATACCTTACAGTATCTTTAAGTCAGCTGTCATATCTTTTATTTAATGAATTACCTAGGGAAGAATTTATACAGAGAATGATAAAAGCCAATATCCTTACAAGAAAGGATAGCAGGTAATTACAGAAACTGGTTGGAGGGTTATTACCTCCCCCTACTCACACAGAGAGGGGTTTAAGAACACAAGATAGGGAACACATTTATATGTTCTGGTTGCCTTTTTCTTAAGCAGAAGAGTCTTACATTCAGACCCATCTCAAAAAAAAAAATTACTGCCTGAGAAGTCTTCCTAAAATATCTCTACCCTTCAAATAGAAATGATAATGCAACTGTATGGCTATATTGCCATTTCTATTAACCTAACTGTAATGAGTAATGAGTAGACTACAGGTTATGGGTAGAATACTTTTTGCTGAAAAGTCATCACAGCAATATTCTGCAGAAATAGGCTAAAACACAGCACAATTGGAAGGGGCCAAAAAAAGCCTCACCAAATTTAAGATAGGCCCTTTTGTTTTAGAGTATTTACTAAGTACAAATGGAATCATTTACAATACTCACAGAAGCCACACACTTAAAAACACTTCAGACACATTACTGACAACCAGGCAAGGAAATAACTTGAGTGCCAAAAAGACTTAGTCTTAACAGTGCAGGAATTTTATCACAGAAAGGAGCAGACCTTTGCAGCTCTACAAGACAACACCTTAACAGTAGCAGGAAAACAGATTAGGAACCTTCAATATATAGAGAAATTTACAAGAACTGTATCATCTGATTTCTGTACAGCAAACAAAGATTACTTTGGCAACCTCTAAAGGAAAGACTAAACAAAGCAATTCATTAATGAAACACACCTTTTGGGGTTTTTTAAATTCTCAAAATATATATATATACTTTTAATATATGTTTCTTATCATTGTCTCTTTATTCCTTGTTATTCCTTATGCCAATGCCCAGTTCATTTTTTTTTAGATATCTGAAATTTACCTGTTGAGAACTTCTTTGTATAGTTAACCGACCTGGTCCAAAACTAGTTCAACTGCACTTCCATCCTCTAATCAGCTACTAAATTTGGGGAACAATCTACATAAATACTTTCCACATTCAGTCTTCAAACACAACAAAACCAGTCCACAGCCTTCCTCCCCATGTCTTAAAAACTCCAGTGTGGATCCTATATGAAGTTATCCACTGGCAGTAGATATCCACCTCCGTCTCCTCGTTGGCCTGTCCATTGGGGTCACTCCCGTGTGTGCTGCCTGTCATGCACAGGAGCCAGGCCCTGGAATGCAGTGCCTGCTGCGCCAGTGCTCAGCAAAACAAAACCCCCATGCCCTGTGAGACACAGGTGGAGCAAGCAAACACACACTATGCACAGGACACAGACTCTCTGCAGCACCTCTACTTACTAAGCACTCCTCCAGGGAAAGGCAGGAAACTGGAAATTGGGTGCAAAGGGCTTGGCATTGGATCTGGCTAAAAAGAACTAATCTTCTGCTTATTAGTGTCCATTTTTTTCCCCTAGCAAGAGCTTATGCCACAGAGACAAAACACAACACCACCTAAGAAATACTTCAAGGTTGGACAACTTTTTTAAATGTGAAAACTTTTCAGCTTTTTAGTGATATTTAAAGAAACACTTCGTTAGAGCTATTTCAAAGCAGTACTCATTAAGACCTTTCCACAGAAACAAGTCAAAGACTACAATTTCAATATACTTTACTCTTTCACATAGTTTTGCTTTTCCTTGTAGCCATACTAAGTCATTTTAAGACATCAAAAGCATCCAGAATTATATTGTGCTGTAAGAGGACTGGGCAAGAAGAAAGCTAACAAAACAAAAAATACCTAACAAGTCAAAAAAAAAAAATCATCTGGCATCATCCTAACTACAAATACTTGCCCTGGAATATTACACAAGATCTGTGCATCTCCACGTTCAGAGAGCACACAAGATTTCAGGTTTAATCCACCCTCTCCTTCTTTTCAGTAGAAGATGGTGCCAGTGCTGTGATGACACAAACCCCCACCATGTAAATGATTTTTACCAAGTTCTTCAATAAAATACTCACTTAGAATTTACATTATGCAAAATTAAGTGTGTATATTTTTTGTTATTGTAGAGCCTGGTGCATGATAACAAGAGGAATTAAACCTTCACTTACGCATTTAATACCAATCAATCAAAATTTATTACATGAAGGGCTGCTTCAAGAAACAGCAAACATTCTTGGACCTGCCATTTTTCCACACAGATGATGGAAAACAACATGATTGCTAGCTTCTAGCCCACAACATCAAGTAGTTCTATTTACACTGAATCTCCACATTTTTCCTTCTTGGATAACTTGCCCTTTAAAGTTTGCACACGAAAGGTAAAATATTGTCTTCCTCTAAGTATACAAGTATAAGAAAGTATACTAAGTATACATAGTCCTCAATTTCCCCTATAAGCCTACACCTTGTCTGTCAACCCCTATTTCAAGATATATGTTATGTTCACATTACTTCTATCTAGAAAGGGCAGAACAATTAGTGTCCCACTGAATTGGGTGGAATTCTTCTGTACAAGCTTTAGAAAAGCAGTTCCAAATGTATGTTTAGATTTGCTGCAAACCGCAATATATCTAGGAATCACCAGCAAAATCAATCCCCCTCACACTGCTCATTCAGTTCTACTCTTGTATTGCTTTGATATGTGTAATAATTCACTTTGTTATCATAAACATTTGAAAATAGAAACAGCTATGCCAGTATTTACCTTTATGACCAAAAGTCTTATGAAAAACACATACATCCTACCCTGTATATCATGTGAGTTTTTACACAGAATTACAGACAAGTAACTGCAGTCATTCCAATGCAATTTGTAAGCATCAGCTGCTCAAAATGCGTCGGAATTGCATTTAAAAGAAATTACATTTGATCTATCTGTTAGATGACGTTATGGCTGTCAAGACCTCTGTTACCACAGCATGCACAAAGTTTAAAATCAAATTCATACAGACTCACTGGGCTCATCCAGGTAGCTCAAAGAAACAAACCTGTACTCCTCTAGAAAGCCAGAGTCAGTGCAAGAGTTTGGCACAGTATTAACAGTGTGATACAGCCCATACCTGGCATACAAGGGAGAGGAATAAGCCAACAATACTGATAAGAGCTCTGATGACATATATAAATAGATTTAATTTTAAAAATCAATTCCCACACAGATATTTAAGTAAGTATACAAATATTTTATATAGCAGTCTGTTCTTCCAGCCCTTTACATATAATAAAAGGCACATCAAAAAGGCAAAAATCATACAAAAAGCAAACAACATCTTGAATTACAAGCTAAGTGTTTTACAACTAGATGAGAAATCATAATTTTCATGCAAACGTATACAACTGTTAGAATTTGACTGTTCCTTTGTCTTTATATATGTCTATCAATCACTGCCAGGAAGGAAAAAAAGAGGATGGTTGCCTATGAACTAAAGACTGTTGGTTTAAAATTGCAGGTGTTCATCACAAGAATCTCACAAAAATTCATGTAGTCAAGCTTCAGCAGCCTATAGATTTAACTCGGGATTAAACACGTATAAACTAACTGTGTTTTCCCGCTACTGCAAGCATCATCCACAAGCTTTACATTCATGTTGCTGCCCAAATGTATCAAGTTGTCTTTTTTACAGATTCTATCAGAACAAAGGACAGATTAATCCTCTTCAACATGTATTTCCAAAACCTGAATTAAAAACTATAAAAAGCCCCAAAATCAAACCACAAAAACTGAATCCTAACCACACTGCACAACATTGTTACAAGAATAGCCTTCATACTTAAACAGTACCACAAAAAAAATACTAACAAATCTATGCCCAACATTTTACAACTTACTAAATCTTAACAATCGTGCCTGCAGTTCATATTGCCTAACCTGTAACTGTAAATAATACATGGCTTAAACCTTTCTGACACATTTATTTTTCTAAGGATAAAAACTGTACAAATGTAAATAGAGTCATAACAATAATTATTGAACACACTTGTTTTTGTTTTCTTAAAAAATTTAACTAACTCCAGTTTTAATACTGAGGTATCTTCTCCCTCGTCTTACTAAAAAAAAGTGATAGATTTGATCTTACACAAAATAATCTGTTTTTCTCTGCTTCAAGCAAGTAGTATTCTACACATCCAAAAATCTTTTGCACAACAGTCCTGAAACTACACTTCCTGCCATCTAAAATCTAGAAGAGCTACAATCAATGAATATTAATATTGTAGCTTTAGTAAGAAGTAACTAGAGTTTCTTAAGACTAAAAAACTGTTTCAACAATGAAACACTATACAAATTTAACCTAACATGAAATAACGAAGGATCATCTTTTATGACTTAAGAGAGTCAGAACTGATTGGCAGTTTCAGACAGAAATCAGCATTTGCCCTTGCAGAAACATGCCTACAGGGAGAAGAAATGTAGGTAGGAGTAGCAACCCTTCCATTAAATTAAAATAAACACACACTGAGCACATAATTCACACAACTAAATCACCTAAAAAACTGTGCAAATAGACTAGAAAAGTTTTTGACACTGGAGGATGCAGCAGCCCTATTATTTCCCAGTTTTTTCCACGCTGTTTACATCTAAAGAAAGCCTAAATATGGGCTTTGAATGTGATTATTCTTTGAGTCACACCAATGAGGTGAAATTATTTATTAGAAACCAGCTTTTCTGTACCCATAGTATCTTAAAATCAAAACCACCAATTATGTACTGATGTCACTCATGTAAATAATAAAACGTGATAGCTTCCCTATATTGAAACTCTTTACACTTTAAGTCTGCGAATGCCCTTTTGAGTTCCTACTGGCTGAATTAGAAAGTGCATCTAAAACCACTGATGCATTCTCAAAGCCATTCACTTTCATACTCAGTAGCAGCAAAATTAAGTCTCAAGAGTTTCCTGTTAAACAAATGAAGTTCTTCACTAGATATCAGTCATTTCATGTGACCATTCTGCAGCTAAGAGCCACAATTGACCTAAAAGATGCAGTATGAAACCTGTATCTGTTAGATTGATGAAAAAGAAATTCCTGTGTGCCTATCATACTTAGATGGTTAAGCTCAGGCAAATTTAAGAGGGGAAAAAAAGCAAAGAAAACAGACCTAAAACTGATCTAAGTTCTTACAAGTGTAGTTAAATATCCTAATAAAATACACATCATAAAACTGGTTGCCTGTTTAGTAATCTTGATTATCTGCCTGCACTAGCTTGTTTGAAAGGAAAACTTCAATCATCTGGGAAGAATCTGCTTATGGGTCCCTATCCTCACATCACTCAGTTCACTAAAATTAATAGAGTTAAGAGTCTCATTGACTTTAAATGGAGCACAAAAAGGGGTTTTTTCAGCTAAAAATCTTGAAAAGGAAAAATAATTTAACAAGAATAGCAAAAGGCATCTTTTACGGTAACTAAATATATTTCAAACTGTTATGATTCACTGAAATCTCATTCTGAATCAACAGACTACCTTAATGAAAACAACCAATGCTGGAAATGTGAACTTTCCAGAAGACAACTGGAGCTGGTCCTTCCTGTACTAGAACACCAAGCAACTTTACTTCCACCACTTTGTCATATAATGGTAAAACGTATTGAGCTAAGAGATGCACTAAGCAGAGCTGCTCTTGCTCCACAGAGAAAAGCAACATCTCCTACTTTTAAAGTTACAACATTCCAGTGACCAAATCAAAATTTTCACATTGACTAAGCTATTAGCACAGAAATACTGCCCACCATTTTTTTTAATAAGAAAAATTTAGTTTGTCAAAAAGTACCACAGAGTAACAGAAATTTAACCACTCGGAACACACTAGTTCCAATGCCATTTTTGAGATATGCTTACGAGTCATCAAAACACAAGAGATATGTTTCCTTATCCAACTGAAATACTGTGAGAGTAAGTCAGGCAACTTTTGAAGAGCATCAGCATTTATAGGGCAAGAAGAAGAAAATATTTCGACATTGCCTAGCATCCATGCAATTAATGAGACGTATTACAATGCAAGAACAACAGCTCCTCTCTCAGAGGCAGTATAGCAATGGATCAAAACTAATCGCAATCTGATGACACACCTTGTTTCACAGACGTGCTTTAAAATACTTCTACACATAGGCTGATTTTCTTCACATGAATGATGAAAGATAAGCACCACGTGCTTTGAAATATAGGTAGAATCTTAAAAATTCTCCATATCTTCTCTCAACCAATTTACATCAGCAGACAAGATTTGCAAACAGCAGCATTTGCATGACGATCCTAGTGAGCTTTTGTCTTGCAAATACCACCTGAAATTGAGTCTGGGCATGACTCTACTCTCTATAATGTGCCTAGCAGCCCTGTTGCCACCCGCCCCCCCCATCCATGAAACTACTTATGGAAATCAGACAGCAGAGCAGGCCATTGAACAGGATGAAGTAGAAAGGACAAATCACTGCACACTCCTGTATGCTCCACCATGCAAGGATAAACTTAGGCACTCAGTCATCATGAGGCAAACAGTAAGCAATAAAACCACCATCTCAAGCTCAGGATTTTAAGGTGAGACAGACTGAAAGATGAAGAATACTATTTTATTAGGTCACTCAAGCTTATCTACACTTTGTCCACCGTTGGTCACCATTATCCCTCCATCCTGCCAACACACACAAATCAACCTGCTCTGCACGCCAGTGACTGAGCACCACCCCAGTAATGTTGCCACCTTAAAACTAAAGCAACTTTGGGATACAGGACCCTGCTTGCTCTGTAGCAACTATTAGCAGAACAAACACTTGGACACACCTTTGCAAACTCACTGCCAACATCCAGTATTTCCAAAATTTCTAGCATAAACAGATAAGCAAAGCCATAGTCGTAGCTGGCAAACTGACAGTTTATCCAGCTATTCTCATAAATTTGCAAAGCAAATGACCTGGCAATAATTTATCTCCCTTGCCTCCCATAGTAGCCGGAATTACTGTGTCTCTAATAAAAAGTGATCTTTATTAACTTTATGAGTTACTAACACCTATCTTAGCTTGTTGATTTATTATTTTCAAATTGATCCATGAGCTTTACAGATAGACCCAATGAACTAAACTTTTTCCTAACATGCATACAGCTCAGAGCAGCCACTCTTAACATGAGACAAAAAGAACACTTATCAGATAACTAGGTGTTATTATGGCTTGCCAGTATACTAGTACTTGCTTTTGATTAATCTTATACACCTAAATTCAGCATGCTAAACCCATGGCTCAGGAAAAGTTTGTGAAATTACTCAGTATCTCAAAGCGGTAAGTTATCCCATGCTAAAATAACAAAGTATATAACTGCAGACAAAGTGAAAACAGGTAGTTTGACTAACACTTCAAACATGCATATCATTCCTATTAAATATGCAACACTTGAGGTATCAAACGAAACTAGTAGCACTGATTTACAGAGACCAAAAAAACCACCTTAGAATACTTTTGTCAAAAATTTTATCAGCACTTCTAAAGTAGAAAGACAAACTGCTACCACTTAGAAGGCATACATTCCCACCACCCTTTCAAACACTTTACAATAGCAGAAAACATTCTAAGTAATTCACACATGGATCATTCCCCCAATGTGATTTCAAGGACCTGAAATTTCTTCAGCATCAATAGTTTCAGGAGGCAAGTAAAGCCCATAAGTGAATGGAGTGCCTGCCATCCAGGTTACAATCTGCTGAATGAGAGCGGCTGCAGAGTTCTCCAACAATCCAAGGCAGGTACAAGCACTGTACAAGAAGTCCCCTCCCAGGCTATACAAGAGGGCATCCTTCCCAGCAGTTGCCACATCATGAAAATTATGCTTACAAACAAAACCCCAAAATAAACACTCTAAAACAATTACTTAAATGACTGTGTAACTGAACTCAGCAGCTGGAGACAGAAAGCAAGTAGCGAATGATATATCCCTCGCTTGCAAATGTCCTGAACTATATTCTTATTAGCAAGCTCCACATCACACCTAGCAACCAAATTTGAGAAGCAGAATCATGTTTCAGCAAGTAAATAAATATAGCAGAGATAATAAAAGCAGAGAGGACCACCAAAAACCCTTATGCAGACTGGGCTTCAAGTATTAGATGACACATCATCTAATTCATTGAATATGAATAATACTATCTCAGCTACTTAGGCTTCTTAGATCTGTTCTCAGGAGTTTTTCTGCAAAACTATTTAGACGGACTTAAAGTCATGTCTTTTGCAGAAGAAATAGAAGAAAGCAAGAGGAAGACTCTCCAGGACAAGCTAGGCAATTTAATTCAACAATAAGACTGCAGTATGTCATACAATTCACTGAAAACCGTTTGTGTAGTACTGCACAGATTTAAAGAGATCCAAAAAATACACTGGCAGTATGAAAATAAAAGACAGTTAATAGCCTGTACTTCAGAGGATAAACTCTGGAGATGAAATAATGTAATTCTTACACTCTGATGCTTAAGAGAAGGAAAGTATTCTAGAGAAAACAGAGTCGCTGATATAAAAAAGTCACGGCTTAGTATTTTCCAACTGAGAAACATTAAATAAAACTATATGTTTTTATCCTACCACAAAGAAAAGCTTTTTTATCTCAACACTCAAAATTTTCCTGTCTTTTGCTCCATGAACATTCAATTTATCCCCCCCCCAAGCTCCATTTTATGACAATGTTGTTCTAAGGAACTGGAGAAGTACTAGATGCCAATAAAGATAACAGATCAAATGAAAGATAACGCCTAAGTGTTGTGTCTGTATAGATAAATAAACCTGCTCACTTCTTTTATTTGTACTGCTACCTCAACCAATCCCACTGCAATAATCAAGACAAGCAAAGGCTCAGGAAACAGATCTGAAAACAAAAGGCTTCTTACGTGTCTCCCAGCCAAACTTGGATGGGTACAAATGCACCACACATGCACTACTAATGCACCTTTTGAGACTTTTTTATGTACTCACAAAAAGATGAAACCCAGGAGATGAACATGCAGGGTGTTGAAGGAGTCCAAACACAAGTACCAAAATCAGAACAGCAACACATGTACAGGCATCCTTATTTCCAGTCATACAGGACATCGGGAGAAAACAACACCAGCCAGAAGGAAGTAACACGTGGGCAAAAATCGCCAGTGAGCACCTACGCCTGGACAGAAGCTAACTCCGTGCCACCCACCACCAAGAGACCAGGAGTCGGGACCCAGACCTACGGCCGGACCAAGCTTTGCGACCACAGGCGCCGGGAGTGGACATCCCGCGGCAGCAAGTGCGTGAGGGGCAGAGAGGAGCCCATCCCGACCCCGGACAGCCCTACAAGCGGCGGGATAGAGCCCCGGCAGCCCACCACCGCACTGGCGACCGCTTTTGTTCTCCACCGAGACCGGCACAGTCCCACCGCCTGCGCCCGCTCCGGGCCGCCTCCAAGCGCTCATCCCAGGAGAGACCCCACTACCTCTTTTCGGCCTGGGGAAGCTCTCGTGCAGGTGAAAGATGACTTTCTCCACAAAGTGCTGAATGTTGCTGTGCTCAGGCCCTCTGACAAACACCATCCAGTCGTGGGTGAAGCCCTCCACGGTGGGTTTCTTCCTGACCTGGGCTCGGTGCCCCAGCTCCAGCTTCACCTGGACGGCACACTGCGGGGGAAGAGGCGGGGAGCGGCCGGTGAGCGCCACAACGAGCGGAGATGGGGCTGGCGGCCGGGGGGAACCGGACCCATCGCGGGCAGTACGCGGACACACGGACACAACCGTACCACAAACACGGCAGAAAGGATTTGGTGGGGGGAGAGTTGGCAAAACCAGCAATGCACCGCTGTAACAACAAAAAAACGGCCCCGCAGGCGAGGGCGTAGGACAGCCCTCGGTGTCACCAGGAGAGCGCGGGGAGGCGACCCGGGCCCGCTGTCAGGGACGCTACGTCCTGCCCTCGGCGCCTCCGCGCTCTCTGCCCGCGCTGCGGCGGCAGGACCACGGCTCCCTCCAAGTGCGTGCGCGCGCCGCGCCGCCACCGGGAGCAGCGGGAGGCAGGGAAAGCCGCATGCGAAGAGAAATTCCCGGTCACGCCAGCCCCTTCCCAGTGGCGCCGGGCAGCGCGGGGCGGAGGGCTGGAGAAGACCCGCGCTACTCACTCACCGAGCCGGCCATGCCTGGGGCGCCGGTTTCGCCGGGGCGCTCGCTGCCGTCCCCCACCCCCACCGCGCAGCCCTAATTCATGAGGACGTGGAGGAGATGGCGGGCGCGCAGAGAAGCGGCGAGCAGAAGGCAGGCATCCTCTGTTGTGCTGCTCCGGCCGGCGGCGGCTGTCGGCTATGGCTCGCGGCTCCGGCTCCCCGCGCTCCCGCGCCCGCTCCCCGCGCTCCCGCTCCCCGCCCGCGGCAGCCCCGGCGCTCGCCCCAACCCCGCCGGCCAGCGCAGCACCCGCCGCGCATGCGCACCGCACTCCTGCCTGACACAGTGCGAGGGGCACAGTAGTAAGTGCCGGAGGCGGCACCGGCCCCGCGCGACAGCCAATGGTGCGCAAGCCCCTCCGCGCGGCCCCACCCCCGCCCCGCCCCGCCCCGCCCCGCCCCGCCCGCCCTTAAAGGAACAGGTTTCGGCGCGGCCGGCACCCGCGGCACCGGGCCTGGCGACAGCTCCGCCGCAGGCGCTGCCCGCGCCAACAAACCCCTCCGAAAAGCCCCGATGAACCCACTTGCATAAACAAAGGGAGGAGGATAGCAAGGGAATGCCCGACTTGCACAGGGACGGCAGGTGATGATGGGCACGCAGCAGGCCGGGAATAACAAACGCGATTCTTCCAACACGTTTGTAGCGCCAGCCTCTATTTCTACCTGTAACGGGCTGAGAGTCTCCTAAAACACGTCTACTCCCTCAAATATTTCCATATGTCGTCCGTGTATGGCTGATAACGTGGGGTTTCCTGCCAGGGGAAAATACCACTGTGGAGATGAAGTGATTGACTGTGAACATCTAAATCACGTGCTGACGTTCGTGAGATGACTATTTTTCAACAGCCATAAAATTGTCAAAAAATTGCCCGTAGTAACTTCTGGCACGTGGAAAAGTGATTTAGTTCTTTCGGTAACTGTATTTTTGACAATCTTCGCCATGGCTGTGCTGGCCCAGTGACTGGACACAGGAATACCCTTCCTGGGCCTTGCAGGTGTCACCGAGAGATGGCGCGCCGAGCCCTCGAGGTAATATCATCATTTGACCTCTCCAGAGGACCACGATTTCTATCTTCTCTTTTCATTTCGGAAATGAGCGCGCATTGCCCAAAGTTTAGCATGATTTAATAATTCCTTCAAAACTACAGAGCTGCATTTCCTTTTCTTAAAGATGTCGTAAGCCCTAATTAATAAAATCAGTACTAAGTATTGAAAAGGATGAATACAATTTGTAAAAATTCCAACAGTTACAACGTGACTTTAAATGTATGTGAATATCCATGTTTTAAAATCCTGATGTGTATATCTGAAACTTCACATATCTTCTAATAAATTCTAACCTTGAATTAGGCAAGCCAGCAGAAATAAGAACTCCTTCTGAGTCCATAAATGCACCAAAGCTGATTCTGGCAAGTTTAGAACTTTGTTCTTGAGTAAGGACTGTGGATGCAAGGGCAGAGAGGCTGGACCACCACCACCAAGCTTAATGCAGAGTGCTGTAAGCTGTCAGGAGCCATCTGAACAGAGCATCATCTTCCTAGATTGGGATGCTACTGGAAGGAATGGAGCTGGAATGTTCTCTGGAGTCCTTCAACACTGACTTATTTCTTATGTATTTCGACAAAATTATTTGTCCTCTTGACTTGAAATGGGACTGAATCACTACAAGCTGTTTTCCTATGACGCATACCAAGTGTCAAAGTAGAAATGCTTCTATTACCTAACTTCATTCATTCTAAGTGTCTTTTTAGCTAATTTAACTGAGACCACTCGGTTGAGTAATCATTACTCAGAAACATCTGCTGATTCATGCTCAAATTTGGAAAAGGAAGTTGTTTACTGTTTGTCAGTTATGAAGCAATGTTGATTTTTAAACAACAAAAAAAACCCAAATGCAGCATTTGTATTCAAGCTGAAGGGGTTGAGATGCAATTACAGCTATGATTTTAAAATATAAAAATTTCATTAATTCCAAATATAATCTTTGTCTGACAGGAGCAAAATCAAAGAACAATCTCGAGCTGTTAAGTGACAAACTGGTGCAACTATTGACTTCATTTTGGATTAACAGTTTAAATAAACATTCTTTGATCTCATTATAGCAGATGGATGTAATTGTGTGCATATGAATGTGCAAAGACACTGGCTTAAAGAACTACAGAGTTATAAAGGTGAAGGCAATTTTCTACAAGTGCTATACAGTACTGCTTATACAAGGTTTACCAGGGAATAATTGCTCAGCTGCTGGAAAATAAGAGACATTTAAGTTATGTTCTTAGAGGTGTTTAACAACCTGAATGTTTATGTAATCAACTCCTGCAATGCTAAAAATGCTTGCAATTTTTATGTGTGCTGAAATAACTGATACAATTGTAGGCCTCCTGAAAGGCTCCAGTTCCTGTGTTCAGAAGTCTTCAGTCACACCTGCATCAAACTGGACACATGATGCATAGATTCCAGATCCCTGATTTACATGGAACACAAGTCAACATTTCTGCTCCATATACAGGTGTGTATAGAGTGTAGAAGTGTTTGTGCAGCATTACATCTGACCTAAGAGGAGCTGTTTCATAGCTGTACTGTTTCAGTTGTGTGGTGATTCCACACACGACTGAAAGGAATTGCTGCCTTTCTGTATTGTTTTCTTACACAAAGCAGATATGTCTTATGCCACAAAAAAGAAGACTGTTTCCCAGCTCATTTGGATACATTTATTGTCTTCAATATTTTAAACACAGCTGTTTTAAATTTCTATTTGAAGTTTAAATTTTGTGGCCCAAGTCTGACTGACTCTTAAATAGGCCTTGTTTTCAAACTTTTCAAAATGAAAAAGCTGATATTACTGGCTATAAATTGAACCACTGTGCCTTTTAAATGTATCATCAGTCTGAATTTCTCTATATTTGAGTTCTTTTCTTATGCAGACAATATAAAAAAATCACAGCCAATCTTGATCCAAGCCAGATATTGATTACAATGGCCTTAATCAGAGCCAAAAAGTTAAAATAACCCTACAGCTGATCTTACACATGCAACAAGAAATATGACTTACAAAGTTTCTTTGTAATGCTACTCTGACTGCCAGGATCTAGTGGCAGAATACTATGTCTGGATTGGCTTTCTTCGGTTAGCTACAAATAATGAACAAATGCCAAGCAGCCTGAGCCAAATGTATGCCTGTTTCGAGGTTTTATCTGCTTGTTAATTTCTAACCACAAATCAAATGGAAAATAAGCACTTCGGATAGAAACATATAAACTCCCTTACCAATAGGAAGGATCTGGAAGACCAAGGGCTGCATGATTTAGAAAACAATATAAAACCATTTATAATTCACCACTGGTCACCTCAGAGGAACATAATAATAACAACAGAAGATAAATGCAAAAAGGGGCCTTGGCTGTGCACAATATTACAGTATAAAATGTTGCTTGTTTTTTTTTTTGGTCTCTAGGGACACATAAGGAAATTCATCGAAACTGGAAAAGTCTTCTTGAAAGACCTACAAGGAAGTGTTTAGGGGTTTATTTCCTCACAATGGTGGTGTCCCTAGAGGAAATGCTCCTATTAGTCAGAGAAATAAAGTCAAATGCTCTACTCTGTTTACAGCTGTGTAATGACTAAGTTCAGAGAACTTGTTTTAGATTTCTCCAGCCATAGCCAGGACAGTCTGATCATATGTGCAAGGGAGCTGTTAGGGAGTAACTTCAATGAAATCAGTGTTCTCAATTCCTGGCCTGATAGGAAATCACTCCATTAGCCATCAGTTAAATATAAAGCAATTATGTGACCATCTTCACTCTGCATCAGGTTCTTGTGGTGGCAGCAACCTCAATTTGAATCCAAGTTATGGCACCAAAAACACTGTCATGGATTGACCCTGTCTGTATGCCAGGCACTCACCAACGTCTCTCTCTCACTCTCCTCTGCAGCTGGACAGCGGAGAGAAAATACAACGAAGGGTTCATAGGCTGAGATAGGGATAGAGAGAGACTACTCATGAAATATTGTCATGAAGGAAACAGGCTTGAATTAGAGATATTAACTAAATTTATTACTAACTAAATCAATAATGAGAAATAAAGTAAGACCTTAAAACACCTTATTCCCACTCCTCCCTCTTTCCCAGCTCTACCTCCTTCCCCCCAGCAGCACATGGAGGCAGGGAATGGGGTTATGGTCAGTTCATCACATGCTGTTTCTCCCACTGCTCAGGAAGGGGACTCCTTCCCCTGCTCCAGTGTGGGGTGTCTCCCACGGGAGACAGTTCTCCATGAACTTCTCCAATGTGAGTCCATCCTATGGGTAAGTCCTCCACAAACTGCTGCAATGTGGGTCACTCTTCTACGGGGTGCAGTCCTTCACGGACAGGCTGCCCCAGCCTGGGTCCCCAGTGGATCACAATTCCTCCCAGGAAATCTGCTCTGGTGTGGGCTCCTCTCTCCCCGGGTCTGCAGGTCCCTGCCAGGAGCCTGCTCCAGCACAGGCCTCCCACGGGGTCCCAGCCTCCTCTCAGGCACCCCCTGCTCAGCTGTGGGTCTCCTCCACAGGCTTTAGGTGGATCTCTGCATCCCTGTGATCCTCCATGGGCTGCAGCTGCTTCACCAAGGTCTGCACCATGGGCTGCAGGGGAATTTCACCTCCTGTCCCTCCTTCTGCACTGACCTTGTGTTTGCAGAGCTGTTCCTCTTCTCTGGCTGCACTTATATCTGCACAACACTTCTATTTTCCTTCTTAAATCTGTTATCACAGAGATGTTGCCACCATTTCTGATTGGCCCAATCTTGGTCAGCAGCATGTCCATCTTGGAGCTGGTTGACTTTGGCTCTGCCAAACATGGAGGAAGCTTCCAGGAGCTTCTCACAAGAGCAATCCCTGTAGCCCCCACTACCAAAAACCTGGTCATGCAAACCTAGTATACCACTATTAGTTACCATTAGTTACCATTAAAAGTTGACCATTATCTAATTCAGGAATTTATGCATAAGATGACCACCATGTCTTGGTCATAGAATATTTATGTTATTCTACAGCTTCATTACAAGAGTATCAGAAAGGTGCAAGACTACACTATCTTCACTTTCATTGTGAGAGCCATAAACTAGCTGAATCTTTATTCCCAGTATCACTAGAAAATGAGAATCTGAAATGGCTTAACATTACCTCGGTGCAAAACTTCTAGTGAAAACCAGATTTTTAAATCAGTGATAAGTACTCATATCGCCACTGGGTCTTAGCTGTCCTCATCTTTAATGAATCCTTGATTATGCCTTCACTGATTCGGAAAGTAGTTTTACTCCAACTTTATGGATGGCAAATTGAAATAAACAGACTAACTAAATTATTTAACCTGGAAAGAAACAGATAAGGTATGACGGTTGAAAGCAGTTAAACACAGTGAGAAGAAAGTTTTGGCCCTGAAAAAAATAGAAAAAAAAAAGAAATAGAAAAAATCATGTAAGCAAAAGTAGTATTCGAGAACAGAGAAACTGAAGTACACACCTAGTTCAACATTTGAGAGAACATTGCAAAGTTTAAGGAATATATTACATATATATTTTCAGACATCTGGCCTTAGGAGCTTGATAGGCACATTTCAGAAATCTAAACAAAAATCATATGAATATGATACCTATGAATATAGCAACTTTCATTTATGAGAAAGCTGTAAAGTATGATTGGTCAACATACAGGAATCAGCCAATAATCACAGCATAGTGAGGAAGCCAGAAGTAATTTTTATGAAGTCGTAGAGGGGAACAAAACAGAATTGAGATGGCTAGACATGTTTTGCCAGCTGCTAGAAGGGGATCAATGAATCTGCAGCCTGTATATTCTGACTTGCCATTCAGGATTCAGATACCCTTCCATATAAGCTCTCTGTGGTCCACTGAATTCAACAGATTTTACTAGTAAGCAGGTATACTTCATTTACACTTCTCCTAATGGTAGGCACCCCTCAATGAACAATGAATTTCCTATCAGAATAATTTTCATCACCATGTGTCATCAATTCCAGACACTTTTACATATATTTACAATTTCCAATAAAAACTTCCCAGCTCTCCAAAAGATACAAATGCAAAAAGCATGCTATCCTGATTTACTGCAATTTCCACCTTTCAATGCTCTGCTGCCTCACCCATTCTCCATTATTTGTTCCTCAGACAGCATATTTAAACTGACCAAAACTATACATTTTATCCACTTCAGACTGCAAATACATACAAGTATGTGTGTGTGTGTGTGTGTGTATGTGTAGAAAATAAATATTATATATATATATATAAACATAGAGCAAGAGCAATAGTTTCCCATCACATCATTCATCAATGTTCTGCCCTTGCATCCCCACCTCAAGGAAATCCTTGAGAGACTACGGTAAAAAGGTGCAATGATTCTTATGAAAATGGATGCCAGGAGTCTTTCAGGGGAATTCTAGAAAGAGATACATTCTAGAAAGAGATACATTCGCTGTTCAGGCTCATTGTCTCCAGGCTAAACAACCCCAGCTCCCTCAAGTGCTACTTGTATATTTTGTCCTCCAGACCCTCCAACAGCTTTGCTCTCCTTCTCTGGATACATGTTCGGGCAAAATGTCTGCTCTATAGTGAAGGAGGGGCTCAAAACTGAACACAGGATTCAAGGTCTCACCAGTAAGAGGATGATCACTTCCTTGGTCTTGCTAAAGTCACATCATGACTTGAAAACACATACTGAGTAAATCTAAACAAATTAATAGTCTTGTTAATCTCTGTGACAACAATTGGAATACTTATGTATTTTAGTGACTCCTGAGCAGTCTTCTTGTAGTTTTGTGATATTAGCTAATGTTCATTTAAAGAAAAAAAGTGGAGGCATAAAACAAAAATCTAAATCGCATCCTTAACTTCATTACTTCATTACTTAGGTTTTGCTGTGCTGCATCATGTAAATGAAAGTAGAATGTAGTTTGTTATTTTGCAGACTAGAGAGGTTCAGCTTCTATTACTGGTCCTTGGCTGTTCATAGTGTATCTCATTCATTGTTGTCCATGAGAGTATGAAGATGAACCACCTAAAAAGTTACGTCTGGATTGTGCAAAGGAACAACTGTTACATCTGCCTGCAGTTTCCTTGAAGTGTTCATCACCTGCTCATACTAGTGATGTTTGGCCCCAGTGTACCTTTTCAAAGTTATATTATCCAGCACTAGAAGTGTACTCATGGGCACATAGTGGCAATAAGGTTTGAGTTGTGTACTGTTTCAAAAGTATTTCCGCCTTGTGTGGGACATAAATTTGTTACAGTGTATTCCACAACAAGAGGGTGACTTCTTTCTAATATTGTAACTGTTGTTGCCACTTATTTAATAAAATCAGATCTAGTTGGACAGAGTAGTATGAAACCAGTCTCTGTTGAGGTCCTAATTTCAGTGTTATCACCCCACTAGGTATTCATTTTCATTCATGAACAAATATATTAAAGGGCTTTGTAGGATCCATGAGCCTGAGAGTGAGAACTGATGCCAAAAATTCTTCTATCTCTTTAAAAACTCTCTGCCACTCAATACAATCCATGGGACACTGAAATAGTTCAAAAGCGCAATTTTCTTTGACAGAAATATGCCTCAAACTTTCTACATTACCCTTCAGTAAAGCAAGTGCTGTACAGACTGTCAAAAAATGCCATGGGCCTTGCTTGCACTACTACAAAGTGACTTTTTATCTATGAATTCCTACAGGATAAAGTTCAGTTTGGCATTTCAAGCCTAATCTTGTGAGTTGCAGAGTTCTCCCTGGCAAGAGTTAAGCAATATCCACTCTTACTTATCTCAATAGCCCATGAGGATACAAATCAGGGACTTTTTTCTCAGTTCTGCCCTCACACTGGATTTGCATCGAAGTCCATGGAAGCTCTGCATGGGTGGAGTGATGGCCCTTCATAGCTGACTACTGTTTGGAGCAAAAGCAGCTGCATTGAGAGTTGAATGTATTTTAGATCAGTCTTCTTAGTTATAATGGCTAAAGACTTAGCTGACTAGGCAGGTCCATTTGCTAAAATCGTATTTCATTATCAGGCTCAAGGGATTTAAAATAAATATATTTCAATAGTGGTAGGCTTTGCTGCTATTGATTTCTGCAATATATTCTTAACTGGAACTTTTGTTATTTCTCTGCTTCATGATTAAAGCCAGAATTGCTTTCTGGTTTGGATAAAATTCCATGTAAGAAATGAGATATGCAGATTAGGCCATTATCAGTGCTATTACTGTATGATTTTCATTTGCATAGTAACCTTCAGTGGGAGACCTTCAACACATTACAAATGCTGCCAAGAGAACCTTCTGGTATTTCTTGGAGAGCATTACCATGCATAACCCTCATGGGGGATTATATACAAGGACTCATGTCTAGTGTTTTTCCTGGAAGAAAATTCACAAGCCAGAGAAGAGGGCAGTTTTCACAGATTTGCTGACCCTTTCAAGGACTCTTGTCACACAAACTGGAGGGTGGTAGTCCTATTTGGTAGCCCAATACAAGCTAACTGAATTCTATTTTTATTAGTTTTTATATAACAGATAGACCATATTAAGACCAGCAGAAATTGTGTTGGAGACACCTCCCAAAGGTGTCAAATTTCTTTCAAAAGGGAAAACTGATTTCAAAAATTTTCTAGGGAAAACATTTTTCTGCATAATCTGCAGCAGATATGAACTGCTCTGAATCAAACCCAGTTTTAACTTTGACACTGATGCTACCTTCAGAATCTCCAAGTATTTCTCCTACTTTAATGGAAGACCTTGAAAGCTGGGGATACCACTTCAAGCCACTACAGGAAACATCTCGGTTTCACAGCCAGGCTCTATAAGCCTTGCAAGTTGAAAGGCAATCAAAAGCAATATCTGTAAATTTAAGTATGTCCTTTAAGAGATATCTTCTGCTCTTTTCCTGCTTCTGAGATATCAGCCTAGAAAAATATGTAATTAAAACAGATTGAGACCATAGGAAAGTAAATGGTTTCACGAAGATGAGATGGGTTCCTTTTGTCTTAAGACAGAGCTGAGTCTCTGGAGCTACCAAGACCCCTTGCTGAGAGCATTCCAGTTACATACGGTGTTCTCCTGCCTCAATGTCCTTAGATGACCTGCATGAAACTCAGGGCTTAGAAACAGTGCTAGCAATTACACATCACAGTCAAGTAATCCATAGAAGGGATTTGATTCTCCTAATATTCTCACACCAAGCATGAAACCTCTGGTGAGCTGCTTGTCAAAGCAAGATGCTTCACAGTATCAACACACATCAATAGTCTGCACCAAAATAAATTACTACATGCTCCTTTATCTCAGGAGATCTCATTGAAGTTTGCATCAAATTGAAAGCTATTTTGGCTAATGCTCATTTGGGCAGTAGCAGACTTAGAACTGTACACGGAACTACAGCTCCCATGTCTAGGGCGTAACACGGAGCTAACACACAGCTGGAGAAATTTCCCTGGATGGCATGCTACTGAGATACACTTCACCTGTCAGGCAAGCTCTGCAACCCGGAATTATAAAATGAAAACTTCTGTACATGCAGTCAAAAATGCCATGGGCCTTGCTTGCACTACTACAAAGAGACTTTTTATCTATGAATTCCTTACAGGATAAAGTTCAGTTTGGCATTTCAAGCCTAATCTTGTGAGTTGCAGAGTTCTCCCTGGCAAGAGTTAAGCAATATCCACTCTTATTCGTCTCAATAGCCAGTGAGCATACAAATCAGGGACTTTTTTCTCAGTTCTGCCCTCACACTGGATCTGCATCAAAGTGCACGAATGCTCTGCATGGGTGGAGTGATGGCCCTTCATAGCTGACTACTAATCACAAAATATCAACAATAGTGAGATGTTCTTAGATTAAGCAGAAAGCATGGAATGGGCAGAGAAGACTGAACAATCCCTTTGGATTCATGTCACCACCTATGGTGACCCAGAGATGGACTGAAATACAGCCTTGGGAAAGCTCCTACAGGTCCTTTTTCCTCATTTTATGACACTTCAGCAGCAGGCAGACATGGGAGCCCATCTTAGCCCAAGTGTACTGAGCCAAAAGCCATGTCACAAATACTTGTATGTGCTGCTTGAAAACGGCTGCTGCAGAGAGGTCACAGATAAAGCCAGCAGTCCACATGTTCTCTGGGATATGATTGATCTTCCCTTTGTATTGTACACCTGTAGCTCAAGTGAGTCACTTCTGCGCTTTTAGTGCCTCTTGGAAGTGGGAGTGTATGTGTTTCCACCAATTCAATGTAGGCAGTGGCAGGGCTATT
Source organism: Molothrus aeneus (assembly GCF_037042795.1). Taxonomy (NCBI): domain Eukaryota; kingdom Metazoa; phylum Chordata; class Aves; order Passeriformes; family Icteridae; genus Molothrus; species Molothrus aeneus. Next base: position 21,550,575 of record NC_089680.1, on the reverse strand, counting down.
TGGGTACCATAAACTGCCTACAGCTTTAGCTGCTGAAACTGAAAACAATATATTCCTGATGTTTTTAAATGAAAAGACTGAAGAAACGTTAGACAGACTTATCTACATTTACTTTTGTTTCTCATTTGTCAGCATTCTACTACTTTCAGCTCAAACCAACTCAGAGACGTAACCATTTTCAAACAAATTCCTTTCAAAATATTTCTGAATTTTTCTGAAAATATTTTTCACTGGGAGGCATTCTTATGTTATATGTGCCTTGCAGAAGGTGTGTGTTGCTTTGATGTTAGGGAACAGAAGCGCTGTTTTGTATTAAACTTACAACCTTAACTGAGAATACACACACAGATGTGTGGTTCCCAGTTAGTAGCAGGGCAGTTACCGAAATACATTAGAACTGGGTTCAAACTCTTCTTTTGTCTCTGAGAGAGCTGCACTCTCGATGTTTTTAGAGGTGTTTTCCAACCTAAGTGATTCTGTGATTACGTGGCAACCTGCAGCAACTAGAACACCATTTATTCTTCACGTCCATGGTCTTCCTGATGTTCCTGCACTCGCTGATGACTGCCTGCCAGAGCATTTAGAGGCTGACACACTCACTCCGCAGTACTTTCGAAGGCGATGAAGGCCCGTGTATCACCGCGGACGCCACGTCCGTCCCCGCGCCCTCGCCAGCGCGGACCCCGCGGCCCGGCCAGCGCCGCCTCTCGGCCCCGCCGCGCCTGCGCTAGCCGCCGCGCATGCGCGCTGTGCGCGGCCGGTTGCGGGCGGCGGCGCGGCCGTGGCGGAGGCGCAGCGAACCCGGCCCAGCCCGGCCCGGCCGAGGTGAGGGGCCCCGGGGAGCGCGGGGCGGGCGGCGGGAGCGATCCGCGGCGTCAGGACGGCAGCGAAGTAAAGGCAGCTGCTGCTACTTCCTGTGAGAGGGAGTGTTGTTTGTATACGGTTTTGTTTAAAACTGGTCGCTCTGAGACGTTTGACTTTGTCGCACGCAAGCGGTGAGGGTGTGTGCAGGTGTTCTCACTCCTGGCTGGGTAGGAACACCAGTTTGAATCGAGAATCCTTAAAGAGGAGCCAAAGGCTCTCAGACCACTGCGAGAAATGTGGTCTCAGTGCTCCCTGCAATCAGTTTCTTTTATGTAGCCTAATTTACAAAGTTTCTTTTGGAGAACTGTACCAGATCCGAAAGTGTAATGCAGTGACAGCCTCTCTGTGGTTCACTTGAATTAGCAATGCTTTTCCATCTTAGCATTAGAATGCTTTATTAGATTTGTGTTGCAAGGATATGGTAGCAGAAGGGTTACAGGGGTGGCCTCTGGGAGAAGCTGCCAAAACCTTTCCTCACATCTGACGCAGCCAATGCCAGAGGGCTCCAAATGGACCAGCCACTGGCCAAGGCCAAACCCATCAATTATCCTCAGGAATAACAAATTTAAGAAGGTGAAAAACTGCTACACAACAGCAGCCCAAGGAGAGAAGTGAGAACATGAGAGAAACAGCCCTGCAGACCCCAAGGTGCAGAAGGCAGGAGACGAGATGCTCCGTGTGCTGGAGCAGAGATTGCTCTGCAGCCCATGGTGAAGACCGTGGTAAAGTAGCCCGTGTGTGTTTTGCAGCCCATGGAAGTCTGTGGTGAAGCAGGTGTCCACCTGCAGCCAGTGGAGAACTCCATGCTAGACTGGTTGGATGCCCAAAGGAGGCTGTGACGCCATGGAGAGGAGGCCATGCTGGCTCCAGTGGGACCATGGAGACAGGAACCCATGCTGAAATAGGTTTTCTGGCGAGACTTAGGATCCACACTTGAGCAGTTTGTTCCTCATCAACTGTACATTCATAGAAGGGACCCACACTGGAGCAGTTAATGAAGAACTGCAGACTGTGGTTGGGATCCCATGCTGGAGCTGGGAAAAGTGTGACTGTGACCTCATTTTCTGACCCCCTACTCCACTTAGGGGAAAGAGGTAGAGAAGTTGGTAGTGAGTGAAGTTCACCCCAGAAGGAAGGAAAGGTGGGGGGAATGTGTTTCTAAATCTTTTTGTATTTCTTACTATTCTACTCAGTTTTCTTTGGTAAAAATAAATTTCCTTGGGTTGAGTCAGTTTTCCCTATAACAGTAATTGCTGAGTGATCTTCCTGTCATTATGTCATAATCCCTTAATCATATTTTTGCCCCTTTTCCAGTTGAGAGGCAGTGATAGAACAAAATTGTGGCTATCTTGCAGTAAGTCAAGCTTAAGGCTACACAGATGCTTATCACTTACATTGACTAAGTTGGGTAAGCAAGCCAAGGTCCCTTTCCAATACCTTGTTTCTCTTTCTTTTAATCTTGCGTGTCCCTGTGGATGGTTTTGGGGTGGATGGTTTTTTATACGTGTGGTTAACGGTGTATCATAGAATGTCCTGAGGTGGAAGAGACCCACAATCACAGAATTGTGGAGGCTGGAAAAGACCTTCAAGATGATCAAGTCCAGCATTTAACTGAAAACCACAATTTCAGCTAAACAATAGCCCAAAGTGCCACATCCAATCATTTCTTGAATACTTCCAGGGGTGGTGACTCCACCACTTCCATCCTTGTGGGTTTTCAGGACTCCACTGGATTTGGTAGAGAAGAAGATTCAGACCAGTTTTGATAAGAGGATTGGACTAGATGAGCTCTGGAAATCTTTGTTCTAAAACTGTCTGATTCAATGATTCTTACTAGGAGTAACACACATCCGTATGGATTTACCAAGGAAAAATTATGCCTGACCCACGTGATTGCCTTTAATAAATAATAATTGGATTTGCAGTCGAGTGGAGGAGTAGGTGTCATTTACCTCCTCTTGAACAAGACTTTCAACACTATCTCCCACCCTGTTCCTGTATCAAAGATAGGATGTGTTTCTGCTGGTGGGGCTGCCCTCTGCATGGACTAGAGGAACAGGTGATGGAAACCTGAGGAATTTCAGCAATGACAAATGTCCTGTCTTGGCCTACCACTTGTGGATGGGCTGGGGAGCAGTTCTGTGGGGCAGCCATAGGCCCTGGCAGGCATTGCTCTAGGATGTGTGGCAGAACTCTGATAGGGTGAGATTTGTCCGCCCCCGCTCAGCACACCTTAGATCTCATATTGACATATCTGGTTCTGGATCCTTGTGTAGGCAGAGATAGGGACTGAATTCAGCAGAGATCATGGAGATAATGGGGCTGAGCTCCTTTCCCTGTGAGGAGATGCTGAGGTTTCTAGGACTGTGCAGCTGGGAGGAGGGACAGCTGAACAGTGGTAGCCAGTAGCAGTCCTGGCACCAGTGGGAGGGGATGAAAAGGCATAGCCAGGCGCTTCACAGGAGTTCATGGAAAAAGAGCTAAAGCCTAGTAAGGGAGAGAACGCTTTTGTTGATTAGGAGAGCTCAGTAAAGTGGTGCCTTCCCCAGTCTTGGGAGGTTTTTAAAGCCAAACTGAAGCAAAGTCTTGAGCAACCTGGTCTGACTACATGTCTGAACTTCCTTTGAATGGGAGGTTGAACAAAAAGCATCTTTAGGTCTCTGCCAGCCTTGATTATCCATGTATCCTCTAAATTTTATGGACATTCTGTATGGATACACAGTTACCTTTGCTTAGGGTGAATGCTAAAGACTGAGGAACAGTTTAGGTAGTGTTTAATTTAATTTCATTGATATGGCTGTTGCATTGTAACTATCCTGTGGATATTTAGTTTAGATTGATAGGATTTGTGCCTGATGCAAGGGCAACAGATTTCTTGTCTACTCAGAATAGCTAATTTGTGCTTACATTGAAAGTATGTTCTGTGCTTGTAATGATTGTCTGTAGCAGTTTTTCCTTTTAATGTGGGTAAAAAAATAGTTACCTGATGAGAGATACAATATAATTCTAGTGTGTTCATGTCAAAACTGTCCAGGAAGGAACCTTACCTCATTTTGCTGCTTATTGGGTAGAACTGAGGGGGCTTAGGTTTATATATACAGATGGCTGATACATCTAGATCCACTGGAGTTATTAGCCATGCTCAACAGATCTAGGTACATCTGGAATTGTTTGCTGTAGGAATATTTTTTTTTAAAGCAAGATATCAGCTCTAGTTTAATGAGTGTTCATTTATTATATGGACACCTATTGTCTCAAAGTGCCATAACATCTATTCTAAAACTGTACATACCATACCAGCATCAGTGTTGTTTTTTTCTCCTGCACTTTCAGACATGTAATCCACAAGTGTATGGAAGTACCTCACTGCTTAACTGTCAGGAATTTGTGTTCACTGATCTATTAATGTAGCTATTATTTTTGAGTTTTTCTGCCACAAATGGTGGTTTTTGGGGCACATGCAGCATTGCTTGTATCCAGGCTTTAATTCTGTCTTTTTTTTAAGTGGCAAGATTCTGAATGTATGACACTGATAGCATGTCTTGAAATTTGAGTATTTTCCATGTATATGTTTCCTCAGTGCTTATTGCAAAGGATTACACTTAGGTTTTCAACAAGTACTAGCTTTTTTGGTTTTTTGAGGAAGCCATTCCAAGGGACTGGAGGTGAGTTTACAGTAAACTTAAATATTTGAGAATTTGCAGTGGCCATCAGTTTCATTGGTGTGCAGTAAACTGACTTCTGATTCCTCTTTAATGTAGGTTCATATGTGCTTGAGAGAACCTGCATATTCCAGCTTACAGGGAAGGTTTTCACTTCAAGTGTTCCAGCCCCTAACTACAATTACCATTTGTTGTCTCACAGGTTGGTCTTCTGTTTGTTTTACTTCTGCTTTTGCATGAAATGATGGAAAGTTTGTGGATAATTTTGCATTTTAAATCATATTTGTGAGACTGTGAACATTCCTTTTGAGCTGTCTCATTTTCAATTCAATGAAATATACTTAAAATACTCCCAAGAATACATGCTCCTAGAGTACACATATGCTGTGCCATATGGAATGGTATATTTGTCGCAGCTTTAAGAAATGCCTGTAACCCATTCTTTGTGCAGGACCAATGACTATTCACCATTTCTTGAGTTCAAGCCCAAAAGACAAAGAAAATACTTTAATGCTTGCATCTGTTGTTAAATACAACATAAATATGGGGGGGATGGAGAGGGTGTAAAAAATAGTATGCTGTCCTTCCTAGTCCTAAGTATATTTTTTTAATCTCTCTTGCAGAGTGAAATTTAGTGTCATATGACAGAGCCAGAATGTTGGATGACATCAAGAAGCGATTTGAATTTCCTAATGCAGTTGTTCAGTCACAGGTAATTTTTGGAAAGCATTAAGACAAATCAAGTTGTTTGTGGAAATGTTTGTTCCAACAGCTGCTGCTTATCTGCCTATCTGGTTTTTTTTTTCAAAGTCAGAAAACCAGAGAAACAGACTATTCCTAAATCACAATAAAATCCTAATTGCCCTCTCTGTGTAATTGAAACACAGGCCATAATTGCTCATCACTTTAAAGTCTCTTCAGGAAAATCAGAAACTTTCCATGACTGGAAGGTTGGAGTGTGGCCAAGTGGTTTTTAGTGACCTTGTGATCTCAAGACGCCAGAAATTACCAGATGCTGTGTGTGGGGCTGAAATACTTTGTAATGTTTCATAGAACTGCTCTGTTTCTTCCTTGGTGGTGAGAACTGATGAATTACTGCAGTCTTGTCTGTCATCAAGGGATAAGTATATGCAGCTCAGCTCAGCCCCCTTTATTTTCTGATCCACGCATTTGTTCCTTGTCATTTTCACCTGAAATTATAATGTACAAAAAGTGTTTATCACAGTATGTTTAATGGACAGGAAAAAGTAATAGCAGTAATAGCCTCTGGTTCTTTACTTGGTAACATACATGTTCTTTACTTTGGTAATTTCTCATTTCAGTGTTAAAAACGTATCTCTTTGGCTGTAAGTTCATTGCTAATTTCCCTGTTTTCTTCCTCTCCTGTTTTGTATTTAGGATTAAATATGTACCCATTTGTTTGGTGAAATAAGTTGATCAGAATGCGGTCTGTGCAACCTGGTGCCTCTCTTGCCTCTTCATTTCAGTCAGTTCACTTTGGTTTAACAGTAATTAGGTTTGAAAGAGACATCCAACTCTACTTGTCATCAGCTTGGCATTTGGGAGAGAAAGCCATGTTCCTGAAAGCTGGAGTTCATCTAAGGTCTAGCAAAGAGTCTTGCACTGCAGATGAGTTTATACCATTAGCCTTGATGAGTAGGACTCAGCATCTTCGAAGCAGTCAATTTTTCTTTAGTGCAGAATGTCCCTGTAGTACACTGTTGTATTGCTTAAATGTCTTGGCTCATTATTGCAGCTGCAAATCATTAAGGTCTGCTAATGTGCTTTGGTTGATTTTGTCCTGTTCTTTGGCTGTTTTGATAGTTTCCACTTCTGTGGAAACTATCAAAACAGGGTATTCTGACCCTGGAAAGCATTCTGTAGTCTTCAAAGTATAATCAGGTCAGGATTCAACTTCATGAGAGATGTCTTCTCTTTCTGGGATATCTGCTCTGCATCTACACTGATCAGAAAAGTGAGGAATTTGAACACAGATTTGTAGGTCATGAAGTTTTACTGTTTAATCAAGTTCTAGAAATGCAGGGAGCTAATCTGCATTTTGACTTTTCTGTATAGCTAGGTCACTGCAAAAGCCAAGTTTCTATTAATAAGCCCCTTTTCCTGTGTAACAGGAGTGTCTTAAGGATGTATGTGTGGATTAACTTCTGAAGGTCCTTTTAAGCAGGAAAAAGATGTTGTCTTCCCTTGTAAGCACACTGAAAGACATCTGATCTGCCTGGGGAGCACACTGTTGCTCTTGTGATGGGTTCATTGTAACCAGAGATAAATGGTTACTTTGACTTGGTCCCATTTTCTCCTTCTGTTTCCTCAAGAGTAAGATTTCCAAATAACCTGTGTTTTTAAGTCAAATGTGTTAGAGTACATTTCCTTACTTGTGAAAAGCATAGTCCTTGTAGTCTAAGAGTGTGTCAGGTGCTGTCTTTGCAAGAAATATAAGCTCTTATTTAGGTTTGTTATTACAGGTTAGCAACTAGTGCATGACTGAAGTGGAAATAAATCTTGAAAGGAGAAGGAACCTTGAAACACTGAAAATAGTCTGTTCCTTTCTTTTTGTATACTAACAAAAATGAAATGCTAATTTTTATTTTTATTCTTTGCTGGCCTAGTTTGCTTTTTCCAAAAGTAATGATCTGTTTGTCATTAGCAGAGAAGAGTAGATTCAGCAGCTGTTCTGGGCGCATTGATAGTCTGAAACATTTTTGTGCTGTTACTATGAAAACATGTTTTTCTGTCTTTCACAAAAATGGGTTTTCTGTGTAAGAGTATCAAAAATTATGAAACAAGACAGAGTAAGACATTACAAATGAGTCAGAAAACAAAAGCCTAGGTTGAAACACCTGACGCCTTTGAGGGTATTTCAGTTCACATTTAGATTTTGAAAGACAGTTTGAGGAAATCAGACTTCTACTAAAATAGAATGAGGAACTTAATCTTTACCTCAAAAGAATAAACCTGGGCTGTTTTGGGGAACTGAAACTTTTTGGTTTGAAGACCTTGACTGTTTAAAGCTTGTTAATGATTACTACCGTGGAATAGCTTAATGAGGAATAATGCTAATGTCAAATGCCCTGTTTAAAGTAAATGAAATATTTCTGGCTGGAGCTGTGATAAAGGGATATGCAAAGTGCTTAAGGCAAAACTTGTGGTGCAAAAATTTGGGCAAGTTGCTTAGGTGTGCAGTGTTCTGCTTCTTCTCTTGCTTCTGCTTCCCTATATAGTACAGGATTTATTAATTACTAGTGCTTTTAAGGACATGGAGATCTGTGCAGCAGTGGAGGTATAAAGTTTATTGAAGTTGCTGCATCAAAATATCTGGATTTCCTAAATACCTATGTACTTGTAAAAAGAGGGCTTTGGACCTCTTAGTGGAGCCCTGTGGAAGTTTGTTTTGTGCCTCAGCAAAATAGTAAACGTGAGTATATCAACATTATGGAAATTTTTGACCTTAAACCATATTTCATCTTCAATATCCATAAGGTTGGTATTTCAATCATAATGAAATGATCATATACAACAGCATTATAAAGACTTCTTAATGGAGAACTTAAAAATCTTGCATGTGCTTTTTATTTCTTTTAATTTTATTTCTTTTAATGCACCTTTGTGTGTTTTTTGTTTCTTTTTCTCTTTAGGCAGTGGGCCATCTGATTGCTGCAGTACTGAAAGAAAAAGTTTCTTCAAAGAAGATCAGACAGGCTTCTGACCAGGTCTGTGGCATTTTTTCACTTTCATCTCCTCTTTCATCATTATGTGATTATTCTACGTGTTTTTTCTAGGTTTTCCCATTTTTCACTGTGTAATTTTAATACAATTCTAGAAGTTAAATAAGGTTGTTATCAATATGTATCTGGGCATACAGAAACAGTTAAACTCTGACATCAGAAGAGCAGTTTTACTGCCATTACAAGACTTAATCGCAGAAGCCTTAATCCTATATCTAGCTATAAATACCTATATCTAGCTATGCCCAGTTTAAGAGAGTTTAATTTAGTTATGTTACTGAGATGAAGTACGGAGACTGAGACATTGTCTCTTGAGTTGAAAATTTGTTTACATTGCTATAAAAATTTCTAGTATGGCTTTTTATATATCTGCATTGGTGTTATATTTCATATCAGGTAACTAGACCTTGTATTTCTTCAGGAGGGAGCAGGATGTAAAGGCATACTTAGCGTTTGCATTTTAAATGAGTCAAGTTCACTTAAGTGCATGTCTTGTTAACAGAGAGGTATATGAAATGTTGGCAAATTCAAGTGTCACATTTCCCACAGCAAATGGGAAAGGTGTTAGCTCGAATTTTTTCCTCTGGTTTTTCTCCCAAAAAGCTGACATGTCTAGAAATGAACAGAAGTTGATCTGTGGATTTTTATTCCTTAGTCTGGGGACTTCACTCTAACATACCCAGACCTGGAAAGTGCTAAGTTTTGATGTGAGAGAATATTAGAGGTGTGTAGTTTATCTAACAGAAGCTCTTTCACAGTCATGATCATAATCAAGTTCCCAAATTATGTTCTAGTTTTGAGCTACAAGCTGATATTTTCCCCTTAATGCTTGCTTATGTGAAGGTATTAGACTGAAATACAGCAACACATTCTAATATGCTAGGAGGCAGAAGATTGTGCTGGTTAGACATTGCAGACTCTCTTTATACTCAAGAGCATTTTGCACTGTTGGTTGTTTTAAAACCTTCCTTGTTCTCCACTTGAAAGTCACGAAGTCAGCAAACTAATCTGTGAATACTAATTCACCATGGAAACCAGCAGCAGTTTTGATGGTTACTGCCAAATCTTCATGCTTACTAGCAAATAGAACTTTATCTGTTTGGTAAAGGCGACTTACCTTTGGATAGCCCTCTGTAAGCCTGTCTTTAGCTGTCTGTGCTACACCTTGGTGTAGACACAGCTTGTCATGACAGTTTCGGAGTTGTCTCCAATTGCATCCTTATTTTTTAAATCAGGAAACTGATTATAACCTGCCTGTGGGTGTCCTATCCCTGGATGTGTTCAAGGTCAGGTTGGATGGGAACCTGGGCAACCTGACAGTGATGGCATCCATTTCCATGTCCCAGATTTGGAAATAGATAGTCTTTAGGGTCATTTCCAACACAATCCATGCCATGATTCTATCTGCATAGGAACAGCTGAAAAATTCATCTGCATTACCTTTTTGACAGAGACAGTAAATGTTATGCCCTACCATGGGGAATAACATTTACCTATCAGAGGGCAAGAAAGTGGGATCTGTCCCCACTTTTCCTGACTTTTCTTTGACTTTTTGTCCTGGCCTTCTCAGGAATAGAATCTGTACCCCAGCTGCCTCTTATGCTCTCTAAGGCTTCAGGAGAAGCGATTGAGCTGTTTTTTATTTCAAAGTGTGTTTGAGATGAACAAAGATAAATCAGTCTGATACTTGTCCCATGCTTTTGCCTTCAGACTCCTGCTCTGAACCTGCTTTGGGAGAAGTGCTGCAGTGAGAATGTTGCCTTGCGAACAGCCTGCTGTGAGGGCTTGGTGGCACTTGTGGTGGAGAAACATGCTGAACTTGACTACGTTCTTCATGGAGCTCTCAACCTAATTCCCTCAGCAAGGTAGTGTTTATTGCTTAATTTTTGTCAGCTGGTTATCAGTCATTGCTTTTCCCTTAAAAGTACAGAGGAAGAAGAAAAGTTCTGTGTCAATATCTTCAGACACATCATGGTATTAAGGACTGCTGCTGCCCTGCCACTCTGCTGAAGGATGTTGCTTTTACCTGTGCTATGTGACAGTGTGGGTCTGACATAAAAACTCTTAGAGTATTCTATGGATGTAAGCTGATATTGTTAGTAGTTCAGGCTAGTGCTCTAAACTTTGAACTGTGGAACCTCAGAAGTCAACGAATTGCTTAGTTTTGTTGCCCCTACCATAGAAAGGGGAAAGAAAATGACAGCAACTTCCATTATGAGGGAGTGTGTTGTGGTTTAACCTCAGGCAGCAGCAAGCCTCACACAGCTGCTCACTCACTTTCCCAGCAGTAGGATTAGGGAGAGGGTAAAAAGTGGAAAACTTGTGGGTTGAAATAAGGAAAATTTAAGAGGGAGAGTGAAAACTGTGCACACAAGCAAACCAAAACAAGAAATTAATTCACTGCTTCCCATGGGCAAGCAGGTGTTCAGCCATCTCCAGGAGAGCAGGGCCCCATCACACATAATGGTGACTTGGGAAAATAAATGCCATCATTCCAAACACCCCCTCTTCTTTCCCTCAATTTTATATACTGAGCATGATGTCATATGGTCTGTAATGTCTCCTTGCTCAGTTGGGATCACCATCTTGGCTCTGTCTTCTCCCAGCCTGCCAAGCACCCCCAACTTCGTCCCCTGTGTGGCAGCATGAAAAGCAGAAAAGGCTGTGTCTAAGCCCTACTCAGCAATAACAAAAACATCTCTATATAATCAACCTGTGTTCAGCACAAATCTAAAACCATAGCCCCATACCAGCCCCTGTGAAGAGAATTAACCCTATCCCAGCCAAAATCAGCACAGAGGGAAATAACTTCATCAGTCTGTCAAAAAAACTGATTGCTCAAATAAAGTCACCATAAGAATGTGTATTGAGATTAGGAGTGCTGCAGTCTGTTTCCTTGTTTGCTGAGGAGGAAATCACTTTACTTCGAAGCTATTTCCTCCTACACAATTCTGGAAATGGAATGCTTACATCTTGTAGTGGTCTTTTGACCTAGACTGCCTGTCCAACATACTGAGAAAATGTATTTGTGAGGCAAAGAGGCACTGTATATAACATTTAGGAATAGGAAGTCAAATTGATGACTGGGGAGAAATTTCCAGCCTTGGGGAGACTGGGGAGAAATTTATCGACCTTATTAAGTTCCTTTTTGACTGGTAAGTGGATTTCTGCGCCAGTTGTGTAATTCTCTTGCTAGAGACTGGTAGAGTTGTTTTTAGCCAAACTAGCTATTTAGAGCTATGTATATGTTATGCTGGTAGATTCAGCACAGAGGCTGCAAGAGCCATGCTATTCAAGACATGTTCTTCATCGCTTCTCACCTTCACATAATCAGTTTTATGCTAAGGTTTCTCATATTCAGTCTGAGCCAAATGTAAACTGTTTCTAACCTTGGGACTTGCTTGTTTACAGCTAGGGTCTTGCTGTGCTGATGCTAATTCTGTGCTGGGTTTGCTGTAAATAACCACAGTTTCCTAGAAGAAGGTTTGTAAATACATTTTTATAGTATGGGTAATCTCTGCAAACCACTGTCCTCCAAATGACGACGTTTTGGGGCATTTTAGGGTTAAGGGAGGATTCTACATAAGTATAACAAATAAGTAAAAGTACCTGTGATAAGACTGTGACAATCTGAGTCCTGTGGCATAAGGTGGAGTAAAAATTTTATTAGCTGTGATGCCATCATGATTTTTTGCCTTTTCTTTTTATGTAGCTTTTATGTATTCTCAGTATTCTTAGCATACATAGTTGAAATTCTTTGTTATATCTTAGCTTAAGTCCTGGTATTCTGCTAGGCCAGAAAACCAAACATGCTAAAGGTCTCACAGCTGGGGGCCAGAAAGTCTCTTGTTATCTTGAAAAAACAAGGCCCTTTCCAGAACATATTCTGTAAACTAGGCTCAAGCCCATCTTGGGGAGAATACTTTAGAATAGGGAGATGTCATACCATTCATTTCAGCTCCTCATTGGGGAACCTTTGTCAAATATGCTAATTTGCAAGGTCTACGAAATTGTACACATGATATACTCTGTGTGTGCATTTTGGTGTATTTCACCTTGATTAATTGTTGCACCTAAGGATACTTATTAAATACCAAGATAAAAACCCTTTTATGCCTTAATCTGGTTCATAATTCTAGGACCAGGGAAAGGGCAGCAGCTGTGACTTGCAGACTAAGAAATTTGAATTTGCTGTTCAGCTGAGGGTTTGCTACAGTATCAATGGTTTATAAGGTTATGAAATATTAATGCAGCTTTGTACTGCAGAAAATAAAAAGTGTAAAATGGGATATTTAGAATTAAGTTAACCTTATAAACAAATTCAGAGTTACATATTGCAGGGACTGCAATCTGCCCCACTTCTACACTGTTTGAAACTTCTTAATTTTTTTTCATGTGTGAAACCAACACACATGACTGATTGCTATACTAACTGCTGGCAAATTATGTAGTAACCTTTTATGTATTTTTGGCTTCTTTCCCACTGCCACCCCCTCCTCCCCAAGCTGCTACAAATGAAACCACATACACTATGGATTGCAAAGCAGCATTTATGTTGCCTAACCACAGAAGTCTGTGGTTTAAAATGTCTGTAGCCTCAGGAGCTCATTAAACTGACAATTTCAAATTGACTGTTTTCAGTGCTAGTACTTTCTTTTGCCTTGCTTTAGAATTCAAGTCTGCAGTCCATCATTCTGTCCCCTGCCAAATTTTCATCTGTGTGGCTTTGCAGTGCTTGGTACACAGTGTTGCTAAAACAAAAACTAGCAGCCAGTGGCAACTAACAGAGAGGCATTTGCAGCCACTGAGCACTATCAATGCTGAATGGAGTTAGGTGTATATTTTGTTGGTAAAGAATACTCACATTGTGTTATTGCTTCTCTTCTTTACAGTGAATTTTGCAGGGGCTAAGTACACCTGCTGGGTTATATTTTGTCAGGTCTATCAAATTATTCACATTAGAAAAGACATTTTGTTTTGACAGAGAGGAAGATGCCATGTTTATCTGAGTTAACTTGTGTGGTTCACAGTACCTTCTCATTGTATGTATCATTGTACTGTAACTGGCTCTTAAGTGTTTCCTTTGATGCCCTAAGAGTTTAAGCTTCATGGAACATCATATTTACATGCATGTTTGTGTGTTTATGCATACATAGAAAATATGTTTACATACATCAATACATACATGTGTATTTTCATGTGTTTTTAGGATTGGTTTTCAGCATTCTGTTTAGATGATGGTGGGAAAGCACTGCCTGTGTTCAGTAATGAACAAGGATAAATAATCAATCTACTGAAAATCCTGTGGAACAATTAATTATTGTAATCTTAAAGACCCTGTCAGAAGGATTTCTGTGTAGCATGTTTTCAGAATGTTTTTATTACTGAGCATCCATGCCTGTAGGAGATGGGAAATGGGATGGAAATCCTTGCAATACGACATGCCTTTATGTTGCCTCTGTTCAGGAGATGAGTGCAAAGCCTAAAGCATCTCTTCTCTCCCCATTTCCTGCTTGGGAAATAGGACCAGGGGAGTACTGAAGTTTCAGAACGGGAAAGATGGTTTTCTTACCAAGTATTTTATGGTTCATTTTTTTTTCTCCTTGCTGCAGTTACCCAATTGAAGCTGGGAAATGAATTGCAAACTCCCATTTCACTAGCTTTTTCTAGCAGTGAAGAATTTAAAAGGCTTTTCTCTCTCTCCCTCCCCTACACCCATCCAAAAATCTCCTTCCTCCTCTCTGTTTTAGGTTGACTATATTGGGATTTAGAAGACTGTGGCACATCTTCCTGTTAGTTGCTCTGCAGCAGAGTTTTGCCAAACCTCAATGTCTTATTGTATTGTCAGATTTCAGTATTTTGAGAGCCAGTTGTCACAACAGCCAGTCATTTTAAAGATTACAGGCACATCTTGTAATTGCTCCACTTTTGAAAGAGAGAGAGAAATACAAGCATATTCTATCACTTTTGATCTGGGTCAATACTTTCCAGCACAGAAGAGAGAATATAGTACTTTGCCTTTATCTAAACTATAAAAGTAAGCATTTAATGGTGGGGAGAACCACTGTGATACTCTCTAGATGTTCCCTGACATGCCATACTACCTTATAGAAAAGAGTCTGTCTGCAGGTGGTGACAAGTTTGGTAAAGGTTTTACGGTTAAAAGTGCTGTTTGCCTTGTATTCCCATTCTTGTAATATATGGTAGAAGCAACCCGTCAAAAGCTTTAATTGATGGGTGAATATTCTCTTTGCTGTTTTGCTCATTATGTGAACAGAAAATAAAGACACATAAATGCACAACTTGCCCAGAACAATGTGGGAATATGTTAAGAGGTGTCCTCAAGTAGAACTCAGGTCTCAAGCATCAATTTTGTTCCTTCTCTTATGTACTAATCAATTAATGTAGCTGGATACTTGATGGTAACTCACTTATTTTTGTCAACAGGAATGTGCACGGTTTAGTAAAAACTATTTGCAAGTTAATACAAATTCAAGCTGTTCAGCTGGGAAAAGATGGAGATGGGGATGAGTCTGTTTGGAGTCTGTATGGAATCAGGTTTGTTTTACATTCTTTATTTAGAAACAATAATAACTTTCTGTCTGATTTCCAGGGAAAAAAAAAAAGAAAATTATGTTAATACTGGATTTTGATCTTACTCTTTTTTGTGTATTTTGCTTTGTTCACACTGCACAGGTAATGAAGTGCTGGCACAGGTTGCCCACAGAGGTTGTGGAATCTGTCCTTAGAGATAACAGAACCTGATTGTATGTGATAATGGGTAGCCTTTACTAACTGACTGCTTGAGCATGTGGGTTGGACTGGATGATCTGAGTAGCTCCCTTTCAACCTAAGTGATGATCTGATTTTGTGGTTTTTGGTTGGTTTTTTTTTGGTTGAAAGTTTTAAGGAGTTTTAATATAACTGTAAGATTGCCACCATAAGCTCAAAAGGAACAGTGGCAGTGGGGCAATGGGCAGAGGAGGAGGGGGGAGAAAACAAGTACTAGTACTTGTTCAAATACTGGATAACTTCTAATATTTCTTTTAATAAGTATTTTATTTTAAAGCTATGAATCACTTCCTTCTCACTTGTTTTTTCTGCTTTGTTCTTATTACAAAAGTCAAGTTCCCAAATATCTTTGCTGTTAAGGTGATTGACATGTAAAAATAAAATACTTAAAGATGTAGAGATACTTACCTAAAACTTCTTGTCATGCAATATCAGACTTTTGAAGAGGACATCCTAGTGACTTCATCTATCTCTTGAGAAACCATGAGTCAGTACTGACATTAAAAGCCTCTGTTGTACCTTTTCTGGAGAACAGAAAAGCTTGGTAGATGTTATGAATGCTTTTCAAGTTACTTTTTATGCAATTAAGAGTTATCATTGTAGGAGGCTGTAGCTATAATGGCTTAAGGATATAAAATTCATTATTTGAGAGACAGGAATCATGTCTTCTCTTGAGCAAAATGAAATAGTGAAGAAAGTGAAACAAGCTTTTTGGTGTGCTGGATGTGTTTGCATTCCTGAAATCCTTCATGTGGCTATATCATTTCTCTTTACAAAATCCTTACTAGTATAGAGCAGTTTTAAATGAAAGGTAGGTAGAGAAGACAGAATTCTTTTGGAACCTTTTTTAAAAGCTTCTGGTAGAAGAAGCTAAGTTAAAGGAACTTAATTCTGGCTTTGTATGAAAAAGAGGGTGGTAGGATGTGAGTAAAATAAGGAAATAGTCTCTGCCCAATAGAGCAAAGAAAAGTTATTACATTTTTTCACACTCACTGAAGGAGAAGTTACTGGTAACATACAGTGAAGGTGAAATTTGGTAATTCAGAATGATATAAAGTAAAGTAATAGAGAACTAAAAATAAGAAGCAGACTTTTTATTTAGCTGATAGGGTTTTTGTTTTCCCTTTTGGTTACAGTTAACTTTAATAAAGAGAAATGATTGTTTGACATAGGGTCAGAACCCTGAGATTTTGAAACCTGACTTCTGGTTTTTAGTGTATAGAACAACCTATCTTTTCATTGTAATGTAACAATTTTTGTAGTTGTGCTCCATGAAATGCCATTAAAACCTGATTTTTTTGTAAGGAATTGAAGAATGTATACAGTAGCTTACCAACAGTAATCTCCCATTACAATGTTCATATATTATGCTGTCAACTGTGCAAAAGTATTCCATATGGAAATCATCAATGAAAAATCAAAATGCAACAGTACATTCTCAAGTGGTTTGTTATTGTCACCAGTATTACAGGGTAATAAATAAAGGTGGTTTAGGCCAGTGTTGATTCTGGACAATAGAATTAATTTTTTAATACAGCTTCTTGGGATGACACAATATCATGATCAGTTCCTGAAAAGAAATGGAAGAAAATTAATGTATTGTGGATTTGTGCATTTTATTATATAGTGTTTCCCTGGGATGAAGTTAACTTTTTCCAGAGCAGCCATCTGCAACCAGAATAGTGTTGATAACATACCAGTTTTGGCCTCTGCTGAGCAGTGCTATCCCTCCAGCCCATTGCCATCCCTCAAAGGGCCAGTAAGTCCCTTTGGAGGGGGCATAGCCAGGATAGCTTACCCAATCTAACTAAAGGGATATTTCATATTGTATGACACTGTGCTCAGGAGTAAAAGCTAAGAGGAAGGAGCTGGGAGTGGATTTATTGTTAAGGTGTTTGTCTTCCAAACCAATTGCTGTGCATACTGAAGCCCTACTGCACAGAAAGTGGCTACATATTGCCTGCTGATGGGAAGTAAAGACTATTTTTTAATTTTCCTTGCTTTCTTTTCTGGCCTTTGCTTTTCTTTAGTAAACTACCTTTTTTTTTAACCTAGCAAGGGCTCCTGTTAGCAATCTCAGTGCAGGTGATTTATGATATGTATGTACAAAAAATTGAATATTATTTTTTTCTGAAGGCTATTAGCCTTTTTTTTATGAACTAGTATTTTATGATATTATTAATGATTCATCATGCATGATTTTACTCTTTTAAAGTTATAGAGAACTGCTACTTTTCTGAATTCAAGATTCAGAGCAGGTAGCAAAATGCTTTAAAAATATATATTTGATGGAGTGAAGTGCTGTTTCTGAGAGGACCAGCTTTCTGAAAGGGCCAGGGTCACATCTGCATACACAGAAAGGTGTGTTGACTGGACACATTATTTCCTCATACAGAAAAAAGAAGTCTGTCACTGAATTTGTCCTTTCAATCAGATTGGAGCTCACTTCTGTTCAGAGATGTAACAAAAAAGTTCAGATGACCTAAAAGTTAAAAATAATGTATGTTTTATTGTTACCCCTCACAATGATTTATCTTTATTTGCCTGGACATTTCCATATTATGAGTGGGTAACCACTATGTTTGCTTGTGTGTTTTGTTTTATCCTCAACCCACTAGCAGTAATTTAGGGTAGTGGTGCTGTAACGTCATTTAAAGATGCACATTTTACAGTGCTGTTCTAGTAATTCTTAGGATAGTGTTGACAATAAATTGCATCTACACACCTCAGTTTTCTTTCTGCTAATAGCATTATCAAGTGGAACATTCTTGATTTGCACTTTTTAGTGCTTCATTATTAATCACTGTTTATTGTGGAGCTTAGCTGACTTACTTCATCATCCAGTTCAATGCAGTTCTATTAGTTTTAGAACATACAAGATCTGTAATAAAAGATTTGCTTTTTTTCCGAAATAGTAAGCCATTTTAATTTGAAACTTGATGTTTCAGATGCTGACTTTAGGAAGGTTCCCCTGGCTTTGGTGTCATTGCAGTATTTAAATGATGAATGGAGACATATTCTCTTGATGAAGAAAGGTGGTTAATTTTTAAAATATGACAAAGTTATTGAAATAAGAAGCTGCTATAACCCTGTATGTCTTTACAAGGCCTGTGTGCTTTCAAGGTCCTGGCATTGCATGTGAACAGTATTTCTAGCTTACTGCCTGATAAGGATCTGGACTATGATGTCACTGGATTCAGGTGCTAGACAAGCAACAACTTTTTTGCCTCTTGTATGCTGTTGTTTTTGGAAAACTGCAATGAAGCAGTAACCTTAGCTTTCTAGTCTTTGTGCACAGATTGTAAAAGACTCTTAACTTCATTAAAATATTTACAGGATCTAGGAAGGTGGATGTATGAAGAACATTAAGTAAATTGACACATTTTTGAGAAATGAATGTGAGAAGTGACAGGCTTCTAGTTCCAAATATGAGGGCCAGACCTGTAATATGCATCGTTTGTGTTCTTAGTAGATGGCATCTGTTTTCTGAACATATTTCAAGTAGTCCATAGCATCAGCCTGTTTTCTGAAAGAACTTTTGTCTTCAGATTATTTATTTCCCTGAAAAGAAACACTTATCTTCAGAAGAAAAATTATTTGATGAGCAGAGGGGGAGCCAGTATTAAAAAAAAACCCTGTGTTTTTTGCTGTGTTGTAACCACATAGCAAAGAAAACGAGAGTCATAGGTATGTAAATA
Organism: Molothrus aeneus; assembly: GCF_037042795.1. Lineage (NCBI taxonomy): Eukaryota > Metazoa > Chordata > Aves > Passeriformes > Icteridae > Molothrus > Molothrus aeneus. The sequence continues at coordinate 21,531,816 of NC_089680.1, read as the reverse complement.
CTCTTCAACCAGCTTTCATAGTTTGGTGGGCCTTTAATTCAGCTGATGGCTATGTAATTCTTTGATTATCATCACAACTAGTCAGTTGCCCACAACTCAAAAAATGTTAACATTGAGAATGCTAAAAAAACATAATGTGGAGCACCTCTTTTAGTTTAAGAATATTAATTTAAGAATATTAAGAATATGTCTGCTAGATGTTTTTTCATTAACAGTGTTTTGCTAGACATAGCATAACTCCAAAAATTCCTGATTATAGTAGATAAGTATTACCTCTTTAGTTTAGCTAAGGGAAGCCTTAATGTACCATCACATTGTGCATTTCAAATTTGCCAGATAATGGGAAAAATTAGATTTTTATTCTTTTATGGTGTTCTTTCAGATCTCACTCACTTCATTTGTAACTGAGCTGATTCAGTGCTGCTAAAGATGAAGCCCATGTTGTATTGCAGTGGTATTGGATATGAGTGTGCCTCAGTGAATGTTGTCTTCTCTAATAAAAAGACTGTTGAAAATTCTGGCTTTTTGATCCTCAGAAGTTTTTAAAGCAATGGTAGTAAGTGAAATAGCATTGTAAATTGTTCCTAAAAGGCATATCTGACTGTCACTCATGTAGTGTCTGAAACTGAAGCAGTGTCTCTTGAGAGACCACTTCAAGGGATAACTCTGAAATCATCCACTGCTCTGTAGGCAAAACTTCTTTAAGGTCTTGCTGGTGTGTGTAGCACAGATTTGTTGGACCTGTGAGCTGGAAAGATGGTTAACTAAACTGAAAGTGGTGGTTTGCAGCAGATTTATGCTGCCTTTCTCTGTTTGCCTTTCAGCTTACAGCATAGAATGGTATGAGTTGGAAGGATCCCTAAAGATCACCTAGTTGCAGCACCCCAGTCCCAGACAGAGACACCTTCCACTAGACCATGTTGCTTAAAGGCTCATCCAGCCTGTCCTTGATGTGTAGGGATGGGGCATCTAGAACTCTGAGCAGTAAGTTACTCTAGTTAAATGACTTTGGTTTTGTTTCTGACAGAGCAGGTTATGTACTTCAGGCTTCCCACCTTCCCAGGTATTCCTCCACTTGGAGGAAATTTTAATCTCCTTTCTGAAGTTTTGAGAAAATATTTTCTTTTGATAGTGTAGCGATCTTAGCAAAGCTCTTAAAGGGAGTTGGTAAAAGGAAGAGGTTGAATTGACTATTTCAACAGCCATGCTTATAAGTTAGTTGTTTTGCATACTTCCTTCTGTGTTATAGATATAAATGTGATTTCTTTGTTTTTCAGGAGCACTCCTCATCCATTAATCACTGTCCTAGAAAACAGACCTGATTGCTGGCCAGTTCTACTACAGCAAATAACTGCATTTTTCCATCAGTGTCCGGAAAGGTAAATGAATGAAAAAATTTCAAAAGCCTAGCAAATGTAGACAGCTGAATCATATCACTGTAACTGTTTTGTTGAAGGCAAACAAGCTGTAAGAATTCTGTCTTTTGTGAAAGATACTTGTAAAATGTAATTATACATTTACAATGTATATATTTATAATTTAATGTATACAATGTGTACCTATTTATAATTTATAACTCACAATTTAAGATAGTATAAATAATAATTATTAATTAATTATTATTTATTAATAATTTATTAAAATTAATATCATAGCTTTTTATCAACTATGTTGATAAATTTTATATGGGTATGGAATAATTGGTGCAAAACTGATAGCATATTTGGATTTTTTTAAAAATCGGCAATTTGGCTTATCAACTTTGTAAAAATTTTGACTGCTTAGTCATAAAAAGTGAATACAAATGTAACTCATCTATACAAAATGATGGGATGATGAAGGAAAAGTAAAGACGATTAAATCACCAGAAAAGATGAGGTCTTGAAAAACAATGTATCCTTCTGATTAAAAAATATAGAAAAAAAATCAGTGGGACAACCTTATTATCAAGCATCATTAAAATGACCAAATACTTCACAGCCAACAATCTCAGCCTTTTCTTCATGCTTACCACTAAGGAATTTGTCCAATAAAACTTCCATGTAAGGCAATGAATCTGTGGCATTCTCAAAGAGAACTGTTTTATAGGATTTTACACCTATATATATGCTTTTCAGATAAAAATATCCCTTATTTCCGGTTTTCTGAAAGACTAATAACAGAGTAATAGAGCAGAGAAATTGGCTTCTCTGTTCTCTTGCTTTTTGTCAAGAAACAAGTTAATTAATCTCTTAAATTTCTGGTGGGCTTAGACTACATGATCAATAGTAAGACTTTCAAGCAAAAGTATGTTTTGCTCAATTTAATTGATCACAGTCTTTTTCAAATGTTGTTCATTCTTTCAGCTGCTAAATCTGGGACTCACATAGAGTCCCCTCAGATCTATAAATGGAGTGAACTGTAGATTTTTTTGCTGAGTGGCTTCTTTTGAATTAAAATAGGAGTTTTTCTTAGTGAAAAGGAAAATATAGATGTTCTTTTTGGTGCTCTTTGTTCAAGATTTCTGTAGGTAAAGTGCTAGACTGAGAATGTGGAATCACAGAATAATTTAGGTTTGGAAATGCCCTTCAGAACATGGAGTCCAGCCATTAACCTAATGCTATCAAGTCCCCCACTAAACAGTGTCCCTAAGTGTGATGTAAACAAGCCATGGTAATGTGACCTATTACTGAATTCTTTCTAGAGTTTTCCATCAAAACTGAGTCTCGATGCAAAACTGTAGAAGCTTGTTTAAAACAGAGTTTTGATTTCCTGTTGATGTACTGGATAGTAGGAAGGTTCTGCAGAGGGATTTGGACAGACTGGATTTTTTGGGCTGAGGCCACTGGTGTGAGGTTCGACCCCAAATGCCGGGTCCTGTACTGTGGTCACAACAATTCCATGGAGGGAAGAGCTGAGGGAAGAGTGGCTGGAAAACTGCACAAAGGAAAAGGACCTGAGGGTGCTAGTTGGCAGCATCTGAACATGAGCCAGCATGTGGCTAAGAAGGCCAATGGCATCCTGGCTTGTGTCAGAAAGTGTGGCCAGCAAGTGCAGGACTAGGAAATGTACTTGGCACTGGTGAGGCTGCGCCTCAAACACTTTGTCCAGTTCTGGGCCTCTCATGACAAGAAGAACATGGAGGTGCTGGAGCAAGTCCAGAGTAGGGCAGTGGAGCTGGTGAAGGGTCTGGAGCACAGATCTGATGAGGAGCAGCTGGGGGTGTTTAGCACAGAGGAAAGGAGACTGAGGGGTGATGTTATTGTTCTCTGCCTGAAAGGAGGAGCCAGATGGGGGTCATCCTGTTCTCCCAAGTAACAAGTGACAGGATGAGAGTAAATAGGCTCAAGTTGCATCAAGGGAGGTTTAGATTGGCTATTAGGAAAAATTTCATCATGGGCTTGTCATGTAGCAGTCTGCTCAGGGAAGTGGTAGAGTCACCATCACTGGAAGTATTCAAAAAGACCTGTAAATGTGGCACTTGACATGGTTTAGCAGTGGGCATGACACTGCTGATTGGACTTGAGTCTAAACAATTCTATGATTCTATATTTGTTACTGTATTGACCATCATCTTCATTTGATTGTTTTAGTTATGTCAAGGACAGCTTGTATTCCTAACAGGGTCAAGCCAAAATATTTGTTCTGTGATAATATTTTAGTGGGAAGCCATGTTGATCAAAACAGTTCCTGTTTCACTTAATTGTATTAAGACCATTCTGCAAAACTGATAAGTAAAGGATGACTCCTTTTTACTGAAATTATGTTTTATGTGTTTTAAAAAGATAGTACTCAGAATAGCACATTAGTCTGTTATGACATTCAGCAAGAAAAATCACTTTCTTGAATTGATGAGGAAAAAAAGAATAAAATTAGGAGTGTTGTAACCTGCAGGTCCATATTGAGTCTTTTAAAAAATTGCACTTTGAGGTATGGTTACAGTATTGGGTGTCATGATAGTACTTAGTTATGGTAAGTCCAAGTTTTTTTGTGAGATTTAGTAATGTCCTTCTCAACACCATTCTGTTAAATGGGTCTTGTGAATTTTTGCAGGTAATGTCACATTCCTTAGGTTTCCTTGTAGTTTCAGTAGAAAGCATTCTTGACAAACTTATTTCTTGAACTGCAGGGCAGAGGGTTCATGTGTTGGCATAATGGCTTCATTTCTGAGATTCCTCTATTGTGAACCATCCCAGTTACGGGAATATGCTGAACTGCGAATAGGTTTACTTAAGATCTTACTGCAACCTCATGGGCCAAAGCACAAAGAAGCACCCTCCATGCTGGAATGTGAGATTCTTCGACTTCTGTGTGATTTGATTCCACACTTGCAGGTACAGCTGTTGCCTGACCCTACCTTTTACAAACAGATATTATCAAAAATAGCAATAGTATTATTATTATTATTGTTGTTGTCTTTCAAGTGTGCAAATATAGCATTCTTTTCCATTTTCTGTAGATGCAATTTGTTGATAATATATAAATCTAACAAACTCTCTCATTCTGGTAGAAGACTTTATTTGTTCAAATCTGATACACCTGCTAAGATAGGAATTGAAACATGTTTACTGTAATGACTTCTGTTTAGTTGCCTCAGTAAACATACAGTAAACTTAGAAAGGCAGTCATGAGAAAATTTTCTTAAATGGCAAGATATTTGTCAAAACGATACAGTTTTCACTTAAAGTGGATAATATTAAAATTAAATAAACTATATGAGAAGCATGATCTAAATACTTCTAGATATTCCTTTCTCACTCTTTATAACAGAGTGATTAGTGGGTCTGAACACAAAATTTAGTTGTTCTGAAATGTGCTGAAGGTTTTGAATGTTTTTTTAAGTTGCACAGTGATACATGGTAGGAGCTAGGGATTTAATCTTACTATCCCCTTTGGTTACAGGCCTATGATGTTGGTTAAACTTAGAAGCTCTGCTTTTCCTCATGCTTTACTGTAATACCAGTTAAGTTTTTTGCACCTATCTTTTCCTTCTTTTGATATTAGGACAAAGCTTCAGATAGATGTAGTCAGCCAAACATGAGGTGCTTTGTCGTTATTGCTATGGAGAGAGGGTTCATTAATATGATAATGTAAAGCTAAGTAGGTTTCTTATAAGGATATTTAGTAGCATCTTTCTGCTATGGCATTTTCCTAGAAAAGTCTTCTTTGTACTCACAGCTACTTTCCACAATCTTTTGGAAGACATATAGCTTCCATTATACATGTTTGTCTTGGTTCAGGTCAGTTCCTTATGATGATGGGCACATGCTGACCTTTTCTAGTCACAGAGAGATTTCTGATTTTGTTTCAATTTTACTCAAGCTTCAGTATAACATTGTGTTTTAAATGTATGACCAAGCTTCAGGCTTGAAAACATTTAGCCATAAAAATGGCACTGAATAAAACTTACAAAATTAGTTATGAATCTTTCTTTCCTTCATACATGTTGGCATTTATTTTTTTAAAAGAAGAAATCAGTTCTTTTTTTAAAATAGAAATCATATTTTCAAACTTATATTAATACTTAACATTTTTGTCTTGCCTGAGATACAACTTCCACAATGGAAGGTACTTCCTTCAAGAAGCCTGTTTGATAGACTGTTTTGTAATCTGTCAATTCCTTCCTCTTCTTTCTCTGAACCTTTACTTTCATTTTAGCATGGCTTAATTTAATTCTCTGTGTAATATAAATGCTGGAATGTTTCCCTGTCATTTTGTCTGACAGTGTCAACCAAGCTGTCAGAAGTACAGCTCTTCACTTGTAGACTTTTCTGCTGATCAATTCAGTGAGATTTCTGCTTAGAGCAGATTATTTATAGAAAAAAAGGGAATAAAAATCAGGGTGTGATGCTTAATGCTGGCTCCAGAGTTTGGATTGGAACAGTGCATTTTTCTGGAAGTAGAGTTTTCAAGAACAGAAAACACTGTCATCCAATACATGGGGACTTTCTGGAGACAATCTGCTTCTTGAAACCTCTTTAGCAAGCATTTAGATATGGAGATACTGCTTTTGGGTATCACACTTCAGCTTTTAGTTTTTGTGGTAGTTAGATTGCATGGTGTTCTAGAATCAAGTAACACCACTGCCTTTCTCTTTTGAGAAAAATGGTAAAATCCTGGTTATTTTGTAAAGGAAGTATTGTAGAGCCAGATGTTTCCGTTATAAGAATGTTTACTTGCTTAATGAAATCCCCACTCACTTTTTTGTGCTGTTGTGGAAGCCCGAATAGCTGAGTTAATTGCTGTTGCTTTTGAGTAAAAAGGGATTTTTCTCATCAGCTACCAAGAAATATTTTAATTCTTTCACATGTTTCTCATTTTACTTCAAAATATCAAACAGCAGTTCATAAGTTGGTTTTTTCAGGGAAGTTGAATAAGGGATTCCTGGCATTAGTTTGTACAGGTGTTGCTTCAAAGATTTGGTACTATGCAATAGAAACATAGCAGAACTAATAGAACTAATTCTAAGTTCTGCGTAGACAGGGAAGGGCACCTAAATCATCATGTGTTTTGCCTTTGTTTTGTTTTAACCACTTTCTGCAGCTTAAAGACTTACTGCAAGTTACAGAAGCCTTGTTTTTCCTGCAAGAGCTGTTCCTCAGCCTACTACGCTACCCTTTGTTTTGGGAAGTTCAATTATCACAACTTAGTCTGCAGCTGTTATGCTTCTGTGAAGTGTGTTTAAATGTGACAGGAGAATGCTCATCTTTGATCTCCCTAATAGAGGACAACTTAGAGCTCCTAAAAGAGGTAAGAGTATATGGTAAAAATGTAAAATAGTTTTGTTAAATTTAAAGATTGTCATGTTTAAGGCAGTAGAGACATTTATCCATGACATTCAGCTGACGGTGACCAGTGTTGATTTCCAAAGTTTCTAATTTTTTTCCCCTTTTTCAGAAGGTAAAAACTGGTTCTGTATATATCAATTCTGTATATATTGATCTTTTAGTACAAAAATTTTTTTAAAGTGAGTTAGAACAGTTTGGACAAAGTAGCTAAATGTTCTAATTACTTAGTTAAAATGCTATTTCTGCACAGCTATATTCTTCATTGCTCTGTCACTGCATGTGCACTTACTATGATTCATGAAGATAATCTTGCAAAGTTTTGGTGGTTTCCTGTTTGTTCTGTGTACTATCACTGAGAAACAGAAGAGACTTGGAACTTTTTTCTTTTTTCCTCATAGGTATTTCCAGTGGACCAGTATATAGTTGGGCTAGCACTTCTACTTCTGCAAACTCCAGAAAGTCAGCAAAAGTCTGTCTTGAGTCTAGGTAAAGCTCATATTGTGAAAGAGGAATCCACAGACACAAAAACTGTGTCTTTGCTTCTTCATATTTATGAAATAAGCACAGCATTCCCCTGGAATTGGATTGGGTGGTAAAATGGGCTTTCTTTATAAGCAGAATTTTTCCCGAATTTAAAAAGTAATGGCAGTAAAAATAATTTTTCCTACTACACTGACTTATTCCATTGGTGTTAGTGTATTTTAAGCTCCCTCCTGTCTTGGAGCTTATTGCGTTCATTTTTGAGCCAACGGGATATTCTTAGCTGATGCTCATGCATCCTGAGTGGTTTCTTAATACAGGTATTGAGAGCAGGCGTGACGATCATGGCAATGTTTAGCCAGGCTTTTGACTTAGCAGTTTTGATTAGTGTAGTTATTCCAGTAAAAACAGTTCTGTGCTACATTTAATTTTTGTATTTTTTGCTGCCATCAGGTACTTTGCTATAAACAACAGAAATGTTTGTGTCTCTAAATGAAAAATGGCAAAAAACTTTTACTCTTTATATACACATACACTAAATCTGGGGACCATTACTTTGCTCAAATGGAGTGTTTCCTAGAAATGCCTATGTCATGCCTAAAGGTACCAATGTTCTTTCCTTTTTTTCCTCCTTGACCTTTGTTTTTCCTCATTTTCTCTTAAATAGCCTACAAGCTCCTTACATGTTCAGAAACCCAGGACATCTCAATCACAGCCCTTACTTTGGTGATGCCTGTGCTACAGATCTTATCTTCTACAACAGTTGGAGATTGCCTATCAGGGGATTTTTCTGGAACTACCAGGCAGCAGCTGGCTGTAAATCTTTTGGGAATATTAAAGGAGAAAGGTGTGAAGGATAAACAGGAATTGGTAAATTGATAAAGTTTCTTTCCTTTTTGGGGGGCAGGTAGGGGAGGCGTTAAAATTTTTTTCTGCACAAAGCCTAGCTGCTTGGGAAAGACTCTGCATGTGTGAATTTCTTTGCGTGATACATTCTATGGGAATGCTTGAAAATATGTATAGTCCATAAAACCAGAGCAGTGGCGAAATGAAAGTTTGTTTCTTTGCTGGATATTGATTTTATTTAGCAAATGAGATTTTTTTACTTTAAGAGACCGTATAGATTTAAGAATTCACCTGTATTACTAAGCAAGTAACAGGATTTAGCAGAAACCAAGGTTACTTATATATACTCTGTTTCTTTCAGACTTGTTTATTCTCTGCATCTCTTTTTCCTTACTGCTGTGCTGTGACTATTATGTACTATTCTTTCTACCTTGGCTGAAGAGAGTTACATAGCACCTAAGTGTCAATTAACAAATTTTGTCTCATTAACCTGAATCTTTTTCTATGTTCTCTTGGGGTTTTTTGGGTTTTAGTTATTTACTTATGTCCCACTTCTCTGCCATCTGTTTGTTTATCTGCACTGTTCCAAGAACAGGGGACAGCAAATCTCTTTGATCAAGATGGTGTCTAGCAGTGAGGTAGCTAAGCTCCCTTACTGCTTTACACCCCTGTTTTGTGTAGAGAGGGTGTGATATGACAAGTTGGAGCCAGATATAATGCCAGTTCTGAGTCCCACTACTTCTTGAATCCTCCACATACTTCATCTTCTATTTCTTCAAATCTGAAAAGGCCCATTTGTGCTCCTAATAGAAAAAACACTTTTTTAAAGTTCACAAAACCTTACACTTCATAGTCTACTCTTAAAGAATAGACAGTGGGATGACAGTGGTTACAGTTCATTTCCTTCTAATGGGACTTTCTGGGTGCCAGCCTGTACAGATGCCAGTGGAGGTTTGTATCGGTAAAATATCTTTGTTGCATGTCAGTCCTCTATGCTCTGCGTCACTCACACACGTTTTGTTTTCTGTTGTGTTTTAGAAACTATTTTAGTGATTTGTCATAAGACTGCTGTGTTATTGTACAAGATTACAGTGCATTGTGTTATACTGGCTTCCTGTAAGAGGACTTGGTTGTACTAATTCTGGTATTTTCTTTGCTTCAGAAAAGCATGTGAAAATTTTTCTGTTAAAGGCTGAAATAATTTTTGATCACTAACTTTTTCTGTTAGCCATGTTACAAGGGAAAACAGTTGTCTTTGCTGAAAATTCCCTAACAGTTTCTTCACCTGTGTCTCACTAATTCTTGCCAAGTTCATAAGAAGTAGCTTGGCAGATCTTTGGTAATTAATGGTTCTCAATGCAAATGGGGAGAGAATAATTTTGCCTGATTATTGTTTGAAATAATTATGCCAATAACCTTTGGTTCTCAACTAAAAGATTAAAAAACGTAGACTCTCTTTAATGGTCCCATAATAACAGTCAATTTGTGTTGTAGGATCAGATCAGTGCTAAGAGAATAAAATCTTGATTGAATTATCCTTAGACTTGCTTCATATTGAAAATAGACAAGAAAAAAGGTACTAAAAAGAAAGCAAATGCTATGTCCCCAGTGAAGAAGCTTTGAGCAATTGTATATAAGAGCAAACAAACATGGTTAAGTTATGGTATATTTTAATAGAATCACAGAACAGCCCAGGCTGCAAGATCATCTAGTCTAGCCTTTCATAGGAAATGGAGCCTAGATGAGGTTATCTTGTATCCTATCCAATTACATGTTGAAAACATCCAGTGATGGGGACTATACCATGTCCCTGGGGAGGTTGTTTGAGTGAATGATTGTTTTCACTATCAAAAATGTCTTACTTGTAATGTTCTCCCTCACCTTCTCCCAGGCATCTTGTATCCATTGCCCTTTGTATTCTCCAAGTGGCTCTTTGTGAAGGGAGAGCTTCTGTCCTCTTAGTAACTGCCCTTCAAGTACTGGAAAATAATCACATCCCTCCTTGAGCCTTCACTTCTGCAGGGTGAAAAGACCTGACTCATGGCATTCCTTTGACTCATCTTCAGTCCATCCACATCTGTTTTGGAACTGTGGGGGGGCCAGAACTGGGCACACTACTCCATGTGCAGTCTGACAAGCGCTGGTGAAGTGGGATGGTCACATCCCTCTCTGTTAGCAGTGCCCCCATGGATGCATCTCAGGATCCACTTTGCCTCAGTAGCTGCAGCAGTCACTGCTGACCTGGTGTCTGTGTGTTGTCCGCTGGGACCCCCGGGCTCCTCTTGGCAAGGCTGTCCCATAGCTCATGGGACCTGGCCTGGCCAGGCTCTTTGGTTTTGTGCTCCCAGGTGCAGGACTCTGCACTTCCTTGGTTGAACTTTACACAGTTCTTGTGGCCCAATCTTCCAGCCTGTTCATATCTCTGTAAGGTGACTCTCCCTGCTGGTGAGTCCCCCTCAGCACCCAGTTTAGTGACACAGCAAACGTGGTGAGGGTGCTTTTGCTCCCACCATCCAGATCATTCATGGAGATGTTACAACTTGGAGCCTGGTACTGATCCTTAGGGGCCCCACTTGGGACAGGCTGCCAGCCTCAGAAAAGCGCATTGATCGGGAGAGGAGGTATTGAGAACCAGCATTATCAGTAACTTTTTTCCTGCCCTGTCTAGTAATTGGCCCATTCTCCTTAACTGCTTTTTTATCTGATCAGGCATTTCTTCTTTTTGATATCTCTGATTTATTCCAGTTCCAGCTGAATCCTGACCTTCATGTATGCCACCATGAAAATCCTAGCAAGGATCTTGTCCCCAGTGGGTATTTGGCCACCTTTCCATTGGGGTTGTGCTTCTTTTTTTGCTTTTAACAGCACTCAGAATTTAAATGTCCTTTTAATGGCTTTTTTTTTCCTTCTGCATTGATGGTAGTGAGGAATATTTCTACCTTTTATGACATGATTTTGAAAGTTAGGATGGGGCTAGGCCTTCATGTATGCTTTGCCATTGAGGGATTTTATTTATGTATATATGTGTGTGTATGTATATACACACAGAACCCCCTACATATATATATTTGTATTGATAGACTGAAATTTTGTGCTTAACTCACTTGACTAGAGTGCAGCAATAAAATAAAATTGTGATCATAACCTCCCAATAAAGGGAGAAGGGAGTGAGTACAATTACATAGCAAAACCTTTTGGGAATGTAATGTGGAGTGGCAAATATCAATATAATATTTCAGGCTCTACCAGTTTTAGCAGTTTTTCTCAGGCACTTAAAAAAATATAAAAAAAAAAAAAAAAGAGAACATCACTAGCATGAACACAAAAAAATCCCACAAACAAACAACACCCTCTCAAAGAGAACTCCAAGCAGCAGAAAACCTTTCATAGGGTTCTGCTTTTGATTTCAGGACCTATTATCTTCTACAAGCAGGCAACTAAACAGTGCATCTTATGGATCCCGGAACTCTCACTAGACCTCCATATGTCCTTGGATAAAGTTTAAATACCTTTTTAAATAAATGGAAGTATCACAGCTGTACCCAGAAGACATTTTTGTCTCCAAGTGATCTTTCCAGCCAGAGGAGATAGCACTTAAGATTGCTGATTTTTCACATACAATAGTTGTAATGTGTAAGTAATGGAATAAGCTAATTTTAATGTAATTTTTAAAAAGTAATCTAAAATACAAGGGCATTCTCCCTTCCATTTATCTACATTCTACTTTCCTATTAGCCAAAATAAATTTACATTGAATCAAACAGTGCAATTAAAATGAAACTCTGCAGTTTTAATTAGAACAGCTTTTACCACTCAGAGTCTTTTTTTTCCCCCCTGGTTATTTAAAGCTGAGTGGATACATGCCTTTTGTATGCTGAATTCTGCTTTCAATGTTCATTTGGGGAATCTCTTCTCCAATACTTTCTTCACCTCATCTTTATGTAAATGTTCTTCACCTGATTACTGCCTGCTAACTACTTTCTTGATAATGTAAAGATATTTTTCTAAGGAAGCAAATAATTAGTGGGAAAGAGATGTCATGTCTTGTATTAGGCTTTCCTGTTTAATGAAAAATTTTGAACTTTTATTTTACAGGAGCTTTAAAATATATATACCCTTATATAAAGATTCAACTTAAAATAATTCCTCCTTTGCATTTTACAACTTTCCTGCTGCTAAAGGGTATCTACCATGACTGCAACTGTTACTGAAAAGGCTATATTTCTGTTAGAAGAAATCTATGGAGGAGTGGGGGAAAATGTTGGAAAATTCTTTTGACTTCAGCACAATAGTATATTATCCTTATATTCCTGGTTAATGCCTGGTTTTGTACCCTACACTGCTTAGTGCAAATGCCAGAAGTTAGTGTGGCCTTGTCTTAACTTCCTATGAGTGTGATTAATAAGTCATGTTCCGCTAATACTTCCTTCTTTATTTGTGTTAGTGATTAATATTTACTAGTTGATATATTAGCTTTGAGAACAAGGGTCGTGCATCAGACCAAAGAATGATGAGAGAAATACATAATGACTTGATGACATATTTGACGTGTTCTCAAGGAGAGAAGATTCACCAGAAGATCAGGAACCATGTCCAAACAAGTCCATGGAAATAGTTAACATATAGATGTATTCAAATATGGAATGTATATGTATTTGTTTCAGAAATATAACCCAGTCTGTTAGGTTACTGAGCATGAATGCTTTGAGGAGAATTCCCTATGCCTCCAGGAATAAGCTGACATTAAAGTAATATCAGCTTTCTAACCTAACTAATTGGATTGAGAGTTTACTTCCCTGTTTTCAGTGACACGACTGTAGAGTGTTTTGTTCTGAGAAGCAAAGCACTTCTTAAACAAAAAATGTAGAGTCAGGTTAACTTAAACCTGTGGTATTAAGTACTATTAAGAGTTAAGACAGTTTTTAAAAATAATATAGATGATAGTTAAAATTCTGGGATTATCCTGTCATTGTTAGAAATGTAAGTTTTTAACATACTCGAGAATGACAATGCCCATTTTAGTGGGCAAGTAGCACTGCAGAACATCAGTGAACAGAACGTCTCATCAAGAACAGGAGTGATGGATGTCAGATAAAATGGGGACTTCTGAACAGGGAGTTATTAACCCATCAAAACATCTATAATGAAAGAATTCCTAGAAAAGATTTTGAAAAAATGTATCACAGTGTATTATTTATATTTATTGCATTGGGACCATAATAAATGTTTTGGATGTTATGATTGTTTTTTCATGGTATCTTATTTGTTTGAGACATTGATTTGTTTCACTTGTTCTCAGGTGCCCTGCAAACTCCTGTGCCCCATAACCAGCTCTTACAGTTCATTGTATACAACCTGGAAGATCATGGAGCTCATGAAAGAGAAGTCTGCAGTTACTAAGTGGCTATCTTCAGTGAAGTCACTACTACCTTTTAGCAATCAAATACCTGCCCATGTTTTTCTTTTGTTGGCTTATCTATTGATCCAAGAAAATGGAGACAGTCTTCACGGTGTGCTCCAGGCTACAACAGAAATAGCCAAGGCTGATTGTTCTCAGGTAAAGATTTATTTTTACTGGTTTGGGATTTTTTTCAGGAGTTGGGTTGGATTTTGCAGACTGAGAGGAGCAAGTCTGCCATAGCTTCATGATGCTAGGTCCAGCAAGTGGCAAGGCTGCATCCCCAGTAGGTACAGTATCGATCTCTCCAGCAACAGTGCATAGATGGCCAGTGTGTTGAGAACATGCCCTCTGGCTCCCAGTCTCACCAGCTGTTGGCATCTCAACGCTGCAGTTTCTGATGGAGACTGCCCCTCATCCTGCAGAGATGTGCGCACGCCTTGCTCTCCTTTGTGTGTCACTTAGAGCATAATATGTATTATGTCTCTCTTTTGGAGTATTTTGTGGTTGTTTAGACTTAGGAAGGAGGCTGGCTTATTTGTTGATATTATCCAGGAAGCATGAAAATACAACACAAGGAAGCTGAAAAGGGGCTACCAATAATTTCTAACTTCTGGTGACCTTATGAATTATTCTCTATGTTCTTTTATGGTTACTGGAAGACTGCTAAGTTCCTTGTGACACCTTTATTCTTGCTTTTTTGAAATATGTGCGTAGTCTTTGTCTGCTTCAGTACTGAATTCAAGCTAGAATTATACAGGATGCTTAAATTTACCTCCATAATCTGGAAAGATGAAGGGGATTATATGGAAACAGTAATGTAATGCAAAGGGCATTGTACAGAAACAACCATACCTTATCTGTAAAATAGGCAAGAGAGAAGTGTTGATTCATCTTTAATTTATGCCATAAAGACAGGCTTGATTTTCTTTAGGATTTTAAAAATTGCTTTCTTCAAAGGGTTTGCATGTTCTACAGCACAAAAATTTTAAAAAGTTACAATTTTGACTGTATTATTTAAGTACATGTTGGAAATCTGGTAGCATAAAAATTTTATCTCCAGGAAAAACAAAATCCTTTAAGGAGCAGACAGGTTAGAAGTAGAATGATTTTGCCAGAAAATAACACTTTTTACCTTCTACAAGACATTTAGACCTCTTGTTGAGAGGAAGGGTGCAGAGCTAATCAATGAAAAGGGAAAGAATGTAAAATTTAGAGGTAATGAAAAGTGTGATCTGACTATGACAGTGTGATCCTAAGCCAGGACTCAGAAATGAGTCTTCCAGATACATTTCCTTATGTAACTGAGACAGGTTTTTGAGGGAAGACACTGACACTAAGCTCAAGGAAACTTATAGATGCTTTGTTGGCCTACTTTATTTTTTTCAAAGTAGTTATTAAAACTTCAGTTTCTCACTTAGAAAAAACCTAACTGTGCTCAAAAGTCAGGAGTAAGCAAAATGAGTTGCACTTCTATGTAAAAGCAAAGCTGAACTGATGTAGAACCACCTGGGTATCTCTTCTTTAACTTAGTTTTTTCTTGAAAATGTTTCTGTAAGGTTTCAAAATTATTAGAAGTGGTACACCTCAACTCAACTACAAATAGTTTGACATGTCCACTAAATAGTTTTAACTGGGGATCCAGGTCCCAGTCCTTGTAAATTAATTATTCTCTAGGAAAAAGGTAGGTAAGATGTACATCTGCCCTGTTGTGGGAACCTTTCTTTGTCTTCTGATCCAAGCTGCTGCCAGTAAGACACGTTTCTTCTTGTGCCTAGCTAGATGTGTATAAATTATCTCCAGATGCTCTGGCAGTGGCTTTCGGGTCTTGTGGACTATCTCTAACTTGTTTTGTTGCATTGGGTCTTTGAGTGGGATGATGAATCAGTGGCATATTACAGGAAAGGGAGGAATAATGCTTTGTTTATTAACTATTTTATATAGTTGCTCAAAATGCAGTTTAACAGTCATACAAGAAAAGCAATAACTTGCTGAAAAAATACCACTGAAGTAATATGGGACCTGAGCAGAATGGCCTGAAGCCTGACTGTAGGGAATGACTGTTGTGAATTTCATTGGATTGATCTAAAATAGCTCCACTGACTTTAAATGAACAGGTTTAGAGACAAAGCAAAGAACTAGTCAGCAGAATTACAGAAGCTTTAAACAGATACAGGGAGAGTGATTTAACCTGAAGCTATTAATGTTTAGCATTATGTGAGTGGGGTTTTCTGCGTTGTTTATTCTTATTTTAAGCCAAAGGTTTTGTTCACTAATACAGCAAGTAAGATTAATGGACAAATTCTGTTGAGCTAACTATTGTGGTCAGACTACCTTAGAATTAAGAAACCTTCCTTAGAATTAAGGACCTTCATGAAAAAGTCCTCCCTGGCACTGGGAAGTATGGCTTGTGCCCAAAGGCAATGAGAAGATGAAGTTCAGACTTCATAATATGTTTTGTTTCCCTAGCAATCAGCAGAAGTCCTTGGGAATGAGAAACTATAGCAAAAATGCAGAACTCAACCTGATTTGTTGAGACTTTCTTACTGGCTCACATTTTGTCAGCTGATAAGGCATGTAGATGGAGAGCTTTTAGTTTTTAAAATTACTGTGGGCTTTAAAATACTTTTCTGCAAAATATGTAATGTACTTGCGTATCTTTGTAGTAGTATCACATAAAGCAATCAGTATAACTGGTAATATAGCAGATGTTCTGCTGAATAGTATTTGAAAATTTGGTATGGGAAAAGTAGTGTGCTTCTTTGGGGTGATGTTTCTGTTCCTAGTCCTCAGTTAAGTGCAATCAAGGACACCATATTCTCCAGTTAGCAATATTTAATGCATTTCTAGCTTTTAAATGATGTGTTTTACTCCAAAAGGTTTTAATGCTTTGAAACTTGAACTTGCTGTCTGGCTCATTTGAACTTGGCATCACCTGGCATCTGTCTTGCCTCTGACAAGTTATTTTAGTTCTGAGTCTGCTTAATGGCTCCATAGAGATTATTACAGTGTAGCACTGCACTGAAAGATTATCACATTGTTTCTTGTGGGTTCATTGCTCTCTCTAAGGCAGAAGAATTACTGTAGACATTTCTCATCTTTCTCTTGCAATAACAGTACAGCTAGAGAGAGCGCTGCATGGAGCATATAACTGATAGCTTTAATAAACTCAGTCAGCGGTGTGATGGCAACTAACATTAACATACTGATGGCAAAGTTATTCTTCAGAAATTGCTATATTTGGTTCTGTGTTTTATTCAGTTCCACAGAAATAAATGGTGCTTTATAAAATATGGTGGAAGTAAGTGGTTGGAATGTAAGTCAAGAAAGTGAAAAACTCATCATAACAAACTTATTAGACATTTTGCATCTTCAGTTCCTTCCTAAGGGTACTTTCTGAAGGATGCTGTGGGAGGTGGTGTGCAGCATAGTAGTTAGAAGGCTGTTCTGAAGAAGTCAGAGGACAGGAATGGAAAGAAGAAAACAAAAAGTGGTTGTTAAGCCCAATCTTATTTTTAGACAGTCACATCTATATTAACTTGAATCTGTTCCTTTGGTGTTAGGGGCACTTCAACACTCAGTTTAAAGCCAGATATTTGTAACAGGTATATTCTGAATACTTTGAATCATGTCCAAATCAAAGTAAACGTGGGCTAGACATTTACTAGCTACTACTTCAGCACTTAATGTTGCAGAAGTTAAACAAATAAAGGGTAAAATTAAGAAGTGTCTACTTTGGAGCCACTGAATCACCTGTACTCCAGCAGAGTATATAAAAATGCTGAGATGTCATGGTGAAAGTCATAGCATAAAAAAAATTGTGTGATGGGGTTTTTTGTTGTTGGTTGTTTGTTTTTTTAGTGATCTAGACAGTCACAGAGTTCTGCTGCTAGTGAAATTCCATTACTTTGTTGTTCACAAAGGGACACAATTGTTGTGGCTGTGGATATTGAATTGAAAAGCCACAGGTGATTCCCTTGCAAAATCCAGTTGAAGAATTGTGTTTCAAAACAAAACAGAGTCAGAAAGAGAGATTGCTTTCATGTTTATTCCAATTCTTCAGAGTTCACAACAGTAGCTCCCATTTTCACACCAAATTGTTGTTTTTATAAGGAGTCTATTATCTAAACTGATGGAGCAGTTAAAATACATCACTGGGTTTAATTATTATACCATAATTGCAGACATTGTTCTGGTTCTGCTTTATTTTTGTTTCAGTTCTTTTTTTCCATTATCCTCTCCATGAATGGAGGCTACAGAATGTTTCTCTACATGTATCTCTTCTTTCCCCACTGAGTAAAAGCCTTTTCATGATGCAAGGTAATGGTTTTAGCGGAAACATTTTGGAGTAGTAGTTCTGGACTTTCACTATAGAAGAAAGCCCAGAAGAATTTTCTAAAGGCTGAGGAATGAGGAGTAGTACGTGGGCTGTTAGGCGTTCTGAAGTAAAATTCTCTGCACAGGCTGCAGAGACACATGAAGGACTTAATTGGTCTTTCTAATTGGATGAATTGTCTTGTGCAGAAATTGTTATTACAGTCTATGAAACCCTTGCTGTGCTGCAAGGAGAAGAAATTAAATCATCTGACTGAGGTCACTGGTGGATATAGCACAAGAATTATTACTGTTATTTGAGGATTATGAGTCTATAGAGGACATGCATTCTTTATGGTCTTTCAACTGCTCAAATGAACTATTTTAGTGGTAAATGGCACCTTCTGGGAAGTTCATCTGAAGATGCATTATTTTCTGTTCTTTGGGGTTTGGGAGTGCATTAATATGCAAAAATGTAAAATACATTTTTATTCATGTAGAAAACATGTTTAAGGATATATTAAACAAAATTGGTCTTGTTCAGGTGGTGCCTCATGCTTTTTTTTTGTTAGATTCATTATGCAAACTTTAGCAAGTAGCAGTAGGGAAAGAATCATATCATAGTCTGAGCTTGTGGGCAGACTCTTCATGATTGTAACTTATTGATTAGGATCCTGCTAGAGTACATGAAACTTTGAAAACCTAGCTTGTGTTTTCTAAAAAGTGCTTCTCATTTTTGAGATAAATTTATTTTATAGATTTATAAAAAAAACTTAGCTACATTTATGCAGTTATCTGAAAAACTTGTTTCTTCATTTGTCTGAATTGCCCAGTAGTTTTGTCTTGTTCATTGAAGCAAGAAATGCCAAAATACAGTACACTTTCAGAAATCTTCTCATTTCCCCATCTTGCCTACTGGACAGCTAGGTTGATGGTTATCTGACCAAATTCAGCCCAGAAATGGAACCTGCTATTCTCCCTTAGCTTGTGCTTTTTGAAAAAGAGCAGTTGTCCTGTAGCTCAGGAAAGAGAAGTCAAGCCACCAAACGGCAGAGAATGCTTCTAAGGTGTATTTATTATATAATATCCTTTTGTCTCACATGTTTAGTTTTATTTTAAAAGGGAAAATTGTTGAGAAATATCAGCATCATTTTTGTGATGCAAATCAGTTTTAAAACCAAAAAAAGTGATGTCAAAACCCATCTTCAGATTCCTAATGGCAGTTTTGACCTAACTTTTGCATCCTCTGGTACCAGTGTTGAAAGGCAGCATGGCTCCCGTTCTGAAGCTGGTTCCTGCCTACTGGGAGCTAGTGAATTATCATATCAACTTTATGGACCTTGATGCCTTTGATGAAGATGTAGCATAAATTTAATATTGAAATTAATCTCTGCATTGTTTTGTCCATTATATGAGGGAGATGGAGAGAGGAGCAGCTTTGCTGTACCAGAACATTTTGGTGTTTTCCTGATCTTGCTATTGAAATATACAGGACAAAACAAACAGACTGTAAAGGATAATACTTTTCAAGAGGTTTCTGACTGTCTTTACAGTAGCACATGTGTAACATTTCCTGAGAATTTTGTAAATCCAACTTACTATCTGTTTACTAGGTGGTAGTGTAAAAGCAATTGTAGAACTTTGATTTAATATATGTTTACTACAGAGTAAACTTCACAGCAAGGTAATTAATGTAGACCTGAAATGAGATTTCCCAGCCAGCTGCTTAAGGCTGGGCTTAAGCAGAATGACTTTAGAGGGTCTGAATGCTATTATAACTAAGGATTATGAATGTCATTTCTTTAATATCATTTGGTTTCACTGCTGATGTGTAGTCCAGTGTAGCTACAACTGAAAAAAATTTAGGAAGTAGTCTATTGACTAGAGAACTAGCTTAAGATGAAACTGAGTTGCCCAAGAACCTGCCTCTGCCAAGAAGGAGTAACATGGCAAGAGACGGGAAATAAGCAACTTAGGTAAGGATGTTGATCATTGTAATGTCATCTTTACTGCTGTCTTATATAGCCTATTTGCCCAGCACAGCATTTTAGGGTATGATTTAAAGAATTGACAAAATCCTCTTATGCTCTGAGTTGAGAGCCTTCCAGTTAGTCTGCTGCATAAGAAACTTTTTGGATAATTTTATTAGAAGACATTTATTCCTATTAAACATGTTAACAGTTGTATGAAAAGCTTATGTATCAGTGAATCGGTGGAGGAGCATGTGTGACCTCCCTGAGAATTTTGAAACTTAACATGGTGATGATGCAGGTTTAATGTTTACCTCTACCCCAAAGATAGCCAATGCCCACTGCTTACTTATCACCCTGAAGTTTACCTTGTATCATTCAAAGATTTAGGTAACAGTAAATCACGTGATAGGTTTTTTTCTTGACACTCAAGGTACAACAGATGCCCAGAAATAAAACTGCTTTCCTCTATCAGGTCTCCTATATTCAAGGAAACTTTTTGTCTACCTGTATTATTTGATTTCTGTGCAACCTTCCCATTACCCTAAGGCTTGATTTAACCAAAACAGGTTCTTGCTGGAAGAATGTTGAGCCTTTGGCACTCAAGTCTTATTTTGAGCTCTCTTTAATCAGGAACTATTTAGTTTTCTTCCTGTATACTTATAGACATAATTTTCTCTCAGGCAGTGCTGTTGTCTCTTTAGCATGAATAAAGCAGGGAAATACAACAGCAGAGACTAGCTTAAGCAAATCATTACAGTTAGAGAGTGCGAAGAAAAGGTTGGGTAGCAAATTAAATATCATATTTTGAGTGCAGATTTCACTTCTCTGTGTTTCAATATTAATGCAGACATTAACATTTAATCTTATTGCTGAATTTTGCCTGGGACCAGAATTTACAATAATCAATTCTGCCATGTGCTGGAGAAGTGGTATAACTTACTTCCCTCATGCCCTTTTCTGTTTTAAAGCATATAATGCCATCAGTGTTTTCAACACTATTTTGTTGACAAATCATTGCTGACAAGGTACTGTGAAGAAATTTAGTTCTAGCCTAGCCAAAATCAGGACACAACAGAAGCTGCAAAACTGCTCAACTTTTCTTAAATCCAAAAGTTTGAAAGGAAAGGAAAGGAGGTTGCCAGTGGGAAGATGCATTCAGTTTGGGTGTGAAAATCTGTTCAAATGAATACCACCCTAAATTCTCAGCCTCATTTAATTGATTGTGCTTTGAAATATTGTTTTAAAGCCAGTCCTTTTTCTAGGCAGGTGATGATTGATTCTATAGAAGGTAGACGACAATTTTGAGAAATAGAAAAAGAGGAAGACTAGTCAATTCCACAAAAATCCGTTTGGTTGGGTTTTTTTGTTTTCTTGGGGTTTTTTTGTTTGGTTTTGGTTTTGTTTGTTTGTTTGTTTATAAAGGGATTTATTCTATTTAAGGATATCAAATCCTATTTGGAAAATGGAAAAAAGTAATGCATTATAGTTTAATCATTAGGTGGTAAATGCAGATTCCAGAACATAGTTTAAGTCTGTGGAAGCACCAGTTCACCATTGCTGAACTGTAAAGATAATGATGACTTGTAGAACAAACATTATTTTTTTGGTCTCTGACTTGGAACCAGAATAGAGCCAAGTATGCAAAATCCCGGAGCAGTTGAATTATTAATTATTATTCTTCCTGTGGATTGAGACATATCTTTTTACAGTGAAAAATGTTATCATCTGCTCATGTAAAAATGCATGTTGAAACAAATGTTGTAGCAGAATTTTCCATTGCTTTTTAACCAGTATCTGTATAAACCACTCATATATATATATTTATATATATATATATATATAAAATATATAAATAGCATATATATTTGTGTATTTCTGCATGTTTGTGTTTTAAGTAGTAATAAAAAATGGCATCATGAGTAGATTTAATTTAAGATTAAGTTTAATCACACAGTGATAAGAAGATGCACAAGAAAACAACTGTAGCACCTGCTTGTGTGAAAATACAGAAAATCTGATTTAAAAGGGAATGGAGATATGTGAGTCTCCTTTATTGTAACTTCAGCAGCAGCTCTCTGGAAGTTTTGTACCATATAGTAAGAATACAATAAATTATATTGTATTATGTGACAGGTTTCTCATATATGCAGGCAGAAAAAAATACATAAAAGTTGTGATTTTCTAATATATAGGGACAAGTTCATTGTCTTTTCTAAGGTGTCATGTTGGCAAATTTGGCAAATTTCAATTTATTTCCTGTATTTGTTCTATTTTAGGTCCCAAATCTGATCCCTGTTCTGATATTTAAATTGGGAAGACCTTTGGAGCCTGCACTTTACAGGGAGATATTGTATACTTTGCCTACACTTGGTGTACATAAGGTCAGAATGAAAGATTTTTAGTAAAATGAAAACTGTATCAATAAAATGTCATTAATTTATAAAAACTATTTAGACTGAGCAGTGTATATCTTGCTTAACTGATTTTTAAGCTTTTGTATGACTTCGTAGTATTTTGGATGGGATATGATATTTGTTTTAAAGTTAAACATACATTACACTTTACTGTCTACACCATATGATCATTATATATGTCATGAGAGTATGCTCTTGGACTTGTTATTTGCTAAAGTTTTTTGGAAAATGGCTTTCAGTTTATTTCTGATATTGCATTTAGATGTTTTTTCCTGATTGTACTTGACTGTAAAATAATGATTTGTACGTTACTCTTTGTTCTTGGACATATAAATAACAAAAACACTTGGTTAAAAATTTCTTTCAGATTTGTGTAGCTCAGATTCTACGTGCCATATACATGCTGGGGAGCACAGCTAAGCTCAGAGCAATTGCCTCACGGCTGATGACATCATTATGGGAAAGACAGGTTAGAAACTTCTTGTAGTGTCACTATAATAAGTTCAGTTGAAAAACTTTATTACCATTAACCAAGGAAGAAAATAATTGTGGAACATTGCTTCTACTAGTATGTTGCTATCAGCACTATGAAGTAAATGGTGTTAATGGTGTCTGCAGTGATCCTCTAGTAGAATATTTAAATAGTATGTCTTTCATGGAACTTTATTTTCATTTCATGACATCTCAAACTGCGATTAGAAAAAAAAAAATTGTTTGAAGGATGACTTTCTGCTTTTCATTATATGCAGTAAGAATAAGGTCTTAGTATTGTGGTTTAACCCCAGCCAGCAACTGAGTACCACACAGCCACTCACTCACACCCCCACCCACCAGTAAGACTGGGGAGAAATATCAGAAGCGTGAAAGAAAGAAAACTGTTCGTTGAGATAGACAGTTTAATAGGGAAAACAAAAGCTGTGCAAACAAGCAAAACAAAACAAGGAATTCACTTTGCATGGGGAGACAGGTGTTCAGCCGTCTCCAGGAGAGAGATCATGTGTAGTGGTGGCTAGGGAAGACAAATGTCATCAATCCAAATATCTCCCCCTTCCTCCTTCTTCTCTCCACTTTATATCCTGAGCATGATGTCATATGGTCTGGAATATCCCTTTGGATCAGTTTGGGTCACCCATTCTGTCTGTGTCTCCTCCCAACCTCGCTAGCATCCAACTTCTTTCTCAGCATGAAAAGCAGAAAAGGCCTTGGCTGTGTGTAAGCCCTGCTCAACAACAGCAAAAACATCTCTGTATTATCACCGCTGTGTTCAGCACAAATCCAAAACACAGCCCTATACCAGCCATTGCAAAGAGAATTAACTCTATCTCAGACAAAATCAGCACAATAATTTGCTTCTGATTTTTTTAAAGATGCAATAGAGACTTGGTCTACACAAGCCAGTTCGATCTCAATGAAGCATTAGAGATGAATAGTGAAAAAAATCAAAATATGGTATGCAATAATAAAAATGAAAGTGGTATGCAGAAGTCCTTTAGAAGTGCTACCAATTGAAAATCCGGTCGTGCTTTTAAAGGTGTGATGATCATTTGAAATGAAATCTTTTCTAGGATCGAATTTATCCAGAACTGCAGAAGTTCTTGGCAATGTCTGATATGTCCTCTGTGTCTGTTGACAAAGATGCTCAATGGGAAAAGCTGATTGCTAAAGCTGCTTGTATAAGAGATATATGTAGGCTGAGGTAAGTGCAAGTATTACCTATCTTATATCTTTGTAAGGGAAAAGAGTTGTTTTCAGAAAAGCTGCATCATTATTTTTCTTACTCTGTTACGTTAATTGTGAGTAATATTTCTCAAGTTGAGGCACTGACTCAGGCATTGCTGATCTGAGCAGCTACTAAGTTTGGGGTTTTGTATTATGACTAATAGAACACACATAAAATACTGTTAAAATTAAGTGATCTTTATCCTGGAACAGAAGATGCATCTTATACTGGTCCTAGATAGAGACTTCAGGCATAACACTTCCAGATTAGAAAAAGGGATAGATGACAAATAGAAGAAAGAACTAATTGTCTCTCTTTTGATCTATTCAAAGAAAGATAGAATTTTTTTTCTGAAAACTGTATTTTGTCTCATGTACATTTTTGGTCTTTATTCGGGTATAGTACCACAGAGCACTGTTGTGCAGGTCTAACTGGATAATATATCGAACCTTTCCAGCTCTAACAATCCATCAATATCAGTACTTGATAATAATTTAGAGTTCCTGTAAAGAGTATTTTTAAATGCATTAGTATTTACTACCTGGTTTTATGTGCACCATATCATCTTTTCTGTTTGTCACCTATCTTGAGTTCCAGTTTTTGCTTTCTTTCTTGAAAGTCAGCTACTAACAGCTGAGCAGATTCAAATCACTTTTAAGTATCAACTAAAAACAAGTTCCTAAAGAAAATACCTTTTCTTTTACCTGTTCAACCTTCTTCCATTTTGCCAGACAATGTTTTTCAATAAGTTTTTTTAAAGTGAAAAGAGAGAAATTTCTTTTTTTAAAGTGAAAAGAGAGAAATCTCAATGCACCCATAGAATTCTTTTTGCGAGTTAAGTGGTATAGCTGGAGTTCACGTGTATGCACATTTTTTATGCATTTAGAAATTATTTTGAAGAAAGTGTGAACAAATAGATAAGTCACAATTTACCGTGCATATAAATCACCTACCTGATACCATTTACCAGAATCTCTTACAGAGGTAGTATGAGGAACTGTTGAGCACCTTGCCACCCACAACCCAATAAAACTGAATGGATAGTTAAAAGACTGGAAAGCTAAAGCAGCCCATACAGTCACCGAGGGAGAGACAATTGGCATTGCAGCAGAAAAAAAAAAAAAAAGAAAAGGGAAAACATAGCTATCTGATGTAAAAAGGACAGAAAATATTTGAATATTTGGTGCCAGAATCTCCCCCAATACACAGTAGGGACTACTTGCAGGAGACTGCAACAAAGAATCATAAAATAATGCATTTGGACTTTCATTCTCTGTCCCTTCTTGAATGATGTAATCTTTTACTGAACACAACCTACTTAGACAAAACCTTCTACAACTTAACCACTCAATGATCTTTTATTTGGAACTTGATGGCTGCTGATTTAATTCCCGATGTCACTCAGCCTTTAGAGCACTCTGTCATATCCTCCTTGTATGGTTTTTTTGTGTGTGTGAACTCCCAGTTCTAGGCAGTTTTAGTTGTTGCTTAAATAAAACCAGCAATTAATAAATTTTTGTGTATAAATTATAACGTGTATGTATGTGTGAATATTGCCTTCTATTTTCTTTTTTTTTTTTACTTTAGACCATACCAGCATGGAGCAGACATGTTGGCTGCAATTTCCCAGGTATTAAATGAATGCACAAAACCTGATCAAGCTTCACCCGCTGCCATAGTATTACAGGGTCTACGGGCGCTTTGTGAGGCTGAGGTAGGATTAAATTGGCTTGTCCATGTGTTTTGAGTTTTCCTTATGGTCCATGAACATTTTTCCCGGTTGGTTCTTTTTTTAAGAGTGCATTGAGTTGCTGCAGAATTTCTTTTTCTTCTGACAAATTTAATTCCTCTCTTCCAACATAAGTTAATAGTTCCTGGGAAATTGTACCATGACTTCCTACAACAGCAGATCAGCTGTTGGTTCTTTTTTTAAGAGTGCATTGAGTTGCTGCAGAATTTCTTTTTCTTCTGACAAATTTAATTCCTCTCTTCCAACATAAGTTAATAGTTCCTGGGAAATTGTACCATGACTTCCTACAACAGCAGATCAGCCCTTCAGTGCATGAGCTGAAATTTTAAATCAGCTTTGTAGTTTACTGCAAAGACATCATTCTGTGCATCTTTCCTTGAGATTTGAAAAGGAAGTCTGTTTGGTACATAATTTTGATTGGCTGAAAGACAATTAAATAATGTAATTTTTGTATCTTCTTACTGGTCTATCCTGCTGTGTCTTGTTCATAGATTGTACCAGATAGACAGTAAAATCACTAGCAGCTGGGAGATTTACCATAATGTGTTCATTGCTTACTGATGAAGAGGGCAAATAAGCTTTGGGACAAGCTGCCCAGAGAGATTGTGCTGTGTCCTTCCCTGGAGATTTTCCCATTCCTTTTGGACACAACCCTAAGCAACTGGATCTGATCTCATTGTAACCCTGCTTTGAGCAGGAGGCTGGGCTGGAAATATCCTGAGGTCCCTTTGAACCGAAATAGTGATGCTACAATATCTCTAAGCTAGGAGACAAGGCTCTTTGTTTCCACATCACAGACGGTGATATCCTGGTATTGTGATGCAGGCACAGACATGCTGTGAATTTGCTACTGACAAACTGTACTATACAGGCCATCAGAGTAGTGAACTAATTATATCCTGCAGGAATATTTGATTACCCATTCTCTGCCAAACAGCAATTTTATGTTTGTCCGCTGCTACACTTCCACTGCAGTGTTTACTGCAGTAACGCCAGCTATTGCCACATTATTTGAAATCACTCAGCAGTTAAAGAACAATATAGCGAATCATCCATAGATATTTGTATTCAGTATAATTAAAACCCGTCATACAATGGCTGCTAAGAAACAATTTATTTAGGGTAATTTTTTGTTTGCCTTTGGTGTGAAGTTTGGCACTTCTTAAGGTCACATAGATTCTTTGAATGCTGGCCTTGGTATTGAATGTATTTTCCCAGGCTGGATTATATTTAGACTTTGTCTTACAAAGAGGTAGGGTTAGATATATGATAAATTTCACATCCTACTATAATAGCCTCATTTGAGAACAGATGTATACTGTACCACTGTTGAGGACTGGAAGACTAAGACTGCTCAAGATGGAAGAAAGAAAGGAAGGAGGAATGGATAGACTTAGTGGATGTTACCAATTTTTCCTGTCCAAATTCGATTCGCCTTATTTCCCCAACTACAGTGTAATGTTCTGGGAGACCTAATCTACCACCTAGCTATTCTGAAATTTTAACAGGGAATTCTCTTGTGGTTTGGCAAGCTGGGTAACCATTTGGGTTAAGTAATTTAATCTGTCTCTTATTTATTGTTTAGACTGTAGTGCGCAATGCAGAAAGGACGTAATCGTAGACATTGGTTTTGTTTTGGTGTTTTCTCTCTCTGCGACTGACTTAAGGGAAAGAGATATAGTCTCCAAGCTTTTCCACTCGCAGCTGCTTAGATGTAGGATTTTAGACAGCACCAAACTTTCACTCAGCTTCTCAGCTTCTGAACCAGAATAATAAATTATGTTTTCATATGTATAGTGTTGACTCGGTTGATGATGGAACCCTATACACCATGTGGCTTTGCCAGGGTTGAGTTCTGAGAGTCTCAGAAAGGTTCCTTTGTTAAAGTAATGCGATAACAAAATGTGCTATAACATTGATTTCTTTTTTGGTTGACTCTTGTGTAAGAATAGTTATCCATTCTGCTGACTGCAGTAATTATTTTGTGTAAAGACAGTGACCATTCAAAGTGCATCCTACATGAATAGTGTTAAGAGTATAACAGCTTTTGCAGGACTTGCAAGAAGGGCTAGCTGCTTCCTACCCCCTCTTTTTTTTGGCAGGTGTAATATAAGGTCATTAATGAATAATGCACAATGACTTGCACATCAAAAATGGAAAAAAATCACACAGTTCTTGCCAGATCACATTTCCTCTTTTTCAGCATGTAATTTTTTTTCCCCACAGTGATTTCATCAGAAGCTAGTATACTTCATTTGAAGATATCCTGGCATCTAATCGATTTCATGTATCAAGTACAGTATTCAAGCCAAGAAACATTCAAGAATAAAATTTCTAACATAGTGTTTAAATCCCCTTTCCATTGAAATGTTGTTGTTCTCTATTTTTCTCCTAAGATTTCTCACCCTTTTAGGGCCGTAGGATACTTGAAGCAGATGTTCTTTGTCTCTCCTCAGCATCCGTAAAATTTAGCTTTTAGTTTTTTCCCATCTAGCATTCAGTGTTTTGTGGAATGGCAAGCTTGCTATTTTAAAATCAGTTTTTTGAAAATACAAGAAAACATAAACATAAATCAAAATGTATTGTATGAAAAGCACTGTGTGATTGTTGATATCTCCAGATGACAATGATATGTTAATTTGAACAAACCAGAATGAAAAAACCCCACACAACAAAAAATGAAAAAAGACTTAAGAACTTGTACCAAAGTATGACACTAGCATGTCTAGATCTCTAAACACACATTTTCTGCATAGCACATATGCTTTTTTTTCAGACAGTAATTGGCATACCAGTGTTGTAAAGTTATCTTATCTTGCTAGTTTTCTAGAGTATTTTGCATTTTTAGAGGACAGCTTTGTAGAGCTGAACAGTGTCTATGGAATCACAGGACTTTTCCTTGGGGATTCATAACTAGCAGATAAATTTCATCACAAGATATTTATCACAGTTGCCCATTCCTCCAGGAAGACACCATGTCAAGGTTATTACTGCTTTTATAACCTTTCTTTATTTACTGTGGGTTTTATGGGGGTAAAGTACCAGTTTCCCACTGTTCCCATCCCCCTGTTCCATCATTTTACAGTACATCATTTGGTAGGAGTTTTCTGTAGGACAGCTGTTAAGTTGCAAGTCTAGAAAATACCATCTGAGAAGTAATTGTACAGTCTTAGGCTAAATCTGAAACTTCTGATAGGATGCTGGCTATTTTTAAGGCCTCTTTTCACCTCTTAGATGAAGAGTATGGAGAGTATGTGTGTTATTATGGAAAAGAATGAAATTAAACATGCTTGGCTAGCTAATGATTTGTTAGTCTTCCTAAATTGCAGTATCAAATCCCACAAATGCACAACTTCTTTTCTCTACATATTAATACATGTTGTTTCCAGACAACTAACTCATTACAAATTTAACATTTCTAGATAGTTAAGGAGGAGCTTCCAGTGTTAATAGACATGTCTGTCTTTCTGAACACTGGAAGACCTTTTTTCTTATTCTTACAAACAGTCTGTTTTGAAAGAATGGAAAGAGAGGTATCATTTTCCCTTGGAATGTTACCAGATGAGGTCTTTCTAGCCATCAGTGGTTGTTACCATAGAAACACATTCATGGGTTTGCTGTTCCTGAAATGAGTTCAACTTGAAATGCATCTTTGGTTTTTTAAACTGCACCCTGAAATGTGTTTTGGACTTACTGTAGTGATTGCTTAATTTGGCAATTACCTGCATTCAGAGATACAAAACAGTCTGTTTTGAGCAGAATAATACTATAACTACCTTTCTCAATGCCTTTGTGGAATATCTTCATAAACATACCTTTATTTGATTTCATTGTGTAGATCAGTTTGTATTTCTCAATGTCTTTGTCTTCTGTTGCTTTGTTGTAATTTTCCATGCTGGAAAGACATTTTCATGGTATTTGCTCAGAGTTTTAAGTCTTGATTTGCAATTTTTCACTTTGGAAGGCTGAAAATTATACTTTGCTTTGCCATTGCTATTTTAAAATTTTTGTCTAGACTTTGGTTCTAAGCATACATGGTTTGGGGTTTTTCTTTGTGTTGTGGTTCTGTGGAGTGGGTGGGGTAGAGTGAACAGAATTATAGTTTCTTGGGGTTTTTGGTTCTATTTGTTGATTTTTTTTTTGTTATTTATTTGGTGGTATTTTTTCCCATTTTATACTCTTTTTGTTGCAGTGGAGCCTGAAATCTGAAAGACAAGTAGTAACAATAGATAAATTACAGAATTAATTTTAGATACAGTGGCAAAATTCTGTAATGTTAAGTTCTCCGCGGGTAACAACATTAAGGTTTGATGAAACAGTCCATGAAAATTACTTAAGTTTTCAGGAAAATACACAGCTTGTTACCAAGAGAAAGCCTGGGTGACTGAAAACATCTCACAAGGAAAAAGGAGGAACTTTCAGTATCAATATTGCTGTCTAGCCAATATTGCTGAGAAACTTGACTACTACTTTTTATGACTTATGCATAGTTCTTCAGCTAGAACTGTACCATTGACTGAGCATCTTACTGACTTTTTTAGTGCCTGAAATGCAAAATGTTGTTCTGACTGCTTGTTGAGCTGTCATGCAGATCTTTGAAGGTAAAAAGAAGCTTGGTGAGATGTTTGTTGTTTCCAGGAAGGAAATTATGTATCCCAGAAGACCAATTATGTATCCTGTTGTGTTCTAGTTACAGCATAAATGGGTTCAGTATTAGGTACTAATGTTTAGTATTTATTGTAGTTTGACAGTTTCCAACAGTTTCTGGATTCATGAACTTTTGTGTTTTGCATTTGTTCTGCAAATTTTGTTGCTTTTATTGTTTTTAAAGATTAAAGGCATTTTGTTTTGGAGGGCTCCCAGCAAAAAGAGATTCCTTGGTGGCTTTCTATTGTCCCAGAGACAGTTTGCTTTTCAGCTAATTTGACCAAGTTAAGTAGACCACTAATGTGGTATGAAGATACATGTAGAGCTCTGTGTATTGCTTACAGTGTGTTATTTATTCCAACAGGTAGTTGCTTTCCCTGGTGAAATACTGTGCAATATTACTATGTTATGTCAGTTGATCTAGAAGTGAATTTTTAACATGCTTGCTTTTTTACTTTTTATGAATCATATATTAATTCCTGTTCTCAAGAAGGAAGAGCAAAGACAAGGACTGGGAAGAAATGTTATTTAAGTGAAGTTGGGATAGCTGTTAGTAATGGTGCCTCCCTCTTTGCTTGCAGGTTGTTTGCATCCGTTCTACATGGAATGCTCTGTCACCAAAGCTGAGTTGTGATACGAGACCACTCATTTTAAAAGCACTGAATGAATTGTTTTCCCTGGTTCCCTCATTAACAGTGAATACAAATGAATTTGAGGTATGTACTTATGGACTAAGATAAGTCTTTCTTTTAGTAAATCTATGTATGTAACTTTTACATAAGCCTGCTTGATCTTGATAAAATTGCGCCCACTGCCCAGTTCAGATTAATCAAATTCATGCTTCATACAATTTCACAGTTTTCACTTGCATTGGTGAGCCCTGAGAGATAGATGGGAAATTCCAGGGCGAGGTTAATCCATGGTTTCCCTCTCACAGAATGTAAGGACATGTAAATATGTCTGGAGTTCAGAGCTGCACTCCTTTCACTTTCCTAGCTCAATCTATGTTGATGTGGCAGTAATTTGTTTCAGGTAACTGTCTCTATTTCAGCTATTTATTTGGTCCAAGAAAAACACATATTTCCTTTGCTTTTGTAGAAATTCAAAGCTCAAGTTCTCAGCTTCCTTTGGAACAATACACAGAACGAGGTAAGTGATATAATTGAAAACATTAATTTCTGATGTCAGCAGCAAGTACTTTTCTGTCAAGACAGTGTCAGTAATCTCATTTTCTAATAGGGTTTTGTTCCTGTTGCTTAACACTGTTTCTGAAGCAATGTACTACATGTAAAAGGTGGTAACTGAAGGTTCTAACTTCTGCCATTTCCAAGGAGCATTACAAACTAACTCTGCACTACTATGTCCTCACCTCGAGTGCTGGGGGCAGTTTTGGGCACCACAATATAAGAAATACAATAAATTATTAAAGAGCATCCAAAGAATGTCCACAAAGGTGATAAAGGGCCTTGAAGAGAAGCCGTATGAGGAATGGCTGAGGTCACTTCATCTGTTGAGCCTGGAGGTGACTAAGGACAGACCTCATTGTAGTCTGCAACTTCTTCACAAGGGGAAGAGGAGGGGCAGACGCTAATCTCTACTTTCTGGTGACCAGTGACAGGACCTTAGGGAATGGCCTGAAGCAGTGTCAAGGGAGGTTTAGGATGGATATTAGGAAAAGGTTCTTCCACCAGAGCCAGACACAGTTCAAGTCTTTGAATAATGTTCTCAGGCACAAGGTGTGACTTTTGGGGATGTTCTGTACAGGGCCAGGAGTTGGATGCAATGATCCTTGTGGGTGCCTTCCAACTCAGCATTGGATTCTGTGATTCTGTGAAACTAGTTTGACTTTTGGAAAATTTCAGCCTTAACATGGTGAAGCATTCTTGACAAAGGTGTTGCTATGACAACTAACTCAATTCACTTGTGGAGTATTGTAATGTGGGAATGTTGCACTATCATCACCATGGTGCTGGTGGAAGTAGTGTATTTAAATTTAAGACTAAAACTTTTGTCAGCCTATTTCAGTGAATTTTTCAGCCCCATGGTTAATCCCAGATGACAACTAAGTACCATACAGCCGCTTGTTCACTCCCCTTCCTTGCAGTGGGATGAGGAGAACTGGAAAAAGGTGAACCCCATGGAATGAGACAAGAACAGGTTCCTAAGTGAAATAAAGTAGCTGTGTAATAATAACAACAAAATAACAGTAACAATAATAATAGAAAGGGGATATAAAAGGTGATATAAAAGAAAGAGGATATAAAAAAAGACAAAGAGGAATAAAACTCAATTACAACCAAGTGTTGCACAATACAATTGCTCACCACCCACTGAGGGATGCCCAGTCCATCCCTGAACAGTAATGGGTACTCTCTGGCCAACTTCCCTGAGTTTATATACTAGGCATAAAGTTCTCTCCTATGGAATATCCGTTTGGTCAGTTCAGGTCATCTGTCTTGGCCTTGCTCCCTCTGAGCATCTTGTGCACCTGCACACTGGCACAGGAAGCTGAAAAGTCTTTGATTTAGAGTAAGCACTTCTTAGCAACAGCTAAAACATCAATATGCTATCAACATTATTCTCATAGCTTTTTTTTCAGATATTTCTATCTGAAGTAGAATGCTCAGACTGGATGTTATCAAGACTAGATAATTGGTCTTGCTACTTTGCATTGTGTATATCAAAAGTAAGCAATTGAGAGTGTGCCTCGGGAAAATATTATTGAACTCTTTTTCAGCATTCAGTGGTTACTTGATAAGCTCTTTGCATGTGGAGTTTCCAGTAGGTAGCAATACTATTTGCTGTGTTTGTCATTTTCTTTCTCTTTCTGTTAAAATTTTATAGGATGCCCTTGTAGCCATTTCAGCCTATAAATCACTCTCATCATTTGACTCTGAAGAGCATACAATTCTTCATCTTCCTGGACAGGTAACCATTGTTATATGTTTGATAATAAGCACATCTGACACTTCCATCTGACATGGATTATATCCTCTTGAAAGGGAAACCAGTCCTTGTGCCTTCTCTGCCAGAAATTCAGGAGAGCCTCCTGAAGAAATACAAGCTCCTGCTGGTAACATGAGATGATGTCATGTATGACTGGAATAGCTAAGTCTTATAAGCAGGGAAAAGCAGGAATGAAACTTAAGGCTAAGCAGTCAGAAGGTAGTTTTTCTTATTTTGTTATTAAATTAGTGGCTTTTTTTTGGGCAGCTGATTTGCATTTTATGCTCTTCCGTTTGTGCTTGCATTTGAGTCTTGGCACTAAGCAACTCTTGTGATTGCTGTTTCTTCCATTGCAGTCACAGTCATGCATGAATAGGACTTTTGTGCACAAGACACAAGTCAGTTTGAAAAGTAGGTGCAATTTTTGGAGCTAAGCTGAAAAGTTTTCCCGTTTTTGTTGTGAACATTTTCAGCATAACATTTTACTTTTTTGTCAGTAAAGGCAGTCAGAAAAGAGTTGAGGTACTTTCTAAAAGGCTTTTTAAGTGTGCAGAGGGCTATTAAACTCTGAAACTTCTGATTAGGTGATTCAGTAACCTAACAGAATGAAAGAGTATAAGGAGATGAGCATTAGGTCATCTCCTAGATGAGCATTAGTCATTAGGTGACTTTTTTTTACATTGTATGAGGCAGTACTCAGTAGTCATTGGTACTTCATGGAATAGTGAATCCTATGGCTTTATAGTAAAGGTTTTATTTACTGCTTCATTATATGATAGGTTCCAAACTTTAAAAAACATACTTTATATAAATCAGAGAGAAGAGTTCAGCATAAACCTTACAAATGAAAAATGTGTTTTACATAGAAGACCGCAGGATGGAAAAAGGGAAATATATAAACTCTGCTGCAAGACTAAATCTTTCACAGTAGTATATAGTTCTGTATTACTAGTGCAGTTGCTTTACAATTGTATTACTGGTGCGGTACTTTACAGAAAGTGAGTGAATATGTTTTAATTGAAAGAAATGTAAATATGTTGCAGTTTTTCAAATTCCAAAAACTGACATGAAAAGTAGTGTCTAACAAAAATATTTTGTTTATATTAAAGTGCCAATATAAAACATTGTTAAACTGAAGAAGAATCAGGGTGAAAGTAAAGTTTTTTTGAATATTAGTTCAGCTGTAAGTGTCAAGATTAATTTTGAAGAAGATTAAAGATACATATTTACACACCCTGTGATTTTTACCAACCAGTGTTGCCTTTCAGTCCGGTAGAAGAAAAGCTTTTATTCATTAGGCTTCATATTTATGAAATGGAGTGAAAATAATGAAATGGGGAACTTTTCATATTTGGTTGGTATTTTTGACACTTGGAATCATGAATGGTAATGAGGACTTGGGATTTTTTTATGGACATTTAATTTTTTTTTTTTTTTAATCTTCCAGGCACGACCAGAAGTTGACTCACTGGAAGAGATAGACATGAATGAAGATGAAGAGGATCAGGAGGCAAATCTGTTTGTTCCGGGTTCTTCATATATCAAGCTGTTGTCTCTAACACCAGCTGCTGTTTTAGGAGGTATAATATATCCAGTGTTTGAGGTCACTTTGCAGGGAATCACAGTGACTGTACAGACCTGCAGCTCTTTTAGAATGGAGTGTCACATTAAAGTGCAGCCTTTCTTTTTTTTGTTAACAAATGACGCGAAAAAACGTAAAGTAAAAAATAAAGCCCACAACCCACTTCTAGGAAGATCATGTGACAGAGGTCCTGATGGTGGGGAAAAATTATTTATAATTAAAATTCTTTACCTCTCCTAAAGGGAAAGCCAGTTCCTTATTATATACTTGAAGCACTCATTCTTTCATGAGAGTGACCTCATTAGGGAGGACTAAACAGATCTTTCTAAGGGCAAATTTGTATTTCAGCCTGGAACAGATGGAAGTAAAATGAATTTTATATGTATTGTTTTGTAAACAAAGTATTAATAGTATGAAAACAATGCTGTACACAAAGTCTGCTTAATTGATTAAGATATCAGTGCTATGCTTAATGCATAATTGTAGTGATGCATATTGATACTGAAGTATGCTTCAACAGATGGTCTCTGACACTTGTTCTGAAACCTGTGCAGTTGAATTACCAGAAATGGCCATTGTTTTACATATTTTTGTAAGATTTGAGATACTGTGCCAGGACATAGACATTGTTATTTCATTCTATGTAGAATACATGGGATCTTCATGTGTGATTGCAGGCTTTAAACATTGCCATGAGATACAGGTGGTGTTTTGTAATATTTTCCCCCCATGGAGGTTTCTAAAAGAATCCATTTGTCAAACTCTGAATGCATTGGCCTCTGGAGTGTGGGCAGCCTAACCTAGAGAGTCCTAACTACTAAATCCTGGAAGCTTTGTGGGGGAGAATGACATAACCTAGTTCAATGAAAGAGAGTGATGTATCTTGACAGAAAACTCAATCTGTAATGAATGCTGAAATAGCCAATTTTCTAGGAAGACGGGAAACCAAAATGGAATTTAAAGTGAATAGGTTGGATTCAGAGTTGCAGCAACCACAGACTGGTATCAAAAGGGTTGAATCGAAACATTCACTAAGCAGTTTCTCCCTCAGAGGTGTTTTCTAACATTGTTAGTTAATACAGAGTCCAGAACACTTCAGCAAAAGCTTTAGTGACTGGCTGGAGTGGCTGTTGAGAGTGAATTGTTTCACCAAAAGAGTATGAAACTGGATTAATGAGGCAATGTCCAAGACAGGCCAAAAGCCTGTTCTGTGAGAGCTGAATCTCTGTCATCTCATTTGCTGGAACTCTAGTGGTGCATATAATTGGGATTAATAACATGAAACTACTTATATGAAGCATTGGAAAGTGGAGCTTTAGGTAGTATTTTGTCTCAAACTCCTTTAAAACTGGTTTCTCAAATCAGTTTTCATATTGTTTCTACATACTAGAGTCCCAGGATATCAGGAGGGGACAGCTGTATTTTTTTTATTTTGATAATTTTCATTCTGGGTGCCTAAGACTTTTCTCAAATCTGGTAGTCAGAGAATTAAAAATAATTCATAGAAAGAGCTATAAGCTTGATATCGATGTTGTTATTAGTAACAGGAGTAGTATCCTTACTGCAAAAGAGATGATGCTAATGATAATAACAATAGTAACAACACCACCAATAATAATAATAATAATAAAAATATTATTCGTGTGATGCTAGTTATCTTTGTTTACTGTCAGATTGATTTCAATCATTGAAATACTGTATTTCTAGTAATTGCTGCACATCTAGTTGTTTCACTAAATTTATCCAGATTTTGGTTTTAGTTTGAGTTATATTTGTCAGTCTAGAGCCTTGGCATGTCCCCTGCCTGAAGAATTGCTTCTGAATGGCTTATATTTATGTCCTTTGGCATAACCAGTGAATGCAGTAATATGACAGCAGTGATAAGGAGTCTCTATCAATGTGAATGGTTTCCAGAAGTGAAATAGCTCCCTCTCTTAGCAAATTTCTTCTCTATTGTTGTAGCCATCTTAAACAAATAAGTCTAGGGCAGGTAGGTGGATAGTGTTTTCATGTCAACAAATATCTCTTCCTCCAACAAAACTGAAGGCTGGGGGTTGAAGAGAAAGACTTAACAGTTTCTGTCTATATCACTGCAGAGAAAATTGTTGACTGCATTCTGTGGGGTTTGTTTGAAGGATATTGGCATTACAGGCAGAGGAAAAAAATCCCAAGATGCAGGTGCCCTTCCTGACATGCTACAAAAACACTATTTAGACTCTGCTATGTGTCCTTCTGTCAACCATGTGCTGTCGTTACTGTTACTTTTGTAGCAATCAAAGAAGGCAGTCAACAGCTCAGAGAATAGTTAAGGTATTTCCTTCCGACCTTCAATATACCTGTGTCAGTTTTGAATAAAGGAGCTTTGTTCTGGAACTTCCTCACATTTCTTGTTTTTACCGAGTTCTCATGATTTTCAGCAATGCTTTTTCCAATGCTTCATAGACACTACGGCTCAAGGAAAAAAAATCTCCAGATGTAGATGTCCCTCCTTCCCATGCTACAACATCAGATTTAGACTGATGCTCCACTATGAAATGGAAAAGAAGTACTAGTGTCATTCTGAGCTTTCCAGGGTTAGTTTGGTCTCTCAATTGTCAACCTCTCACATTCCTTTCCTCTCATGTCATTGCATTCCACTTCATCCAGCATTTGAAGAGTTTGCAACATCACTTGTGAAACAGGAGATGACCAACATGCCACGTGCTGTGTATCATTCTGCATTAAGAGGAGGGACAACACGCTCAGACCAGGGGAAGACAGTGGCAGGTGTTCCAAATTTCTTGCTGAAAATGTATGAGAGGAACAAGCAACCAGGCATGACACCAGGCCTTGCAGGTAAGCTGTCACTTTCTTGAAGTAGACAAGTATGCATATTTTGAACCAAAGATTTCTATTAATCTGAGGGTGCATCAATTTAAGAAACTATGTTTTATAACCCTTAAATATGCTTGCATATTCTTTTGAATTGAATCTTTATTAAGTTAACCTTACTTTGCTTTGGGTTTCTGCCTTGACTCTGAATCAACCTTTCTGTTCCCCTTCCCTCCCTCTTTCAGCTGGCATGTTGCTGTGTTTCGACCTCCCAGTCCACATGGGCAAGGATGGCAAGCCTATTAATCGATTTCTGGCCAGCAGGGGCCGCAATTTCCAGCAAATGTTGGTTGCCCTCATTCATGAGGTAAGTTGTTGCTGGTTCCTCTTTGCTTTTTTGGAACTATTACACCTCCTTCCCTACTTCGCTATCTCTTTTGTTTATGTGCATTGGGTGTTGGTATCAGCTAGTGATGGCATGTGTGAATGTATCATAATTAACTGAAGTTATTGTGAGGGACAGCTAGAATCATAGAATCATCAAGTCTGATCCTCAGCCTACTGATGTGGTCACCCACCATCACTAACTTGAACTTAACATGTAAATACTTTTTTTTTTAAGTGTTCACTGCTGAAATGCCTCTTCTGAAAATCAGAACAACAAACAGGAGCTTTGCCTTTTTCTGCCTCGTGGACTGCTATACATATATGCCTGATACCTGTCACATGTAACCAGTTGTAGGTGAATAGCAGTCCTGAACAATGATGGGGCTCCTTGGGGAAACAATATCTACACCTTGCTAAGACTTGGCATTTTTTCCTCTCTCTTAAACGTTTCAGCTCCCTGACCTATTAGGCTTGTGGCACCAAAACCATGCAGTTACCTTTGGTGTGGTTTTAGAAAAATGGCATGAAATAAGCCCTCAATTATTACGGAAAATAAAGTGTGTGTAATGAAGTCTGACAGAGCATTTTGAATTATGGTACTTTTGAATATCAAAGTTCATCCTTGAAAATTTTGGACAACAGTAAAAAAAAACCCAAACAGTCCAGCTGGATCTAGGGAAATTAGTGTTCATTTCCCAACTTTATGCCAATGGGAGCAGCTTTTAACACAAGTGGAAGTGTGTTAAACTCTTAAGAGTTTGTAAAATAATTCTGTTAATACAGTCATTTTATATTTCTGTAGGAGCTTCTTGCATGCATCTAGGGGGTGATCTGGGTCCTGATTTTGTTTTGTGACTGTCACCCAGATGTGAGGCATATCTGTTGGGAAGTTTTTCTATGATAGTACTAAGATCACTGATATCAAACACTCAGTTTTGAAATAAGTATGGCACAAGGTTTGAGTGGGAAGGTTGTCTGTGCAGAGTTTGGAGAGTTTTCTGTGTATAAGCTGAAAGTCTGACAGTAGAACACAGGCATGTGCCATGTGTAATTCATGTGGACTACATTCTGATCCTGTGGCACACCCACATGGCTCCCTCTGGGCTTTGCTCTCAGGTCCTGCTTCAGCATGTTCACATTGGTTTGTCCTGGGTAACTCTCTCAATCTTTCTGGAGCAAGCAAGCCGGTTCTGACAAAGCTGTCTGCAGCCTAGTTTGCCTGAAGTTCCCAGTCAAATGTGTGCCATGGTGAAGTTGTCTGCTTCTGGCTAGTACAGTCTTCTGGCTCTGTACCATCTCTCAAACTCTTCTGCTTTGCTAGCATATGCATATATGTTATCCATATAACATCTTAACAATTTTGGTCCTTCACAACTGAAAAGACACGAAAAATAATAATCATGTTTTATGGCCACAGTAACACCAGTGTTGGATCCCAGTGGAATTTAGGCCAAGTGTACAAGGAAAAAAGCCAGTCTGCACCAGTTGGACTGCAGTATAGAAATCCATCCCTTGCTCTGTATCGTGAAGTCAGTGCCAATAGGATTATGAAGTACTTCAGATGTAAAGTTCTTGTTTCAAACTAGAAAAATTTAGAAAACCCAGCCTTGATTACTTATCTCAAGATATCTAACCATGTATGCAAATTTAATAGATGTTTTCCTTCTTGACATCTTTGCTGCTAAAGAATGAAAGTAGAAACTGGAAATAATGCTCCTCATTATCACAGGAGTGTAAATTAGTGAATGTTTTCTAACTATTTGGAAGCTCCAGTGGAGAGCACCAGGGAAAGTCCACAGGGATGTTTCATATGTCAGAGGAACAGATTCAGATTAATGAATTATCAATGAAGCATCAGCTTCCATAGTATCCAGAAAGAAAAGCTCCTCACTGCATGTAATTACTTCATTCAGAGAGACTTAAGTTCTGTGACAGTGGTTCTGAAGAAAAACATATTTAATTACATTTTCATAGAAGGCGTGTATGAAAGTTTTATATAAGTCATATTACAGTGGGATGCAGATCAGTTCTGAAATTTGTTTTAAACACTTGCCTGTTGCCCCAAAGCATCAAATAAAATCCTGGTAAAAAAAATTGTGTGTAATAGCAGTGATTATAAAATCCAGCAGCATATCCAAAATTTACTTTCTTGTGTGATCAAGTTATCTTCATAGAAACAGAACCTTAAAATGGTTTGCTGGACAAAACATGGCAGTTTTGTTGTGGAGAATGTGGTGAACTGGATCAAGTTAATGAATACATTGAATGACTGGAGACAGAAATATTTTACCTAGTTTCTCAGTACTTTACCAAGTTGATTGATTCAAGATGTAGTAAAAGTAAAAATAAATCCAAATATGTTTATATTTTAAACCTAAACACAAAATATCTTCAGACAATGCTAACTGCACCATCTTAGTGAAAATCTGCAGTAACTATAACATTTTGATTAAAAAATCAGTATTTCTATTTTCAGTTTACACTGCTTTAAGAATCAAAGTTTTTTCTTGCTCTTTCCCTTTATACATAGAGACAGGGTGGTCAGAAAAGAGTTCTTCGGGCCTTTGGCTAGATGAGAAGCAAGTCCCTGGGTTCATCAAACTAAATTCCATGCTTTAATATTTGTTTGGTCCTCAATGTTGTTCTGAGGAACAGAGAGAGTTTAACAGTAAAGACAGGCAGTCTAAGCTATAAAACTGCCAAATGGGCCCAAAAAAATTGCATTAGCAGGACCTAGGCCCTTCTTATACTTCCAGTCCTACAGGAATCAATGTGTTTTTGCAAAGTCATCACAGTTCAACACATCACACTAAGCCCTGTGTTTTAGGGGTTTAAATTACCAGAATGACATTTTTTTTGCTACCACTTTGACTCATTATTTTGGGAGAGGGAAGAAGTTGTAGGGGTTAATTCTTATAGTGACATTTTAAGTAAGGAGTGTTCTATTAATAAGAAGTCTTAGAGTTGCCTTTGAAGCATTGAGGTCTGTGTAAAGCTCTGAATAAATTCTGAGGTTGATGTAAACGTTAAGAAAATGCAATTAATTTGAGATAGTAGGCATCTACTTATTTTACCTCAAAAAATCTCCAGCAGTTTGCATTTTCTTAGTTAGTCAGCCAGCACCATACTGGAATGATAATGTTTTTATGTCTTCAGTGGTTTGATCTGTGTTCACAGCTATAAAATAGGAACCTACAGGTTGTGTATCTGTCTGTATCTGTGTATGCATAGTAACCATTATTGCACTTGGATTTTGGCAACTGGAGCAAGGTGAGGGGCTCAAAAATACCTGTTTGATTTTGATGAGATTATTTATGTGTAAAACTGTGATGCCTGGTATTCTGCTGCCAAAAAAAAGTTATATGATGTTTGTGTGCAGAGGAAAGATTTTCTTCTTGTATGTTGTAAAGTCTTTTAAGACATAAAAATAACAAATACCTGGGTTTAGCTGCCATTCAATCGAACAAAGTAGCAGCAGCAAAAAGATAATTTACTATTCAACCTTAATGGGCCATGCTTATTCTATCACCTAGGTGCTATTCTAGCTGAGGAATTGGATGCATCTGTGATGTCTGTCAGCAGGACAGATTAAGATGCAGAAGGGTTTTTTTGATGCTACTTGAACAAGGGTTTTTTTGATGATACTTTTGATGCTATTTCACAGGAAGAAGAAAATAGGATCAGTAAACTGTGGTATGTCTCAAATGCTGGCTCTATGGGTCTTTAGTGGCCACTGGTGAGTTGAAAGAGGAAGATCATCATTCCCCTAGAAATGGGGATCTGCTTTTTGATTATTAAACAGAGCTTATCAACCTCTCTCTGAGAGGTTACTGTAGTGACAGTGGTCAGAAGTATAGACCATGGGTTTTCTTTATTCCTATGGCTGTCCTGGAGCACACTGTACAAGAAGTCTCCAAATATTGCCTGTGATTGTTTCAGGTTTTGCAAGTAATGCTTCATAGAAATTCATAGGAACAATTTCTTATCAGATTCACTTAATCTGTTGTGAAAACAATTGGTAATAAATAGTCACATATGTTCACATCATGTACCATATATTTTGATGGTTCTGTTCATGAGTGTTTTGGGTTGGAGTTACTAGGCTTTCAGCTAGCTGTCCGTCTTCTTGTTCTTTAGTGGAGTTGAAGAGGACAGTCCATCCTGCATGAAAAAGCACAGAGGCAGACTGCTATTGGCAAATCAGTGTGGTAGATAGAGGCTTTGGCACTCTGACTTGGTTTAGGGTTTTTTTAAAAGGAAAATGGTCTTGCCTTTGCATGTTTCTCTATCTAAGTGCTTTCAATCTGTTGGAAATAGCACAAGTTACTTTTTCCTATTTATGAGTCATATTTGCAGGCACAATTGCAATGATAATTTGCAGAGGTGAGTTATGAAGGATTGGCTACTTCCCTACAAGTAATAACCATATTAGGCACTCTGTATACTCGTAGAAGACCCATTCCCTGCATATTTTTAAATTGTGTTCAATTAGACGTGCTGTGATCATACGCATCTTTGAAAAGTGAAAAGCTCCTTCTGTGCTTTTGTTTCCTGGTTTGGTTTTGATGTAATCAAGATACTGAAGAGTTTATTCAAACCTCATATGTGAAGTACCTTAAGATGACAATTGGATTTTCTGGAGTAGAATTCATTGTACTGTATTGTTCTGTGCCTAGATGGATGTAGTTATGAATATGAACTAGTTTGTGCTGGTTTCTACTACTGAATTTACTTAGCATATTTCATTCAGTGATAAAACAATATTCAGAAATCAAGTTTCTGACAGATTTTTGTGTTTCTTTTCTTCAGTCTACTGTGCTTTAGAGAAAGACAGGTTTTTTTCTCACAAAGAAATGTTGGGGGTGCATTTGGAAGTATATGCATTCAAGTACGTTAAAAAGAGCCTCAAAGCAAAATTCAAAATTAAAAGAAAGGCTGTTTCACTATTTCTTTGATACAGATACATAATGCTAGCCTTGTTTATGAAATCACTGAGGTGGCACTTTATTTATCTCATATGCAAGCAGGGATATATGTCCAAATACATGTCTAAACATTTCAGTGGCATAAAGGTGTTATCCCAAACACATACAGGAGAAGTATCTCCTGTGGTTTGTCGGCATTACCTGTCTTGCATTTTAACAACCCAGTCTATGATTTTGTGCCTTTTCAGGCAGACATGTTCTTCTGAAGCATCATTTGACAGGCGCAGGTTACTAGCTCCAAGTTTGTGCCATTTCTTACTGCCTCAGATATCATGTTGGAGCTCTTCCTTAAAAACTGCTTGGCTGCTTGGTCTGGCCAAGTGATGTTCCTAAGAAAAACCCCACATCAATGTGGCAGTGTTCCACAAGCACTTGTCCTTAGTTCTCAGTTCCCTTGAGCCTCACTCCCCACCCAGCCAATTTTTTCTTAGACATAAATTGTGCAGTTAAAAAACAATCTGAACTTCACTTGTCACCTTTGCCTGTGGTTGCTAGTATTAATTACTCAACACTTAGTCTAGTTGTTGTTGCCCTTCATATCCAGCAATAGATGACAAATAAAGGCTACTGGTTTCCTATACTGACATAGCAGGTTGCAGCACTGCTTATATGAAAATCTTCAGCACTATGTCCTGTCATTTTCAGTTGTAGATGAATTTTGAATGTTCTTTGTTATATGAAGGTGTTCAGTTCCCTCTTTCCTTCCTCATATTCCACATACATGCAAAATGCTTACTGCCGTGAAGAGAGTTAATTAATGAAAAGCACCTCAGCAGTTCTATTGTCATCAAACACATACACAAATTTTAGGTGTTCCTGGTAGACCATATTGTTTTAGATGTTTGAAATGCCACAAAATGCCTAAAGCTTTGTAATTAATTCCTGCATGAATATTGTATATTCATACAGTATTTTGCAGGCCTGCTTTTGTTGGCTTTCACAAGTGTGGATTACATGGGTAACTTCACAAATCACTACAAGACCAGTTAAACCTGATACACAGACTCATTTAGGTTGGAGAAGACCTCATTGGGACCAATCTTTGACCAGTCACCACCTTCTCATCTAGACTATAGCACTATGTGCCACATTCAGACATTTGTTGAACACCTTCAGGGACGGTGAATACTCCTCCTCCCTGGACAGTCCATTCCAATGCTTAACAGATCTTTACATTAAGAAATTCCTCCTGATATCCAGCCTGAGTCTTCCCTGGATTTTCAGGGAAGTTTCAGCTATGTACTCTTGTCTTATCCATTATTGTCTGAGAGAAAAGACCAATCCCCACCTGGCGACACCCTCCTTTTAGGTGGTTGTAGAGAGCAGTAAGGTCCCAATGATCCTCTTTTCTCCAGGCTACATAACCCCAGCTCCCTCAGGCAGTCCCAACAAACAGGACTTGTGCTCCAGATGATTCACTGTCTGCTGTCTTTCTCTGGACATGCTCCAGCACCTCGGCATTCTTCCTGAAGTGAGGGGCTCAGAAATTAAGACAGGATTCAAGCTGTGGTCTCCCCAGTTCCAAGGACACAGATATAATCACTGCCCTGGCCCTGCTGGTCACACAATTGTTGATCCAGCCCTTCTTGGCCACCTGGGCACAATGCTGACTGATGTTTAGATGTC
Organism: Molothrus aeneus; assembly: GCF_037042795.1. NCBI lineage: Eukaryota > Metazoa > Chordata > Aves > Passeriformes > Icteridae > Molothrus > Molothrus aeneus. The sequence continues at coordinate 21,487,170 of NC_089680.1, read as the reverse complement.
TGTTGACTTGCAGAATTAGACTATATAGTCTAATGCACAAGTCTAAAATAGTTTCAGAGTAGAGGCCAAGGGGAAGACTGGACTTGCTGCAGGTTCCTCAGGAACCCAAGGAAAGCAATTCTAATTGGAACCTTGACTGCTCATAAACTTTTGGAGGAATTGATGAGCAGACATGAGCAGGAGGTGTGAATATAATTTTAACTAAAAGGAAGGACTAGTGTTCATTAGTCATTATTAGGATGAGATTTCCTGTTTTTTTACTACAGATCATATTTGTATTGTCTACAAGATGGAGTATGTTATCTTTTTTGATTGACTTTTAAAATGTTTTTATTTTTATAGATGTATTAGTACTTATTCACAAGTCTTTCAGGTTCACTGAAAGCAGTGAGCAAAGAGCTTTAGGATGGTCTTTTGTTTTTTGTTAAAAAGTCCAAGTGAAGAAAGAATACTGACTACTTTACGTAGATAATTAGGGTCATAAAATAGAGATGAATAAGCAGGAAGACTCCAGAAAATAATGATACAGGGGGAGGTCAGTTAGTTATCTTGGTTAACAATTCTGCTTTTAGAAACTTCTAAGATCTTCACAAACCGTGAAGAAACATTTGCCAGTGCTGCTAAGTGTTGTGCTTATTGCCTCATACAGTTTCACTGTCTCTCTGGGATCAATTACTTGTGGCACTGCCTCAAGCAACCACTTTTAACTGGGCTGGGTAATGAAGTTGAAAGTAACTTGGTGTGGGTAAAATCAGAAAGGAGAATAAAGTACATGATCATTTTAATTTCCTACAGCCTTGTGTAATGGGCCGTGGAAATGAGTGACTGTTTGTCTGCAAATCATAGACTGGAGAACATAGATTCTGCATATATTGGACTTAATGTAACTGCTTCTAACCTTTCTGGTGTGTTGCACAGGTTAATATTCAGCCTTCTGAATGGCACCACTCCATACTGCTGCCACAGACCTGGTTAGGATTTATGAGTCGAACCTACAGTGCAGTCCTGCAGGTAATTTTGAGGTATATATTATTGTGGACATTCATGCTTATTCAAGTGGTATGGGTTTTAATTTGACCAGCAAGAGCTGGTAACTCATACAAGTTACAAAAAAAAATAAAGCTTGAGGTGATTGATTATAACATTTATAAAAAAGAAATAAAAATGACTCTTCAGCTACTGACAGCACAATCTGGGATGCTTTATAGAAGTGCAGTTTCTATTTACAGTTCAGGTTCATGCAGGTTTGTTCATGTGTCAGCTTACAGAAAGTGTCAATTTTTAGAATTTTTAGAAGATGAAATGTTAGCTAGAGCTCTAACCTATTGCTTGCTTATAAATTTTGAAATAGTAATACCATAAAGGAGACAGAAGCTATCGAGAGATGATTCATTAAAAAGAACTTCCCCTTAATCAGCATGTCATTCTGCTGCATTGTAAGAGACTCCTCTTTGAATTTTTTCAACATTATCTAATGATTAAGAAATGTCTTAAATTCTCTCATTAGGTTAGCTGACCTGGTATCTAGACCAATGTAGTATAATTTGATTTTCAACAGGAAAATTATCTAAAAAAAGTTTAGCAAATAGCTTCCTTCCAGAATGCTCTCTTTGTGCTACTAGAAGGGTTTATTTGTCTGTATTTCCAGGCCACATCAGCTGTTTTCAGCACGAGCAGCTCAGGTTGCCGAACAAATTCTAGAAGCTTTGCTCCTTGTTTTGCTGTGCAACAAAACATATGCTTCCCTCACATTTTCAAAACAATTTTTATCTTGACCATCAACAAAATGCAAGATCCTCTAGCAAGCCAACCCCATTACAAAATAAGCAGCAACTATTCAAATTGCAGGTTTAGGTCTTGGGGGACATTGTCTCTTGCATTTAATTACTTTCCTATTTTTCTTCCCTTCTAAGGCAAGATTTCACAGAGAGCTTAGCATGTACCAGATTTTTTCTAAAGGATCAGTAGGATTTCTTGCCATTTTACAGGACAGTAGAGCCTGTGTTTGTTGCTTCTTACTTAATCCTCACACTTTTTTAGTACATTTCCTCAGAGGTGGCCAAAAGAGACTGCAGTATAAGATGAGTAGTCTGGATAGTACATAATTCAGTGTTTCTGAGCTGCTATACTGCCTTCTTTTTAGTCAGTGTGTTGATGTACTCCTTTAATCTCTGTGAAGGGTCACTTTTTGAGTGAGACCTGGATTGTCAAGATTCACTGTGTTGTATTTTCAGGTTGGTATGTACATCCAAACTACAAGCATTCGATACCAAAAAATACAGCATATGTGCCTGTATTTTTTCATTTAAGGCTTAATAATCTGCTAAGGAGCAGTAATTCACAACCTAAACAAGTGAAGTTATAGTTCTCTTGATTTGAGACAGAATGTTAAAACAAAGCTGCTTTAGATATTTTTAGATAACATATGTTACAACATGTTAGAGGGCAGAATCTGTATCACCTCTTTAAATGTACAGAAAAAATGGTGTAGGAAATCACAGGGAGGTCAGAGTTATGTAAAGTAAAAGAGTGAGGAATTCTGCCTTAAGTAGAGCATCAAGAAAACAGTATTTTACTTTTAGAATCCATTTTAGCTATCAGGCTTCTAAAGCTCAGTCCCTGCTTGTTGTAGCCTTTCCCAAGGGCACTTGGCTCTGCATGTACTATATAGATGCCTCAGTATTTGTGGTTGTTTATGCCATCTGCAGTTTGTTTTTCTTACTCAGAACAAAAAATTATGGATTCTTCTCCTTAATATATTGTATATTACAGTGGGATCCCCTATGCAAAGCAGTCAAGGTCACTTATGAACTAGCCCTTAGGTTAGGCTACCTGTGTTACCTGAGTGTTCTCTGAAGAAATATTATGTCAGTAAAGCTTATAAGATCCATTTTTTACTTTTTTTTTGCAATTCTGCAGGGGAGGCAGGCAGAGCTGGAGATGCAGTTAAAACGTGGAAAAGAGGATCCTGAAGAGGTGCAGTACAAACAATTTACAGCCTGGCTATGGTAAGGAAGTGCCTGTGTGCTCCTGACCACTTGTAATGGCAAGTAAGGGGATAGAGGAGGACAAGGTTTTAAAGCCTTCAATTTTGCAAGTTTAAAGACTGTATGAGCACTAATGAAAAAGAAAACCTGAAACTCAGCAACAACCAACCACCAGATACAGTGACCATAGTGGGAGAAGCGAGTGGAAAGGAGGAATATTGGGTAATTGTAAGGGTTTCCGTATGCATGAGTTCCCCTCTGCAGAGCCTGAAAACTTTGTAGGGTGAGCAGTTGGAAAGAGTGAAGTAATGCCGTGGTTTTATAGGATGCTAAAAGAGAAAGGTTATGCAAAGATAAAAATTTCTTTCTTGAGAGTGTAATGAGCTATTTCACTGAAAATACCTTGATGAAAGAAATGCAAGTCACAATCTGACATATGTCATGGTGTACTGATGCTAAGTTACCATTACTGAGTGTGAGAATATTGTTTAAAGCAAACACATGATGCACACCCTGATCCATATTCTGCACTAATTCTGTTATTGTCAGGTGAGAAGTGTCTCTCAGTCAGGATTTAGCCATGTACGTGCATGGCCAGGAGAAGAAGGTGCGAAGTGGGAGGATTTACAAGAGAAAAAACTATCTATCCATGGACAGTATAAATATCTGGGTTTGTGCTTGTTCATAAGTGTATTGGAATCAAAATATGTACAAAGCCAAAATGCTTTTTGTGTGTTTCAATCTAAAAGGTGTGTTATTGAATCCCACTCAAGAGGAATTCAGAATTTGTTATGAATTCTAGCTAATTCTGGAATAGAGGCTTGCTTTGTAAGATCCAGAATGCTACAGTGTTGTAGAAAAGTACTTTATTGGTGACTGATCCTTCTCTTGATAGGGTATAAAAAGGCTGGTAGCAATGCTGCTTTCATAGATTTCTCCTGAAAGAATTTCTGTTCTTTATTTCCTAAATGGTAATAATGTAAGCTATGTCAAAAGTGAACAGAATTCCCTTTATCAGGAAAAAAATCAAAGCAGGAAATTAACTGGAGCCCAGTAGTAGCTTTAGTTTCTTTTCCAGTTCACAATTATTTGCTTGGTTCCTCGGGGCCCTAACTTCAGCAGCTGTTAAGCATTTTTGTTGCTCACTAAGGTTAACCTAATTGTGGACAATGTGGTATAAACTTTAGTGTTAATCCTTTATTATGTAAATTTTGCAAATTTTTTTGGTGCAATTTTGCATTGGTATTTACCAAGTTGTAAATGCTTCTGGTGTGGTGGCTTTGAAACTGTGCAAAAGCAGTGTGATTGTGAAGAAAGATCTGGGTAGATTTCGTTGAAAGCTTGAGTGTAACTCAGTCTTATAACATACAGCTCTGTTTTAGGGGACATGCATTTTCAGTCTAAAGTTGTTTTTTTATGTAGAATGACATTCATGGCGATGACAGAATTGTATGTTTTAGAATAGAGGATCTCTCTCCTCATCCACACCTTTCAGTGTAGGAGATTAATTGTGTCTCTGCTTCAGTCTTGATATGAATGCAAAATGAAACAATTGAAAACAAGTAGCCTGTTATAACTCAACTATAATAATGTGTAAGAAATTGTAACCCCTCCCATGGCTTTAATTTAAATTGATTCAAGTTTATATACCATGTTATAGCATAACTGCCTGTAGTGGTTTCCAGAAATAAAGTGTAGAATAAATTGTAATGGTTGTCCTTTATAAAGCACTCAGATTTCATTATGCTAGAACATAGCACAATGATCTGGAAACTTATGCGTTTGATGTGCTCCAAAAGCATATTTATGGCTATTGCATGAACCAGCAATTTACAAAGAGTGGTATTAAGTCAAATAAGAGCCCTTTATAAAACACTGGGAGTGCACATGAGCCTGAAGAAACTTGGGGTGGTGCAAAAATTTCTTACCGATTAAATGCTTGTAATTATTTTGCACTGTCTTCTCATCAGCTGATACAGTTGTTAACCTGTAGATCACAGACCTCATGTAAGACAGAAGAGGAATTTAGCTGAGTTCACGCTATACAGTAATGAACATGGTGTAAATTCTTTCTGTTCTCTTGCAGGGTCAGAGATATGTTGACTGATGTCATCAAAGGTGCCTCCAAGTAAGGACTGCTAAATTACTACAGATGATGTTTTTTCCCATATTTTGAATAAAGAGTGGGACACTGCTCCTTTTCCTCCTAGATCTTTTTAAAATGATTTTTTCCTGATGATTTAAGATTAAATTTAAAGCATCCAGATTTCATGAGTGTGTGGATTTAGAAGTTTCTCTCTGAGGTACATAATAAAATGTTGCCTTTTAGAAGCTTAGGAAATTGTTTAAGGCAAAAGATACTGAGAGACTTCAAAGAACTTAACTAAGTACCTTGTAATTATTTGCAAGTACCTCTTATCTGAGAGGAGGTAATTTTCACTGTTCCAAATGATGACATTCCACTAAGACTCATGTTTCTTGTTTTAAAAAGCAAAATAGAACTTCAGAAAATACTTTTACTGTGATAATGACATCTTTGGATCTGGAATAAACACCAGGTTGGCAGTGTAAATATATTTTCACAGCAGCAGTCAAGGAAGTTTTTAGAAATTGAAGACTGGTGCAAAAAGTCTACTGGCCTGTAAGTGGTCTTATACAGTCATGTTGTTCAGGTGCTTTTGTAAAATGATGTAAGAGAGTTCCATCAGGATTATATTGCAGTTTGTTTTTCTGGGAATGACTAGAATATCAACATACTTCCTTATACAAAACTGAACACAGTTATGTTTTCTCTGGTTTTTGTCAGATTTTCTTACTTGATTTCCTTAAAGGTTTGCACTGTCATAGAAGTGATGAATCCTATCATTTTCTATGATGGTAGTGTTTTTGTAGTGTAAGGAAATAATCAAAAACTTTTTTTTAAGTTGAGAAGAATGGCTGTTCTGCTAAAACTTCTCATGCTGTGAAGCGGCATCTTGCAATGAAGTGGCATCTGCCTCTCCAGCATTCTCCATTTGAAGATGTTTTTGTTTTGTCCTCTATGGAAATTGTACTAGCTAAGGCCAACTGCTGCATTTCTGTGAGTGCTACTTGGTAGCATTCCTTATTATAGTGGAAAAAAGCTTCCGTTTTTATACAACTTTGTGTGTAGTAGCCTTTATATAAAAGACAGACAAGAAAAAAAAAAGACTGAAACACTTCTTCCCTCCATTCTTTCTCTAATTCCTGAAGATGAAATATAACAGATTGCTGCTGAGCTAGAAGAGAGCCTGATGAAGTTGCCAGGGGCAAAGACCTTCCCTCCAGGATCATCTGTAGCATAGCTTTTCTGCTTTGATAAATATGTTCTGTTGCCAGCATCTCTACCATGTTTCTTAACTGTTTTCTTTTTTCTGTTCAGAGACAGCCCAGTGGTGAAAGGAAACTCTATTTTTGCTTTAACTGGCCTTGCAGTTGCTGTAGCCAAATACGAAAGCAGCCTTTCTTCAGACACTGAAGGGGTGCCTGAGGTGAGTGAATCTGGGAGAGGGTCCCTTCTCTTTGTGGAATACAGAGAAGTAATATGACCAGGTGTTTGGGGGGGCTGGTAAGTGCATGTGAAGTACTTTACATTTCCAAGTTCAAATTTCATCATACTCAGTGAATGCCATCTGTCAGATTCTGTGGTATTGAAGCAGGTAGAGTATGCATGTTCCTTGTCACAAGAAGCATAATGTCTAAATGGTCATTTATTTGGCCATTTTGACAGATGAGACAGAGGTCACTCTATGGAACTGAGCCAGCCAAACTCTTTCATAATTTCATAATTTTTGGCTCTATTGAATAGTACTTGTTCAAAAGTAGTGTCTGGAGAGCCAGCACTGACAAATAAATGATGCTACTTACACTACATAGGAATGACAAAATAATCTCATTCATGATGGATCACAGCTGGAACATCATCAGCTGAGCTTCTATTTAGGCAGAACTTGCTTTAAGAAAAAATAATGATGACTATTTGGGTTTGATTTTTATAGACGGAACCTGATTTTATTCCTGTGAAACAATGGATTTCCATGGTCACAGAGACCCTCTTGAGTATTGTGAATAGCCGCTACCAGCCTAAAGGTCAGGTCTTCCCATGGTTCTACCAGGTATGTGCTGTGGTACTAAAGGCAAGGCAATATATCTGTATTTCATACCTGGAGTTCTAATAATGAAGTTTCCTGGTTCTGTTTGAGCTATAGTAGTTGGAATAGGGGAAAATCAAGACTCTTCTTGCTCTTGTTAATTTTCTTTCATTTTACTTTCTGTTTATATTTGTGTTTGCTTTAAGTTTTTGTCTTTATTATCAAAACAGTAAAAGCCACATGCAGGGAATGTTGGATTGCAATGTATCTGTGCTGCTGTTTGCTCTGTAGGTGTTTATTTTAAATTCCTCAAATGCTGAGTGTTGTTGCCGTGAAAAGAGAAAAGAGAAAAGAGAAAAAAAATGCTCTCTTTTGTGTTTTTTTGTGTTTTTCTAGAAATCTTACTCAGGTGAAAATACTGCTAGTATTATAGCTCGAACCTGTGCAGCCACAGCTTTGTCTCTCCTGGTGCCAATTTTCATTGTATCATGCAAGGAAAAGATTGAGGAGGTCCTGAGTATGCTGACTGACAGGTTACCTGGGAAACCAAATGCTGACGAGTCTCAAGCTGTTCAAATCCACATGGGTCTCGGTTTGGGGATGTTCATCTCACGTTTATATGAAGAAAAAGTCAGGTGAGAATTGCCATATTTAATGTAGTTGCATAGGTAACTTCCTTTTTCTTCATGTGGCCTTAAGATCTGAGGAATTAAAGTATTTACAAGTCATAGGCAAATGATTCTTGAAGGGCTTTGTGAAGTTTCTTAAATGGTGCCTCTTATTATCAGTCTTCCCCCACCCTCCCCCCACAATTTAGCCCCCTTCAGAGCTATCCTAGGTATTTTGTCATTCCTTCAGGATAAGTGACTAATTTTCATAATATCCTAAGGTACAAAGTGCAAAGCAGTCAACTAGAAGAAAAACAGACATTCTTTTAAATGGGACTAGTTACTCTGGAAGACATAGTTGTAAAATAACTCACAGCCCTCATTGGTTCCTTTGTAAGTGGTGCTCTGGACATGTGATAGTGTTCACTTACATCATGTGAGTTACAAATGCAAGGATGGAAGTAGTGTAATGAGCTGTCTTTAAAGCATGCTGTTACAGCTGTGTTGGCAGCACACAGGTATTCTGAAGTTGTTAGAAAATGCTTCCTTTCAGAAAGGTTGGCCTCAGTTACAAATTTCTGGTGATTCCTGAGAAATTAAAAAGTAGTTTTGACTTTATAGTCCTCCAGAGTTTTGACTACTAGGGATTTTTTTCTTCTTGTATACCCATTAAAATTTTTTTAATTAGTATACAAGCACAGGTACCAAACAGATTTGATTGTCGTTGTTAATTTGCTCAGTGAAACTAATGTTTCTAAGGCATCTGATTTTGTTAAAACTGAAGCATTGCTGAATTCTAATCTTCATGTTTTGGTGTCTTGATGCCTTGCTGCCACTGACCCAGTCACATAATTTGGGAATGGACTACCTTTGGATGTTTAGTCAGTGGGACAACTGAGGTACATACAAGCATTAAAGGACTCTTAAAGAGAATGAAGTACATCAGCCCAGTATTTTGGAGTATGTGAATCAATATTTTGGGGGTTTGTGTTTGTTTCATTTCTGTGGTGAGGGATATTAAGTGAATACATTTTTCTAACCATTTCTTGCAGACTAGTTTTATTCTTTCACTGCACTGCATGGTTTGAAAGCTTAATCTTACACATTCTTCAAAGCATTGTATTGCAACAAATCAAAACTCATAGGAATGTAGCTATAGCTTATATCAGATTATAGGTCTAGTTTCCATTAAAGATGTCCAGTTCATTATGAAAATTGAGTATATGTTTTATAAGAGGGGTATACGTATGACATCTTTGGAGTGAGATATAAATGCGTCTTTTTTATCAGTAAGTTAGGCAATGAGGTGGAGAGAGATTGAGAGAGCTAATAGTGTGAAATGTCATGAATTTTCAGCTTATGAATAGTTACACATCTAGCTGAGGTGATGTTTATCAAGTTCCTCCTCCTACTGTCAGGCATTGGATCTTTTTTTTTGTTCCTGTTTTGGTTTGGTTTCGTAGTGATTTACCTGGTCAACAGATGAACTTCGTTCTGATGAAATCCCTGGATGTGTTGGAGAACTGTTGCTTTGACACCAGTCTGGAGTACAAGTGAGTTTCCTTTATTACTGGTGATACTTTATTTTGGACTATACTTTTTAAATTCACACTTTCTTCCTTAATTCTACACAGAAAAGTATAAGGATAGGACAAGGAGACAGCAAGTTCTGAGTACTTGCATATAATCACTAGCTCAGGCAGGCTGGAAAGGCCCTTTGGAGATATGCTCCCTAAAACAGAGTCAGTCATACATTGCTTAAGTTTTTACAGTTAGAACTTGAATCTCCTTAGACAAAAAAACACATGTCAGTTGCCATGAGACAGCTAACTTAGCATGGCAGGATGTTTCTTCCACAGTAATCATTTCTCTTTCAAATCAGGGAAGGAACTGCAGTATCTTGAGTGGCTCAGTGTGGGTGCATAAGGTTTTCTTTCAGTTTGAGCATTTCTCTGCCCAGCTCTTCACTGTTCAAAAGAAATAGCAATAATTCCCATTTTCCTTTGCCCTCCTTTCTCCAGTGCACTTTCTGAAAAGCTCTGAGGAGTCATAGCTGTGCACCATTGGGCTGTGAACCTGCACAGCTTAGTGAGGATTTCTGTTGCCTTTTGAGTGGCACAGGGTGAGGCACACAGTACACAGAGACTCTACCAGCTGCACCCCTTTGTCATGCCTATTGCTGCTGGTTTGTGCAGCCTGTTAGCTGGAGATCAAAGCCTCAGAGAAGAGCCAAGCCAGACTTTTCCAGCTGCAAGAGGTTGCCAGAAGAATATGAAACAATGGCAAGCAGGAGATGGAAGATTGAAGAGAGAGTTTTTTGAGCTGTCTGTGGGTTTTAAAGGTTTTTAAAGGTGTCTAGTACAAGTTCTCTCTGTGAGCGAAGAAGTAATGTAGAGCTGTAAATGTTGCAGAGTTGTCCAGGTTTTGCATTTCTACTTGTAAACTGCTGTTCCAAAGGAAGGTCCTTTCCAGCCTTTTCATCCAGTGTGACAAAGGCATGATCAGCTGTGAGGCATGAGCATTTTCACCAGTGTTTCACTCCTGCTAAATCAGTGATTTTCTTTTACACAAAAAACAAGCTGACATTTTGAGCATAGGTCTGCTGAGCAGTGCAGGTGTGGTAATCAGTGCTGTCCAGTCTCAGGCTGCGCCCAGTGGAAGGCAGGACTCTCTGCAACCTGATGCTTTGGCAGTAAAACACTTAAAATGTACTAGGAAATCTGAGATATCATGTAGATGAAATGTACCTAATACTCATTTTATGTAGCTCACAAATAAGGTAGCCAAATGAGAGCAATTGTTAGTTACAAAAAGTGGAGCAGAGAAGGTGAAGTTTTATTCTTGCTTTATTGTCAAATTATGTTTTAAGTCTTTATTAACAGTGAATAACATAAAATCTATAGCTCTAATGAGAAACTCTATTTTCTTTCTATGTAGTTTTGTCAACAAGCAGTAGTCTAAACTTGAATTTAGAACTCTTGTATATAAGCCATGCCCTTGTTTTATTGGCTAGTCATTAATTCAGATATACCAGTTGCTTAAAAAGGTTTGTTTGGTCTTTGCTGAAAAAAATATCACTCCCAAGACACCCCTCTGTGTCTTCTAGCCATGCTCAATCGTCTTTAATCCCCAGTTACTGCAAAACATTATCTTAAAAATATGACTGAAGTTATTCTCAGATGTCTGTTTTTTACCTACCTGAGTAAAAGCAGCAACTTTTTTTTTTCCTTGCCATTTTTAAGTTGGGTAGGAGAATGCCTAAGATCCTAGCCATGTTCATTTGACTGCTTGATGCTTGCTACAAGCAGTGTCAGGGAGATGTGCACAGGGGAAAAAAAATAATCTGCAAATAAGAGCAACTGGGGATGTGTGCCAGTGAGAGATCGTGTTGAGAATGAAAACTGATGAAGTAAGTGTCTGCTATGTTTTAGCATCTCATGATGGAAGCCAGAATTGTTTGGAAGTTTTCTGACAAACCTGATGGCTTAGAACTTGTTATGGGAGTACATATGCAGAATTTAGTAAAAGATCTTTGGTCCAGAATGGAATTTCTGAACAAAAATCTGAAAGAGAGGTGGAGACTGTGGAGATGTATGTGCCAGCTGCCCTATTAAATTATGTCCTTTGAAACTATGTTCTTGTTGCAATTTTAAATATCCTCAACATCAAACAGTTAGTTGTGCTGGATATGTCTGCCCTGATGAAGCTGCTCCATGCAAATTTTAGTACAAGTTAGAATGCACACCTGACCGTTCCTGTTAAGAAATGCAGGTGAATACCTTAATTTCTTACCTGACTAAGAAAGCCGTCTTAGCAGTTCTCTGGCTTAATGACTAATTTTATTACTTTTGCAAGTGAAACAGCTCTTGAAGGAGTCTGACAGCAGCAGATGCTAATACACTCATTGAACCTGCAATTAGTATGTTTAATTGGGATTTCCTAGTTTATACTATCAGGACACACAAAATTTGGATCAATACTTCCTTTATACTAGTTTATGGCATTTGTTGTTGGGGCTACTGGTTCTTCAGAGACAGAGGAATAGTGAGGCTGTATGTGTAGGGCTTACTTATTATTTAAATAAACACTTTCTTCTTATGCGCTTCTTTTGTCTGGTGTTTCTTGAAAATGATGTGTGAAATAAAAACCATTTGCAAAATTGACTGTGGTAATAAATTATCTACAGGGCTAGTTATCAGGCAAGGCCAAGAGGTCTTCTTACCCACAAACTTTATTAGGGTTTAAAGGGAGTTTAGAGCAGCCAAAGCATACTTAATCTTTTCTCTTTTGTTTTCTCTTAAAGCACTGGATGTATTTTAGGAGTAGGACTTGTTCTTTCATTTATGAGTCACAGTAGCCAAACAGAATCACGAGTGCATGTTTCTGCTTCATTGCGAAAACTCTACAAATACCTGGAGAGCAGTGAGGACCAAAGCAGAGGAGTCCAAGAGGTATGACCTATTTTATCACAAATTTTAAGTCTTCCTTTTATTTTGTTTCTTCTCTTTAATAATTACAGTCTTTTTGCTGAAACTTTTTTTATCTGTGATACTGGAAGGCTTAATTTCTGCTTTTTCTTTCACAATATATGGGTTTATGTCTGCTGGGAAAAAAAGTGATAATAACAGCAATAATAAGAATAGAATAATGTGTAATCTTGAAAAGACATTAAGAAACTGCCTGAAAAGATAACAGACATGATCCTTTAAAGGTCTTCTTTAATTCCTTAACCCCAAATAAAACTGTTGAAAGTTGGATCATGAGTAACTATGAATATGGGTCTCTTACATACAGTTGTTTACTGCTTATCTGATCTACTAAAAGCAGACAACAAGTTACTCTCAGAGAGAACTTAAATGCTAATACTTCGTCCTTCAATATGCCTTCTGTATATTTCTTTGAAATTTTGTGTCACTAGCTAATGTGAATTCTGTACTTGTGCATGCTGCTATGGTCCCATTTATGTTTTCTTTATGTTTTGAACACTTAAACTGAGCCCTGCATTTCAGGGAGTTTTTTCCCAGGATACGTCCTGTAAGTTTTGACATGGTCCATGTACTTAGCCTATAACTCTGCTGAGGTAAAACTCGAGAATGAAAACTGATGAAATTCAAATAGTATGCCACAGAAAACAAAAATCAGAACAAGCAGATGTTTTGCACGAGAAAAGCAACGCTGTCTGTACATGATATATGTAAGACTGGAGCAGCTGAGCAGTTGAGTTGCATAATCCTCTGTTTTTCCTACAGGAGTCAATAGAGATTGATAGGATTATACTTTTCCCCCTGTTGGTAGTGTTCTGAAAGCTCTTTATTAAACATCTTCATAGATGGAGTTTTATTTTTTTGGCAGTACATGTGTGTTGAGGATTAGCCATTTGAAACTTACGGTTCATGCATTAAAATTACTTACAGCTATGAAATAATTTATGTGTCCCCAGAGATCTTCAAGTGCATTATTGAAATTAAACTGAGTTCAATATAGCAACTTCTGAGATGAAAGGCAGCAACTGTTTAACATCATGAGACAGTTTGGGAAGAAAAAGAAAACCTACCCTTAGCAATTAAAACCTCTGTAAGGATTTGTAGAGATGAGTAAAATTTGGGCAGCACTCTAGGATGAATGCTACTATATGAAATGCACAGGAGGCTCTTTCAGAACTGTAGGTGATTTGCATATAACCCATTGACCTGCAGCAGCAAAAGGTACAATCTGCACATTACTTGCTAGAGGTCAAATTGATGTAAATCCTGCACAGTAGGTAGGTGCTCTCTGCTTCCCTCAGAGTCATGTGCTGTTCTGCTGCTTAACTTTGGTACAGAGGAGGTTACAACAAAGCACACTTGCTTTGTTGGTAGTTCAGACTTCACTTATTATTCCATGGCAGAAGAACAGAAAAGCAATGTTGCTGGTGATTCCTTCTGCAAGGATATGAGGCTGGTGTTGTGGGATGTATGTGAGAGACAGTTCTACGTGCTCATTTTCTGGCCTGGCGGACCTGCGTGATGGGAGCACAGCATGCTGAGTATGCTTACATAAATAGTGATCAGATACTTGTATTTAGAGAATAGCTACATTTGTGTGGAAGGTCAGGAGTTTGACCTCTGTAAAACCAGAGGTACTTCAAAGCTTTAGTTGTGTTTGTTTAACATTATTAGCGTCAATGAAGAGTGTTTCAGAGAGGGAATAAATATCTGAAAGTATAAACTGAAAATGTTACATCTTTTCTGTCATGCTGGCACATTATTCAGTGTGACCATTGTTACAGTGAGCTTGATTAGAGACTAGTTAATGGAAAAAAATTTTTTTCAGGTACTTGCCTATTCTGTGGCCTGTTCCTGTGTCTCTGCTTTCAGTGTTGGAATCATAGAAGCAGCTGAGGCTGAAAAGGCTATGAGCAAGCTACGGACCTTAGCAGAAAATAATCAGCAGGTAATAATTCTGTATTTGGGGTTTGCTTTGGTTTTCTTTCTCTCTTTATCTATTTAATATTGGATGCTGCTTTTCCCGAACTGTAATTCAAGACAATTATGTTGCTCCACTTTCATCATTAACTAATATTGATGAATGTATTTTGCATACCACACAATTACTAAGATTACCACTTGATTCATTAATGCATATAGCAATTACCAGACAGTGAAATAAAAGCAAGTTGCATGTGTTTGCATTTAGAAGAGAAATTGTTACATTTCATGTCTTTAGTACCTGTATCTTGCCATTTTTTGTCTCTTTTATAGCATATTTCTATAATTTCTTTTTCTTGGTGGGAAAATACATCAACTGTGTGTTCTGAATTTTTGCTGTGCCTGAACCACTGACAGTGCATAACCATAAACATAGCCACAGCTTCCTACAGGTGTGTGTTTCATCCCTAGTGTCCTAGGGTACCCCTCAAATTGCCAAAAATAATATCAATATTTTAGTGCAAGTTCTTTTCTGGTTAATGTTTGCCAGGAAATAAAGGAGCTAGGGGAGGCAACCATTTTGAATCAAAGCCTGCTGTTATATTAATCAATTGTTCAGAATGTTTATCTGAAAAATAGGAAGTCAGTGCTAGAGCACTAGTCTGTGCTAGAGCTTTTTATCTTCATGTCAGAAAATCTGCTCTAAAACCAAAGCTCTATGTGTCAAAGATTTAATCTTAGAAAATCCCATGTCACTTGAAATAAAGTATCTGGTATTCTAGGCAAAGATTGTTGGGAAATAATAAATATGTGAGTAATGTTTCAATAATAAATGTATAAAAATACAGATTCCTTTGTAAAATCTGTTTTAACGAGTTCTTTTTCACCTTACAGACCTACAGTTTTGCTTTAGCTTTAGGTGCAATAGCACATGGATTGTCAGCTTGTGGTCATGGGAAAGCTGAAGACCTGAGTAACAGACTAATGCCAGCCTGGATAAAAATTGTGCTTGCAGAGGTAAAGGAGTTTCTATGCATATCCTGCTTTTTGTACTTGTTTTGTTGGTTTAGGGTTTTTTTGCATAGGTGAGGGTAGAGGAGGTGGGGAAGGGATGGTGTACAGTTTAAAATTAACAGTAAAAACATAATTTTCTTTGCTTCTTGCAAGGAGTGATGTTAGGAAAAGTTAGGACTATCTGAATATGCTGTTTGATATTTGGAAGCAAGAGGATAATTTTGGGCTGTTTGCTAAAGGGAAAAAATCCCTGTTTCTCTTCAATTTGGATAATTTATGAGAAATGCTTATCTCAATGAGGTCTTAATTTGGACATGTTCACTAATTTGGAACAATGCCCAAGGATAAAGTCTAGGTTATTAAGTGAAAATGTCTTGTGAAATCAGGTGCTGCTTGTCAAAAAAGAAAGAAAGAAAAAGAAGTGTGATTATAGTGCCTTAGTCATTAAAATTATTTCAATTTATCTGGAAAAGTTAGGTGTTCCAAATCAAACTCTAATATTACATATTAAGATTGCAGCTAAAGGTAATTATCAGTAAAGAAACTGGTTTTGAGTTGAATTGCACTGGTATATTTTGTGGAATACAGATTGTGCTAGGAAAAGAAATGATTTGTCAATCCATGATGATTTCAGATTTGGAGGAGTGAGGAGGAAGCTCATTCCTTAATTGATAAAGCTTTCATTCATCAAGAGAGGGATTAGTATTATCTACCATGCTGGAATCTGATCTGAAAAGGCTATTGGGATTAGAGGTGTGCTAGTGATAGTAGTCATTTTTTTTAAGTTGGAAGAACAAGCATTTAGTCCTAAAGTAGTGTTGTGTCATCACATTGGCTCACTGGTCCTGAATTATGCTTCCAGGGTTCTCCAACAATGGAGCGTCTGGCTGCTGTCAGTGGGCTGGTTGCACTGGTGGGCTCTGAAGGAGCCATGATACAGGTCAGAATATGCAAGCAAATGGTACCTTAATCTCATGGAGAAATAGAAGGCAAGATGGGATGCATGCTTCCCATTACTACAGCAATGGCTGTAAACCAGGACATCACATTTTTGCAATAATTCGTGTTTGGTACAAACCAAGCAACATTGAATTGCAGTGCGTAAAATGGGACTTGTTCCTTTGCCTTCATATGGCCCATGTGCAATGCCACTGGGGAAAAGTTTTCAGCCCATGTAAGCTTTCTCCTTTTCTCTCTCCCACTCCCAGAGAAAGGCATGAGTGCAAATGTAATCTGTTTTCAGAAATTTTTCTATTTGTTGCTTCTTTTTTGTCTCTTACAAAATTAACCTCTTTTTCTCTTGCAGCTGAAATCTGAGAGCATTCAGTCCTCACAGTTTCAAAGTAAGCTGAATGAAGTGATCAGAACCCTTACACAGGTAAGAAGGTAGCCTCTATTTCCTCCTTGGGATAATGCACTAGCATACCTTCACACCTTGCACAAGCAAGACAAGTCTGTTTGAAAGGAGCTACGTAATGTTTGTGTCCAGCTTGAATGAGGCAGTGTAGGGAAATTTGTCTAACTAGTGCTTTATTGTCTCAACAGATAATTAGTTTCTCTGAGCAGATTGGTCTTCAGACAAATGCAGCAAGACTTCTGGGACGTCTTCACATGTCCTGTTTGTCTTCTACCCAGAACAGAGCATCTGGTAAGATGCTTTATTACTGCTTCTTAAAGAACATGTAGAAATAGCGCATCACTAAAAAGACAGTGAGGAACACATGAGATAATGCTAACATTTTAGAAGTATTTTCCTAGAACAGATCTTCTCTGGTTAGCTGTGCCCTTTCCGGGTGGCCGATACATTGCTAACTTTAAGTGTTGTTTCAATATCCATTGGTAAAGGCTGGATAATTAATAATTAATGAAATACCAGTAACAAGCAAAAGCTAATGAAGTTGAAGCTGTTTGCTTTGGTGTAAACTAATCTGGGAACCAAAAATACAAAATGTAGATGAACATCACAGGGAAAAGTCTTTCAAAGTTTCTGCTCTTATGTATGCCTGCATGCACACATTCCTGCCTAAGGTTAGATAGATATGAAATGTCTCTGCTCCATTAGACTTCTTAAAATTTTGAAGCACTCCCTTTCAAAGCCCAGCTTGCAGTGCCCAATGTATTTTTAAGGAAGTTCGTATCCCTGGCTTTTCAGTTGATCTGTGAATTTGTTTTTTCAGATCTGGCACCTCTCACCACCAGAAATGTTTAGCTTGCCTTAAAGGTGAAAAGGCCAATATGTCCATCAGTCTTGTGGTCTAAATACTCTGAGTCACCTACAGAATCAGTTAGCTCAAACACAGCTCAGTTTGGCCTTTAAATTTACCTGGGAGCAGAAGGTTATAATTTTGCTGATGATGTTTTAGAATATAAGTAGTCTTTTTATCTTCACAGTTCCTCCAGATTTTGGCTACTTACCTGTAAACAGCTTTATCAGGGCAGCCATTGACTTTGCTATTGAAGGGGGAAAGAAAGGTAAGGATCAAACTACAGTATTACTCTGGGAGAATTGTTTTGGCTATAAAAGATGACCTTAAACACTTGTTTTTATTTGCTAAGAGAACTTTTCTAAGTACAAATTTGAACTTCGCTAATGTGAGGTATTTAAAAAAGAAATTTAATTACAATCATAAAGATAAGTTAATATTGTGTAGTTAGGACTTTAGTTTTCTCCACCTGATTTTTGACTTTTAAAACCCTTTTCTCTCTATTGGTGAGATGATGTTTCTTCCCTATGAGAAGGAAAGTCTAATAATTTTTAAGTGTTAGCCTGTATGCTCAGTTAATACTCCATCATCAGACCAACTTTATGCTGCCCCTTGTTTAAGTGATGCTGGATTAAGATTCTCTGTAACAGAATGGTATTAAACAGATTACTGCTGGGATAGATGCAAAGAGGCCTGAAGAAAGTATGGTCTTACATGAGGAAGCCTGGTAAAAGCGATGTCTCAGAGTAGTCTTAAGTAGGATAGAGAGGATTGCTTCTATGTGGAGTTAAGTGAGCTCACTGCTGTCCTATGAAGCAAGCTTTGCTTTAAATGGTGGTTAAAATGCCTATGTTTTGATTCCAGGAGGACTGCGTTAACTTATGTTGACATAAGTTAACATGATATGTAGCAAAGGTTAGCACTTATCTGACTGTTCTTTTGGCCTGCATCTACAAGATGAGAAACGAAAGCATTATCAGAAAACTGCTGTTCTTCCATTAAGAAATGCAAAAATACTACCTTACTAGATGAGGAATATCTATAATTAACTTGTAAATTTACTCAAGAACAAGGGACCAGAAAGTTTCTGTTTATTACTAACAAAAAACAGTTTGACAGGACATTAAAAATGTATCTGTTCATTATAAATGAAATGGCTAATTCTCAGATGCAAAAGGAAGTAACAGTGATTTTGTAACACTTTTCAGTTCTTTACTAGAGCTTGAACTTCAGTGTAGTGTTCACATTCTTTGCTAAGCTGTTCAGGCAAATATGTATGTATACAATTCAGACTCTGAATCTTCTGTTCTAGGCCCTGAATCTGTCCCAGCTGAACTGGTGAAAGTAGCACTGGCACCCATTGCATTAGTTGGAGAAAGCCATCAATATCCCCCTGTAAACTGGGCATCCATTCTTTCTCCTTTGATGAGGCTGGACTTTGGTGAGAGTAGTAGTTTTCTATTAAGACTTTTGTATTTGTCACAAGAGTTCTTTACTAATGCTTTTACAAACTTTGGAGCCCTCTTCAGGTCTTGAAGTTAGTGCAGTGGCTAGTTTTATTATGCTTTCAAGACTGACTTTTTAGTGTTTGCAAGTATATATTTGTCATCACCATGTGGATACTGTTTAACTGAAGAACAACTAAAGATCAGAGCTGAGAAGTCCCCTAAAATGTTGGTGAAAGTGGCCTGAACTTTTCATTTGAACTATTTATATAAGAGTGCATCATAAAACTCAACTACTTGTATCCTGTTATCAGTAACTGGTAAATGCTTGGTCCAATGCCCGTGTTAGAGCCTGCATGCCACTTTTTCACATATTTGAACTGTTTGGTAGTTCATCTAGCTGTCACTAATTTGAAATGCACTTTCTCTTAAATTACACAGGGTAATAATTTTCAAAATAGTCGAAAAAGATTCCTATACTGAGGTCTGCCATTCTTATGAAGAGCTGAAACTTGTTAAATGTCTGGAGAGTTTTTTTTATTCCTGCTTTTCACTTAGGAGTCTTACTTTTGTAAATCAAGGAATTTTCAGAGGAAACAGTACATCTGTTTTGTGGCTGTTTTATATTTCAGACAGCATCATAGTCCAGGAATATTGACTCATTTTCCCTTCTGTGGATTAAATATCGACTTTATTTGGAAAGGAGGAGTTTTTGTTTTTTTTTTAATTTTTACTTTTCTTAGCATTCCCACATTTTTGTTCCTGAGTGAATTGAAATAACTTGAACAAATGCTGATACTTCTTGCTGAAAGTGCATGAATGTAAAGAAGAGTATTCTATTATGTATGTGTTAAAAAATGTATGTGTTATGTGTATGATAAAATCCTTTAAGTAGGATTTTTAGAAAAATAAGTTGTAATGCTCTAGTAGAAAAATAGCTCTCCTTTATTTTATGAGTTGAGAACAAATTTAAAGGGAAAATATTTCTTTATAACTTAGTTTGTTTTCTTCTGTTTTAGGTGATGAGGTAAAACATCTCTGCCTTGAACTGGCAGTGACACAGGCCCAGTCATCTCAAAATGCAGCTATGCTTTTAGGGATGTGGGTGGCACCTCCCCTTATCTACAGTCTCAGTGTACGTATGTCAGAAAACTTGTGGGAGCTCAGCACCTCTTTCATATAAAATTCCTCAGTGACAATGTTTAGGTGTCTCACCAGAAAAGGATTACTGGGTTCATAATTCTTCAGAAATACCATTTAGTGAGTTTTTATAGTGAGAGAGAGGTTATTATGGGGCTTTGAAATTCAAGGCAGACTTAAGACCTGCTACACTCGTTTTACTTTACTGCTTAAGACCTATAGTGCTGATAAACGGGAGACATAAAGCATGGCATGTAGGGAGAAAAAGTATCTTTATTTTTACCAGCTAAATGTCTTTAAAAAAAGGTCCACCCTAATCTGTCCAAAAGCTTACCTACTTTTTCTAGCAAGGTCTCTTGATCTAGCTAACTAGTAAAAAATGCTATGTCTTGAGAACCTTGCCTTAATTTTGTAGATACCCAACAGACTAACCTACAGTATAATCAGATTTGGTCTTATCCTTCATTGCTTTTCTGTTCTTCTGGAATTGAAAGGTGGATTCCATGGTGCAGTATGTTAAACTCCCTGAACCCCACAGAATACTTGACTGCACATTTCTGTTACTTTATCCAAGTTCAGGAGCAGATTCATGACAATTCTCAGAAAATTAGTTGCTTGTTTCTGTGATCTCTTCAAGGAATGTTTTTTGTTTTAATTCATTAGTCTTAGATATGCAAATATTTGCTGGTAGTTTTAAGGTACATAATTGGTAAAGTACCAAAAAAAGAGATTTTATTTCTGGCTACCACTTTTCCAGCTGCAGTGGGAATTTGAGGTCACAAAATAAGATGAGCCATGGAGAACTAAGCTCTGCATTTCGTACAGGTTATTAATTCTTCTTCACTAGCTAGCAATATTCATGTTTCTATGGCTATCATACTTCTGTCACTGACTGTCTAGACAGTCTGTATGCTTTATGTAGGAATGCAGTGGGTGCCATGTAAAAATATTGCCCTGTCCATATGGGGATGTGATGTCTAAGGTTCATTGAAAGTAAGTTCTTCAGTTTTTAATGAAAACAGAATATTGACATGTTTGAACTCTTTTTAATTCAAAAAATTCATGACAAAAAGGGAAGAAGAAAAGACCTGAGAAATATCTATGACTTTAAGTGCTTTTATAAGTCGTGTTTGAGCCACTCTTTTTATAATTTTATCCAACAATAGTTCAAGGTCAATGAAGAGATAGATTTTGAAATGGAGCAAAAATTTTTCCTTTTCAGATGAAAACTCAGAAATATCTTTTCATGTCCCTGTCCCTGTGGATGCAACATGTTGCAGAAGACAAACTGCAGTCTTTTACAGAAGTGCTTCTGATACAACAATTTGAAGTGAAGAACCGCACAAAAAACCCAGAAATTTGCCAGTGTGTTCTACAGGGGCTCATCCAGGCAATGAAACTTCCCAACCCTGCCCAGTTTTGCTGGAGCTTTTTGTGTCAGGCTGTGGAGAAGATATATGAGCTTCTTCCAAATGAGGTTCAGGTGAGGAGTATGAATGAGGTGTGTGAACACTGCACTAGGTATTTTTTTAATGGTGGTAAGGCCCATCTTTTTGCACTGATGCATCAGATTCAAAACATTAATTAGATGTACAATTTTTAATTATATTAGTTAAAATAACAGCATAATTTCAGTTTAACTTATTTTTGGTTATTTTAGAATATGATGTTGTGAAACCAATCTAACGTGCACTCCTCCCTCATAAACGATTCAGTAATGGAAAATTACAGTATTAGTACCGAAATAAATTTTAATGAAAGAGAAGTGAACAATGAGAAGGCTTTCTTTTTCCCCACAGAGGATTCAGTTTCTCACAGTGATTTAAAGAAGCTATTTAGCTACAGAAAATACTTCCAAGGAATGGCACTTTGCCATTAAAAATAAAATAAATTCTTTAAAAGTATTCAAATACCATTGTTTTTGTATATTGATGTACGTCAAATTCCTCAGCAAGTACAGAATTTCTAAAATAGATTAGGTGAGGCTAGAAGATAGATTAATTATTCATCATTATCATTAACAAGTTCCTAAACTCACCAATTTTTATAATGAAGAAAGCCAGAAATAGACATGCATTTAATTTTCTGTTTGCAGAGAGGTGAACTGGAGATGTATATCGACGTAGCCAGATGTATTTCAGAAATGGATGATTCAGAGATCAATCGCATTGTCCAGATCTCCAAGGTAATTATGTTTAATTATGCTCTTTTATCACCAGATCATGTGAAACAAGCAACCTTGTAATTTCTATTGTCACCAGACTATTTTAGCTCACTGGGAGCATTTAATTGTTTTACTTGACATGTTGGTAAGAGTGTTTTGGATTTAATCTGCAGGCAGTAGAGAGTAGCAGAAGTGATAAGAATCCATATCCCAAACTTTCTCAAAGAGACTGCAATACTCATGATTTCACCTGGCACATTTGAACCAGAGAGTCTTAACTAATTTGGTGAGGTGGGGGGTGGGGGTTGGCCCCTTCTCTCAGGCAACCAGTCCCAGACAGGATGAGAAGATGCAAAGCTGCACTCCTGTCTCTCTTAAGCTGCACCAGGAGAGGTTTAGGCTGGACATAAGGAACAACTTCTTCACAGATAGTGTGATTAGACCTTAGAATGGGAGTGCCACACTAGAGAGATGGTGGAGACAATGTCCCTAGAGGTGTTCAAGGAAAGACTGAATGTGACACTCAGTGCTGAAGTCTTGTTGACATAGTATTGTTGAATCATATGTTGGACTTAATAATCTCATAGGTCTTTTCCAATCTAACTGATTCTCTGATTCTGGGAATTACTTCTCAGAACAGGAACAGGAATGGTGTGAACCAGAGTGGTGTTATATCTTCTAAATCTCAGACCAATGATGCAAACAGCAGACCACTTGGTTAATATTAGCAGTCCTCTTTGGTTAATATACCCACCTGCTTGAAACTGGACTGTAAATGGATCCTGGTGACTAGCTGTCCTGGAACTGGTGGATCTGTGCTTCTGTTAAAAATGTGAAATAATTGACTGAAAAACCTTTCATTCTTGACTTTATGTTCTGTATTTACATTCACACGCAGAATGTTTCCTGGTGGACAAGATGACTGAGGATGATAATGGAATAAAAAAAGTTTTTGTCTTGTAGCTCACCAGTGGAATCAATTAGCAGTGGAATTCTTAGCAGCTGAAATGCTAAGGAAGTGACCTGTGTGGAAGAACTTGATGTTTTCAGATCAAGCTTTTAAAAACAAACATCTTTGACTGAAGCCCTCTGTTCTGTTTGCTATGAAATTCACTAGAGCATCAAGCATTCAAATAGGTTGTGGAAGCTGAACTGTCATTTCCTTGTATTTTTCACTTCTTATTTCACACTGGAAGACATAATTTAAGAAAACCTCTTTTTGTCACTACAGTGTATCTGTCTTGCAAGAAGACTTGAGTGTCCAGAACTGTTAAGCTGGCTCATTCCATTTCAAAGGGGAATGTAAAATTTAAAGCATACGAAAACAAGCTGTACTGAGTTACTTTGCTGGCCTATTTTGAACAGTGTAAAGTTCAAGTAGCATGTACAGTCTTCTGTGTAATAATATGTCTTGAGGAAAATGAAGCCTCCTAGTTATTCAGAGTTTCTTAATTTTTTTACAAAGAAGAATGCAGAATTTACTGTTCCCACAAGAAATGTACCTTTAAATTTAACTTTTCTTTTTATTGCATTTGCAGAACAATATGGAGAAGGCCACGTTTGTGAAAGTGTATTTAGTTTCTCAAGGCAGATTGCCTCTGACGAACTTGAGTGCCGTGATTCATATTGTGGCAGGATATCACCAGAAGGAAAATATTTTATGGATGTTCTTGCATAGTTTCTATCATGCTCGCATTGTGAGACATGAAAATACAGGTAAAATTAGACTTAAAGAAGAATCAACAATGCAATCAACAGATATTTATGAATCTACACTGGTTCCTTTAAAATAATTTTAAGATAATTTTACCAAAGTGTTTCCAAATTTTTCCATATTAGAAACTACTGTCTTCAGAATTCTTTTATTATTCAAGTACTTGTATCAAACTTTGCATTTATGTTTTACTGCAGTTACTTCTTTTTCTGTGGTCCAACTACAAGTCATTTGTCTCATCAATGTGGTTTACAGACCAGAATTTTAACTAGATCTGTATCTCCCACTCTTTTTAGGATAGTGTTACAGATGTACATAGTACATCTGTACATCTCAATACTGCAACTCTGCTAATCTTCTGACCTAAAATCTGACTTGCCAGTATGTGACACAGAAGGTGGGGGATGTTCCCATGAGACTGGTTGAACTAGGGACATAACTTTCTTTCCTGAACTCCTTGCACTGATTTAACACAGGAAATAAATTTCCTTTTTTTTCCTCCTCATAACTATACCAGATAGTCATCTGGTGGGTTAATGATTTGGGCTGGCTCAGCTATGGGTCTGACAAAGTATAGGGGCTGATGCAAGAGAAGTAGGAGAAACACACAGGAAGATATGGAAGAAACAAGAACAGAAAGATACAAGAATGAGGTCTCATTTTCATGACAGAAAGGTTTTTGTCTGCCTGTGTTCACTGAACAACTTCAAAGCATTATATTGCCAGATGCTTTAGCTGCCAACTGTGTTTGAAGAACTTCAAGCAGTAGTAAGTTTTACTTGAGTGAAGTGAGGATTCTTTGGGTAAAAGAGGAGACAGCATGAAAGGAGGCACTTGTATGTGGTCTTGGTGGTGAGCTTCTAGGTGGTAGAACAGATTATGGATAGCAGAATCTGAATCAATGAAATGTCTTCCATCCTTGAGATGAATTAAGGGCTGATTTTATTTTCATGCTTTGACCACAGTTTACTGACTCTCTCAACACTGTAGGACCATTTTCACAGTAATTTGCACATTGAGGGAGGCTTTAGGATTCTGTAGCAGTCATATGTGCATACTTGGTCCTACAGGCTGTCATTATGTGAAATAATTCTCATTCAGTCTTTTGTTTGTGGTTTTGTGTTTTGGTTTTTTTTTTCTCGCTTCTTTTTTTTGTGTGTGTGTGTGCATGTGTTCAATGTGTTGCCTGCATTATAAGCAGCGTTTCTGTACTATTTAAGGGCTTGTATGTTTTCTGTCAGTGGCAGAATTAATCAGATGTGGTAGTGGTGTTGATGATCTTTGTTCTTCTACAGTTGGTACTTTTCTGCTATAGTGATTTTCTGTGCTTGCTTTTTAATGAAAAGCAATGTGTTCTAGTATTTGACATGAGTCAGTCTTCTTTTTCTTTTTCTAGGAGTTCTGAAAAGAATGGACTGGCTGTTAGACCTGATGGGCTACATCAGAAATGTAGCATGCAAGTCAATACCCTTACAAAATGGTGATCTGAAAGAGGTTGATCTGAAAGAGGTAATGGCTGTGAAAATTATTTGGTGCAAGGACAGAAGGAGGTTCTGATATATTTCACATTTTTCTGCAGTAATAAGCATCATTCCCCATGCTTTTGTATTTTAGAAGACTGTGATCTCACCACCACAGAGAAGATCTTCACAATTTTTGTGAATGAATGTGTATTTAAAACTCTTACTTTAAAATAACTTTTATGTTTAAGTTATGATGGAACCTTAAGGCAACTAAAGGAAATAATTCCTTAAAATTTACTGTATTTAGAACAATTGAAGGAAAATTTTGAATTCACTAATAGAACTGTCTAGGCAGGTCAGAACTGTGTAGTTTCTGGTTCTGAGAGGGCTTGGACAGTTTTAAAGAAATTATGTTGTTCACCAATTTTAGAGCTTCTGTTTGGGGACATAAAATAAGCTGCTGCTTAGATCAGGAGGGCATTAATTATATTGCTGCAATATTTCCCAACCATTTATAGCAAGGATCACAAAGGTGGCCATCTCTGATTTCCCTCAACAGTCAGGTTGCTGTGAAAAAGTTATTTCCCCATTTTAAGTGAGTTGTAGATCAGCTTTAATCTAAAAGATGATTTTAGAAGAGTGTGATTTTACTTTTCTTTATGTGGACATTTTAGTTTGAATTTATAAAGAGGTTTATGCTCTTGAAAGCATAGAAGGATATTAAAAACTTTTTAGTTCTTGCATTTTGAATTTTGCCTGATTTTTTAGATGATTGTTTTTAAGAGCAAGTCATCATCTGGATTTTGGTCTTGGGTTTCTTTGGTTGGTTTCTTTTTTGGATGAGTTTTTTGTGGTTTTTTGTTGGTGGGTTTTTTTGGGTTTGGTTTGGTTTTTTTTTTTTTGGTGAGGTTTTAAATTTTTTTTCTCCTTCTGTATTATTCATTTAATGAAGTGCATTTTTGTCTTTTCCCTGTTTAGTGCATAGATTTCCTCGTGTGGTTGTTTGCAGCTTCTGTTTTGGCCTGGGCTGACCATGGTGCACCATTACTGCTTGGCCTCAGTGCTGACTGGTCACTGTGGAAACACCACATGGTATCACCAGAATTATATGAGGAGCACATTGGCAAGCACCCCACTGACAAGTTTGCTGTGCAAGAGACTCTCACTCTCCTTCCAAGTAGTCTTTCCCTTTTGCTGGCTAAAGAACCATGGAAAGAACAAACACAGAAGGTAAAATTGCATGTAGTGCAATTTGAGTAGCATCTCACTTTACATGAGAAAGCACCCCATTTTTGGTAGTCACCTTGGATCGTAGATAGAGCAGTTATTTCCTCTATATTTTATTGCATCTCAGTTGTGATCTCACTTTATTGTTAATCAGATATGAAAGTAGTTTCTTAAGTAAAATTTGAGAGTTGCAAAAAAATATAAAATTCCAAAGCTGGGAGTCAAACTCTTAAGAAAATACAGCCAGGAGAAGAGAATTGGGAGCTGCTGGTAGCAAGTCTGTGTTTTAAACACTGAAAGGATCCTCTGCAGCTGGACACACCAAACTGTAAATTCAGAGCAATCAAAGATCTTCTTCACAGTTTGCAGTATGTGTCATTTATTTTGAAGTATGATTTGAAAATAAATGTGGAAAATTGGGCCTAATTTGGCAAACCTTCTGTGCAATTCATGTAGTTGCTATATGTGGAAGTACTGTTATTGATCTATAGATTAGTAGTTAGCTGTCTTGTGCAAACTGGAATCTCTTGAGAACTCTCTGAGCATGCTTCTGTGCTCAGAGTTACCCCTGAAGTCAGAATTCAGAATGTCAGAGGAATGCAGGGGTGAGCTGTTAGTATGCAAGTGCCTAATTAGGTTTTAAGGAAGAATGTGAGGCCTTGCCCTGAAAATCATCCTTATGAGTTTAAATACCATATTGTCATCCAGGCACCCTGCACTGCCAGAAAAAAATAACAAAAAATGAGAGAGGTCAAAAGAGGTCAAAAGAGGAACAAAGGCAATAAGAGTTCTGAAGTAAAACATTTGGACAAGAGACTGATAAGAAAGAATTATATTAATAGGTTAAAGGTATGAACAGGCAAGATGGAGGGAAGCTGTTTAATGTGCCTTCTTCTTACAAAGAATTATTGCTGACATAATGAGAAGGAACAAAAGGAGTTTCAGATCCAGCTATGGGAAGAATTGCGTTGACAGGGAGATGTACTCAAGGGTGTTTTGTTTACTTTGGGCAGAAGCTTCATTGGCCACTGTCTCTGATTAGATAACTGAATTTAGCAGAAATCAAATGTTGTCTGTCAAACTGAAAATAATTCATCATGTTCTGATACAGAAGCTTTTTTAATTCAGATTTTTTTTTTGTATTTCTATCTTCAGTTTATTGAATGGCTGATCAATATGATGGAATGTCCTAAGGAAGCATTATCAAAATCTACCATGGACCTGCTGAAAGGTAATATATTTTTAATTGGGCCTCATTTTTCTATAACAGAATAGATCAAAATTCAGTTGTTATAAGGAGTGAGATTTTGCCTTTGAGGTAATTATCACAGGTAAGTTGACATTATTGTCTGTAACACTTTACATTTGCTGTTTCATCTTCCGATGCTTATGATGTAGCACTTAGGGTCCAAAGGACTTAGAGGTACATCTAGTACACAAGCTTATTTCATTGATAGATCTGTCTGTTGTTTTTGAAGTTACCCTTAAAAAAAAGATGCAGGATACTATTGGGAAGTCCTCTAGTGCTAGAATACAAATCACATAACTTAGGTGCAAGTAAGGACTGCGCTGTGTGGAAGGGGTAGGAGGTGAACTAGGACAGCCTAGTAAAGGGGTCTGAGAAAAAAGGAAAGAGAAATAAGGATTGCTGAAAAGATGCATGAAAAGAAAGATGGAAAGTAGACAATATGTTGAATTATGGTAGGACTTGCAGCCCTAGCATGCATCCTATTGCTTATTTACATGTGTAGGATCTGTGCAAGTAATTTTAAGAGGACACCACAAATATTTGCAAGTGAGGTAAGTGCATTTGTGCTTCTCTCCATGAACACAATGCACTTCCTTTGTACCATCTGATTTGTTAGACCTAAACAAGGCTTCTTCAAATCCGGTTATTGAGTTATTTGCATTAATAGGGTAATTACCCTTGTTTTGATGTCTGCAGTTTTAGTCACTCTGATAAATTCCCCTGTAATGTCTGCTAATCTCCAGCAGAAGCAATGCTAAGGGCTGTTGGAGAACCTCTTCTGTACATCAGAGAGTTCTGATACTCACCATATATTGTCAGTATGCCCAGACTTATCTCTATAAGTCACTGTTCCCTCTGAGCTTCCCATTTTTTTCCTTTTGCATACTAGAACATGAAACTTCCTTCTGAATAACTAGACTGTGACTAGGTTGGTTACTGGATTTTGTCTAAACACATGATTCTTTCAAATTGAATTAAGAAATCAGTGAGTTGCATTTCCAATCAGTGAATTGAGCAGAGGACTTAAGATTTTGTGCTTCTATTGTTCCCAGTGCCTCCTATGTCCTGGCTTGCATTATTGCTCATTGAATTTGAGCTTTCTGCAGTGTTGGTTGATCTGTGTGCCTAAGTGATAGACTAATTAGAAGATGATGTGATATGATTTCAGTAGGAGATGTGCTACAAAGCAGAGGAAGGGCTAGTATATCACCACAAGTGAAGGAATTATTAAAAGAGTCAGTAAAAGGAGAACTAAACCTATACCTGTGCTAGTAAAATTACTAGGAAGAATACTGTCACATCTTTTCATTTGGACTGCACAATTTAATGTAATTTGTCCCTGTCTTCACAGTTACACTTCTGGCCTTGAGGTCTCTTGCAGAGTTCAAGAAGAAAGCAGTATGGACTAAAGCTTATGGGTGGTAGCTGCACACCATACCTTATCCAAGGAAGAAAACTGTCTGTACTTGAAAACATATTATTATTACTCAGGCATCAAGAAGCTGTATTTCCAAGACAATTCCTATCACAAGATTTTTAATTGGGTTTGGATTTTTTTTACCCTTTTGCTTCATCACAAAAATTCCTATGAAAAACAATATTTTGTCTTTAAGTGATGTGTTACTGTTTTGCAAATGTGCTGAATCTAAATGAAAAGTACACATTCAGTTTCAATTGAATTGTTTCAGTGACATCTGGGAACCTCAAGAGCTGGAACGAATATTCCTTTAATTCGTGGGAGCTTTGAAGGAATGGCTGAGAATAAAACAAACTAGTAAAATTTGATGGATATAGCGTATTTATTAAAGTATGCTTTAGTGTAACAGACTTGGAATGAGCATTATTTTTGAACTGATAATCCTTCCTTTAGTAATAACACAATGTTCTTGTGCAGTAATGACAACGCATTATGACTATATAGTGTGAGCAGGGTTTCTGAAGAGGGGTGGTATGCATGTCTAGGTTGCAATGGCTTTATAAAGATTGCTGAAATGAGTCAGTAATCCTGATGGCTGTTGTATTTGCAGCTCCAGGACAGTTGCCATTTTCTTTCCACTTGTAACTGTTCTTGTCTCCTTGACACTTCTCTGCACATAATGAGAATTCTTCCTCTGCCTCCAGGGAAAAGGGACAATATAGTGACTCTTTTCCACATTTATCATCTTAAACAGATTAGCCCCTGCTATTTTCCTTATTTATTACCTTTTTTTCTGAAGGAATAGAGACTTTTTCAGTTTGCAATCTTGCCAAGACAAGTATTACAAGAGATTTTATATTTAGCAATCCTCCTTGCTGAAGTAGACAAAAATTAACTGAATATAATTGCGCACTGGTCCCTAGTGTCTTTCAAAACAGTACTGGTAAGAGCATTGTTGATTTTTGATCAGGAAATTATATTTCCATACATCTAGAAGACACACCCCCCCGGAGGAGTTATCATATTTTCAGGACTGATAACATTTCCTCTGTTAAAGAAATTCTCCTCTGACTTCTTGGTCACTTGGTCTGTTCAGCCTGGAGAAGAAGAGGCAGAGGAGAGCCCTCACTGCCATTACAATTTCCTTGTGAGGGGAAGAGGAGGGGCAGGCACTGAGCTCTTCTCTGTGGTGACAGTGACAGCACCTGAGGGAATGGCCTGAAGCTGTGTCAGGGGAGGTTTATGTTGGATATTCAGAAAAAGTTCTTCACCCTGAGGGTGGCTGGGCACAGGAACAGCTCCCCAGGGAACTCACAGCACCAGCCTGACAGAGTTCAAGAAGCATTAGGACAGTGCTCTCAGGCGCACAGTGTGACTCTTGGGGTTGTCCAGATCCAGGAGCTGGACTTTGATGATCCTTATAGCCCCCTTCTAAATCTATGATTCCATGACTCTTTCTAGGATTTTCTCATCCAAAGGGGTACTGTGTGAAGGCTGAGCATTTCTTCACTGATTGGGTGTGTAAAGGATTAATGCAGTACTTGTTTGCCTTTCCAAAATAGTGTATAATTAGTGGTAGTTTTCTGCTGCATACGCAACTCTATACTGAGAAAACTGTCTGAAAGGTGAATGTGCAGAAGGACTTACTGAAAGTCCTTGTCAGTGAGTGTGCGTCTCAGTTCACGACTTTCCATTTGTGTGCACTTCTTAGTAATCTGTAACAATGCCAAATATGTCACTGTAATGGTTCCATCTCTAATGTACTGTTTCAAACTTACACCTTTAATCATCTCAGTTTGCATGTCAACTAGCATTTTAATTCAGATGAAATTTTGTCTTTTTTAAAGGAAATTGCTGTGTGATGCTTACTTGCTGTATTTCAGTTTGCATAGAGGAGCAATATGTAAACATCTGAATTAACTAAATTCCTACTGATGTGTAGTAGAACATGGAAGCCAAGGGATGGCATAGCATGCCCTGAGGGTGGCAATGTTAGCAGAACAGCACTGAGAGCTTAAGAGAGTATTTGAAATGTTTGA
The DNA here is from genome assembly GCF_037042795.1 of Molothrus aeneus. Lineage (NCBI taxonomy): Eukaryota > Metazoa > Chordata > Aves > Passeriformes > Icteridae > Molothrus > Molothrus aeneus. The sequence continues at coordinate 21,455,983 of NC_089680.1, read as the reverse complement.
ACCCCAATGCACATGATACATGAAACAAACGGGATTAACTGGAAGCATTTGACAGCTCCCAAAACTATGAGATTGGGATTAGTGAGACTTGGTAGAATGAGTTCCATGACTGGAATGCTGGCATGCAGAGCTACAGGCTGCAGGGCTGTAGGAGGGATAGGCAAGGCAAAAGAGTTGCCATTGGAAGGCACAGTTTTCACTGTCATTCCTTGCAGTTAGGAATAATGTGGTTGAAAGCCCCCGAGTGAGAATTAGAGAGATGGAAAACAAAGCAGATGTCACTGTAGGTGTCTACTGCTGTTCACTCAGTCACAATGCTAGCAGTGATTATTTAATCTATGGGCAATGAGGAGAAATCTCTGGACCAGTAGCCCTTGTTCTTACGGAAAATTTCAGTTTCCTGGACATCAACTGGAAATGCCAGACAACTGTGACAAGGAAGTCTCAGAAATTCCAGAAGTATATTGAAAATAATTTCTTGCCACAAGTATTCATTGAGACAACTAGCAAAGAGGTCCCCCTCAACTCTCCCCCTGCCCTCACCCATCCCCAACTTGCTGTTTGTGAATAGTGAAGGAGAAGATGGGATTTTTAGATCGCTGTTTTGGCCACAGTAATCATGAGTTTAAATGATGAGTTTAAATTTTTTGGTGTAAAGGAGAAACAAGTCATCAGAGTTGCTATCCTAGATTTCAGAATAGCAAACCTTAAACTGCTCAGGAAGCTAGTTAGCAGTGTTTTCAGGGCTTAGAGATCCATGAGTGCTGGTCCATTTTTAAGAGCAACCTTTTAGAAGCACAGGAGCAAGCAAATCACACTATGCCGAAAGTCAGGCGAGAAGGGCAGAAGAGCAGCTTGGCTAAACAGGGAACTCCTCTTGGAACTCATAAAGAAAAGAATGATGGCTGTAAGAAAGGTCAGGCCTCACAGGATGATTATAGAGCTGTGGTTCCCATGTGTAGGGAGAAAACACAAAAGTCCAAAGCTCAGAGTTGAAACTGGCCAGTGTTGGGTCAGATTAAAAAAAAAGAAATTCTGAGTATGTTTAGAGCAAGAGGAAATCTAAGGAAAATATTCAACCAGTTCTTGATGAAGGTAGTCAACCCGAAAAAAGGATGAGGAAAAGGCAGAGGTATTACAATGCTTTTGTATCAGTCATTAATAACATTGATACACACTGGTCTGGCCTGTTCTCTCAGTTAGAGAACATACAGCAGCAGTGACTTTCCATTTCTGGACACTGAAACTGTAAATGAGCAGTTATATCACTTTCATCTTTGTTAAGTCTGTGAGGCCTGATGGGATTCATCCCAGAGAACTGGAGGAGCTACCTCTTGGGAGTCTGGGGAAATCCCTGCTGACCAGAAGCTGGCCAACATTAATACAGTTTACCAGAAGGGCTTGAGGAAAGACACAGACAACTGCAGGTCTGTTAACTTCGTTACCAGGGAAAATTTACCAAGATCATACTGGATACTATTGAAACGCATTTAAAGAACAATACGCAAGCGCAGTCAACATGAGTTCACAACAGGAAAGTAACTCATCTGAGTAACTCATCTGATACCCTTCTATGATATAGCCACCCACCTAGTGGGGCTTTTGATACTGTCCCTTACAAGATCTGTCTGAACAAGCTGTCCAACGGTGAAATGAGTGGGTTCATGGTGCATGGTTCTGGTTAAAGAACTGGCAGAAGGGTGGAGTTCAAAGAGTTGTAGTGCAGGGAGCTGACAAACAGTCATCTGCAGTGTTCCTCAGGTTTCAAATCTAGGGCCAGTTCAGTTCAATGTATTTATCCATGATTAGGAGACAGGAGTTGAATACACAATTATGTATGCAGATAATACTAAACTTGAAAGTTGCTGTTGACTCTTGAGGGACAAGAGACCTTGCAGAAAGATGTGGATAGTCGAGGATTTGGCTATGATTAATGGCATGAAATTTAACAAGTTAAAATGGTGGATTCTGCATCTGGTACAGAGGCACCAGTTATCAGGTTCCTGATACAAGTCTAAATGGGTAGAAAAGTCACTGGAGAGCACCCCTGTATAAAGAGATCTGGGCATGCTGTTACCTTAATGATTCTACCACAAAGATTTAAGTTCAGAGAATCACAGAATTACTGGAGTGGGAAGGGTCCTCTGGAGGGCAACACACCTCTCCTCATTGGCTCCTCCACCACTTGCATTAATAAGTTATCTTCCTGTATCTACAGGAACTTCCTGGACTGTGTGCCGAGCCATGCTGTGCCTCCCAACAATTATCAGGATTGTTGAATTCTCAGAGGAGAGAGTTCAAGGACCAGGGCCCATGATCTCAAGGCTACTTCCAGTTGCCCACATAGAAAGCCTCATCAACTTCCTTGTTTGAGTCAGGTGGCCTGTAGTAAACACCCACAACACTGTCACCCATTTTAGGCTGTCCCTTAATTTTTACCCAGAAGCTCTCAACTCCTTGTCTGTCCCTGGGCAGAGCTTGCTGCTCTTTCACATGAAGACCAGCTCCACCACCTCACCTCACTCACCTGTCCTTTCTTAAAAGTACGCAGGAATCCATGACAACATACCAGTGGTGAGCTATCCCACCATGTCTCTGAAATTGCAGTGAGAACATGACTCATTGCCAGTTTTTCTTGTTTATTTTCTGTGCTATGTGCATTTGTGTACAGGCACTTCAGGGAGGCATTGAGCATCCAGGTTCCCTGGGAGGAGTGTAAGAGGATTCCCCATTGCTATACACACCCTTGATGTGGTTAGCTCTAAGACTCTCGTCTTGAGGCAGGCAAGCTTGCCCTTGTTGGCATGGCCCACTTCCCAGAAGGAATCAATGGCATGAGAATTGCCACTTTGGACCTCAGCCAAGTCATTCAGTTTAAAGCCCATCTCACCAAATTGGCCAGTCTGCTGCCAGAACTTCTCATGCCCTTTTTAGACAGGTGGATCCCATCCCTCCCTAACAGGCTACAATCATTGAAGTACAACTCACTGTCATAAAAGCCATTATTTCAAACATATTTTTGCCTGCTCAGTTCTGAGTTTTTCCAGGAACTTAGGTGAGGCATTGGAGGTGAAGTAAGAGTGGTCTTTTGTGGTCGCACATGGAAGGCTGACTGCCTCAATCTCCCAACTGCGTGCTCCAAGTTACCTCTGTACCAGAAGAAGGTGAAGCCTTCTCCCATGAGCTCCATACCTTTTTCATGCAGATTACACTTGGGGAACCTCTCCATAGTGAATTTTAAAGAATCCTTTTCCTATTCCAGCCTTTTACCCAGCTATAAGACTCAAGATGTAACATTTTTAACATATAACAATAAACATGGCTTTATCTGTGATAGGTTTGACCTCAGCTGCCTTCCAGATGTCCATTCAGCCCCATCTCCTCAACAGGGAGGGACATTCAATCTCCCTTCTCCTCCTCAACAGGACAGGGAGAAAATAGGATGAGAAAGTTCATGGGTCAAGATAAAGACAGATTGACCATTTACTATTCACTGTCACAAACACAACTTCAACTTGTGGAAGAAAAATTTATTGCCAATTAAAAATAGAGTAGGATGGAAAGAAAAAAGGCAAAACTAGAACTACCTCCCGCCTATGCCTCCCCTCTTCCTAGGTTCACTTTACTCCTTCAGTCCTGCATTTTCTACCTCCTCCCTCCCCAGGCAGTATAAGGTGGGTGTGGGGATTGCACTTAGGTAATAAACCTTAATCTCTGCTGCTTGTTTGTTTTCTCATTGTTGCTCTGATCCAGCATGGGGATCCCTCCCATGAGGCACAGTCCTTCATGGTTTCTTCTCACAAGCTGCAGCTCTTCAAGCACTGCTCTAGCATAATGGGTTACAGTCCATTAGGAAAAAGCTACCTCAATAGGGGTCCCAAATGGGCCACAGTTCCTGTTTTGCTTGTGTGGGCTCTTCATGGCCTGCAGCTTCCCTCAGGGCACAGCCACCTGCTCCTGCCTGGCATCCTCCACAGGCTGCCATGTGATAATCCTGTCTGGTCTGTTTCTCCTTGGGTTGCAGAGGGACAACCTGTTCCACCATGGTCTTCTTCATGGCCTGCAGAGGAATCTGCCGCAGTGCCTAGAATAGCTCTTCCTCTCCTTTTCCATTGACCTTGGTGTCAATGTACCTTGGTGTCAAGAGCTGTTTCTCTTACATTTTTCTTACTCTTCTTTCTTGCAACTGTGTAACATTTCCTACCTTTTCCTAAGTTTTCAGAGAAACGCCAGAGCATCATCTTTGCTGTTTGGCACAGCAGTGTCCTGCAGTGGCTCCATTTTGGAACTGGCTGGAACCAGCTGTTTCTGGCATGTTGGGTTGAATTTCCAAGGGAAAAAATGTTCATGTTTCAACTTTAGCAAGCTATATAGTAGTTTAATGTGGACTTACTCTGGCTGTCTTCAAAACTGTCACCTTATTCAGCTGCTCTATATGTTTCTTAACACTGTTCACACTTGGATCAGTTTGGGTCAGACAGGAGCCCAAAGTGAAAGCACTCCTGTTGCTCTACAAAGTTCCAAATTCTGTTTGCAGTGGTTTGAAAAAAACAAATCCAGGGTTGACACTATACTATTCTAAGCTAATCTTCTTCCTTATGGTCTGTAAATATTCAGTGGTCAAAACAGTCTGCAGGCATTGTCTGCCACATGTATTAAATAAATAGAAATTATAGTAGGTGACCTTTCATAACAAATTAATTTAGCTTCACTGTTTCCTTATATAACCTCTTAGGCTGCATGGTTTGAAAAGTCACACAGGCAAAAGCCTCTTCATATTTTAACAGTATTTAGTTTCCCTTTAAATATTACTGTCTCTCCTACTCCTACTATCTAGGCTCCCTTCTCACAGTTTTCAGTCAGCTAAAAAAAAAATAGCCTCACTTTTTCTCCCCCATATGCTTGAATTGAAACATAGGTGATAATCAATACAGATGAAACATCAGAAAAGCTCCTGCCAGCCTCTAAGGAATTATTTGGCTATTTTTGCCTGTTTAATCCATTGGGTTGCTGTGTATATTCTTCATTGCCAACCTTTGAAAAGCCTATGTTCTACTTGCATTCTCACAGTTTATCCTAGAGAAGCATGAGGAGCAATACAATTGAGTCAAATGCCAAGAATTTTGCACATGGCTTTTGACAGTCATTCAGTTCCCTTTTAGGAACAACATATTATTTGACCTGACTACATCACACTTCTTTTGCACATATCCATCTGCTGTTCAGCATGGAAGGAAATTACTGTAGGGTAAGAGAGTGACAAGCCAAACACATGATAACAAGTGTTTATTTCTGACCCTTAAACATCCCCTTGAATATATAGTAGATGAGTACCATAACACTTGCCTTTCTGATTTAGCTGCATTTTCTGGAACCGTCTTTTGATAACTGAAGGATGAGACCCGAACATGAAGGATCCCTAGTGAACACCAGGGTTAATCAGCATGTTAATCAGCACGTTAGTCTCTGGGCTGCAAAGGTTCTGACTTCTGCTGCTTGAGAGATTCCAGTTCCAGACAATTGAGCATTTATATGTGAGGTACATATACGTTGGCCTAGTATAAAGTAATCTTACAGACTAAATGCTATTGTCATTATAGATTATCTGTAGCTATAGATAAGAACTAACACTGAAATAAGGGTGGCTGTGAGTTGTGGCATGCTTCAATTTTTTCGGAATTCTGTAACATTTATTAGAAAAAAACCCCTTAATTTAAAAAACTCTGGCCATTTGAAGTCAAAACATTTAAAATTTTTCAAAAGCTGCTGTATTTTTGAGGTGAATTCAAGAGATCTGCCTTTTCTGAAAATTCTACATAGCCAGATAATGTTCATGCAAAGAGGAGTTTTGCATTGAGAAATCTTTCCAGTTTGTTTTTAACTACTATGTGCAGCAATCCCCTAGGAATGTATTTTGTCCTTCCAAACAAAATATAAACTTAGCTTCTTTTATTTTTGATGCTGCCTGTCCCTAAGTGTGCCATTCTCTCAGAGAAGAGGTTCCGGATGATAAAGCACATACCTGAATCAAAACACAAAACAGTGTAAGAACAAAGGAGTAGAATTCAAACTATCTACAATTAATTTAGAAGGAACTGTAAGAGCCTTCATCTGGCAACCTTGCACAGTTCCTTCCATGTACTTAGGAGCAGAACACTCCATCATAAAGATGAGATCCTTCAAATCCTAAAGCCAATGACAGACTAAAGACTTCTGTATGATGCAGCTAAATTCGGTAGAAATTTTTCCAAAGTGTTTTGATGAGAAGGAGAAGGTATCTGTTTACATGCAAGTTTTGGAGTGGCCTTGTTTTTTCATCCCTTTCAATAATCATGCTGTTAAAGTCTTAATTTAGATATAATTTTTCATCCCAGCTAGGAGTTATGAGTGAGGAACAGTTACACAGGACCAGCGTATGATCAAATGGGAATTGATTAAAAAAAAACACAAACAAAAAAGCAAGTTTTACTAAATTGCTGTAAGGCAAGCATCACTGAAACAACTTCTATAGGTGTTTTTTTATGCACCACAGGCATGGTGTATCTTGCATATTTAACTATTTGTATTTGAAAGATACTAGAAATCAAAACAGGTAATGATGCACTTTCCTGCAGTGGTCTGCAGGAGATGTAGCAGAGAGGGTTAGAGTTTGTGAAAGGCCCAGTAAAGATTTGATTTTTTGTTGCAAGGGCATCCCAGTTGTGTTGAGACCCAGCTCTCTGGAAGGTGACATACTTACCTGCAAAGAGCACTATCAGGTACATTTTCAGAACATAGGGGAAGTAGATTGAGAAGCTAAATGGAAATGGTAGCTTGATGGAGTATGTGCCAAAGGATTCAAAATAAGGCAGTGATACACAAATTGCAAATCCTGTAAAAACATGGTAAATTCTTAGTCGAAAGGAAGCAGGAGATCGTCAAAAGCTTAATGAGCAAGTCAGTTACCTTTCATATTTTATATACCTATACATATATATATATGCATTTATATACATATGCATGTTTTCTCCTTGAGTTCAATTTTGTAGGTTAGAGGTGCTAATTGCTCTAAATACTAGAATTAATAAATATATCCTATTCACTAACAAGTTCTGTCAGAAACTTTCAGTGTGTTCTCAGTGGGCAGATGTAAGTATGATAACCTGCTAAGTATGGCCTGAGCCAGTAAGGTCAGCCTCAGGGGGGGAGAAGCTTTTGAACTTGCTGTCTAGTACACTCAGCCTGGAAGGGAGGAATCCATATGTCTTTTATGAGGGTATCTTTCTGCTTTACTTAGACAAAAAGAACATTCTCCCAGATTTTTAAAAACTTAACACCAAGCAAACAAAAAACCCCTAAAACGTACCAGACACACAACCCCAAACCCCAGATAGTCCCTATTAAAGAAAAAATAACAGAAAAGAGAGACAGAGGTGACATAGAGGTTAATATGAAGGTACACGAACATTTATGACAGCTTTGGCAGCACATGAGGAGCTATGTTAAACAGAAATGGCAATTGAAGTGATCACATTTTACTGAAGAATATTAAGGAAGCAAGTGGTTGGTACCCTCCCCAACTCCTTACCTTTAGCCAGAACTGAAAGGGGATAAAGTGGGATGCAGAGTGAGAAGTTGAGCCATGTTAGTGGTAGGTAGTATATGTCCATCCTTGCCAACATATTGTAAGTGTACCTGCAATAAGAGGAAAGCAGATGGTCTCAGAGGAAATTATGATGTCTTTAGAAGAAAGATACACTAGTGGAAAATTCAAAGGACTTGCAGAAGAGCTTGGAGCTGTCTAAGTAAATTTCAGAGCCAGCAACAGTTTTTGTTCAGACTCCAATGCCTGAAAGTAGATGGCTCAATTTTTTCAGAAGAGTTACCTGTGGTGCTACCCTGGAGCAGGCAGACAGCAATAAAACCCTCCAGACAAAAAGCTCTACCAGAAACCAGCATGATTTCATACTGCTCCATCAGAAAATGGATTTTAGATGGGGGTGTTGCAACTGAGAGGAGCAGGCAGAATATCACGGTTGCTTGGGACTGAGACAAACCTGATTTATGACTGCTGAGCTAGCTGAATCACTGCTGGAGAAGTTAAAGAAGAAGACAATTGCAGGTACATAACTGGTAGTACATCTGTCCCCCTCCTGGACCTCAGCAGGGGTAGTAGGTCCAAAAAAAGCAGTTGCTCACAGTGTACTGCAGCATTTTATTTTTACTGTGGCTGCTACTGTTGCTTATAGGGAGAACAGAATGCGTAGTACTTCAGTCTCCAAAGGTGACCTGATCTTGGTTTGATCTTAAAGTGGTACAGTAGCTCTCCAAACACTGGAGAAACAGGTCTGATTACATTTTTGGTCAGCTGAAAGACTTTATGCACTGTGAGCTTGCTAGACTTTCTGACAGATAAAACTAGTGTTAAACACACCTGTATTCCCTTTTTATTGATTAATTTGATTAATTTTGCATCATACCTGGACTCTAGAAGAGTGGACCATTGAAAATGGACCATTGTCTCTCAAGGCTGCCCTCTGCAACTTCAGGATTGTCTCTATTTTTCTATTATTGTTGCTTCTTAAGACTGAATCTCAACACAATACAAAAGAAACAGCTACTCCCTCTCTATACAATGCCTTGGGCTGTTATGGTATAAGCAGGAAAAATCAGACCTTGCTGTCAGTATATCACTTGCCATGATGCCTAATAAATAGTCCTTCAGAGAAATTTATGTCCCTGAAACTTTATGTGGTAAAACTTGTAATACTTCAAGAGTAGTTGGCTAAGGGACGGGAAAGATGCCTATGCACTTTTAGACATGAATACTTCTTTGAGATACTAGGACATCGTCATGGATGCTGTAAGATAAATCAGGTAAGAATTCTAAATTTGTATGAGTTATATTATGGTTTATTTGAATTGGTAATTTGCTGCTATAGACCACAGGAGCTTTCCTGTTAAACAACTGCTGTTACTGCTGTGGTGTTTAACTCTGTTCTTTAGCAAGGGCAGAAAATAATGATGCATCAATGGTGCTATTATGCACTTATGAAACTTCACAGCCAACATTGTTTATACTGTTGGCATTTCTCCAGCTGCACTGAACCCCTTCTTTTCAGATTAGGTTCTACTGTTTTAGTTTTACAAACTTCAAGAAGAAATGGGAGGGAAGTATAATCAATTCATACAAGCAGCAGCCTATTAGAATGTATTTTGAAATACTCTGAAGCTGACTTAAAATCTTTATTAATTCTTTCTGACACTTTCCTGTTTCTTATCTCTTTTATAACATAAGTTTCCTTTGCTGCCTAAAACTATATTCTTCAGTCAGTGCCCTAAGCAATATATTTAAATTAGCAGAAAGGCATTTTATCAAGAAAAAAAAGTTTTGCTGCAATACATGAGTTGCTGTGAGAGCTGTCTTCTTAAAATTTTGTATTTACATGTTACAAGCCTACAAACTGAGGTGCATAGAGGCTTACATTACATATGAGAAGTATGTGTTGTTCTTGTGGTGTGATATATGCCCTACTACACCAAAACTCAGTCTCCTCCATCAGGAGTAGGAGCTCTTGGCTTTTTGGAAAGCACAGTGCAATCAACCAGAATAGTCTTCCTGCCTTTGCAAGAAGTTCTGCTGGTGCTGCCTTACGGTGCCATCAATCTTGGATCAAAGTGGATAAAAAAATAAAATAATGTATAATAAATAATATATAATAAATAATATAAATATATAATAAATAATATAAATATGATATGAATATGATATAAATATAATATAAATAATGTAAATATATAATAAATAATATATAATAAAGCAACAGGGTTGTAATGGCAACCAGGATGGTTTCAGGAATTGCTGTTCTCCAGAAGGTAGTTGTGATTTCCTTCTAAATTTTTCTTTAAAATGTCAAAGCCTTTGAACTACAAATATTAATGCAGTCTGCTAATGCATTATTCTATCTTACATCTGTATATTACTCTGCATCTTAACCATGTGGATTTTTGTAAAAATCATTAGGTAACTTAAAATGTTCAAGCTTTTATTTAAAAATGGATAATATGCTTTGCCAATTCTGAAACAATTAAATGAGCCTGCTGCACAATGGGGGTAGAGTTCAGCTGGCAAGAATAACCCGTTTTTTCCGTGTGGTTTTGATGTTGACCCCTTACCTGACCACATCTAATAAATTCCAAAGGAAAAATAAAACACAGACGACATATTTCCCTTGAACTTCTTCCTGACTGTTGATCACGACAAATAAAATAATTATTCTCTCAGTGATCTGAAAAGAAAAGAAAACTATGAATTCAGTTAGCACCTTCTCTAACTGTTATTTCTGTGGCATTTTGGCAAAATAGGAAGCCGCAAATGGATAGTTTTCTTTACACAAAATTAGCAGTGAATATTTTGTTCCATGGCCTGCTTTTGTTCAAGGTCCTTCAGCAAAGAGAAGTGGACATGGCTGGCTGTAGCATCAAAGACCTGTTATGGTACATGTGGAAGTTGGCTTGCCAGAGGGGATGACTGGGTTTGTAGCCAAGGAAACCTGTGGGTGAGCCCAGGGAGGCTGTGGAAGCAAGAACTACTCCTGCTGCACCTGCCTACCTGGAGGGCTGGCAGGGATAAGCTCCCTTTCTTGCAGGCTGTGTGGGAGGCAGTAGGATACAGGGGGCCCTTCTTGAGGGGTGTCATATGCCAGAAAGTACTGATCTTACACTCCCAGACCTGCTCCTCATATCTTGGAAATCTGTGTCCCAAGGAATCTCTTTCAAGTAAGATTTACAGAAAAAGGAGGAAAAGTAGAATTACTTATCTTGCTTTCCATCTTATTCTTGGTTATGGGAAGTGGGTTTAAGCTTGTCACTTACGTGAATGATTGCCATAGTATTTATGTCCTAGCATTTTTCTAGTGGCTGAACTTTATCCAACCCACAAACGAAAAGATAAAGTGGATTAAACAGGCAGTGTCTCCATCTTAAAATAAATACTTTGGTAATATTAAAACTCAAGCAATTTTTTAAAAGTGTGTCTTTTTTGCAGCTTTCCTGACAATTTTCTAATAGTATCCATGCCCTGCCCTTCATCAGTACTCCAAGAGTTGTCAAGCTGTCCTAGAACAGTAACAATTCACTCTGATTTACAAATAGAGTATTTGAAAGTGTTGAAGGAGAAAACATGCAGTTGGCATGAATTGATGTAGTTTTATTAGGCTGGATTTTTTTACCCAATGCCATGTCTTCCATAAGGTACATTAGTTGTAATGATTTCACAAGTTGTGATGTCAAGTCAGTTAAAAGTTACAAAATTAAAGTGGATTACCAAGGTTGTTTTTTTAAGTATTGTTATTCTTCATTCCCCAGACCCCTACCTTAAACAAAGAATTTTGGCTCTCAGCAAGTTTGTCTGGTAGTTTTGCTACGTAATATTTACAGGTTCCTGCATGGACCATTCTGGCCACAAGCTCTCTTTTTTCACAAACCACATCTGTCAGATAAAGCAGCCTTCACTATTCAGCAAAATTACGTCAGAGCAATTTTTCATACAGAAAGAGAGCCTGTCTATCCCCCAGGGATCTGGTTCCTCACCTTGGAAAGCACTGAGGGGCCACAACAGCTTAAAGTGGTTTTCCTGTTTCTCACCCTCCTGTGACTATCATCTTTTGCTGCTGATCCCATAGGTCCCTAATTGAGGAACTGATTTTTAAAAAGGTCAGATGTTGGCAGACTTCTGTATAGATGGGTCAGGAAACAGAAAGTGAGAGCTAATATGCTTGTGTTTGTACACTGATGCTGAGGTACATGGCAAAAACATGGGGGAACTGGAAGTATTGATACAGATCTGAAACCAGATAGAACAGAGGTACAAGAAACATGGCAAGGCAACCATCACAAGAAGGAAATCAAAACAAAGGTAAAAGCAGTGTGAGCACTGGGTGGGATTGTGTGCTGGAGAGAACAGATAAAACAGGATCTGAGTTAAAATTGTTAGATGTAGAGTGGTAAAGAATGCAGCATTGGTGGTGTGGTTATTTTGTCACTGACCCTAAAATCAGACTTGAGATGTATAGAGAGAGTTCTGCATTATTTTTAATACAAGAGCAATTTCAGGGAATTGCCACAGGTAGTTGTGCTAGAGACCAAGGCTTCATCATGACAGTGAAAAGATGGACATGTTCTTAGAAGTCAGAGCTGGAAGATTTTCCAAATGGTCACTCACTTTTCAAAAAATGGCTAGGAGGAAATGTGATAGAAAACAGCATGGGGTAAATTGTTGGGATCCAATCCCATTTCAGTGAGAGAAAGGACAAGCAGTAGAAAGGTAGTTACCATTTCAAACTCCAGTTTGAAACTCCATTTTCAAATGGATGTGTGCTGGCCAGTGACAGAACAACTATGGAGACCCAAAATTCAGCCTTATAATCTGGAAGTGGAAGAAACTGTGGATTTTCTTCTGTCCCCAGGATACAAGCAGAAACATGAGGCAGTGAGAACCACCTCCCTGGGGTTCAGCAGATTTCCTCCATCAGAGATTCATATTGGGGAAGGGGAGCAATGGAGGCACGCAGCTTTGCTAATTACACATGAAGGGACCCAGTAATCAAACTATAAAGTATGTTAAGCACCTGCAAGAACAGGAAATTTGACATGGCACAAACTGGTCGTCTTGAGGTATTTTGTTCCTGTTAGACTGTGGTCTCAACTGGCAAGCAATGGGCTGCACAAAGCAGCCACCAGACACTAAGACTAGAAGGATGTGGCCTTGGTCAGGAGCACATTTGTGGGGCAGGACACACAGCTGGCTGCTCAGGACAATTTTGATATCCCTGTGAGGACAGATAGCAGCATCCTACCTCTTTCTCTGCATAAATCAGCAGGTTGCCTGTCTGCTTGCCTTTATTCTCTTTCCTTTCATAGCACTCCTGGCATTAGGTAACCCACACAGATCAAAGACAAATGCAGAGGTTAGTCAAAGGCTGAGGATATTTTCTGCAAGAGGCAGGGTGCTTCTTGGAGAAGAGTAGTATGTTTTGATATTGTGTTGATATATGTACACACATATCTGTATGCATACATACATACATGGAGTCATGTACATTTATAAATACACACACATATACACACGTAGATAAAATGCATGTGCTGCTGCTCAGCTGTGGATCATTTCCTGTATGGATCATCTGTCCTTGCATGAATGAAGATGTGATATTCTCTGTGACTATTCTCGTGCTTTAAATAAAAAAATAAAGCACAAAACTACAAGTCCTATGTTTTCACATTCATAAAAAGGAAGTATGAGCTGACATATCACAAAGCATAAGTGTAGTGTTTTCACTTTTCATTCCTCCTTTAAAATCAAATTGGAATTTCCTTCCTTTTCTGACACTGATCTCTCACAGGATACAGCAGGTTCTGTAGGGTGATAGAAGTTTCTGCAAGGCAGACTGAGTTTGTTAATCAAGTAAGCAAAACAGAGCAAATTTGGCTAGAGAAAATAGCACATTCAGTTCCATTTTTTAATAACATGACTGTGCAATTTCATACTCAGTACCTGAAATGCTTACATAGTTCTTCAATTTAGCGTATATTAACAAAAAAAAACCAGCAGAAGAAAGTGAGAAAAGGGCCACTAAGTATTTAAAGTTAAAAATATTTTTTTTATCACAAAACTATAGTATGTTGCTTTTGGTTTGGTAAATCCAATTTGTTTGCACAGAATGAAGAACTGCTCTTTGTTTCACAAAAGCACCAGTCTTTTCTTAGACCTTTCCTCTCTCCTCGCTATGGTACAAGTCCTTTCAGCCTTTACTCTCTAGCCAGACTAACACATTTCATTACCTTCTGTTATGGTGGTGGCAATGACATATGACATGTTCTCCTGCCCTCCTCCAATTATTTAAGGTGTAAATGCCCTGAGAGACATCTCTTTCCACCAGCTTTGTGACCATCCCCTGCCTCACCTTACCCCAGCACATCCATCACACAGGACTCATCTTTCTCTCATGGTGAGTTGGCCTTGACCTACCTTGCTCTTTTCAGGTGGCCTGAGACTTTGTCCCTCAATGAGTTTTTCCCGAAGACTCCTCTGAGTTTGTTTTTCCACTAATTGTATCATGTATCTCAAAGTGTTTTTCTTAAAGGCTACTAAACTACAACAAATGCAATAGGCAGAAATCTTTCACTCAAGGATTCATTTACGTCTTGTGTTTGCTATAATGCCTACAAAACAACCTGCCACCACGAGGCCCTTTCCCAGCTTGCTTTATTCAATGTTAATTTATGCCTCCACCCATGCACTTCCCTGACATTGCCTGACCTACCTGTTCTCTCATCCTAGTGATCACCCCAAGTGAACTTCACTGTTGATGTGCATGCATATGCCTGTTAATGATGGATGCATACAGGGGTATGTTTTAAGCTCTGAGTAGGAATAGGTGATGGGAGCACAGAACCAGACAGCCCCTCTCAAATTCGTGCACCTTTATCAGTGCCCTGACTGCGCAAGAGTCTAGAAAGCTGTAGTAAGGTAAACATCTCTTAGCCAACTGTCCTTCCCTTGTTCATTGTGAAAAATATACCTTTTTTCTTCCTAAGAGGCAGTGAATAAAGTGTTACGAGGCATGTGGGAGTAGTGGTGGCGCATAGCTGCTTAACCTACACTCGCAGCACAACTGGTAACCCACGTGACAGCAGAGTCTCCACCAATGAGCTCACGTATCTTGTTTGGACAGCATGAGGCTGCTGCTAACATCAAGGGAAGAGAGTTGTTTATGGTGAGAGTGCAGATGGGGAAAGAACCAAGTAAGGATCCAAAACTGTATTTGGTGTGAGGCGAACACTGAGAGCCACAGTGCCACATGGTTCCCTGAGCCGCCTCTCCCTGTTTTCCAAGAGAGCAACTGCACAAACCACACTGCCCAAGAAAGGTCACTGTTTTCTTGCTCAGAATATCCGTTTAATACTAATGTCATTTGTGGCAACAAAGAATAGTGTTTGTGCAGGCCTCCCTGATCTCTGCCTTGTATAAGCCTGGATAGGAAAGAAACAGACTATGTCAGGGCTGGGGAATGTGTAAACTCTGTCAGGGCAAGGCTTGCTTTAATGACTAAGAGCAGGGTGCTCTTCTTTCCAAGACATGTGAGATTTGTTACAGGTCATACTAGATAGGAGTCTTCTTTCTCTCCTAGATTAGCATCAAAGCCTGTGGATTTAGGCAAGGAAAGGCACTTCTTTACATTTTGATGGATTTGCTACCATACTTGGGGAGCATTGTAAAGAACAGAGATCTGTATCAGTCAATTAGTTAATTAGTTATTTAGACAGTTAATGAAGACTTGAGAAGAGGAACATCTTCACCCATGAACATGTCATTTGACAAAAATGGACTATCCAGAAAACGAAAAACATAACTAACCACCCTTGGTCTTCTGCCTTCTGACTGCTGAGAGAAATAGGAGTTTCACCATTACTCAAATACTAAGGATTGAAAAGGTTTGAAGGTAAATTCAAGTAATCATTTTCCTTTTGCATTAAGAAAAAAATAACAAAACCTGATATTAGCACCCAAAAGGAAAAATAAAAAATAGCGTGGTAAGAAAATTGTCAGACTATCATCATGCTTTCTGCTATAGCATCATGTGATGTTTTGGCTGGTTTTCTGCCTTCAGCTGAGCATATGACAAACTACTAGGGGAAAAGACCAGCTTGGTTAAACAGAGAACTTACTGGAAGTCAGGGAAAAAGAGGAGAGTGCATCCCCTCTGGAAGGAGGGGAAGATAACTTGCGGGGACAATAGGGATGCTGGGAGAAACTTAGAAGGACCAAGCCCCTGGAGTTTGGTTACTGCAGTTGGCCACTGACCCACATCTGCTGGTGGCCACTCATCTGGACATTTTCTGGGTCCATGCTGGGGACCAAGCATGGAGTACTCACTATTCATTTTTACTCAAAAAGAAAAAAGTTGACAGGAGAGTTCTTTCCCAATCAGCCCAGTTCTGAGGAAGCAATTCCTGCAGATAGGAAACTACCAGGAAACCAGGCTGTCTAAGGAAGGGTGCAGGAGCAACATTCAGGGTAGGTCAGCCTGGGCTTGTCCCCAGGGGCAGCCATGGCTGATGTGTGTTGATCATGAAAGGAGAGCTTTGAAAACCAACTTACCTGCAAAAACCTGGGGAGGAGATGGCCTTTGTCAATGCCAATGAGAATGTGCAGGATCTCCAATACAGATAACAATTGGCAAAGGCGCATTACAAGTCCTATGGAGTGAAACGTGTCAGCCAGTGAATCTAAAGGCAAAATTAAGAGGAAGATTAGAGGATGGTTATACAGTTAAAGTCTGGAGCAACCACTGGGTTTGCTTTTACACTATCATCACTGGAGATGACAAGAAATAAATGTCACACAGTACGAAACTTCTGGGTAGCAGAAGAAATGCTTCAGGGAGTGGAGGAGGCAATCCACTCTGTGTGTGTGGCTCTGACACAGAGGCAGGAAGCTGAGAAAAGAATTAAATTCCCTGTACTTAAAGCATGGGCAAACATTGTGTGGGATGTGTTGGTTTAGAGATACTGCTTTAGGGTATTTCTAAATAGGAGAAAATGTTGAGGAAATGCATAAGGAATTTCTAAACACTAAAAATTGTTGAGTTCCTGCCTGTATCTGCACTGCTGAAAACAAGTAGTCCAGAAAGTACTCATTTTATATGCCTACAACTGTCCACCATCATAAGTAATTTTAAATTTCCAGTCACTAGTTTTCTATTTTTGTGTCTTAACCCCAGGCAACAGAAAGAGAAATATATGGTAATGTTTTTGGAGATAGAGAGTCATGTGTAATAACCACAAAGATATTCTCTCCTGGTGGCTTCAGTAAGTTTAATATTTGCCATAATGACTGGACCTAGTCATTAAGATTTATGCCTAATTCAAATGTTACTAGCATGCCACTGAATATTAAAGTTCATTAGCAAAACAAGAGCTTCATTTCCAGTGTGACAAGGGTAGAAGACAGGCACAAGTAATTTGTTCAGCCTTTTTAATTGAGTGCCTTTCTGGTTGAATTACAGTCCCTGGTATTGGACATACACATGTTCATAATCTTAACTTTATCTCTAATTTGATATCTCTGTGTGTCTGTCATACCGCTTAAAATGTCCAAGGAAAATAGAGGAGGAGCCTTACCTTTTCCAAATGTCATGAACCTGATGATCATATTTGTAAATATCCAAGAATGTCCACAGAATTGCATTAAGTCATACACAAACAGGTACATGTTCATGGTAAAGCTGTGGAAAGTGAAAATAATAAACTATATGACTTAAAACAATATTGTAAGAAATTGCACCCTCTCTGGACTTGTCAATAAATCAAAGGAAAAGAGCTGAAATTGAGAGCAGCCCTGAGGAGAAGGACTTGGGGCTGCTGGTGGATGGGAGGCTGGACATGACCCAGCCATGGGCACTCACAGCCCAGAAAGCCAAACGTGTCCTGGGCTGCATCCAAAGCAGCGTGGGCAGCAGGGCCAGGGAGGGGATTCTGCCCCTCTGCTCTGCTCTGCTCTGCTGAGAGCCCACCTGGAACCCTGCATCCAGCTCTGGGGTCCCAGCACAGGAAGGACATGGAACTGATGGAGAGAGTCCAGGGGAGGATCAGAGCAAAAGAGAACAAGATGATCAGAGGGATGGAGGACTTCTCCTGTGAGGAAAGGCTGAGAGAATTGGGACTGTTCAGCCTGGAGTAGGTTTCAGGATGACCTAATTGTGGTTCTTCAGTACCTGAAGGAAACTTAACAAGATGGAGACTTTTTACAAGAGCATAAAGTGACAGGACAAGGGAGAATGGCTTTAGACTGAAAGAGGTCAGGGTAAGATTAGATATTAAGGAAAGAGTCTTTAGTGTGAAGGTGGTGAGGCACTGGCACAGGTTCCCCAGAGAAGCTGTGGATGCCCCATTCCCAGAAGTGTTCACAGCCAAAAAAAGGATGGTGTTCTGAGCAACCTGGACTAGTGGAAGGTGTCCCTGCTCATGGCAAGGGCGTTGGAACTAGAGGGAGCTGAATGGATATTAAAAATTCTCAATGTCCCTTCCTTTGTATTTTCCAAATTCTTCCTGCATTGGCTGGCTAGAAAATTGTTGTTTTTGCAGTTCTTAAGGTACTTAATCTTGACTAAACAGGGAGTAACATTTGTAAACACAGCCTCACATTAGTGTTTTGGCAGTGTGGCAGCTGTTGCACATTAGAACACATCATCTTTAAAATATACCAGTGACTGCTGAAATGTGTACAGACTGCTGACATTAATGGAGGGCCCCATATTCCCCAGGGAGTGTAGGGATGTGGTGCTGGGCAGCAGACAGACCCTGGCCCAGAGCTGCAAGTGGCACAGCTCCCTCCCCTGCTGAAACTCTCCACTGTGAAGAAACAGCCCTGATGTGAGACTGCATCACCCTTTTCAGCCTACTTTGATAATCCCCACACAAAAGGTACCTAAGACCAAACAAAAGCTTTTCACAGAAGCAAAGAAATCTAAAGAAACTGAAAGGTGATTTCAGTGTGATAAAAGGAAGTTGAAATGTAACTTTTCACCTAGGTCCTTCTCATCCAAAGGCTGACCTCTTTACCTACAGAAACAGAAGCGGGCTGAAGATAACCTATTTCCCTGTCCCAACAGCTCTGTGTCACAACACAAAATTCAGGCATCTGCTTCTATGTGAAATGTGAAGGGCAGAAGAGATGGTCTTTATTTAGATCCTGTGCTCCCATCGGTTCACAGCAGGGATGACTCCACATTTCACTCCCAGAACCTGCTTCTGCAGCACTGTTGCAGACAAAACACAGACTATACATCAGGTAGGGGTTCAGTCTCTGAGCCTGCCTCAGACTTGCTGGCTAATCTTCCAAACCTCCCTTTGCCACCCTGGTGCCTGACCTGCTGCCACATCTCTCCCTTGTAGTGTGATTTGCTTTAAGGTGTTCAAGTTTCTGTCATTTGAAGGCATTGTGGGGAGGGAGGGTGGTCACAGCACGTTTCATTACTCTGCCTGCACTGATGACAGGCGAAAGAAACAAACATAGCTCTTGCAGGAGACACAGACCCAGAAGGCTGCACTTGCTGTCTGCTGTTTTAATTGTTACTTTCACCTTATTTACTGTGGCTGATTTCATGCCAAATACATTGAGATGCTAGGGATGCACTTATCATATGTAATATCAACCTTGCTTAGCAGAAAACTTATCTGCTTTCTCTGTGGGCTCAAAACCCGGAAAACTAGATGAAATGTAAGAAATATCAGAACTAGCACACACAGCAAAGATTTTATCATTTTAGTTGCAAAGCCTGATGCATTTCCTTGGGCAGAAATTTCACAAAGTGTAACTGTTGCATTTTATTATTTTTATCACAAAGGTCTTCAGTGTGTCTCTTTGGTAGCTACCATCCAAGGCAAGCACGGAGGTAGGTGCCCTCAGTGTCTGAAGGGTGGTCAGGACCATGCTCCCCCACGAGCTTGGTGACAGCACAGCAGTGGCACCCAGATCAGGTCAGCCCTTGCCCCATCTGTGTGTCCCTTGCAGGGTGACAGGACGAAGGCCACACTCAGGTTGCTCTCAGGGCTATCCCACATGGAGGATCCCACCCAGGCCTGCGTGCACAGAGCACTTTCCTGCCCCTCAGGACTCCTGTGCTCTGCTGCTTTCCCGTGTGCCTGTGCTGGCTGGCCACACATGAGGAACCAGCCCCCACGCTGAAACCAGAGGGCAATGTTCCCTTTTTTTTTTTTTTTCCCTCAGCAGACAAGATCTGCTAGAAAATTCCCTCAGCTGACATAGTTTCCTTCTAAGTCACATTAAGTCATGTTGGTCTGAACTTCTGTGTCTTCCCCTTCCTACCCCTGACAAGCTGCAAGCCCTGTAGTTCAGGAAGAAGAGAGCTGCTGAGTACAGCTGCTGTCCTTTTCACCCACATGCCACCCACTGTTTTTTCCCCTCTCCTGTTTGCATTTGAGCGGTCTGTGTCACCAGCACTCAAGAAGTATTACCTGTTGCAGGGTCGGATTGCTGCTGCTGCTCCTGAGTTTTCTCCTTTTTCCTCTCTGCAGCTGCAACAGCTGTTTGTTAGGAGATCACCCCTCCTCTTCCCTCTTACCCCACCCCACGACGTCACCACATGTAGCACTAAGCAGGAACAGCACTGCACTTCCCGAGAAAGAAATTTTTATGCCCAAATACTTCCACTGCATTTGCCCGTACCATCAGTCAGCCCAGCCCAGCCCAGCCCAGCCTAGCGCAACCTAAACCTACTTTACCCTAACCTAACCTAGCTTAATCTAATCTAAATTGGTTTCTTGCTGTTGTACCAATAAGCTAGTCTGTGAATCCCACTAACTTTATTTCTTAACCCAGAGCAATGTTTTGAAATATTACTGGTGAGAAGAAATGCAAAATTATAATGCTTCTTGTATGCTTAAATCATCAACACTACAACAGTGCTATTGACTCCATCAAATAATAAGGAAGGATGGGAGCACACCCATCCTTTAAATTATTTCAGATAGAGGAAAGAATTTTCCACTTATTATATAGAAATGTTTTACTTATTATATAGAAATGTGTGGGTTTTCATGCCCCTGTGAAATTTGGACACTACTTGCAGAGTGAAAATATGTGTTCATCCTAGTTTACTTCTGCCCAAGGTGTCTGGGATATCCCAGCATAAATCAGATGAAGAATACCCTAACTTGTTTATAAAGTCCCTTCTGCCAATAAGTAAGTTTCACCACAGGCATTCATGTTGAAATCACACCCCATCCTCCAGTGAGATTTGAAATCTGATGCTGTAAGTGCAGAGCACACTGAAGATATAATAAGCATGGGATGTTGTGTGTAGGCACAAAATGCTGGAGGGTAAAATGTCCCTTACTGGGTCTCATCCCTGTTGCAAGTGGCACTGAGCTCCTGGCAGGACCATGCCTGTGGTGTCCTGGAGAGGTGTGAAATGCCTCCCTGGCTAGTGAATTCTTTCCTGGCAGGCACAGTGGGATACTGTGTTTTCCATGGTTATGTCTCCCACCTAAGACCTGAGCACAAGAGTTGTACAGCTACGACTGGCTTTCCTGCCCTATGGCAGCTTACTTTTGCTGATCCAGAATCATCTTCTTCTAGGCCAAAGAATTCCTTTCTTTCTCAGGAGGAAATAATATATCAGTGTTAAATAGAGGGTCAAGCAATCAAGCATACCACTGTTGAAAGGCCCACCCATGAACTGCTTACTCACTCCCCTCTGCAGCTGGACAGAGGAGAGAAAATTTAGCAAACGATTCATGGGTTGAGATAAGGACTGGGAGAGATCCCTCAACAAATACCACCATGGACAAAACAGGCACCACTTAGAGATATGAAGTGAACTTACTACTAACAAATCAGTGCAGGATAAAGAGAAGTAAAATAAGTCCTTAAAAAACCACCTACCCTCCACCCATCCTTCCTTGCCAGCTGTACCTCCTACCCAGCTGGCACAAGGAGACAGGGAATGGGTGTTATGTCTGTTCATCACCTGTGGCTTCTCCTGCTGCTCAGGGAGAGGGAGTCCTTCCCCTGCTGCACTGCAGGGTCCCTCCCACAGCAAACAGTTCACTGAGAGCTTCTCCAACGTGGCTCCATCTCATCAGCAACAGCTCCCTCCAAACTGCTGCAACGTGAGTCCATCCCACAGGCAACAGTTCTCCCAAAAGTGCTGCAGCCTGGGTCACTCTTCCGTGGGGTGCAGTGCTCCAAGGACAGGCTGCTCCAGCCTGGCAGCAGGAGCCCTCTCTCCACAGGCCTCCCACAGGATCACAGCCTCCTCCAAGGTATCTGCCTGCTCCAGTGTGGGGCTCCTCCACGGGCTGTGGGTGGATCTCTGCGTCCCTGTGGCCCTGCATGGTCACAGCTGCTTCCCCACGGGCTGCACCACAGCCTGCAGAGGAATGTGGGCTCCGGTGCCTGGAGCACCTCCTGTCCCTTCTTCTGCATTGACCCTGGTGTCTGCAGTGTTCTTCTCATACGTTTCCACTCCTCTCTTCTCTGGCCACAGTTACAACTCCACAACAACTGTTGTTTGATTTCTTCTTAAACCTGTTACCACAGAATCACCATTTCTAAGTGGCTCAGCCTTGGTCAGGGGTGCGCTCATCTTTGGATCCACCAGGGATTGGCTCTGCCGGACATGGGAAAAGCTTCTGGCAGCTCCTCACAGAAGCTGTCCATACAGCCCCCTCTGCTACCAAAACCCCAGGCCATGCAAACCCAATACAAGGCCACCAGCGAGGGCTTGCAGGCTGGATTCCACTTTGGATCCATGGTGGTGAGCACCCCTGGCACAGCCTGGTGAGAGGCAGGGGCAGCTGGGGCAGCTGCATTTGACTGGTGCTGGGGAGGTGCTGCCCAGGAGAAGCCACAGGTGATTTTGAGGGCTTTCCTTTGGCAGCAGTGTGGCTCTATAGAGTCAATGCTCATTTGCTACTGAGAAAAATATCTCCTGAGATGGTGGCATGTGAAAAGAGTGATGTTGTCCTCCAAAGGGAATGATGTTGGTGCCTGCTTCATGATGAGGAATGAAGGGCAATGAGTAGAGAATCCATTTCAAAGGTGTACTTCTGACCTGAACTATAATGCTCTTATTAACCCACACATTTGAGCGGCAACGCACTGCGGGGATGGAGCCAAGGTACAGGGCTCATCAATCAATCATTGCATAGATATTCAAGTTCTCTTTGGGAAATGTAGAATACAATTCTGCCGGTAGCTTGTAGTTGATCTGGCCAATCAGAACCTAATGCTAGGCCTTAGTACAAAGAATCCCTCTCTAAATTCAAGAGTTTTTCCTGCATACAACTTTCACTTGAAGACATGTGTGAGGTCTTTTTAGCTGTGTGATTTGCAGTGGTGTTTTTGTAGTGTGATGAATACAAGAAAGTAACAGGTAAGAGCTTTTATTAGACTAGATAGAGTGGGAGGGACAGTTGGAGACACTTCTAGGCACACAGATTTTGACAAAGGCTTTTATGCTTAAAACATTTAACACTTTTGTATGCTGCAAAGACATTAAGAGGAAAGGAAATACCACATAACACTGTTTGAACACATATTAACTGCATATGGGAACAAGAGGGTAAGTCATGGCAAAAAACCCTACCTTTTAATTTGTGGGAAATGAACTTTCTTCTCCACTCCAGTTATTCTCTTGAGACTAACTTCTGTCTAGAAACCCAGCATCAAAAAACTATTTGTATTGCTGCTGCCATCTCTTAAAACAAGCTTTATGACTGCTCCTCTTATGATAAGACCAAGTCTCACAGGTTTTTAAAAATATAAACAGTTTTTAACTGCATTTGGTTTCCCTGAGTTTTAAAACACATGCAGTTTTTAACTGATTTCATGAGGTAGGGAAAACACATTCTATCTGGGCACGGTGCTTGTGCCAGGAATCTTTGCAAGGGGGTGCTTTATGTAGAAAGTTAATGGCAATCCTGAAATGCTTCATGTGATGTGGAAAGAATTTCACTCTCTTCAAACAGGAAACATCACCAGGCTAAAACATCTGTTCCTTTTATGCACAGCTTTTGTTTCCAAATCCTTGCTATAAAACCAATATGCAAATGTGTTTTTAAGAAAAGAAAACATGTGTCTCAAAATTAATTTTCAATGTTCCTGTTAACATTATATGTCCCTTCCTCCATTATTAGATTTTTTGGGTCTGAGAATTCAAGCCTGCGTTGGCCAGTGGATTATGCTATTTAAAGCACTGGTAAATCACATTTCTGAAATGTGTGCTTAGCTGTAAACACACGCTCCCATGCTATTCATCTCAGTTAAAGTAAACCCTGGGCTGCCTGGGGGCCATGGGGCTGATGTGGTGCTGCACCAGCCACTCTTACTTCTCACTAGCCAGTGGAGGTATTTGCACAGTGCTGTAGCATGCTTGTGTTGTGTGACCGTGACTGCTATGGAGGAAAGGAAGGCTGTGTGGAGGCAGCAGAGAAGCAAAGCCATCTTCACTGCAAGCCAGTAATAGGGAAAAGTGTCAGTGCTTTTGTCTGTACTCTCAAGCTGGGCAAAAGAGGAAGCAGCAGCCGTGCCATCTTCATGCCTCTCACACCCAGGAGATTTTATAAACTCAGCAGAGACCCTGGCTTGCAAACAGGTCCTACCTCACCAGAGCTGACTTGCTGGCATCATCTTACAGAGTGAGTCACATCGAAGTTCCTGGCTGCTTTAGGATGAGAAGTGCTGTACTGGGGGAGGCACCCATTGTGCCACAAGGGTCCACGAAACAGATACACACCAGGCAGGGAAGTTAGCTTATCAGGTGAAAATGACGTTTGGAAATGCTTTTGGGGAAAAAAGATGATCCCAGCCAGCCTGTTCAGCTCTGTGCATCCTTTTGCATTTTGCCACCTTTTTCTGTCCAGACATCCCAAAATTTCACTTGGAGAAGATGTGACAGTCTTACCCTCCTTACTTGTCAATTCCTGTGAGTCTCTGAGGGAGCAGGTCAAATGGCCTCTAGATTGACCTGTGTACTCATAACCAGCTCCTCAATTCTATAGGAATATGCTGATTCAGGGGATTCATTTTCAAGCACTGATTTCAAGCATTGAGCCTACAATATTACCCTAATCCCCAGGCTAAGGTAAACAGCAGAAAGCTACTGACTATCTTCTCTGCATAGGATAAAAATGCAAACCATTGTGTTTCTGTAGCACAGCTTTAATCCTGTTTTTCGTTAAAACCTTTCCACATGGAAGCAACTTATTTTTATGATGCAAAGGATGACTTTTTAGGCTGATTATTATAACCTGGTTTTACTGTTCTTAGGGGATCTGAATCTGCATATTCAGGGACATATAATCTGGTTTTTTAGGGTAATAATTTTCTACAATTTATTTTTCTTTCAGGGAGCTGTGTAAATAGCATCTCTCATTTTCCATTAAAAAAAAACTGGCCTTTATCCTTCATCACGTCCTTCCTTCTCATTCCCAATTAACATCTTTCCAGCAGCATGGGAAATTCACAGGTTTTGCTTTGGAGGCAGTGAAAATATTAACTAAATATCAAAGACATACCCGATTTTGACATGATTCGTGTTTCTGCAGTATCTGCAGCCTCCTAATATATTAGCCTCCTATATATATTAGCCTCCTAATCCACTGCTCTCAGTTTCGTTGCTGGATGAGGCCCACAACCCCATCAAATAAGTTTCTGCAATAATAAAGAGGAATTACTGCTAGATGGGCTGGGAGATTTCACTTTATTGAAGTGTTAGTCCTGACCAAGTCTCTTATAACAGAAGTTGTGATGATAGCTTCTGACATTCTCTAGGAATTTAATGGTTTGCAGAAATACTGAACTGTGGGGAACTGGGAAGGAGAGGGAGATGTGCCCCATTTTTCTTTAAAAATGAACAAACAATCAAACAAACAAACAAACCAAGAAGAAAAAAGAGAAAGCAAACTAAGTGTTTAATATCTTGAACTACTTATAATAATCAGTAATCATGTCCAACATAAATCCTTTTAAAGTACAAGTGAGTAGCTCTGGCACGATTTAATACTTGTCACAAGGACAACACTGAGTTCCACGGCAAGCTTATTTTTAATTATTAAAATATTAAAGTAATATAATCTCAAGAAAAAATCTGTTATGGCCAATGCAAGGTTTTCCCAAAAAGTGGAGACTAGAACAGAGTACAACTCAATCCAAAGAGACTTTAAAAGAAAGTATATTAATTGATTAAAGAGAGAGCAGCATTTTGAAAAATAGTTGAAGTCAAATAGGCTTTATTATTTTGTTGAAGTAAAGCTTTCTGTTTTATATAAATATGTCTGTCAAGATATTTCCTTTCTGGGAATTGTAACACACAGTACTCCAGTTAAATCCAGAGGAAGTTGTGCAGGTTCTGGTCTACCAAGATAAGAAACTTAAGGAATAGCATAGACAGTAAAAGTTATAGTGAGTAGATGTGTTGGTAACTGGTGTGCAGGGGCCAGATAAAGCTAATTGAAATCTCAGTAGCTGATCTCCTGAGTGTGAATGTTGGCTTTGCAAATGCACTTCCATGCTTTAACAGTTATTTTTTAGAGGGGAATGTTAATTATGTTTACTTTCACATGTTCAAAAACAAATTATATTATTCTCTTAGAACACTGAATTCCTCATTGATGAAGGTAACATGGTTTTAGGATTCTTACTGTGAGCACTTGGGCTCAGCAAGGTTGGTCCTAGAAAATGCACTAACCTTGGAGCCTCTTGTGTAGAGAACTGAGGCAGGACATGAATTTCCCTGTGCTCATCTGCTCATCGCTTGCCATTGCTTATTCTTCACCTCCACTGAAATGAAACCAGTGAGCTACCAGTTCACATGAGATGGGATCTTCAATTTTGAAGTCATACAGAGAGAAAAATAATTAATTCAGGACACAACTAATGAAGAGCCTGAATGGTGTTTAGAAGCATTGTGGGGTTGGCAGTCTGTGGCTGCAGAGGGGTGGCCCCACAGCAGCACTGCAGTTCCCCTCTAGTTTGCAGGCTGGGCTGTGGTACTAGGAAGGGTGAAGGTTGAGAAGAAATACTGTCTTCACATTTCCTGACAGATGATTGCTCCTCTGGGAACTCTCAGCATTGAAAAAGCCTTTGCACCTTCCTGAGTATATCATGATGTAAGAAGTGTGGAAAATTTTGGTACAAATGACTCATATCTGCCTATATGAGGATTAGAAGATATTTAAATATTAAAAAGCAACCACCTTCTTAGAAATTATCAGTTGCAATCTTATTTGCTTTGTTCTCTTATGTATATTGTTTTCCTTTGCATTAAGTTTCTGAAGCAAAGTAAATTCATTCTGTCAGTAACAACTGAGAACTGACACTTTCTTTCAGGATTTACTCTGTCTTTGTCACCCTCATTTCTTCGTCTTCTCTCTGATTGCTCCCTGGAAGAACCCAGTGTTCCTCCACAACTGGGAGGGGGAAAACAGATTAGGGCTAGCCCTAACAAGGGGCAGACTGGGCTGGAAGGGGTGAGGACTGGCAGGATGTAGCAGTCTGTGGGCATTGTCTTCCCATGAGCAGTTCCTGATCCCTTTTCCTGCCCACAGCCCCAGCCTTGGTGTGGGTCTGCCTGCTCCACCACAGCCCCCCCTGTAACTTCCCCAGGGCTGATCTGAAGGACAAGTATCAAGGGCTAATCCTGGGTGATGGTTTGGAGAGTAATTTCCACAGGCTTCTGTCCCGTTTTGGGATTTTCTTCTGGTTTGGGTTTGCTTTTTTTATTTCCACAATTCAAAAGTTAAGTCAGAGCTGATGGAACAAGCCAAACTGATGGTCAAAGTGCTCTGAACAGCTGTAGTTGATAGTTAACTGAGCTTTGTGAACAATTTTTTCCAAAATAAAGTCTGGAATAAGCATTCTTCAGTTCTGCTGTAGCTCTTCTTAAATTTCATGGGGAAGACAAGGCTTTTGACCCCAGCCCCATAAATCTGTACTGGAAAGCTAACGCTGCATAGATGAAAACTTGCCATTTTTAGTGTCCCAAAAAGTGCAACACAGCTAAGTCCAGCACAACACAGATAAACAAGGTGCTGTGAGACTAGCCATGAGAACAGCCAGGCTGTGACTGGGACCTGTGCTGCACAGCACTGCTGTGTGAGCCTTGTGGAAAATTTATGAAACTTCTTGGCTTAGGATCAGTCCCTTCTTGGAAGGATTTTGTTTCATCGATGCTAAATTTTCCATGGGGATTTGAGACTTCACATTTACTGTTTTATTAATTTCGATTTGAAAACAATGTAATGTATTTGCCTCATCTAACTTCTAGAAAAATGCTAACTGGAAGAAATACCTGAGGGTTTCAGCTAGCTGGGGGCATAATGCACAGCTCCCCTGGTAACACAATGGCAATGAAATATGTATTACTCCAAAATGTTACAAGGGCAAGATGAGGAGAAATGATCTTCTGAATCTCCATCTTTCTTACCTTACACTTAAGAATCCTTACCTTTCTTGAAAGTAAGAATTAAAAAAAAGCCATATTGGCTTGCAATTTTCTTTTTCCTTTTTATTTTTTCCATGACTATGACTATTCCAGGGTTCCCATATTTAAATGTCTTCTAGATATTGTGTTAATACAAATGATTTCTGTTGCCTCACAGCTGGCCAAAAAGTAATTGAAATCAAGTGTTTCTTTATGAGCTCCTGTCCATCACCTCTAATCTTGGTTTCTATAAGAATAGCTAATTTTTCTTTCAGTTCCCTTCCGTGGACCAATAGCACTTTATTGATAGGCATGCTCATAAAGACCTGAAATACCGTCTTGCCAAAACACATGTTCATTCACCTAAAATTCTTACATTTGTCTCTAATTTCACTTTGCCCTCTAGTGTCCATTCTGATTTATGCCCACACTGCAAAGTACTGTGTTGATTGAAATACATCAAAACAGATTTTTATTTGATTAGGAGAGTTTTGAGGACAACTATGAATTAAAAAGAAAACTTAATGATACAAAAGTTTCTGAACAATTAGTGGGCCATAAATGAACATATTCCCATTGCAACAAGTTAGGCAATAAAAACTGGAATCCCTGACAAGAGAGCAGCTGAAAAATATTTCATGCTATTTTCCAAATTTCTGTAAAAGTAAGACCATTTCAATAACAGTTTTCTGCATTGCAATAGTCACCCAAGGACATCAGAACTAGAAGGGTAAGTAAGCTGAATGTAATTTTATCCTACAGGTTTGAAGAAGTACAAAGAACAAACAAGCAACAGAAATGAGATTTGAAACAGTCCCAGGGTGGGTCTGTTTCAAGTGCTGTTAGTTATGAAGCAAAGAAATACATATTTTTGTAATATTTGCAGCAGGGTGTTACTAAGTGGAAAAATTACTCTGATAATTTGCTCTGGTTTTTTTGGTCTTTTTTGTTGTTCTTGATCATGGGGAAGTTGCTAGCTTCTTTTATTTCTGGTATTTCAGCTTTATCCATAAGATCCATGTCTGCCATCTCTTCTTTACCTTGCATCCATGAGTGGTAGAGAGGAGAGTATGGACACCCTGCAAAAGAGACCTGTGTCATTGATATGACACCTGAGACACCATGCACCATCACTGCTGTTCTCTCCAGTCAGTTTTTTTGCCTGGATACACTTTTTATTATCTTCCCTTTCAATACTTTTTGGAATGGTTGGAGATCAGAAAAAGCTCTGAAGTTGTTCTTTAAAGAACAGCTCTGGCAATTTCAGCCCTCCAGGACTAACACCACCCTCTTCTGGGATTCACAGATATGCTCTCTCCTCAGCTTCATAGTGCCAGATCCAGAAGCCTGTGCCAAATGTACAACAGGGTGGCCACAGATAGATGTTTGTTTGGGTTTTTTTAAAAGTTTTTGGGGTTCTACCAAATTTTTAACTCTATTCTTTGGGTAAAAGAGACTTGATATACCTCTGTTCCCCTCACAGCAAATGATTAGGGAAAGCACACTGTTTGAAATGGACTTATCCAGGGACAGTTTCCCAAGGGCAAAATCCAGGCCCAGTTTTATTGCAAGCCGTTTTAAGGAATTTGATTATGTTGTAATTATTACTGAAGGCTGTGTGGTTTGGAAGGGAAATTAATTGGAGGGCTATATATCTGTATGGTTCCATTTGAGAGCAAAGGGAAAGAGGCATATTTCATGCAGCAATAAAGCACAGCACTGGGCCGTGATGTTTGAGGTTGCAGTAGCCAGGATGAATATACTCATGAGCAAGTAGAATGTGCCACAGACAGATCTGGCTTTAGGATATTTTTACATAGAAAAGTTACTTCAAATAATCTTATGAAAAAAATCGAAGTGAATTGGAAACACTGCAGGAAGGAATAAAACCCTTGCCCCCAAACAGTTAGAGGCAATGTATTTAAATTTAAAGTAACATTGTCCAATTGGGAAGTTACTTCAAAAGCCATAACTACTGCAAAAAAATGTATTATGTTGACAAATCTTTCTAGAATTACTTTACGTCTTTGAACAAAGCAAATGTTAGAATTACTCAAATGTAAAAAAGTTACTTGCTTGGAAAAGAGGATACCAACTCGCAAAGAAAAATGCATATTCTCAACCTAAGTCAGGATCACTTAAATAAGCAGTGTACTACTTTATCTTTGATTGCAGTCTGCATCAGTACAAATCTAGCAATTCCTGTAAGGTGTGGGATGTGTATTTCATTCACAAATATGTGATTCTCTACTTGTAGGTGAAATAGAGATGAAAGGTAGCTGCATGTTTTCTCAGCAGAAAACACCATAAGATGTCACTTTCTGTCAAAGGCTGCAATATATTCCTAGGGAGTAACCCTCACTGAAAATTCTTATGGACTAATTTATAGCTAGAGTAGACAGCTTACTTACTAATGAAACAAATTAAATTACATTGAACAATGCATTACATTTGCAAAATTAAATTTCAGAAGCATTATTTAAATACAATAAATATTAACTAGAGCACTGCCACAAGATAGATCATAGAACAAATAATAAATGTTATTTATAATATTTGATTATTAATATTATAAATTATGTGAGATTAAAATCTTTGTACCTTAGTTTTTAAGCTTCCTTGTCACCTTATCAATCAGTTGGAGACATCTCCTCATTTCTGCGCGGCTGATCTCCCAAGAGCACAGGTCGTGTTGTTTATCTTTAAGAAAGCAGTCTATTTTTTGGAAGTATTTTTTCAATTTCAGCCTGCTGACTTCTTTACTCCAAAAGTGTTGGGTGTGCTTTTCAATTACACATGCCTCCAATTGCTCAATTTGCAGATAAAGTGTGTTTTGGAACTGATCCAGTACTGTTCGATCCCAAGCAGCTAGAGTCAGATTTTTGCTAAAAATGTAGAAGATATGTTGGAGGATCTCTTCAATGGCAACTCCAACAGTCTCTTTCTGCCTGCGCTGCAGAACCTGCGTAGGAAATCTGAAGGACATTTTCTCTCTTAGACATTGTTGGGGAAACTCTTTTCCCATTTTATCCAAGAGTCGCAGGCTGTTCTCGATCACTTTTCTTTGCTGCAGAGGGAGGTGGTTGCACTGAAGACTGGAGATGATGGTGATGCTTGACAGTATGAGGCCAATTTGGATCAAGCCAAAAGCATTCATGATAAGGACAAGCTCTAATGTTCCTCCTTTCCTGTGAATAAATTCTGACTGCTATGCTGGTTGCTTTGAAGTTATTTGTAGACTCCCATTTCTTCAAAATCTTGACATTTAATTATTCTGTAGGAGAAGTTGTCTTTCATCATTTGTTGGTTTTTAAGGTTTTCCCCCCTGTGTATGCTTCTGCAACACTTTCATTTTCTGCTTTATGACTTCATAGTCTTTTTCTTGTTCTGTTTTGCTACTTTGTTTTTTTTTTCTCAGATGGGTATTAGAATATTTATATATATGTTAGATTATTTTTTCTCTTTACTACTAAAATTCTATAGGATGTATAATGAGAATCCAAAATAAGGAGTTACAGAAACACTTGTTTTCTTAATATTCTAGGAGTAGAAGAATATGCTGAAATAAAGTAAATTTTCAATGATTGGTCAGGGACCTGCTGAATATTACTGCCATCTTGTCTCCTATAGTATGATTTATACTTCCAAGCTTCCATTCAGCTTTCTCTACCTATGTTCCTCCAGGAAAAATGTTTTATTTCTCCTCGCTATTATTTCTTATGGATATATATTATTAGAGTGTCTGTGTGTGTGTCTGTGTGTCTGTGTCTGCATCTGTGCCTGTGTGTGTGTGTGTGTGTGTGTGTGTGTGTGTGTAAGAATGTGTGTTAATATGTGGGTTTTTCATACATAAACACTGCTAATTAAATGAAGCTTTGATCTCACTTAGACACAATAAATGCCTTGCAAATACAAACACACTAACATGGGAAGAAGTTAGGTACTTGAATGAAATACTCTTTTTCCCTCATATGAGTAACTGAGCAATAATTAGTATCAATGCCAATTGAGTACAAGTCTGAATTCTGACAATAAATGGGAAGAGAATGAATAGGGAGGACAAAAGGTACAATTCAGCCGTTTGCTTTCCCATGCCATGTAACAGAGGTAGTTATGACTGTCACAGTACTTTGGGATAGATGGCCCATTTTTGATTTTTGGTGAAAACTAATCTTTAGATTTTTGGTGAAAGCTAATCTTAAACTGCCATTCTGTTGTCCCCCCTGTCTCCTGTGAATATTTACGTGATTAGAAAAGATGTAAGTCATACTGTCTGGATTAAGAGGTCAGATAAACTGTTTTTTTAGTCTGAAACCTGGCTATTTTTTGTATAAAAAGTATAGAAGACTGAAAATAAATCCCCTTGGTTCCCAGGTGGTCCCCAGAGAACAGAGGGGCTAGTTGCAGCTGATTAGAACCAATTTGTCACTCTTAGTCCAGTCACATTCAATGAGATCCCAGAGACACTGATGGTGTGGGTTACACTGTAAATCTGGTCTGGTCTCATTTGTGATCACAGATTCACAAATTATGCAGTTCAAGGATTCAACACAGTCTGGTTGACTTGAATAAGAACTTTCAAACCCAGATTCACAAATAGTTCAGTTATTTAAGTTACAGCTTCTTGTTGGATTTCCAGAGATAGATTTACTAGACATGAAAAAAGTGTACAGTGCTATGTGCAAGTGTTCCCAGGTGTACTCTGACACAGCTGGGGATCAATTCTTGCCAAGAGGTGTCCCTGCTCTGGGGAGGAGAAAGGAGCAAGCCCATTGACTTGTCTGCAAGGCACTCATGTTCTCATCCTCTGCCATAGGGATTTCAAGCACCAGTTTATACATGTGGGAGAAGTGAATGTGAAACTGCAGCCAAATACGGTTACTGCCAGCATGAATGTGGGGAGGGTGCAGCCAGTTTAGATGTTAATGAAGGGTACAGAGAGAGATTACAAAACCCTGGGTCTTGTGCAAGGGTGGAACATAACACAATAGGGACACCTTGGTGTCACTCCCTTTTTCACCTGGACAAGTGCAGTAGTAAGGGTCAGCTACAATCCTCCTGATGACCTGCCACCCCCTCAGCAAGCCATCCTCCCCACAGTCATTCATCCCTTCGTGACACATCTCATGGCTCTAGGCCTCCTTCCTACAGTATTTTTGTTCTGTTGTTGCACCTACTGCTATGTGGCTTCATTCCCAGTCTGGTAGTCACTCCAAGCAGATTGATGATACTGTTTTAGAGCTTCCTTTATGTTCAGCATGTAGGTATTTGGGAGGCTTTAAAAAGTTGCTTAAGCAAACTTGGACTGGATGTACTGCCAGTGTAAGGAAAAATGCATCCCCTATCACCTATGACAACAAAGAATAACATCAACCAGAGTGGGATGAAAGAAGTGTAACATGAGATGAAATGTTTTCACTTACTGGGAATATTTATTACACTGGAAAACAGAAGTGCATCAGAAATCAGTATAAAACATATGTACTTCAGGAAAATTATTCTCTAATGTTACAACAATTTCCATAAATTATACACAAGTATTTTTCCAAAACTGTAATCATTATATGAGTTTAATCCTTCCAGTGATCTAAACAGACAAACTTCATCATATTTATTATATCTCTCAGACACAAAAGTTCTTTCTTTCCTCTTGCAAATTAGTTTTGTCCAGGTTTCCTTCTTAGTGAAGATCTGAGGACACCACACTGAGTGTCACAGAGGAAAAAAATAGAAGATGGTCTCTTCCCTGTTTCTTAAGAAGATTGGGTAGGTCCAGGTGTCTTATTCTCTTGTCTGTCTTAACATGTTGTCTACACTTTCTCACAGAACAGTTACCCTTGACTTAGTCCACCAGGAGTTGGTTTCTGTTTGTTTATCTGTGTTTGTCTAGTAACAACAAATTGTTCGTCCATGGTCAGACAGTTTCTTGATTATTGCACTGAGCAAAGCATAGTAGTGACATTGCATGATTCAGGACACAATCTCCTCTAATCATCTACCTGCACTGCTTCATTCAGGAACAAACAATTCATTAAAAGTAATGACTGGAAGGAGTAACTGAGTGATACGAAGCTGTAGTACAGATTGCTGTTTATTTCTCTGCCTGTGGGTGAAGCACTCTAAGCTAGAATTAAATGAGGGAAAGAGTTGACACAGCTGTGTTTCCAAGCAGACCTAACAGATCATTACTTTGGAAAGGTTATCTAGTCTTCAATTCACAAAGAAGATTTGCTCCTAAAAGATCGTCTAGCTATATATGTATTCATTACAGGAAGACTAAAGCTAAACATATGCACAGTTTTGTCTTTCTAATATCTTTAAAGGGCTGTAAATTACTTGTCAAATGAAACTTCATATTATATTTTATAACACAATAGGGAAATTAAATTAATATTTGCTATCCATGGGTTCTTTTATCTCAGGCACCAAGGCAAATGGAAATCCTGTGTATAGCATGGCAAATGGAGCATTGAGACAGAACATTCCTACAAAATGGTGATCTTTTGACTTCTTATAACTATACCCTGTGTTGAACCATTTAATCTACTCTAGATATCAGTTTCTTTTCTCCAATCAGAAAACACAAACCACACTGCTTTTAAAAAGTCTGTGTGTAACAAAGGAGTTGGAGTAGGTTTGGCTTGGCACAAGACAGCTTCCTCCCCATCTAGCTTGACACTGCCCATGTAAAAGAAAATATTTTTCTCCATTATGCTTTCCATACAGCTATGTGTGCCAGTCTTCTCTATTGTTGGTGATGGAGTGGCTTGAGTTGGAAGGCACCTTGTAAGTCCAATGAGGAGTGCCTGAGGGAGCTGGGGGTGTTCATCCTGGAGAAAAGGAGGCTTGGGGGTGACCTTATTGCTCTCTGCCACTGCCTGAAAGGAGGGTGCAGCCAGGTGGGGGGGTCAGCCTCTTCTAGAGAAAGGGCAAGAGGACACAGCCTCAGGTTCAGGTTGGACATCAGGAAGAATTTTTTAATGCAAGGAGTTGTTAAACATTGGAATGGACTGCTCAGGGAGGTGGTAAAATCACCATCCCTGGTGATTTCAAGAAATAACTGGATGGAAACCTTGATGCCATGGTCTAGATGACAAGGTGGTGTTTGGTCAAAGGTTGGACTCAATGATCTCAGAGGTCTTTTCCAATGTAATTGATTCTGTGATCCTGTGATCATCTAGTTCCAACCCTCCTTGCCATGGGCAAGGACACCTTCCACTTGACTAGGTTGCTCAGAGCTCCATCCAGCCTGGCCTTGAACACTGCAAGGGATGTACCACCCACAGCTTCTCTGAGCAGCCTGTTCCAGTGCCTCACTGTGCTCACAGGAAAGACTTTCTTCCTAATATCGAATCTAAAATCACCCTCCTTCAACCTAAAGCCATTGCCCCTTGTCCTACTGCCTACCACTACATATCCTTGTCAAAAGTCCCTCCCCAGCTTCTCTGTAGACTCCCTTTAGGTGCAGAAGAGTGCTGTAAGGTCCCCCCAAGTCTTGTCCAGGCTGACCAGCCACAGCTGCCTCAGCCTTTCTTCATAGGAGAGTTGCTCTATCCCTCTAATCATCTTCATGGCCTCCTCTGGACTCTCCCCAACAAGTCCATGTCCTTCCTGTGCTGGGATCCCAGAGCTGCAGGTGGGGTCTCAGCAGAGCAGAGCAGAGGGGCTGAGGGCAACTGCTCCCTGGCCCTGCTGCCCACGCTGCTTTGGATGCAGCCCAGGACACCTCTGGCTGTCTGGACTGCAAGTACACACTGTTACCTCATATTCAAGTTTTCAGCCACAAGAACTCATGAGTCCTCCTCTGCCGGGATACTCTCAATGAGTTCAACTCCCACTCTGTACTCCGTCTGGGATTGCCCTGTTCCAAGTGCAGCACCTGGCACTTGGTTGAGCGAGCTATGTGGGGTTCTTGTGGGCCCACTTCTCAGGTTTGTCCAGTTTCCTCTGGATGGCATCCCATCCTTTTTCTTTTGTGCTACATGCAGCACTCAGTTTCATGTCATCTGCAAACCTGCTGAGCAGCACTCGATCCTCACTGACTGTGTCATTTATAAAGATCCTGTCTTCCAGCTCAGGAGGCCGAGGGCAACTGCTCTTACTGCTCAAAACTGAGGCAAAAAAAAGCATTCAGTAGCTCAGCGCCTTCCTCATCTCTTGTCAGAGCGTTTCCCCATGAGTCCAGTAAAGTTCCGCCTCTTCATCCTGGCTGAGGTGGGTGATCCCTGAGTGGTGGGGGCCGGGAAGCGGGCGAGGGAGCTGCCATGCTGCCGCAGCGGGTCCCGTGGGCCCGTCCCGATGCCGGCGCCGCGGGGGCTGCGGCTGGAAGCCGGGCGGCCCCGGTGGCAGCCCGGGGTGCCGCCAGCGCCTCCCGCCGTCCGCTGCCGGACAGAATCCCTGCCCCGGGAGCAGCCCCGGTACCGCCGCAGCCCCGGGCACCGCGGTACGGACCGAGCTCAAACAGCTTCTCTTGGGAGAGGGACCCCTCAGCTCTGTTACGCCGCATTTACATCGATATATTTCATGTGTTCTGTATATCACACATTTATATTATATTGGCATTCTCTTTATCAATGATCTGGAAAGGGACCAAGTGCCCCCTCAGTCAGTTTGTGGGTGTCACCAAGCTGGGTGTGTGCTGATCTTCTCGAGGGTAGAAAGGCTCTGCAGAGGGCTCTGGACAGGCTGGATGGATGGACCAAGGCCAGTGGTGGGAGGTTTAACATCACAAAAGTGTCAGGGCCTGCCTTTGTGAATGTCCCTCATGTTGGGTCACAACAACCCAATAGCAGTGCCACAGGCTGTGGACAGAGCGGCCTGAAAATTGCCCAGCAGAAAAGGGCCTGAGGGTGCTGGTCAACAACAGCTGAACATGAGCCAGCTGTGCCCAGGTGGCTGAGGCCAATGGCATCCTGGCCTGTACCAGCAAGAGTGTGGCCAGCAGGAGCAGGGCAGGGATTGTCCCCCTGTCCTGGGCACTGCTGAGGCCACACCTCAAATCCTGTGCTCAGTTCTGGCACATGCTGCAGGACAGACATTGAGGTGGTGGAGGTGCAGAGGAGGGCAATGGAGCTGGTGAAGGGTCTGGAGCACAAGTCCTGTGAGAAGCAGCTGGGGGTGTTTAGCCTGGAGAAAAGGAGGCTCAGGGGCTCTCTGCCAAGGAGGTTGGTAGTGAGGGGGAGGTCAGTCTCTTCTCCCAGGTAACAACTGACAGGACAAGAGGAAATGGGCTCAAGTTGCACCAGAGGAGGTTTGCACTGAAAAAATGGAAAAACCTGTTCATAGAAAGAGCCGTCAGGCATTAGAACTGCCCAAGTAAAGTGGTTGAGTCACCATCTTTGTAGAAATTTAAAAGACATGCAGGTGTGATATGGAGAGAGTTCGGTGGTGGATTTGGCACTGTTCAGTTTATGGCTGGACTTGATGATCTTGGAGGTCTTTTCCAACCCAAATTATTCTAATCTGAGCAGCACAAGTTTCCTCATCCCATTGCTTCAACAAGAAAATTCTACCTTTACTAAGAGGGTGTTACAGAATCATAGACTTCCTGAGTTGGAAGGGAGCTACAAGGATCAGTGAGTCCAGCTCCTGGACCTGCACAGGACCATCCCCAAGAGTCACACCACATACCCGAGAGCATTGTCCCAGGGCTTCTTGAACTCTGTCAGGCTGGTGCTGTGACTGCTGCCCTGGGGAGCTGTTCCAGTGAGAGGTGAACCACCCTCCCAGTGAAGAACCTTGTCCTAATAGGGACTATAATGGTTAAGGGTTGGAAGGCACTTTATTTTTAGAAGAGCATTAGAAAACCGTCTTTCATATTGCATCAAAAGAAATTTTTCTTTATGCCACCTTGAAGAATTTTATTGTGTAAGGTTAAAGAGCAGAAATGATGAGGAAAAACTTAATATTCTAAGAAGTAAGTCCCTTGCAGGAACTCTATAGTTTTGCACCAGTTTTAAATCACAGCAGATTTTAGAATTATATTCAGAAAAGTGTGAAGCACACCAATAGCGATGTTTCCCAGTTACTTGAATAGAAGGAGAGGAGACCTTGAACTGAAACAGTGCACTCATGGAAGTCAGCAATTCTAGACTAATACTGTTGAAAATAAAAATGAGATACACAAGGTTTGTCTAGAATATATCATTTATTATTTGCAGTCTGTGTAAATTTTAATATGTGACTGAATTTTCTACACCATTTTCTCTGTTTAAGCACATCCTGGTCTTTTCCAACCACCCAGTCAATTGCACCTTTAATATGTACAGTCAGTATTTATGAATATTGCATATGCATCTATGAACTTAGAAAAATAACACGCAAGGAAAATTGTTACCATGAAACTGATAAAAAATAAAGATAGGTAAAACAGTCAATCCCCTTTTTAGTGTGTTATGGCTTTGCACCAAGTATCAGATGTCAAAACAAACAGCTTCAGATGCTTCTTGTTAAAGGCACTTACTGTTCTTCAAATACACTTTCACATTTAGTTCTATTGCGTTAGAAGTGTATCTCTGGGATCATACTTTTATAACACAGCAGAACAGTCCAAAAAGGCAGCATTAATAAAAAGGAAAGAGGGGGGCTTATATTAAAATATGAAAATGCCAAGAATTAACACAAACTTTAAGGATTTGGTCCTTATAAAACAGGCAACAGCATTCAGGCAATAGTGATTTCTTTTCATAGACACTGACAAAATAATATCCCCAAAAAATGAACTCTTCCAGTTCCAGTGTATAGATATGTCTGAGTTGAGTAGCGTACCCTCTAACACCACCCCCAGTAAAAATACAGCCTTTCAAGACTAATTACTGTTCCACTTTGGCTGCGAAGGAAGGAACCTCAGAAGAGTGTTAGACATGGACATGCTAGCAAGCCTACAACTCTGTGTCTCTGTATCTGGATGGCTGTCCATAATAGCCCTTCTTAGAGTGGTCTGCCAGCTGCCGGCGGTACTCCTCTTCCTCCTCCTCCGCATCGCTGCCGTAACCGACGCGGTTCTCCAGGTAAGGTCTAACAGGAGCCTTCTGGGGTTCTGGAGGCCTGGAGCTAACATAGCAGAACATGCAAAGAGAAAGAGATCATGTCTACTCCCATTATGAAAAACCAAAAAATACCATCTGCTTTATGGCCACATCCAGCTTAGAAAGGCAGATGGATCAAATGAAACCCCTTCTAGACAATAAAAAACTGCATGACTATGGTAAACCTA
Source organism: Molothrus aeneus (assembly GCF_037042795.1). Classification (NCBI taxonomy): domain Eukaryota; kingdom Metazoa; phylum Chordata; class Aves; order Passeriformes; family Icteridae; genus Molothrus; species Molothrus aeneus. The sequence goes on along the minus strand of NC_089680.1, from coordinate 21,416,779 downwards.
TCTGGAGAGGCATCTTATTTCCATCAAGCTGGAGGATGATGCTCAATATGATGTACTCAACCTACCAGGAAAAATGCCAAATTTCAAATTTTAAACTGCACACACCAGAGACATCAATAGCCTCACAGTACTCTATTCCTGAGCAGAGAGGTTTCCAGCCTTGCTACAACCCCAACTGACATCTCCCTTAATTAGTTTTGCACAGAATTTTTTCTACGCCTCCTTCTTCTTTTGCATCCTCAGTCTTCTGTCTCAAAGTCCAGAGACTTCTTATGTGACATTTCCTAAATTGGTAGCCTTTTCACTCAAATTGGTAGTCTTTTCAATCATAGCTCTCACTAAGGCACTTAGCCCTAAAAGTGGGCAGAAAAAACCCACACATTTGCTTTTTATACACTATGGTGCTACACATTTGGCATGACATTAAGCAGACATAGAAAAATAGAATCTGTCAAGGCAGGGTATTTCCTCTGTTTCAAACCTATGATTTTTGCAACCTCTACTCTGGAAAAAAAAGATGGTATTCTCCTTACATCTTTCTCCCAGGGATTAAATACTCCCTTCTAGGCCAATCATTAACACTCCAGTAAAAAGCCAACAACACTGATTTCTACATGTAAGCAAATACTCTGCAAATGTGGTGAAAGATTAATTTTCATTATTTTTATAAAGCTTCCAATGCTTTATAAAAAATAATGCTTTTCTGAACCTGCCAAGAAATCCAGGAAATACCAGTTTTCCATCTTTGCATTTTAGATTATTTCCTGTGACATCAAAGCATTTGACTCACTAGAAAAAAAAAAAAGTTCCATTTCTACTGGCTATTGCTAAAATGCAAGAAAAAATTAAGAGTCCTGAAGAGCAGAAGACAAAATCCATCCTGCAGTGTGTTAGCTCTTGCATAGGTGTCAAGTCCTAGAAATGTGCAGTGTGTAGGGTAAGATAGTGCAGTGGTCGACCCATCCAGAACTTACTGAATTTTAATGAAAGACTACTACTTTCATGAGATTTGATGAGTCACCTGTATCAAGTTTCATCCTTAGCTTACTTAGCCATACTACATATCTGTAAAGAAGAAGCATTTAAGTAATTAAGTGTTATTAGAACAGCAAATATTTGTTAGGATAGACTAACAGTCATCAAGTACCTAGCACAGGCAGAAAGGACATCAGAGGACACAAATGCAGGCCAGCTTCTGTAACACTGATTGGGGGAAAAAACTGTCTCTGCAAATATTTCAGTGAAACAATGTAGTATTTCTTCCCAGATGACTCAAATACTATAAATTAACTTGCTATAAATGAACTAAAAGGAAAAAAAAAATCCTGAAATGAGTTCCCTGAAGAGTTTGCTAAAATTCTGCCCCACCTTTATGATCATCTTTGAGGCATCACAACAAAACAATATACCAAGGCAGGATGACTTGTATGAACAAAAACTGGCAAGATCAGTTTTCCTCCTGCCAGCAAAGTCCAGAATTGAGACAGAATGTTTGGAACTGGATACACCTTACCTCATTGGCTGGGGCCAGCTCTGTTCTGACTTCTGTGTTTTGACAGGGACAGCATAAATATCTGGATGCTTTTGGGCTATTTCAATCTTTAAAAGAAAGTAGAAGAAAATAATTGTTCTTTTTTGATCCTATATTTGCATCTAGGATCTAGCAGGACAATGCTACATCTGAAATAATTAAAGCACGAATTGGTAATATCCTACTGATATTCCTACAATTATATCATCTTTTGCTAGAGTACTAATTCAAAGCATTCTTGAGAACAATGGATTGTCAAAAGCAACAGGATTATAAGAAGTCAGGTTTTTATAGTTACAACAGGAAACCTTAAAATATGACCTCTTTTTATACACAAATACACACAATGAGTGAGAGTATGTCTCTGAGTGCGGTTTCCCAAACTTCTCCCTCCATAAGCAACAAAATGCAAAGGGCATGATTTTAGTTTCCAGGACTCTGGCTGTTCTATAGGTTACAAAGCACAGGAGGGGGAAAGGCATCTCTTCATACCCTGGCATTCTGGGCCTCTTGTAGCTCTTGCATTCTTTGCATCCTTGCCTTGTGATCCATCTCCTCAAATATTTTTACTTTCCTCAGTACTGATTTTGGAGTATTTTCTTGTTCGCTTCCTTCCTCTTCCAACTTTGCCTCCTCCTCCTCCTCCTCTGCAGGCAGGACTGCTGGCTGAGAGTTTCTCAGAATGGGACGCCCAAAGGCAGGTTTCATAGAAACAGGTGGTGGTGGTGGTTTAGCTGATACAGTTGAAGTCTCACTGCTGACAGCAACATTACTCAACTTGGAGTCATAGCTCTTGGGGAAGTCATATGGATCCTCTCTGTTTTGTAACTTCCCCTGCAAGTATAAAACCCACAAGGTTTACATCGGCGACTGTATAATTTTAGTTTCAAAAGAAGGCTTTAACCTGAAAGTAATCACTTTGCCTATGCATTTACCAGATCAATTTTCATATGATGTAACACTTCAAGGATGTTTGAACTGCTGCAACATTTTGGGCATATACTCATAGACATCAGGCCATAGAAGACCAGGACATTTAGACTGTTTAGATATTTGTTTGTCCTATTTGTTAAGGATTACCAGAACTACATGTGTTAGAGCACAGCACAGAGAAAACTGATGCCCCCAAATATTTTTTTACTACTGCTTAATGTGAGGTATCATGACCTAAAATTTAGAAGTGCACAGGACCCAATGTTTTATATTCAGCTTTTGTTTTCACTGTGCATGTCCTCCTCTGCCCTATTTTCATTGTCAAGGCACACTTGGGCTGTATTTCGAATATTTAGAGTATATGACTTATTTTTTTCCCTCTTGCATCATTCCTGAGCAAACAGTTGACAGAAACTTCTAGTGATGGTCAGGTGGTAGATTCTGATTTTGTGCTTCACAGTAATAGCCATGAGATATGTTTTTCCTGGTGATTAGTCTACTTTTAATCTTGCTGAGCAAAAAAAGTGCTTTCAGTTTGCTAGCAGATACAAAAAGGAGTTTACTTTCTTATTCCATATTAGAGATCACATGTATTCGAGAAGAACTGTTATCCAATAAGTCTTCTTTCTGCTTGATCCTGCAACACTTTCAGTCATTTCTTCTGTCCACACTTAAAGTGTTTTCTAGTCTCTGACCATTCCTATTGCTTTTTCCAATCTGCCACCCTGGAGAGTTCTCCAGAAAGAGGATGTTAGTATTCAGATTTGTTTCTACAAATTTACCTTAGGTGGTTCAGGCTTGAATGCTGGAGGTGGACTTGGTTCTCTGAGGATCTCCCTGCTACCAGCTTTTCTCAACTGAGCCCTTGGTTCTGGAGTAAACTTTTTTAAACTCTATGAAAGAAAGAGATAAAATCACTGCAATAGGCAGTAATTCAACCATTTTTCCTCTCTCTCAAGGTTACAATTTTGGGAGCATTAACCAGGAGTCAAAAGATTGCCAGCAATCTGACTACAATCACTACAAATGTAATTGAAAAGTTCAAGGTCATCTTGACATCATCAAGAAATCTTTAAATTTAGGAAGAAAAGCAGAGGTTTTCTTTTATTTTCCTCTTCATAGTGTAGATCTAAAATACTATCAGAAGCAAGGTAAAGCTGCTGTTTAAAAAAATCCTCTGAATTTTAAACCATCCATAAAGGGTTTTCAGAAAGCCCGAAGTTCAGTTTTACTGAAAAATCCAGTCATCTCACCTCCTCGTGATGCACAGGTTCAGAGGATCGGCTAAAAGATGAAATCCTCGGTTCCTCCAAAGGCTCATCAAGTTCATTGTCAGTGTATGCACCACCTTCTCCATCCGTATCCTCTAGGTCACTGATCAGCCGGCTGTCACAGCTCAAATAGTCAGCACCCATGGCAGTAAGGTAAGACATACGATCATCTGCATCATCTTCCATGCCATCCATCTAGGGAAAAGTCAGTAAGAAGTAAGGAACAAAGATTAAATAAAAGTCCAGTTAAGACTCAACGTTAGGCCAAACAGCTCAGGCTCAATATCAGTCAGCCCTTAGGAATGACTTCATGGAAATGAAAGAAACTAATGCGGAATCACAACGAAAAGTCCTGTTGAAGTTCATCCCTCATCATCATTCTCCCCTAGCCCAGCATTAGTGATGAAACCTCCAAAGTGTTACAGAAAGAATAATATTTTTTTTGTTAAAGACATAAATCAACTGACTATTTGTCTAGCCTACTGACCACTGGCAAATGAATTTCTGAACAATTTTTACTGGCAAGAGATACTTTGAAACATGTATATAGCTTCAGAGAGTATGGACTGACTGCTTACCTTTCCTTCTGATACCCACACTGCTTCTCCTTGCTGTTGCTGAATTGTATCCTTCAGGCTACCATACCAGCTATCATTGGCTGAATTCAAATTAATGGTTGCTGTAAAAATTGAAGGAAAAGGTGTATATAACACAGTAAACGCAATCCTTTATCCATTCTTGGCTGTTTAACACTTTTTGCTTTAGGTATGCGAGAATGTTAAACAGCCACTTCATTTAGATCATTGACAAAAGCATGGTGTTCTTGCTTTATTGTTGGTCCATTCCTAAGCTTATTAAATCGCTTATCTTTTAATGGCAGTACACCAGCACAATTTCTTTACCATTAGAATTTGGCAGAACAAGGAACTTTGAAAGAAGTCAATGAAGGCATTACTCATGACCACACCTTCACACTCTTTTAGTTCCAGCCTGCATGAGCTAATATGCAGAGTAATAAGTATTTGTCTCAGGATTTACGTAGTCCCATACGCTACTCTCTTAGTCAGCAGGTTAAACAAACATTCTTCCTTACCTGTAAAGAGGTGGGAGCAAGTTTTCTTCAGTTTGTTTGCTTGCTCATAAAGTTTTCTTGAGCTTTTGTTTGATGTAGGACATAGCCTTTGTCTCATGGTCTTCACACCCTGTTTACTGTCTGGGTTAAAGAAGACCACAATTGGAAACCACTGGGTGTAATTTAGCAGGTCCACTGCTTTAGGAGTGACATCCAACAGAGCGTGTTTATCCTGTTAACAAGAAAGGCCACTCAATGTGGTGCATGTGGGAACAAGTGGAGGTGACTGAACATGGGATCCTAAGAACACCAGGATAATATTTGCATCCAAATAAGAGCACAGCTTGTGGAATGTTTTCCCACAGTTATACTATATTTAGAATGTTAAGAGCAAGAACAGCACTGCATGACCGTAAGCCTCTGGCAAATTCAGAAAGCATATAGTAAAACAGATTCTCCTCTGTCCAAATTTAGAATGGACTTGAGAAGGAAAATTTAATTTCTAGTATCAGGTTCAAAGTTATAAAAATTACTAAAATTGCTGTTGAACAACTTCAAAACAGCTTTATCATTAAGCTTATCACAGAAACAGATGCAGTGAAAATTTGAGTACTCTGAAAGTTCCAGGAGCAAACAAATCAAACACCATGCCTTTAAGCATAAGCAGTTTTCAGAGGAATGCCCTACCTGCTCAATGATTTGCCTCACAGTGTTCAGGCGCACTACTCCAGTTGACTTCTCCGAACCTGCATCTCTGGGTTCTGTCTCTGCAAAGACAACATTTTAGCTCATCTAGAATGGCCAGGCAGCTGTGATTATTAAGTTATCCATTCTCTCAGTTAAGGATGAAAAAGACATTAAGAGGACAACTTACTTGCTGTCTGGTACAGGTGAGGCAAATCATTTGACAACTTCTCCATAGCGACATCTGCAATAGGGCCAAATATCACCACGGGTCTCTTAAAACCAGCTGAAAGAAAAATATTTGGAGAACAGAAAAATCTGGTAAGACTGGGTTTATATATAAAAGATAAGACCTTCAGTTAATATGCATAGTTGAAGTTATTAAAAATATATTTTAAAAAAACTATTTCTCAGAGGTTTGTGCAACAGCATAATAGAGAAAACTACTTTTACCAGCTGAGAAAGAGACTGTTTTCATTAACAGCTTTCTTATTCCTTCTAGAGGAATCATATTTAGAATATTTTACATCTGAAAATGTACAGATCTTCATTTATATTTCCATCCATCAAAACTCCATGAACCTTGACACAGTGGGCTTTGTGTGAATAAAGACACAAATGATAAACCTACTGCAATGCAGCTTGAAGAAGCAAAGAAATGTAAAACTATGTTACTGCTCATGTCGAAGCAAGTGAAAACACAGTCCTCAGAGTTAATGGGGGAATGCCATTACCCCAAGTCTTCATCCTGGCATCTGGGATCTCCTTTAAAATACTCTTTACTATTTTTTTTTGCTCCAGAATACTGTCATGTGCTACTGCCCAGAAAATCAGCTTGATCTGCTCACCACTAGTAATACAGCTAGTTTACAGTCATGGAGATAGACCACATGAGCCATGACTATATTTGGACTGTTGAAAATCCTTGAGTTCTATTTGCTCTAAGCCTACTGTTGAAGTGCTATTTATCATGATTAATGTTGGTCTCAGGTGTATGGATTGTACTTTCAGAGCTAGACAAGAAGAATTCGAGGAAACAAGGAAAGCCCTGCTGTTTCATCCCTTTTTCATTTTAAACCTTCAAACTGGCAGGTATATTTTGGAGGAAAGAGAACAACAGCCATTTAAAAGGGTAAAAAAGCTTTCTCATAGACTAATTAGTAGCATCCAGAAGTCTCCATTCTGAGAAAAATATCATCCCTTCCCGTTGTTCTAATTCCACATAGTTACAAGTTGTTAGAAATCACTTTCTTAGCTGACCAAACATTTGGATGCTAAAGCAGCCAGCACTAAATGGGCAGCCAGCTGAAAGCAGTCTCACCTACCTTCACGCAACTGAACGCGCTCGTAAGCTGGGAATTTTGTGCTCACAGATACAATAGCTGTCAGATCTTCACGACTCTTCCTCAGATTCTTCTTTGCTCCAGATCGCTGGCCACGTGTTCTCCAGAAATCTGCCCTATCACTTGAGCCATCTTTTTGGGCATTTTGAACACTGGCCATCTGTTCAGCTCTGACAGAGAAAGCAGGGAGTTCAGAACTAGTCAAGGAGGGCAAGGATGCCTTCAGTGATGAACAATGGATTTTGAATTTGCAACAGATAATTTGCCAGATAGATAGAAAGGAGTGGAGGTAAAAGCACACCAGCAGTTCAGGTGCCTTTGCCTTGGAGCAAACACACTGTCAGAACAAGGCTCTGACCTGCCACAGCTACAAGCTGCTGGGCAGGGATGAGTCCTGAGGTCTTAAACTGATCGCTTCCACGAGTGTAAATAAAAGGATGCAAATGCAAAGAGGTGGTGAGAGAGGGCGACTCAGAACTGAAGGCCTAAGAAATTACTGTCACTATTCTCTTCTCCATTGGGCCTCAAAAGTTATGTCACCAGAGCACAGAAACAAAGGCTGGTTTGGTCAGACCAATTAACAGAGAGGAGAAAATGTACTTACCAGGAGACAGACAAGGGAGTCACGCAAGAAGCGTACTTTGCAACTTGTGTGCATCATGTAATTGTGAGCTTTTTCTTCCATCATAAAATCACAACCACACTCAAAACTTAAAAGCTACAGTCTAAAAATTCACCTACAGTCTGGTTGTGGTTTTAGGGTTTTTTTTGTCTGATTAATTTTAATATTTTTATGCACTCTATACATTTGAACAGGTATTATTACCTCCCATGAATTTTGATTAGGAAAGCATATTTAAGCAAAAATGTTGCTGTGCTTCATTCAATATTTTACACAAAAATACAGACTACAGCTACAAAAAAAACCCCACAAAACCAAAACCAAGCAAAACAAAACAAAACAAAATCCCCTAAAAAAAACCTACCCGGCACAAAAAAATGTGCCTCAGAATAAATACTTAAAACACCCTCCAAAAGGATATACATAAGAAATTCAAGCACTGAATTCTTCTAAAGATTAATCATCAGAGTATTCTTGCACAAAAAGTCACAAGCGTCCTAAGGTGAAGGGTTTTTGTTTGTTTAGTTTTTTTGTTTCATTGGGGTCTTTTGTTTGTTTTGATTTGATTTGGTGAGGGTGAACATACAAAGAATAAGGTAGGGGGAAAAAAAACAAAAGCCTAACAAAAATAGGACCCACCACTCATTTTCTGGAAGAGGAACTGAAGCAGCTACTGCTCAAAGCTTGGTTGATTGCTGAGACAGAAGCTCTAGGTCTGTGCTCTAAATAATGACCTGGTATGTAGGTAACACCACCCTCTCTGTCTCCTTGCATAATGCCATGGTTCTAAAATATGCAGTTTTTATAGGCACAATTCATGTAAAAATGAAGACAAAACAATTCTTTCATTCTTGTAGAAGGGAATAGAAAGAAAGAAAGGTATGACATAGGAAGCAAAAAACACTTGGTGAAGGGAAAAAAATCTTACGTCTAACAATGGCTAGGAACATGTGGTGCCACCTTACCTGCTCTTATTTGGAATGAGGCCCTTTTCCAGTTCATTTCCAATTCTCACAGCCAGCCAGTTTCCCAGTTTGCCATCATACAGTGTATCAACAACTCTAAAGATCTCACCCCTGGTGAATGCTAAGCTCTGTGCTGACTCTTTGTCACACTCAAAGTGACTCCTGATGAAGAATGAATCTCCTCTGCCACAGGCCATGATGTCTCTGTAGACTAAAACAAGACCTCCATTTTAGCTTATATTTTTTCACACTTGAAAGAAAGATTAAGCTGTGATTCTAGTGAATACAGCTTTGAAATTCTGAGGATCTGCTCAGAAAGATGAAAAAACTCAGATCTACATTCCTCTACACACTCTTATCAGGAGTGCTCTATCCTTGTCTGTGCACAGCCCTTACAGCTCCAGGGCAAAAGGCAGCTATGGTACTACAGTCTTGCAGCAGGCTGTGTTTCCCAAAAGGAAAGCAAGAAGCTTTTCTTGCTCTTTAACTGCTCATGAATAAAATTGTCCATTTTCTGCTGATCAAATCCCTTCTGACTGCCAAAGCACCGCAGATCTTCTCCCAGCTACTATAGACAGAAAAACAGAGGAAAAAGCAGTACCTTACCACTTCTCAGGATTAAGAGTTGCTATTTGCTAATAATAAAAGACATGGAAAAGTACTCTGATAAAGATATCACACATGCAGCGTTGTATGTATGGAATGCAGCTATCTTCTCAACTAGTGAAAAAGGAGATAAACTAAATGCTATCAAATATAAACACAAGAGAGATTATTTGTGGTTTCACTGACAAAGCACAGCTTAAAATATTCATAGATATACGCACATTTTTTTCAAAGCACCTACCTTCATATTTGCTTTGAGCCAAAATTGTCACAGTTTCACCTTTGGGAATTTCTAAGAGATACAAAACAGCTTCTTCTCGAACAATGCCTCTGAAGTCTTGAGTGTTTACCTACATAACAAAAAAACCCACAACAATAAATCAACAATAAAAGGAATAACCACAGATTTTTCTTTCATCTGAAAAATCTTAATATTCTATTCCCTTATTATTTTTACATATAGCTATATATCTATATCAATCTATCTATATATATAGAAGTAAATTATTGTTTCTTGTTAATACTTAATTCCAGCTATTAACAGTAATCTTCCTGAAATAAAATGTTCTGGTTGTACATTGCTAGATTGTTTCCTCAACTTTAACAGCCTCTAGAAGGGGCAAGAGAAAAGAGATAGAGGGAAAATTACATAAACCTTCCATGTGAATTTTCACAAAAAAAGCAGAATGAAGTGATTAAGCAGCACAGATGATATAAATCAGAAACCTGAAAAATAAATCACCATAACCCAAATAAACTGGAGAATGGTGAAACAATTTTTGGCCCAAATTTTTCCCCTCCAAATCTAGGAAGAAACATTGTACAAAAAATTTATTGTGGCATCTTGCAGCATTTTTCTTGATTAATATTCAACTACTCCTTCCACAAAATTATAAACAAACTAAAGCTTGGTATACACTGCTCCTTCAAGAACTCATTTCTGTAAAATCCCTCCACCACATATATACCCTTGCAAAGCAATAATTTGATTCCTAAGATCATAATTTATTCCATATTTCCAGTAAGAAGAGCAAATGAGAGTATACAGAAGTTATTTGCATTTCAGGGACACATACTCATACCTTAAGAATCTGATCTCCTTCCTGCAGTCCCTCCTCATCAGCTGAGGTACCTTCTTGAATTCCAGCAATAAATATCCCTACATCATTTCCACCAGCCAGTCGTAGACCCACGCTGTCTCCCTTCTTGAATCTCACCATTTTTGTATTAGGACTACAGGATTTACAAACAGAAAAGGAAAGTAAGGGCAGATATTAAAGCAAATAACAATTTTAGCATGCCAAAAGAAAAAAATTACAACTCCTCAACTATATAATATTAATAATATTCTTATATCCTTTCTTTCTTTGTATAGGCTATATTTATTGAGGTAACCCTTCAGTGAAGGCAGGAAGCAGAGAATTTGCATTTTTCAGAGTGGAAAAATAATTAGGATTAGTGACTAAGTGGCATACACAGACCTGCTGAGCAGGAAAACAGGTCCCTGTTTCTGAAACCCCAAAGTAGCTCCCCATCTACCGTATCCTCTGTCATATGAACATCTGCAGTTTTTGTGAAAACAGACTGAGTTATGAGTAATCATACTCATTGTTTTTTTCTTCTATAATCTAAAGAACTGTCACATGAATTAAACTGATACCTATTTTCTTTACTGTGTAACATGTTTGTTACAAGTCTTCAAATTTTCTTGTAATGAGAAGTATTTTCAAGTATAATCTACTGATATGTTAACGATCAGTCCCTTCACATAGCAGTGGGAGAGACTACTGGACTAGGCTCAGATTTTTTGCTGTCAGAAAAGCTGCATGACTGAGTGACCTTCCAACTCAGAGGACACTACTTATCTGCCAGCCATTCTCAGTAATACCCTAAGCCTGTATTATAAATTCCCCTTCACCAAAATAATCACTTGATTAATTTGCACATCAATGACAACATATGCAGGGTCCAACCCAGAAAGGGTTTTATTTAAAACAATACACCAAGCTACAGAACATTTTCAAAACTTAAGGCTGCTCCTTTTAATTCCAACACTCCAATTCCTTCAATTTCTGTATTTGGAAACTCTCAAAAGAACACATGTAAACTGATTTCCTATTAATAAAAATAAAATCAAACAAAACAAAACTCTTGCATATATTTCCATGCAAGCCCAGAAATACAGGGTGCTCAATACCTTCCAGGTAGGCTCCAGGCAGATATTTCTAAAACTAAGTTGATCTCAAATATCATCAGTTAGAAGCCATGTCACCTCTTCTTGGCATTAAGCTATAAAGGGAGTATCACTCCAAATGGGAGAAAGAACACAAACCCATGCAGCCAAGAATCATGCACTGGTCACTGAAGACTACGAATGCAAAAGAACTCAGCAAGTACCACCTTACCCATATATTGCTTCATCTTCTGGGCTGGGTTTAAGAATTGTTCGTGTGACTGCTTTTGGCTGAGGCACTAAATGTAAAAAAAAAAAAAAAAACACAAAAAAAGTTACTGAGATATTGAAAAGGTTATAAATGGCAGGAATTTTAGCTATCAGATAGCTTACAAATCACACCCTCCATGCCAAAGATTAATACAGGTTTAAAAATCAAACATGTCTGACTAAAATTCATTTATTTATCTTTTTTTAAATTCTTTAAAAAGAAAAAAAAGTTCAAGGAAGGGATACACTACTCTTTAAGGCAAGTTAGATCAGACTTCATTTGTCTACTTAGAGCAACAGTCTAACAGCAGATGTTTTAAGAGAGTATTTGCTTTTTTCAGGTGGTAGGTCTAATAAGCAACTGAGGTAAAAAAAATTTCAGGTGTTTCTTCCCTGCACCACAAAGCAAAGTGGTGCAGGGAAGAAACTTCTTCTTCTGTGTGTAAGGGTGGGGCTGACGTGAAGAGCATAACAGTTTTGTCAACATGGTTGAGGGAATGGACATTCTGTGGCCAGGGGAAAAAAAAGCAACCAAAACCTTCAGGCTCTGACCTGCTGCGTCATCTTGGTACTTCAGTTCCTTGTTTGAGTCCACAGCTGTAAGAGCAGGAGCAGCAATGTCACCAGTTGATTTGAATGGAGTAGGCATTGCTCCCATTCTGGACATCCTACTGGAGGGATCCTCTTTTGCACTAAAAGAAAAAATAGTAAGAAGTGTCATGAAATCAGGTAAGAATGCATATATTTGAATAACTTCTTTGATAAGCATGAGAAAAATGAACTAGAGAACATTTCTTACTTTGGTTTCTCTTTCAGTTTTTCATTGGATGAATGTGAATCCAGATCAGAATGATGTGATCTGTCATCTTGAGGGGAGAATGATCTGTTTGACTCTATTTCAGAAATATCTGTAAAGATATTAAATGCAAATGAAGACACGCGGGATTTGTTTAAGTTATCTGTTCACCTGACCAGCATATGTATTTACGAAGCTTTCAGATAGAGGATACACTGAACATTTCAGCCCACTCTCATCTCAAGTTGGATTTGACAAAGATTCAAAAAGTGCCTTTTAGTGTTTCCAGCCCTCCACCCTCCCAAAATATTTCAGGAAAGTTTCACACAACTTTTAACAAACACACTCACATCAACAACTACTTTGAGCATACCACACATACCACCTGCATTAGCTAGTGCTAGCAGGCTTTGATTTGAAGTGTCATGGAGGTTTCCAAACCAAAGACCACCTTCACATCAACAGGCACCCCATCACTGCCCTTTAGCAGCAAAGGAAACAAGAGTGGCCCTTGGATTTGAAATGCACCTCAGACTTCACAGTTAAACCTACAGGAAGTTCCCCCCCATATTCTGACACCAGAAAAGCAAGTATCTTGTTCCACATAATATAACATCTTGCTCTCCCAAACATTCTGAGCTCTTCCCAAAGCAAGCTCAAGCTGAGAGATACAGCTCACATGCTTAAATAGAACAGGTGCTGGGAACAGAAATCAGTTATCCAGGGTCACTTAATTTCCTCTTGTCCTGACATTTCTTCCCTCCATTTGAATGCTGCCATGAATGTTAGTGTCTTCAGAAGGAGAGACCAGTCCAAAGCTCTTGTTTTAAAAAATTTTATTAATGCACCTGATTTGCTTGCTCCAAGAAGTAAGACTGATTTTGCCAGACCAACATTGGTCCTTCTATGTCTGCCCCTTCCTAAAATGTAACTATATGGTTACTATAAAATTATTTTCACCTAAAGGAAGGGTTGCTGAGTATTACTTAGGTTTGTTCGCTTTTCATTGTTTTTCTTAAAGAATCTAATACCACTCTACCACAGCAAAACGATATAAGCTCCTTTTTGTCCTTGCACAGAGTCCAGAAGTTTGGATCCACATTAAACCTCACCATCCATTTCTGAGTCACTGTCATTCAAGGAAGGAATGTTGAGCAGTGTCTGCTTTCGGTCCCTGAGAACAACCAGCTGGAGTTTCCCACGTGATTTCTCAATCAGTTTCCGGGCATCAGCTAAAGACATGTTCTCTGTCACTGTACCATTGATCTGGACACAAAAGACAACAATAACAAACAAGTCTGCATTGCGCTCAAGTTTAATAGTGAACTTGACTATAACACGACTTAGTTCAGAATAACCACTATAACCAGTGCCTGCCAAACTGCTAGCAGTAAAACCAGAACAGACCTTGAGAATGATATCTCCTTCATGAAGGTTGCCATCTTTGGTTGCTAGGCCAGTACGGGTCATTTCTTTTATGAAGATCTGACTTCCAAGACGGAGTCCATACTCTGGAACCAAGAAGATAATCCACTGTAGCTTAAAAGATGAGCAAGGATGCATTGTTTTAAAAACTACACAGTTTCATGCATCAAACACCATTGTACCATGAGAGAAAAAAAAAAAAAAGAAAAAAAAATAATAAGAAGAAAAGAAAAGTAGGCCTAGTAAACCCAATTCCCCCTAAGCCAAGTCTCTGATACCTGTGCTGTCATTACTATTGAACAAGCAATATCCCAGATCCAATTACAGTTGGACGACTGGTCTGCACCTTCAGCAGCAGAACAATGCCTTTGTTCTGGAGCTGCTTATTAATGTACTAGATTAGCTTCTCCGATTCGTATTTTGCATGGCATAGAGGGGGAAAAGGGTCTAAAAGCACTAACAGAAGTATTTCTTTTCATCAGTTGCTGCATCCTGACCCTGTCCTATCTGTACTCCAGGAAATGCTTTCGTTGTTTCAATCAAAGGAATTTTTTTTATTCCCTGCCCCCTTCTTTCCCCGTGATCTAAGTTACTTGGGTCAGTATATTTGCTACTTAAAAAGAAAGGCAACATCCCTAAAAAACACGCATCCTAGAACAACAGAATGTTGTCCTGCTTTAAAAGATCACCACATTTCAGCAAGTCTGTAAAGTATCCATATGAATGGCAGAGATTATTACGGTTTAGCTAAACATAAAAGTTAATAAATGCAGCTTATATTTCTCCTTAATTGCATACATATCTGCATTATCTTTACAAGTGGAAACATTACATGCAGAGGAAGAATAGGAAGGAGAAAAAAGGACTGCTGCTAGAGCCAATGAAAAAAAAGATATTAGCTCCTGCATACAAAATTTAATTAGCAAAAAATTGTCAAAATTACAACAGGGTGGATTAGGAAAAAACACAACAACCACATCCAACCCCTCCAGAAATAAACCACCACTCCCCCCCCAAAAAAAACCCCAAACAGAAAATTATGTACAACCTAATCTCATATATGCTTTCCAGCACAAGTCTTTATTTCACAGTGAAAAAAGGTCAGGCTTTTGGCTTTCATTTGCACACTTCAATACTCAGCAAAGAAAGGTTGAAATACTGCCATTTCAGTATTTCAGTTGCTGCTATTTCCGTATTCTTCAATTACCAGAACCAAACAAACCGTATTACTAAAGGCAGAGTCTACTCTTTACCCTTTCTAGCTAACCTTTTTGTAGATGTGCCAAGTGTAATCTGAATCATGATGTTTTCCCTCAGAACCAGGAGAAAAGGGCAGAGAAAATGGAAAACTATGGACACAATGGCTTGAAAAGACTGAAGTTATGTGGGTGAACAAATCTTTGTTCAAAAGTGAAGTTCAAGGTTCTGCACAAAAAGCATCCCAAATCAGCCAGAAAGAATGAAAGACTTAAACCATCAGTTTAAAAAGTCAACGCTTAACCTGCAAAGTAGAAAGTAATTCAGTTCTTCTCTTTTTCCCACCAAAACCCATGCTGTACTGGAAGTTGACTCCTCTCCTCCCCTGTTATACCCACCTTCATTATGTCTGCCTTTTGTTAAGAGAACACTGATTGGTGCATTCTGATCCTGCGGTCCTAGGTACTCATGTTGGCGGTGTATTTCAGGCGAAGGACTGCGGGAATGAAGCCTGTCCCGACTACGACTCCTCATTTCCCGCCCATATCTAGGATCAGATAAAGATCCATGACTGTAACTGGGTGGGCTGTAGTCTCCTCTGTAGTCCCGCTCATAGCCAGCATCCCTGTCGATGCTCCTTCCCCTGCTCCGATCCCTTCTATAGTCTCGATCCAAGCTGCTGTCCACGCTCCTACCACGACTTCGATCACGGCTGTAGCTGTATTCCCTGCCACGGTCTCTGCTTCGCCCTCGGTCGTGCTCATCTCTATAGCTCTGATCCAGGTTGTTTCCCCAGCTTTGGCTGCGCCCTCCATTTCCACTGTGCCAGCTTCTCTCACTGTAGCCACTTCGAGCACTTTTGCCATCAAATTCTGCATGGTCATCCATTACATCCAAAGCTCTGTCCTCATAGTCAAGGGAGGGGCTTCTCTGCAGCGCAGCAGCCTGCACTTTCCTTGGTCTTTTCACTACCTGTTCAGTACAACAGAAAACAAACAAACAAACAAATTCCTATCAAAGATCAGAATGTGAAACTGAACAGATGATTCGAATATACGCTGGGGACAAAAAGAAGGAAGAACAACATTCTATTTATTATTGGACAAGATCTGTGTATGCAGAACATAATTTGCCTCACGTAACTTCTATTTTGTACCACTCATTATAAAACATTATACCACATTATAAAATAAACATTTTATTCTCAGTTTTTCAACAAGGTAACTTTGTCATACTGTTGATTAATTTCTGTTTGTTTCACCTGCAGAAACTATGTCTTTGTTTTATTTGTTTTGTACTTCGCATATGGAAAAGGACTGCTTTGCTTTGTGCCTTTAAATACTCTTTATAGAAGAAAACCAAAATCCTGACTGGTTACATACCACTGTACACTGAATATATTTGGAATTTACTTACAATGGTGGCCACCTTTCCACTTTTCCTAAGCTGCTGAACTGCAAAAGAATGTAGAACATTTTCCATCGGGGTCCCATTAACTATGACCACTCGGTCGTTTTCTCTGGAAGTGGGAAGGGAGATAAAAAAGGAAAGAGAAGATTTAAGAGGAGTCTTCATGAAAACAGCAGAGCAAAATTTCTTCTTCTGTTCCTTTTTTTTTTTAAACAGAGGAAACCTATGGATTGAATTCAGTTTAACATGGAGTTTTGCTTTAAAACTGTGTTTTCTATATTAATTCTACAATATCTGAATACCAGAAGCAGCTTTCAGTACATCTAAAAACTAGACGTTGAGCAGCACTGTCTTTGTGTATATACTGTGTTCTGCTTAAGTACTTTGCCATAATGTTTTTTAAAGAACATTTGTGATGAGTTTTGAAACTTTTTTATTTTGATCTTTCAGGACTCCTAGTTTTTTACACCTAGAAGTGCTAGACTTCTTTCGCATAAGAATTTCAACTGCTGCAGCCATACCAGTATTTAGGCAAATATTGACAAGTACAACCGCACTAAAGTCTGGTGTTCGGGCCACATTTACTCTGTAGAAAGGTGATAGGGAGAAAAAAACCCAACAACCCAACAAAACAATCATACAGAAGAAGTCCTCCTTGCCCTAAACATAGGCCAACTGAGATTACTAACTTTTCTGTTCAGACCTCCTGCATATCAAACAGACCACTAACACCTAACTCACCTAACCCCCTATTAAATAGCCCCGTAACACTGATTAATTTAACCCCATAAGTTTCATAAAGGCACTTCAATGCCAAAAGTGAAGAAGATTAAAAAAAAAAAATTACAACTCCTCATACTCCTTATATTAGTTTTTTCTGGTGACTACCCAGTTACAATCAGAGTATTAGCTCAACAAATTACTGGTTATTTTGCCATTTTCTGCTAGATAAAAGAAATCTTTGGTACCAACTATTTTATCATCATTATAATCAAATCACATCACAATCTTCTGTTCAAATAAGAAAATTATATCCTCTAAGCCTCCATTTGTAAGGCACTCTAACTCCTATATGATTTTTGTGCCTCTTTTCATACCCTTCCAATTCCTTTTAGTAGACGAGTATGCCAGAACAGCATGCTATATTTCAGCATCAATTTCATCCAGGTTTATACAGGAATTAAAATAGCTCTCTAGACAGTCCATATATCCAAAGCTAGTATTGAACCTAATGTTGCAATATTATGCCAAGAGGTCCATCTACATGTGCTCATTTTACCCTGCAGAAGATGACAGGATGGTTTTACCCATCCACTCTGAAGGTTAGACTTATATTCCTTGATTTGGAGGAAAAGCTTTATCTTCATTTTTTTTCAGAATGTGTTTTGTCTGAAAGTGCCCAAATATCTTGTTATTCCGTTGCCATCATCAATTTACCTATGATCTTTCATAATTTCTGGTCATGATTTCATTCCCAAATCACAGGTGATTACGGAACAGGATAGATGACAGTGGTGGTGTGCAGGGGTCACTGCTATAAAATGTAGGATTTGTGCACTTCTCTTAAAAATTATTTGTTACGTGCTTTACAATTACCCTTTTATTTAGTTACTCAACGACAACTACCATGTCAGCCATTTCATTTTCTGATCAAAAATAAATGCATGGCAAAAGGGACAGAATCTAATCTCTTGATTTATTATTGCTGCACAATTATTTGGTATTCTTCCAAATCGTCTAGTCCTCATCAGGTATTTCAGATCAAAGGATGAAAAACTGATCTAGGACAGAAACTCTCAGCCTACAGATTGTTTGTACATGACAGATACTGCCTCACCAAGGATGAAGTTATCAGAAAGACAACAGAAACTCTTTATTTCCATAATTTTTTCTTTCAGATATAATGAAACATTTAGCAAACCTTATTTGGGCTGACTTAAAGTCATTCTTGGAAACTAATGATTGATCGTGAAACGTGTTTACTGGAGGAGTAACAAGGAGGATGTTTTAATATACTAAGTTTTTCTACTGTTTCTTTAAATGAAATGCAATCTTGAAAGAAACATACTCAACTGTTAGATACTTCTCAACACCACCACTGAAATGCAATGTCTTTACCAACAGCAACACCTCTATGTAGGATTTACTTGTTATGTTGTTTTGGGGTTTTTTTTTTAGGGACACCTAAATATTCAAGAGGGCACCAAGTCTTGAGGTGATTAAATCACCAGAATTTCAACCACATCTCTCTAAAGGTTTTATGTATTCTACAGCCATACCCCTCAAAATGCCAGACAAAGAAAAATGTGCTTACTGAAGTAATCCATCTGCTGGACCACCTGGGAGAACATCCGAAATTACTATTGATGTTTCACCATTTTCAAAATGAGGGTTATCTCTGCCGCCAGAAACTGCAATCCCAAATCCTCGTTTTGAATCCTTTACAATAAAACCAAATACAACAAAACTTGAATACATTGACAGGAATTTTGACAGGGAGAAATAAGAGGAACATGAATGTTCTTATGATGGCGCTCTTAAGTGGATATTAAAATATGATAGCTGTATGCATAGTGCTGCAGAAGTACACAGTACTTCTAGATTTAAGAAAGATTAGATTTACACATCCATGTATCAAGATGACAAGTTCCTGTCCTCCAAAACCTCTATAGCCTTATGATTGCTAGTAATTAAGTAAAGAAAATAAAATTTGCCTGCATTTTGCTTCACCATCCTGTGGGTTATTTATACCAAATTCATTGTTAGGTAGATCTATTTAGTTAGTGATGCCTGGGAAAGTAGAACAGTTTGCCCAGGATCTCATCTTCATTATGATTACTAAGTAGTTCCTCAATCAAAATAACAAGATCATGGTTGATTACAAAAAGTAATTAGTGAACTTGTGCATTGTCTATATAATCATCCTCTGTCACAATCATCTATTTTAAATATGTAAATTATGTCACACCTGTCATCATAGAAATAAAAGATCCATAGCAGTCTTAAGATAACATTCATAAAACCAAAGAAGTGCTTCACAGAATGCCAAGGAAACATGTCAATAGCACCAAACCTGAGAACTGTTAGCATAACTGAACTGCTGACAGCAAGGGGAGCACAAAAACACACAAGTTTAATTTTATTTGCTATTTAACATACACATCATATCACTAAAAATTACAAATTATGTTACATTTGAACAAAATGTTTTAACATAGTGGCAAATCAAAGTCACGCTTTCCCCCCAACATCCAATCAGCATGTGTAGTTCATCATATGTCACCTCATGTTCCACTAATGTTGATAGTAACTGATTATTTCTTTGAAGAGGAAAAAAGCAATGTGGTTTTCTTTAAAAACAGCACTTTACTTGCTACAGCTTAGTTTTATAGGAAGCAGTTTGATGTTTTACACCAAAACAACAGATTCAAGGTAATGGTAAAATTAATGGTAGTGGCTGATACAGCAAGTTCCGTAGCCCTTCACCATCTAAGTAGCCTAAGACTGCCTCTGTGGTAAAGAAGTAATGCTAACTTACACAATATCAGAGATCTGAAATGCTAGAAATTACAGGAACTAAGATCTTCTTCTGTAATGTTTTTCCTGTCTACCTCTGAAACCTAAAAACCAACCTCTTTTGGGTCATCAAGGTCAGCTCATTGCAGAAGATGTGAAAAAATTGAGCAGCTCAGTGCAGGCTGCTCACTGAACACAGATCATCAGAACAGCTGGGAAGACTACCACCACTGTAGCCAAAGTGCATATCTGCTACTGTGGTGTAGCAGCCCAGCTATTAAAGGGCACAGGCACAAGTGCTCTATTTTCTTTAATTCAAAAGGACTCCACTTTATGAGACACTTCCTCTTTTCTCAAAAAAAAAAAAAACAACTTTTAAAGTGACACTTAGAGTCCACCTTTTAATAAGTTTTAATGACAGTGCTTTTCTACTGAATTCTACACTAGTATATATTAAAGTATCTTACAAAATTAAATCAGTGGAATCCTGTTCAGTGATTATTACAAAGCCTGGACATCAACCACAACCTGCTTGATAGAACCATCTGCTTTATTTTTAAGGCTCTCCAATAATGAATTTAGCTATGTGGCTGACATGTGGTATATCACACTGACATTAAAAGACCAAACAGCAGCAAATACGGCACTTAAATTGTTAATTGAATTTACTCCTAACATTAAAGAGTTGCACTACTGTATGAGTAGCAACTAAGCTTTAAAATAAAAACTATAT
Source organism: Molothrus aeneus (assembly GCF_037042795.1). Lineage (NCBI taxonomy): Eukaryota > Metazoa > Chordata > Aves > Passeriformes > Icteridae > Molothrus > Molothrus aeneus. The sequence goes on along the minus strand of NC_089680.1, from coordinate 21,396,232 downwards.
CTGATCTGAAAAATTAATTAATCCTATACTAGATTCAGACATGCTAATGACATCTATTGCAAAACATACTCAGAGTAAACCAGTGCTTGAATATTTGAAAACTAAAAATATAACAGGCACTCACTCACCTTTTGTAAGGTCACTGTGTACTGTTCCCATATCAGCTCTTCCATGCCTGGGGCCTGTTGCACACAGAAACCAATTAGAAAAACACATAGCACATAACTATTTAAATTAAAATGTGAAATACCCAACTAAAACACAAGTTTAAAAATAATTTGCATATTCTAATATTTTGGGAGAATTAGTATGAAATTAACATATTTTAAATGATGACAATTTTTTTTAAAAGGAAAAAAAATATTAATAGCTCCAGAGTGGTAGAATCCCTTCATGTTTCACTGATTTAACAGCTCATTCTGATTTTCTGGAAAAATCCTTATTCAGCAAAAGCATTTAATTCAGATCAACTAGCAGTCTACAGCCCTGACTCAAATAACACATAAAATACTTATGGAAGACCTTTCTGTCGCAGTATGCAGTAAGATTAGCAGTTGAAACTGAGGTTTTCAAAATGAACTAGACTTCAGATCTCTTGCGTCTTGTTCATGTAGATTTAACAAAATGTTTTTTCCACTATGAATTACACAGATAAATATTTAGGTTCCCATCAAGAAATTAAATTTTACAGGAAAACACAATATATTACTATATAGTACAGGTATAGCCATTTCTGTGACACTGCTCAGAGACCTTTTTTTACCACATTTCCAGTTAAAACTGATCGCTTTTATCTTACATGATATAACCTGAAATCTTTCCAACACCACAGCTTAAAATATAATACAGAATAATCACCCAGCTGTGATGCATCATATAGTACACAGCCAGCCCCTTCAGTGTCTGCCCTGTAAAACTAGGAGAGAAATGAGCCACTGCACTGCAGAAAAATGACACTGAAAACATTTCAAAATGGAAAGCATCCGTTGCAGAAGAAAAATCCAGGCCTTGCATAAGGATGTGCATGCACATAGTCAAGCCACAGGTTTTATTTGTTTTTACTGAAAGTGGTCTTATTTTATCTCAGAAGATTGAATCTCAGACAAAAGCTCAGTTCAGACTTAAATGGTCTTTTTAAAGGCATCACAGGAGTAATGACAGCTAAACTCCAAAACATTAGACAGAGAAGTGACACCAGAAGGGTATGCCTGTACTTTAAGGCATCCCTTGCATTTTCAGAGTAAGACTTCTGCCAATGCACCACTGTTCCATAGCAACCTATGGACGTTATTTCTCATATGCAAAAAACGCCTTTTTGCATAGTTCCAGTTGATTTGTGCATCACAAAGAGAAACTAGATTTACATTTGCCATTGCACATTCACTGTATTGAAAAACAAAAGTAAGTCCTGTTCAGAGATCCTGAAGGAATATGCAAAACATTCAGCATTCTTACCAGGAATTTTACAACACTGAACAGTGTTTAATTTCCACTGTTCTGCCAGAAAATGAACAATGCTTTCCAGTTTCCAGAATCTCTGGTGTCTAATTAAAAAGAAATTAGAAATAGATGTAGGAGATGATGGCTTATATTAAAAGTAATACACAGAATTGTTTCTAAATTTTGACTTGTCTAGGTCAGACAAGAATGCATTCATATTAGTATTAAAACACATATGTGTTGGGGTCAGTGTTGAATGTGCTGAATCACATAGTAATATTATTTTATCTGGCATTGCCATTTAACCAGCTAAAATGTCAAAGCTTTCAGCTATCTGAAACTGAACCCAGTCGATATATTCCCTTACACAGAGAATCTCTGCCACAAGTGAAAAATTCCTCCTTAACTAAGCTCTTCTTTCAAACTGCTGTGATGCTGCCGTAAATGGAAGTAACTAGGCTTGCTTATCTGGCATGTAGGGAACAGTTTACCTACTACTGACCCTTCCTGCAGTCCTGCTTTTCTAAGTATTTTTAAGCTCTGCAAAAAATAAGTCTGTGCTGAAGAGGGGCCTCAGAGTCATTTAAATTCCATCTGACTTCACTGAATAAACTTTTAGAAATGAAAGTCAGTACTAAATGACGGGTAAAATCTGAAGGACAAGCAGATAGGTTCAAACTTTGTAGAAGCACAGAAGATGGAAAATCTTTTCCATCCTTCTCTTGGTAAAAAAGCCTCAACAACTAACACATGTAACACAAACATCACTTAAATTCAGTTTGCACTGAATGCCGCTCCTACCAACACTACCTCCCCGCCAAGAATACTGAGGCTAGCTCTGAGCAGATGCAAGAGTAAGGCAGGCAGAACGCGCTCAAGGGGAGCTTACTACCCATGGGGACAGAGACAGGCCTGAGAAATAACTGCTTATTCAGTACAACACTGCAGGAAAAGGACGGAGGAAAGTACTGTAAAGGGATCAGGGACAGATGTAAGGATATGAAATAGGAAACTTACGAGAATTTCCTTCCAGAAAACTAGGCCTTCCATGAGCAGTGGCATAAGTATAACCTTGTGCACAAGTGGAGAGATGTACTGGATTGTAAACCAAAGCATCATAAGCCTACAGAGTTAAGTTTACTTTACTCTGACAAGTAAGTTTTATGGTATCTGGTCAAAAAAAAAAAAAAAAAAAAAAAAAAAAAGTAGTAAGAATGAAAGAGAAACTACTGCCTACAGACACTAAAATTAAGGTCTTGCAAGAAGCCAAGCCCATAGTATCATCTCATTTGTGCCTAGAAAAAGATCCTCATAGTATCAGTGACTGTTTCAGGTACATTCTATGTATATCTTTGGGGTTTATTTGTACCTTGAAACTGTTACTGAAAATTCAACAAGAGAATTAAGCAATTCACTTTTAAACTCGCAAGTATCTGTAATCGATTTTTTGAAATTGCTCCTTGGGAAACTGTCTCCCATTTGCTGTACTCTGCATCAGAAAAGGAAAGCACACTATGTACTCGCAAAGCTGATTTTGTACAATGTAATTACCAAGACAACAGGACTAGCTCTGCCCTACTGATAAAGCCATGCAGGCTCTGCAACACAGTTCAAAGAACTGAATGGTCACCTTGGAAGCCCGTAAGGCAAAAACAATCTCTAAACAATAATCTCTTTAACATTATAAAATGTACTGCTACTTGCCATTGTCACAATGCTAACCCATACCATCAGAGTAATGAAGAAGAGAAAACTGAGAGGGAGGAAGAGACTACAAATGTTACAAATCATCAGCTGGGGACTTGATCAAAACTAATATCTAAGTCTCCACCCGAACTGCGAAATTCCTGTACTCCACATTTAGTGATGTGACTTTCCTCTGAATGCATCAAGTGATGAGTTATGAAAATCCTTCATCACCTTGCCAATTTCTTCATACTTCATCTGTAAGGAAACACAAAGGGATCCTGAGCAGCTTGTGCATTCCTTACAGGATCGCAGTTTCACTGCAAGATTGCACACCAAAACACTGGAGAGAGAAAGGCAGGCAAAATGGTTAAGAACCCCACCTCCAGTTACTAACAGTAACTGTTTTACCACCCAGGCTTCACACAGACAACAGGCTACCTGCAGTAAATGCAAATTATTGTAATTAGCTAGTCTAAATTCATTAGGGACTATAGTCAGTCCATTTCTAATTAGAACACTGTAGTCAGGATTTGTTTAAATCTGTCTAATGCTCATATACTAAAATGACAGGTGCTTTCTAAATACCCAAAATAGACTGTTTAGCAGAATCTTTGGCAGGAAACTAGTCAAAGTGCTAAAATCGCCAGTGTGCAACAAACAGGCAGCTGTTGCAGCTCTAACCCTGTCATCAAGAGATTTACACAATTACTTGCTACTGAGAGATCACCAAAGACAACTTCATTCATGCTGAAGGAAGAAGAAAACCAGAAGACCTGCCACAACAATCATCTGGCTATAAAAGCGAGTTGAAGAGGGGAGGGATATATATGAAGGGAGGAGGGGAAGAAAAGACGTGGAGCAAGATGCAACAAAAAGCAACTCACGTGCCCTTTCAAAATCCCCAACTTTTTGACTGCATGTGACCACATTCTCTGCAGAGCTTGAGCTGTCTTCATTGTTGCAGGATATAATCTGTGAGGGAGCGCCGTACATCCCGTCTTTTCATCTGTTTCCACCACTCAACACTGTTATGTAATTCTAATACAATAGTGGCCTACATACTCTAACAAATCCTGCCGTCAGTTTCACACAGAAACACATCAAAACCGCAGCAAGGAAATGTACTGTGAGTTTAACTAACTCCCAGAAAAATGCAGTGCTGTAATCTTATGTTTGTTTGTTTTTAAAAGAAGTGTTGAAAACAGATCATTATGCAGCACCTTACTCTTCTTCGAAGAACAAAGGGGTTCACCCCACCAGGAACCTAATTTCTAATTTAAACTTACAAGAGAAGAGGCTTAAGAAGCACAGCACACACGATCTGGAAATTCATATATTGACTATAATATTTTACAGAACTGTGTGGGCTTGGCTCCAGCAAGAAAAAGGAGAAATAAATACAAAATTGTACTCACTGCAAATAACTGTATTTGCCATCAAACATTTAGTAAAGTATCATTTGTAAGAATGATAAGCTAATTGTACAGCCAAACAGATAGGTTACTTTATTGGAAAATAGGTCAAGCTATCACTCCCATTTATGCTGCATGAATGCTGTGAAATTTAAGCCTCAAGTGAACTTTTCCCCTAGACTTTACGTAAGTTTCACAGTCAGTGAACAGACAGGAAGACATACCAAGGTTTGTACACAATGCTAACCAAAACCTCTATACATAGATTTCACTTTTCACTAGTAGAGCAATTTTAACTGTTAAAGAGTATTAATTTAGACAGCAGTGCAAAATGCGAGGGGCTGTGTTGTTAATTTTTCAGTGGAGTTTTTTTGAGTATTTTTGGTTTGGTTTTTTTTTTTTTTTTTGAGGAGGATGCGATTAGGGAGAATAGTGGGTAGGAGGGCCACAGCAGGACAAAGCATGTGTTCCAGTTTTTCCATTCAAAATGAAGAGTGAATTCACCATTCTGTATTTAGACTGTGAGCCCACCTCTGCACTAGCCAGCCAAACTAGGATGAACAGAGGCTAGCACCTTCATGACTGAGCTGCCAAGAGTGAACACCAAGGGGATGCAGGAGAAGCACAATGACAACGGCCCCCAACTCAGGCTACCCACTTGGACATGAGGAAGACTTTTATTAGGGTTTGGTGAAAATAGTTTAGAATCACCAGCAACATTTCTAAAGAGCACATTCCTCTCAACAGACTCACATTCACAGTTTCCAAAACTGGTATTTATTTATTTATTTATTTTTACAAAATAAATAAATATTTATTTTGTAAATAAAAAAAAAAGAAACAAATATAAGTATGTCTTTGAGACTTCTCTAGCAGTGCTTTTTTAGCTTTTCTGTTTTCTTCCCCCTTGCCCTGAAAAAAACTTCAGAAGCACTCCAAATAGAGCAGAAAAGACCATGATGACATCAGAGAATAAAAATTGTGAAACATTATCCATGAGCTGAAGCAGTTATAATAGCAAGGACTTTTCTTTTTTTGGTTTTGGACTATCCTTTTTCTTTAAAGGAATATAATGAGGAAAAATGAATGGATTGCCTCCACCAAAATTTAAAATGAAATTTTTCTGAAAAGAAATTTTAAAAAATAATCAAGAAATCTAGGAATGTTACTGCAAGTGAAGAGACCAGAGAGTTAGCAGAAAGATGCAGGTGTTTGCATTTGGATGTTTAATTTTGAAGGAAAACAGTATCTCCAGAATAGGAATATCTCAACTCAATCCTTTTAAATGGAGATGAAAAAAATTCCAAACAAGCATTGTCCCAGACACTATCCTTTCACTTTACCTGCAAAAATAACTATAAAGGGAAACTATAATCTAACTTCACTCCTAGCACAAGATTATAAAGGCAATTGCAAACCTTTTACATATCACACCTATTATCCACAGACATTTAAAACTGAAACTTTTTTAAAGCAAGCTCAATTCCAATGACAGATACACCCTCTGGTTCTTTCTGGGAGTCTATTCTGATAATAAAATGTTTGTGAATCATATGGGGAAAGAAAACTAAGCATGATGATCTGGTTTATAAAGTGGGGAAGGTGAGAAGAAAAAGAGAGCTCTCAAAAAACTCAACCAAGCAACCTCAGAACATCACAACAAAATCTTACAGCAGCAGGCTGCATCTGTCCACTGACCCTGGGGTCAAAGTTTTAAACCTAGCACTATGTTTTGATCTCCTCCTCTAAAAACAAGGAAGAAAAAGGGTGTTTCCTCACACATAATCTATACAAGCAAGACAATCTGTCCAAGCAAGCAGAAAGGACACCTTAAACAGTCTTATTGGCTCAATTATGGAAGTAACACAAAAAAAAAAGAGGTCCTTGCCCTCTAACTTTTCCTGTCCCCCCTTCATATGTTACTATGGATGTAAACTGAGATGTAAGCTATGGATGTAAGCTGTAGGTTTTCCCTAAAGACAGACTTATACAACAAAGATAAACAAGAACTTCAAGTTCAAGTGAAAGCTATCCACTTTTAAGAGACAGAGGCTCTTCTAGCCAATGATAGGAACAGCCAGGTGGAGGGAGTCCAAAGCTGCATCAAGATGTAAGTATTCCTGCTCCCAAAGACAAGTTACACTATCAGAGAAACTGCCTTTACATCTCTCCTGCCCTCATAAAGGCAATTATGATGGACAAAAACAGATGGCCTTAGATTTACAGGCTTTCAAAGATCCTGATCCACTTCAGTTTCTGGGTAACACTAAAGAAATGCCCTCTGTATAGAGTGGAGGCTCAGTGAAATAAGAAGCAATCTGCACATCAGTGTGTGGTGTGAAGTACCACATCTCTTTTTCAGTTGAATGCCATAGCCCAGGTTATTAAAAATGTCTACAAAATGATGATGATGATGCAACACAAGCTGCATAGCCAGAGCTTGCCAAGTATTCCTAACATAATGAAATTTAGCTGAAGAGGAACAGGACCTTTACTGGGCCTCTCTGGTGCAGTGAGGAAGCCACTTGCAAGAAGGCTCCAGTTGGTGTGTTCCCATGAATTATCTGTGTATGATACAGCAGACCTTTGATTAGGATCCAGGAAAATGAGAAAAAACTACTTTTGCCCGTGGATCATTCACAATACAGCCAGCATCTTGCACAAAAGGAGGTACCTTATTTTCTACCAATAAATACTCCGATTCAGAGAAGCATATCCTATTTTTCATATAGGTTCCTGCACCAATACAGCAACTCCCAGAACAGCAACAGATCCTCCTCAAAAAACAGGTTCCTAGAATGATGAATGGCTCAAAATAAATAAAGACAAATTATAAAAAAATGGTTTGCAAAAGATATCCACTTGAAGTAAAAGATTACTGCTCTTCAACAATGGCAGAAATGCCTTCTCTTTCCTCCTAGGGGCACAAAGAAGAAATTTAAGGTACAGTTCCATGGTAAAAGATCATATTCTACTTTCATATTCCAGTAAAATCAAAAATAGTTACTAACATCACAATGGGTTATATTATCAGGATGCAGGAAGCTGGGGGGAAAAAAATCACAAACTGTACACACAAGTATACTTCTGACATGGAATAGAAATTTTTGAAGGAGAAGAAAAAATTCACATAGAAATGAGACAGACAACCTTTCTTCCTCTTCCCACTAATGGAAAATTATCAGTTACGTTTTAAAAGGTTTGCTTTCATCCAAATTACTTAACAAGAACAAATATTAGCAAAATACGTTTGCTCTATTGGCAAGGTAACAAACACATTCATCAGCAACCTGGTCAAGTGGAAGTTGTCCCTGCTCATGGCAAGGAGGTTGGAATTACATTATTTTTTAAGTCACTTCCAACCCAAATCTCTCTGTGATCTTGTGTATTATCAGACCTCGTGTCAGAAACTGCTTTTTTTACACAATGGATGTAGAAACAGCAATCTGAAGGGCTGCCTAAAAAGACCTAAAAACCATAAATTGAGCATAATGTTTCTAAGAATTTGTTTTTCATAGATAAATAAGATAAAATCATCATAAGTTCAATGTCACTATAAAGAAACAAAAACCATTCTTCATGTAAAAGCCAAGATGTTGTTTAAAGCTTTTCTTAATCATATTTCACTCAGGAGTTATACCATTCGGTTGCTATAAATTGTAAATTCTATCTAAAACAGTACCAGCAAATACTGCATAAAGTACAAGCCTATTCCAGGCATTCACAAACCAATCTTTACCTCTTAAGTTTCATGAAAACTTTTTAAATAACCAAATGAGAATGGTTAACTACAGTTAACTAAACAATAATAAAAGGGTCCTTTGTTTCACTTCTTTCAGGAATAGTATGAATCCATCATGACAACAATGTCCACAGTCATTACTTGACACTCTGCTGAGCACTATTTCACTATGATTTTTGCTTCCAGTTAGCAAAACTACTACTTCTTACAAATCAACTAGTACCAAAGCTCTTAACTGCAGAGCCAAGAGCATAATTTAGGTTTCTTGACTTCAAGTCAAGTAGCCTACGTGTTGTGCAAGGAAGCCAACAAACAGATTTCCTTCGTTTATGTCAAATACAAGTCTTGCAGGAAAACAGCTCCTGTAATTGGGAAAAAGGGATCAACCTTCTCCTGTTGTGGGAGTTTGAGCCAGCTAACAGGTGAGAAAGAACTCCAGGGTGGCAGAACCTGCATTCATTTTTACCTCTTCTTGCACTATGACACAATAAATGCCTTCCAGACTGCAAACTGAACCAGAATCCACTTCTACCCAGCACTGGGGAGATGAAGGGCAACAGCACTGTTCATCAAACGATTGAGAATATTAACTGACAAATGCATCTAGGTCTCATTTGCATTGTAGCCCTGATATTAACATTCACAGCATAATGCCCCAGATCTCACAGTGCACAAAAAATTGTTTAACAAATTAGCCCAAGGGGATGGAAAAAGGTTTCACACACAGCGAAGATCTATGCTGATCTGGATCTCTGACAAGTTGTGTGCTTTTTCATGCAAGATGTATCATTTCATCCAGCTCACAGCATTTAAATGACAAACAAAGCTCAAATGAAATGAAGGATATCACACAATCCACCCAGTGCAGCAGTCTCTGCAGCAGTATTCTTCAAATGGCTCACAGTGATGAAACAACATCCCCAGTTGAGAGAATTTTTTCAGGAATTTGCCAAGGCACAGAAAAAAACCCAAAAAAACAAAAAAAAAAAACCCAAAAAAACCAACAACAACAAAAAAACAAACAAACAAAAAAACCCCAAAAAACCCCAAAAACCCCCCAAAAACAACAACAACAAAAAAAAAACCAAACCCAAACCTACATCAAAATAGAGGCATGGGATTTGAGTTTTGTAAAGATTTAATTTTTCTGCAATTCCAAAATAGAAAGGGACTAACCTTGACACTGAAAAGAAGACAGTAAAGGATGTGGCATAAGGCATCCCTTTGGTGGATTATAGCATAGGGCACATAATCACTGTAAAGTTCTGTTTTGTTTCAACTCTGTACTAAGGAAGCACCTAAATAAAAATGGGGAGGCTATATATGCATATATAAATATTTGAGTAATGCATATGGTAGACTCTTTGGGAAGGAAAAAAAAAAGCAACTTGTTTTTGGGGAATTTTTTTTTCAGTTCAAGACAGTAGGATACTCTCTAGGAAAACTGTATTTCCTGCATATTTTTACCAAACATTTACCAATTTTACTGAAAATTTTCAGGAAGTGGGACAAGCATTTTTGAAGGAAGAAAAGGGAGAATCAGGATTTTCTTAAAATATTTTGGTGTCAAGTCACAATTCACCTTAGAAATTGGTTATGAAAATCGATGGTGCATTCTATTTATAATTTGTTTGTTTTCTTGCTTTCTAGGTGATTTCTTCTTCTCAGACTTGTTAAAGTTTCCTTGTCTCTAAAAATGAGCACTTTTGGAAGGTTCTCACAAGACCAACACCCTTTTTCATCTTTAGCTATGCAGTTTTTCCTTCACAAACACACAACTTCATAGGCTGGGGTACAGCTTTGCACGGTATGAACTAAACAAATTCTTTCTGACCATCACAGTTTCCACACTGCTCCTGCTCATTTACATGCAGCCCCTTGACTCTGTGAATTCTGCTGTTCAGTTCTTAAAAAGAAGCCAAGACAGCTTTGGAAAGCCACAAAAACACCCTCATTTTTTCTCACTGAATTACTCTCTTGCCATTTCTGTCAGCTAAAGTGGCAGGCCAAGGGAGATGGCAGAACAAATATTAGAACTCTGCAGCTAAATCGACTTGGACAACAGATGAGGCTTCACTTTTAAGGATGTACCAGGAATTTATAAAAGGGACAGATAAAATCATAGAATAGTTTAGGTTGGAAATGGCCTCCAAGATCACTTAGTCCAGCTGTTAACGTAACACTGCCATATCCCTAAGAGTATATCTACACAGCTTTTAAATACCTCCAGGGATGGTGACTCAACCACAACCCTTGGCAACTTGTTCCAATGTTTGATAACCCTTTCTATGAAGAAACCTTTCCTAATATTCAACTGAAACATCCTCCTGGCACAACTTGAGCCTATGTCCTCTCATTTTGTCACTAGCTGTCTGGGAGAACAGACCCACACCCACCTGGCTACATCCACCTTTCAGGCAGTTGTAGAGAGCAATGAGGTCATCCCTGATCTCCTTTACCCCAGCTCCCTCAGCTGCTCCTCACAGGGCTTGCGCTCCAGACCCTTCACCAGTTGTGTTTCCCTTCTCTAGACACACTCCAGCAATCCAATGTCTTTCTTGGAATGAGAGGCCTAGACAGGATTTCAGGTGTGGCCTCACGAGTGCTGAGTACACACGGACAATCACTTCCCTCATCCTGCTGGCTAGACTATTGCCGATACAGGTTTAACAAATGCCAGGGGCCTTTTTGGCCACCTGGGCACACGCTGGCTCATATTCAGCTCCTGTCAACCAGCACCCCCAGGCCCTTTTCTGCTGGGCAGCTTCCCAGACACTCTGTCCACAGTCTGTAGCACTGCCTGGGGTTCTGATGAAAGTGTAGGACCCATCCTTTGGTCTTGCTGACCCTCATGCTGTTGGTCTTGGACCACAGATCCAGCTTGTCCAGATCCCTGTTTGGAGCCTTCCTACCCTGCAGCAAGCAGATCAGCAGTGTCACCAAACTTAGTGTCATCTGACCAGATCATCAATTATTAAACAGGACCAGACCCATTACTGAGCTCTAGGAAACTCAATTTGTTTCCGGCAATCAGCTGAATTTAACCCCATTCATCACCACTCTTAGGACTGGCCACCTAACCAGGAGTATGGAATAAAAAGAAACAGAGAAAAAGGCTTCTGTGGAAAAGACAGGAATACAGAAGTTCCTAAGTGGCTTTAAGGCTACTTAATAGTATGGGAAAAATATATATTATATAGATTATATTATAATAATATATTTATTGATTGTCTGTTCTGTGCTGGTGTGGCCCCACCTCAAGTCCTGTGTGCAGTTTTGGGCACTACAATACCTCAAAAGACATAAAGCTATTAGAAGCAAGCATCCAAGATGGTGAAGGGCTTTGAGGGGAAGCTGTATGAGGAGCAGCTGAGGTCACTTGGTCTGCTCAGCCTGAAGAACAGGAGACTGAGGGGAGACCTCACTGCAGTTACAACTTTCTTGTGAGGGGAAGAGGAGGGGCAGGCTCTGAGCTCTTCTCTGTGGTGACAGTGACAGGACCAAAGGAAATGGCCTGGAGATGTGTGAGAGGAGGCTTAGGTTGGATATAAGAAAAAGGTTCTTCACCCAGAGGGTGGTTGGGCACAGGAACAGCTCGCCAGGGAAGTGATTCCAGCACCAGCCTGACAGAGCTCCAAATTATCAGTTATATTATATAAGATTTGCTTTGGAAAATGTTTTGGAAAAACAAGTGTTTGGAAAATGCTCTCAGGCACATGGTGTGATTCTTGGGAATGTCTTGTGCAGAGCAAAATATAATTTTTATTTACACATATATGCACACTAAATATATGCCCTGCGGCACAGAGGAGCAGAAAGCAAGCCTGCTTTCTTTCCCCCGCCGGCTCAGGCTGCGCGTCACAAAGGCTTGCAAGCACCAGGAGCAGCGCTGCCGCTTCCTGCTGAATTCCTGCAGGGCACTTTAAAGTCCCGAGCGGGCAGCGGAGAGCGGCGGGGACAGCGGCGCTGCCGGGGCCGGAGCGCGGCACAGCCGCCGCCGCCGCCCCGCGCCCGGCCACTGCCGCTGGGGCCCAGAGGTCTTCGTCACCGTAACCCAGAGAAGTAAAGAAATAAAAATTCTGAGAATTCTCATTAGGCCAACATCTTATTTCAAAACCGGCCTTTCATAATAAATATGATAGAAAACGTGATGTTAAAACAAATTTGTTAGGTGCTTTTGCTTTTCCTTCTCTTATCTCAAGCTCATACCTTTTCTCAAACAGACTGGGGTTAGGGTTGTTTTTTTAGTTTTGGTTTTTTATTGATTCCAGCTTTATTAAGTACCTTTTCTTACCACATTTATTTCAGGAATTAATTGAACTGTTTATAAAAAGGAAACAAATGTATTCCTCATGCATTTCCTCATGTTCTGGAAAAAGAGAAAGATCTGGTACTCCAAAGATAAACCACGCACTAATGTGGAGAGAGACACCAAGATGCCATGAAAACAGGTACCTGAAAATCAGCATTCCCACATTTTAGCACTTAACAATAAAAAGCAGAGCTATAGTTACATTTTCTTCCCAACTGCTTTTTACCTGAATTTAAACAGTTTACACTTTCAGAAAGTACCACAAGGTCCTTTAAAGTCCTGATTTTTCTGACATGAAAGAATAATTTCTCATTACACCAGAGGGATTTTCCAGAATTAATTCACTTGTATTTCACAGTACTTGTGATCTCTGACAGTAAGAGCAACATTTAATAATTTCAACTGAGTATGCAGAAATTACTAGGTTTTGTGTGGTGTCTTTTTAAAACAGTGACACTTATTGAACGAGCTAATCCTTTTAGCAAGAGATTCACATTTTCATTCCCTCTCTAATTATTGTGGAAAGGCATTACTACAAAAGCAGTCACCAGAACTGGTTTGGTGCTACCCAGAGGAGGTCATCATTCACCATGATCAGAGGCAGGGATGGGGGCAAAAAGCAGCATTTAGGCAGCAGAGTGTAACAAGTTCCAAACATTAAAACTCAGCATCAATTTACAACACCCATATGTTATGCCAATTAAAATTACACATGCAAAACTTTTCTCGGATAAGTGGTAGACACGAGTGGAGTAGTTTGTGCTTGTTACAGCTACTGCTGGACTTAGATGCATACATAGGCATCATCAAAACCCTGTAAAAATCCCATTACAAATTAAATAAAAGCTTGATCAAGATGAAGAGAGGGGAAAAAAGGAACTGACTGTATTCAAAACACAGCTGCAAGATACTCAGGTCTTATCTACTAATTACCTAAATCTCAAAAAATTCAGCTTAGAGCTATTCCAGGCGCAAGTTCTCTATCTTTTGTTTAACAGTTCTCTCATTGCTGTGGTAAAATTATTCCAGTGCTCCCCCAGCAGGAAGCAATCAGTTCTTCAAAATTTGTGAGGGAACAGCTTCAATTGAAATAGAAAACTGCCATTTGGGGAAAAAACAAAACAGATCCTATTCCCCTGTCATCATGTCCGTGTCATTCCCCCCCCCCCCAGATTAAATTATTTTAATTTTTAGAAAACAGTTTCTGCTCATTGAGAAATAACACTCTAGCAACTAACATTTTTTTTTCCATCAAAGATGTCTTCCTTTTCACATATTGCTTCACAGAGGATAGCCAGAAGCTGGTTTTCCCAAGTGTTCTGGGACCTACAGCACCAGTCGAGTGGAGAAGCCTTGGAAACAACAATTTACTTTCCCACAGGTGTTGAAAGAAAACAAACCTCACCTCCTGAGGCACAGCCATGTGCCCATTCTTGCAGTAAAGTACATTTCTCCACCACCTGTTTTTTAAAGACTCAACAAGGCTTGAGAAGATAAAAACCTGGAAGCCAAGTGATTTCATCAGCAGATCAAAATTAATTGAGGTAAAAGGCTGACAGACCAATTATATTTGAATGTTGGATACACACATGCACACTGGAAAAGGGAGAGTTTATTTGCAGTTTCATTTTCTGAATGTTTTTCCTGGACTTTCATCCTGGCACACAGATTATGGTGCTAGGAAGATTTTTTTGTACACGCTTCAGGAAGGCAACTACTGAAGGGATGCAGAACTTTCAACTCACCTGATCAACACTGGCTTTAAAAGCTACTTCTGACTTAGTCAGCCCCATTCACTTTAATTGTAAACATAACACATTTCTTTACAGTCACCATGTTTCTGTACCTTCTGCTCCTTGGGATACCCACACAAATGAAGTCTGAGAATTAAAGTGCTGCAGCAAATTGTGCATAAGCTGAGTTCAAGGAGACTTGAACTTTTTTTGCCATAATAAAATAAAAATTCAGAAGTTTGGTTCTGGTGTGCTTGCAGTATCAGGATTTGTGGGTGAGGTAAATCAGACTCAGTAGGTGTACATAATCAATTTCATTAAGTTAGATTTCATTGAGAAAAAAATTATGTTAACTGTGAAATAAAGTAAGTGCAGCCACCATTCCTGGAGTGCCTCATTTCATTAATTATTTATTCTCTGCAACTAAAACATAGCTTTTACTCTTGTGGCATCTTAAAATTAAAAAGAAAAAAATGGACCCCCACCAAAACAAACAAACAAACCCCCAAAAATACAAACAAAACAAAACAAAAAAACCACCAAAAAAGACCACAACAAAAAACCCCAAAAAAACCCCACAAACAAAAAACCCCAGAAAAAAAAAACACCAAAAAACCCCAAAAAACAAACAAACAAAAAACCTCAAACCAAACCAACAACAACAATGAAAAAAAAAACAACAACCCAAACACAAAAACCCCCAAAAACTACCAAACCACTGAAGCACCATATGTATTACATGGTCCGAAGTTCTAATTATCATTTTATTCAACTTCAGCAGTACACTTTGTACTGCTACTGTTTTTGAATGCTTCATCTTCCTGCATCCATATTCAAGTAGCAAACCAAGCAGTAGAAGTGGCCAACTCTAGCATCAAAAGATTGTTATTCCATTGGTCATTCAACACCTGCAACTCTGAGAAAAACAAGCTGGGTACCTGTCTACTGCTTCCTGCAACTGGTTTTTAAAAGGCCAATTCATTACTGGGATACAATCCAATCAGGCCTGCATTTATATTTAATCATCCAGTCATAATGCAAGACAATTCAAACAATGGAACAATTGTTAGTTTCCAAGCTGCATCCCGAACCAGATTTTCTATCCCTGTTAAGGTTTCTAGTAGCCTTTGTTCTCACTCTATTAATAGAACAACGATACACGGTATTCTTGAAAGCATTTTACTTATAGTCAAGCATTCCTGTGTGTATGTATCTAAGTATGTAATCTTACTACACACTGTTACATTAGCTTTATTTTCTTGTCTGAAGGAAGTAAACCTGAATATAGCTCTGTGTAATGTGTAAAATTTAACAGTACATTTGATCATATCTCACCCTAAAACCTCATAAAATTCACGCTATACAATGCATTTCATACAACTACCAACACCGTATCACAAGCCTCACAGAATACAAACATCAAACTGAAGGTCACATTGACCAAAAGATACCAAAACTCTATAAAATAATCAAGCTGTTTTGAATTTGAAGTCATACATTCAGCATCATTCATATACATGCCACAACAGACAGCTTAATTTATTAGCCAACTTTTCACTGTTTTCCAGTCACACTAATCATACCTCTCCACATTCTTTTCCTTCTACCACCACCTCCTGCCTTCAAGGTCTAAAGCAACTCACCTCTCCTTCTCAAGATGTTTCAACAGTCCAGTCAGCCATGCCAGAGAGCATTGCTGAAGTTCACTCCTGAACTTTAATATGGCTTGCATGTAACTAAAATGAAAACAGAATCTGTTGCCAAAGGGAGTTAGGCAATTTTTCTGTCATCCAGTCAGTGGGATGCACAAATTCAAGTGCAGATCTAGGGATCACATAGTTCAAGGGTTTAGGTCTGTAAGTCTTGTATTGATACTCCTCACAGTGTATTTGGAAAAAGAGTAAATAAATAATCACCCAGCCCCTCCCAAGACCAAGCCTCTCCCAAGAGACAATGGATTAAGCCAGCTGCACCTGCCTTAGTAAAACACATTCAGAATCCCTTTACTCACAGCAAAGGTTCCTCCTCAGAGCCTCCAAAGGGCTATAATTATTTTTTCAAACAACAAAATCAATCATATAGCCACAGCTCTGAATTCTTCTGGGGCGGTGTCACCAGCAACTTATCATCCAACATAAAATAGTATTACACTAAAATTCACCCCTACCTGACAACACTCTGAGGCAAGAAAACAACAGAAGGGCAGATGAGAGTGGTAAAATTCAAGTGGTTTTCATTCCTTTCCCTCAATCTTCTTGCAAGGCTGAATGTGAACTCCAAGTATACCTACCATGCAGTTGTTAAGCATGACTTTTCTAACTAAAATTATGAAGTGATAGCAGTCAAAAAACAAGCAGTAAATCAACACAAGGGACAGAGGGATGAAGTCAGATGCCCCTTTTCTTTCATATCAAGATAGTAACTTTCACGTGTCTGGTTCATTCCTATAGCACTAATCCAAGTTTATCTGCAGCCCTTCTTTCTTCACTTGAAAGGATGCCAGCACAACAATTTAAAACTTGATGCAATATTTCTACTGAAACACTTCACATGCATGTAACATCAATGTAAGTAACTTCAGGCACCAATCCAACCATTAAATGAAACCAAACTGACACATCCCTATGAAATAGGGCACTTCCACTGAACTGCAAACTGAGTACACAAAGAATAAACTAACCAGAACAAGTTCAGCAAGTAACAAAAAAAAATTTATTCCTCCTTTTGCAACTTTCATAAACTACATGAGGCTTTGAAAAGAACTAAGAAAGAAAACAAGAGAATCCTTTTGCTTATGTGGCTGAAGGGAAAGTAAACAGGTCAGAATCATTAAGGTTTAGAAATGCTTCCATTAAGCTACCACCCTGAGCAAATCTCATTTTGGTAGCAACTAGTTCATTCTCAACTGAGATTTGGAATAGAAAGTTTTCTTCTTGTGGTCTGAGCCACATGAAAGAGCATTATACAATTCAAGAACCTTCTGACACACAAAGCATAAGCAAACCATAATAACCTTCCCATCTGAAAAAAACCTGAAATTATGTACCTGCCTATAGATGAAAATGCTTTGAAAAATCTAATCAAATTAGTGTGACCTAAGAGTTTTAGTCTATTTATATTGCTGCAGAAGACATTAGGAACTTAACTTCTGGCTCCTACAATATAAAGCAGGAAAAGAAAGCTTGGAAAAGGAGCTGAAAATTAGGTCAAATTAAAAAAAAAAACAGGGGAGAGAAGTTAATGAATAAAATTTAACTAATTAAATTCTGTAGTTCACCACCACAGCAAACATTAAACAGACATCATAATAACCTGTCAAACAAAAAAGCCATTCAGAAAATGATAAACATACTTGAGACATCCACATATGTTAGAAGTAGATTATAAGTATTTCACATACACTAAAGGGACAGCAAAGAGGGACATAGCAACAGCACTCTGGTTCAGGGGGTCTCACATTCTACCAAGAGCTTGACAAGTGTCTCTGAGGTACAAGCTCCTCACCTTCTTCCGCCATCTTAACCTATCCTTAAAACCTTCAGGTGCACCGGGCACTGCACACAAACAGCCAGGAAAGAATTGCTGCCAAAGAGAAGCTGAGCGCACAGCAGCTATTGGAAATGTCAGCAGGCATCTGTCTGCAATCAACACTATGTCTTCAGAAGTCTGACACTGGGATTTTTTGCCCTAATGTAACACATCATACTGAGGTAAAGCACATACAAGTATTTGTCAACTGCCAGCAACTGAAAGGGAGATCCTGCCAAAGTACAGAGTCAGAAACAATATCCCCACTGAAAGACTTTTAGGAAACTAAGTGTTAGAAAATAAAAAATTCACAGCCAAACTATAATCGTTACTTAGCCCACAGACAAAACAATGTAAGTACAGCTCCACACAGCATAAATGAGTTCTTATGCATCATCTAAAGAACATGCACACACATGCTACCAATTAGCTATGCTACTGTCACTTCAATTGCTTTAATAATGTATCAACTCTATGAACAGAATAACCAAAACCACTGACCACTTTTTATTCTTGGAATAAGAATTTCTACAAAAAGAAAGAAATAAAAAAATGTAAGTTATTTTTCATCCTGTTCTCCAACTCTTCAAAAAGCTTCTGAAATACTTCTTCTGATTGGACAGAAGAATCCTCAGCCATAGCCATTAAAAGAAACTCACATTATCCACTAGATTTTTGCAAGTGCTGGAACATAGAAAGAAGAGCCATCAGTGCCAAGTGCTGACCCGGGCAGCAAGCTGCTCAGTTCAGTCAAAGGCCAACAATTTGCTTCTCAGAGCTTTGTTTATGGAGACTAGAATGACAGTCTAGCTAGACATCCTGCATTATCTCTGAAAAGCTCATACTGACTAAAAGTCATACGGGGTGAGCATTCAGAATGCTCTCTTATCACAGAATGGGCACGCATGTGCAAGCAAAAGGTAGGACAGGCTAAGTATATACATATTATTAAGTCATAAATCAATGAATAACGAATAGGTGCATTATTTCTTGTAGCTGTATTCAGATGCTGTAGATCAGAGCTGGTTTCTTTCCAAGTTTTTTTTTTTTTTTAATAGTGTGTTTTTTTATCAAGAACCATCCAAAACTCAGTTATGAAACATTCATGCAGTATTGTTTTTCAGATCTAGAGACTCTGGTGGCAGAATACACAAAAAAGACATTGCTCCCTGATTACTTAATTGGGCACAACAAAAGACACAACTACCTGGAAGGCTGCTGCTGATTATCCGTCTATTTAGTTAATTGCTAGAACTGCAGGCCTTGAAGGAGAATTTTCTTCTTTACTGCATTTTGAAGATCTGGGATAGAGATGCCTGAAGAGTTCATGAAGGCATGTCTCCTACTATTTAATAAGTTAGATGATGCTTTATTCTCACAAAGCATTGAGAGTAACTGCATTTACATATTGTTTTCCACTGTACACTCCAGTTAGGATGCATTCAGGAGCATAAATCTGCCTGAAGGCTGGTACTTACAGTATATCCCTCTCCTATCAGCACAGATGACACAAAATTCTTGGAGAGTTCTTAATTTTCATGGTAAGAAACACATTCCAAATATGTCTTTAAAAGATGAAGGGATTCTAAGTTCATTTGCAATTTTAACAGCCATAAATTACAGCCAGAATTCCAAGTTATAAATTTTATATTGTTTGCACAGCTTCATTAGGAAAAATAAAAAGGAATCTAGAACTCATAGCTGTAGTATCTCTTCTCCAGGTTCTTCTCTCTTTTTCTACAAAATAATGAGCAAACTGGTGTCTTGATAAAAGAAATGGAATTGTGGCCTTATCAGCAACTGTATTATAAGGAACATAACCACCATGGTAGCTACACTGACCATGTCTCCCTACTTAATTTAGGTCCACCTAAGAAACATGAGCTCTCTCACAGTCTCACACAGTTGACAGAGGGAAAGATCAGCCAAAGCTCCCCTTTTGCTGACAGAGAAGCTGGTACTGAATTCATAACCAATACAACTAACTTCCACACTGCATGGACTCACAGCTGTGAACCAAAAAGACGCTTTAACCAAACCAATTAATTTGTACTTCTTTACATGAAAGGCAGGCCCTAAGGTCGTTTGAAGAAATACCATATACTCAGTTGAGACCTGAAAACCCACATTTTTTATCAGAACAGAAGCATTGCCATTAACCTCAAAAGGATTCACCTGACACTGATAAAAGCAGGCCAAAAAAATGTTGCTATTTGGGACAAATGGAGGAGACAACACAGTCTGGCACTACATTTGTTTGAATACACTGCAAAGCATTTTACTTCAGCAATCATTCCATGACTATAACTTTGTTTAAGTGAAGTATTTAAGCTATAGCCATGTGAAGTGTACATCTGTAAATGCAGGCTTTGTAACTCCTGTAGCTCAGCTGTGCATGAATCAGACTTTCCATCATCTCGGGACAGCACATGTAAACCTCATCCCCAAGAGACCCCTGCAAGGCACCAACACTTTATTATGGCTGTTTCTATTTCTCTCACCCCAGCCAACAGCGAATGATTACACCTACTTATCAACTGTACTGGAGCAACAGTGTCAAATACCCTGGGATCTGTGGCAAAGGGCTTACAAGAAGGATTAAGAAGAGATGCAACACTCAAATACAGGTGAGGTTGAAGATAACAGAACAAGAAGAGTGGATTAAATTACCCAGATTAACTGCACAACCTCTGTGGCAAAAAAAACCCCTAACCAAACAAAACCTACAACAAAGAAAAAGCAAACCATTCAAACAATAAACAACCCAAATACACAGAGTATGGAAATAATCTCATAAAATAATCAGCACTTCAAGGATACTTAAGAGTACCGATTATTCTACAAAACACAAAACAAAGTATGAGGTGTAAATAAGTGTTTATGGCTTCCATCCACATTTTAGTGGGGGTAGGAGAAGTGACTATAGATAAGTTCAGTTTTCTATATGCCGGCATGCACACCACATCACCCCTCCCCTCCTGACAGATGCTGCCTACCACTCCATAGCCACACTGAATGCTGCAGTTCAGCAATAATCTGACGATCTTAAAAAGCCAGGACCGGTGAGAGGGGGAAGTGGCTTTTGTTCACCAAACTTCTGCGTTTGTTTCTCCACTGGGGTTATTTTCGGTTAAAACACTGACCTGCACCCTGAGCCCAACCAGTATTTAAAATACAAAACTTCGTACAGCCTTCGGGCACCACAGGAACCTGCCAGCGCTTCAGAGCACAGGCTGCCTCCCCGCTCCCATTTGACTGGAAAAACCACGGTATTCCCACCGCCCTCGGCTCCAGCATTGTCTCCGCCAGCCCGCGCCGGTGGGAAGCGCGGAGCAAGCCCGCAGCCCGCCCGGAGCGGGTCCTCCCCTCCATACGCGCGGCGTCTCTGCCCGCAGGGCGGGTGGTCCCGGCGCGGCCGCAGGCGAGTCCCGCGGGTCAGAAACACACCTGTGCGCCCGCCCGCCGCCTCTCCCCTCCCGTCCCGTCCCCTCGGGGCCCGCGGCTGGCGGGGGCCGGTGGGTGAGCCCGGCAGCAGCAGCAGCAGGAGGAGGAGGAGCGCGGTGGGTGACGGGGATGCTACCGACCTGCTCCGCCCCGGCCGCGGGCTCCCGCGGGCCGCTCCCGGCGGAGCCCTGCGTCGCTCCCATAGTAACATCGCCAGGCCCGGCGCCCGCGGCTCCGGGGGCTGGCGGTCAGCAGGCCCGGCAGCCTCGGGAATGCTTCTCCCGCCTCCGCCCCGCGAGGGAACCAGCCGGGCCGCTGGCGAGGGGCTGCGGCAGAGCCCCGCGGGGGCGGCCGGAGCCCGGCAGGACAAAGCCGGCTCTGAGCAGCCCTCCACAGAGAGACTTTGTCCTGCCGGGGCCCGGCCGCCCCCGCCGCCAGCCAATCGTGCCTGTAAACGCCCCGGGGAGGCAAAGAAACACTTCCATTCTCCCTGGGAAGAAAAGAATTGTTATTCCCCATTTACAAAAATATTTCTTGTGTTCCTGCCCTTGGCAGCGGCCAGCAGCTGACGCCCGTCACAGGATAAACGCGAGCAATGGGGCTGGTGGCCCAAGCCCGGGTAGCATTCCTGACACGAGGCTTTTGGACAGTGTCCACAGTCCGGTTCTGTCAGACATGCCGCAGTCATGTCCACCTTTTCTGTCAGCGTATTTTTCGGAGGACGTGGATGTTGAAGCCTCCACACAGCTGACACTCCTCACGTCCACAGCCTTGGTCAGACTTCCTTCCCACCACCTAACAGCCTTCCACACCAGTCTTGAAAGTCCACACCACTACTATTAATTCAGAGACCAAATTGCTTGCTTTGGGAGCTGTAATTACATATTGTAAAAAAAAGCATGTTATTGAGTTAACTATTCTCAAGAGCTTGCAGAAACGAGTGGTCACTAAAAACACTAAGGAGGAGAAGATCGGCAGAAATTCAACCACATTATATTCAGAAAAAAAGACTTCTTTCCCAAGTGCTGCTGTCTTCCTGGCTTTATGCTATTTTGGGTGGATGAGGCAATACTTGAATCAACTCTTGGAAGGAAGAAACTAAGAATGAGAACCAACTGTAAGGGAAAAACTTTCTTAAGCCAATGTTAAAAAAAAAAAAGCAAACAGCCCATTACTTTGTATTGCCTATCTCAAATCTAAAGAGAATAAGCAAAAAAATGCCAAGCATGAACTTTGCTCCTGTTTGATGCTGTTCCTTTCTCAGTTTTACAAGTGAGTGATACCATACAACTTTTTTGCAACACTAGCAGTTAGGCCAAAGTCAGGACCACTTAGAAAAATGAAAGGGGACAGGTTCTTCACACACATGGGATACTGTGATAGCTTCTGGCATCAAGAATTTGTCCATGAGATACAGCATGGCAAGGCAAAACAGCTGTCACTCTCCACACTGGTGCACACCTCTGCAAACTGGAGGAAACTTTCCAAAGAGCACTGTTTGGCAACATCAGCATGGAATGCTATGTCACAGCATTAGCAGAGAAATCCACTGTCCAGTATGTGTTGAAATGACACGACACAATGAAAACATGATTTTTCTGCAGACAACTACATAGTTGTAGATGCAAGAACAACATTTGTTTTAAGCTGTATGGCAATATACTTTTTGAAAAGCACTTGTCAGACATGAGGTGGGACAGGAAAAGAAGCCACCAGATCTCTTGACTGCCATCTCTTAACACATATGCAAAGTTCATGGTAGCATAAAGTAGAGCACCAGCCTCCTGAAGCAGCTTCCTTCCACACAGGTTCTGGCAAAAGATAAACAGCTACCACTCTTGATTCCCCCACTAGACACAGCTTCTTAGCGAGAGCAGGCAGTGCCAGTCAGAGCAATCTAAAGGTCTGCCTATCCTGTCCGAGGCCAAGAAGGATTATTTGTGGTTCCAGACAAAAGCTGTGGCTTGACCTAATGCCTCCTTTTGGCATGTTCTGTGACTTCAGCAAAGCCACAAGTTGTTATCACTAAGAGAGGCTATACTTCCCTGACCTGTAGGGCAGCAAGGAGGGTTAACACACTAAGCTAGCCTGAGGTAAGTGAAACACAGATGCAGGAACTGACCACAAGCCAGACAGGCTGGATCCCTTACCACAAAATACCATCTGGGAAGGGCCTATCAGTTTGTCTCTTATTTTGCAATCTGCAATAATAGATAGCAAATAATCCATATGGGCTCTCTAAATATTTCCCATGTTTATCCATAGAATTTCTCACATTTAAGAGCAAAGTATACATATCCTTTCGCATTTTCTATTTTTTTTCCCCTCAAACTAAACAACTACTCTGCCACAACGGGCATATAAATCATCCCATACCAGCCTGCTAATGTGAGCACTAAGTAGCCTCTAGTGCTCATGCTCACTCTAGAGCTTGGCCAAATGCCCAGATGCTTAGATAGTGATGGCACGGACTGATGTAAGAAACAGTGTAGTAACAATTGCCAGGTTTCTTATCCTGCAATTCAACCACTAAGAGCAAAATTTCAGGCCTGCTCTTGACCAAGATGTCCTCCCAAGACGAATATGCCGGAAGGCCTTATGAGAGGAAGACACTGCCAGCTAAGCAAAAATAGAAGGGTACCAGTGTAAACAGTGATGAGAATTGTGCAAACTCCTCCAGCACCTCAAGTTTCTTCCTCCTGTGTTAGGAAAAGGGGCAACATGTTCTCAAAGCATTCAATTTACTTAACAGCTATTCCATGGTAGCACAGCATCCCCATTCTCTCTCTTCCCTTGTAAACCAAATCCCCCACCTGCAGCTCAAGCATATTGTTTACCATTAGGTATAACTTCTCCTGTCTCATCTTCTCTGAAACACCACAAAACCCCTCAGTGTGGATAAAGAATACCTATAAACTAGCCAAAATTCACTTGGGACAACAACACAAGCAGAAGAGGGGCAGGAGCCTCAGCCAAAGGGTCTGATGTGTCTGTGCAGGTCCCAGAGCAGCCTCTGTGTTTGGAGGCATGACTGCATGCACATTTCAGTGACTGGTCTCCCTTTGAAATGGGACGTGCAGGTCCAGTTGTAGTCAGTCCTGCAAGGGATACTGCATCATGAAGAGTAAAGGCTGGGTATCAGCACTATGTAAAAATTATATTAACTGGGCTACTACACATTTGCAGCTCTGCTCTCTGCAGTATTTAGGACCAGCTTTTCTGCATGTGCAATGACCCTACAAAACAGCATCATCTGCAGGGGATTTCATGGAATGTTATGTAGGTATAAAGGAATTCTAAAATTAACTTCAATGGAAAGATTATTGGTATTAACTTTATGAAAAACATGCAAATAACTCACAGGGAACACATTTCCCATTGAGATTTTCAATTTAAGTAATCAAGGGAGACATTTTTGCCTACAATCAGATTGAATCTATGGTCTGTGTAGCACTAATTTAGAGATCACTCGCTGTAGCCTGAGTCATGCAAAACCTAGGACATATTCCATAAATTATCTAATGCTACTGTGAATGAAGCAGTTGTGCCACTTCCAGCATCCACAGAGAGAACACCCATTTAACACTACACTAGAGGATGCAAATTTAAAACAAGCAGCTGCTCTCACTGTTACTCCAGCCAACAGAGTAAGGCTACTCTGCAACTTGCGGGCAGCAACCATGTTGTGATTCAGGTTCTCTCTGCCTCCTCTCCACCATCAAGCCTTTTAACATGTTCCTATGACAATAAATTATTTTTCTGTTTCTTTAAATGTTAAAGTTCAACACTTGGTAGTGGTGCTGGACAGCATGGTGAAAAGGCAAACTCCTTTAAGAGCTGGGAACTGATTTCAGAAAGAGATACTGGGAATGTAGGCTGCTAGTCCAGTTTTGGAACTATCTGAACAGAGATGCCAGTTTTGCTCTTGTTTTTAAGCAAGTGTTCATGATCCTGTCATGAGAGACACTGTAGAAGTTTCTAAAAATACCACGTTGTAAAACAGCCTTTCCCCCTTCCCTTCCAGGCAATCTCTTTAGACTGCCATTTGTCATCAGCCTGCAAAATCACACAAATCAGTCAGCCCAGTCCTACTTAAATGATTCATAAATCCAATTACATTTGCTTCTTTATATAGTAAGCTGGACACTAACAGATTCAACCTCCAGGATTAGAGGATGTGTAGGTAGCTGACCTCTGACTCTCAGGAACTACCCAGGAGCTCCACACATATGGTTCAAACGTGCAGCTCTACACTGGGGTTGTCACATACCTGGCACAGTAATCCTGATCTCTGTCCTGGGGGGACTGGAGAAGAGACACCTTGCATACTATCTCAACACTTTCTACTGTGTGTAGAAGTGAGTCCAAAGGAGGGTCAGCAAGATGGTGGGGGCTGAAGCACTGGCTCTGCAAGAGGAGGCTGTGGCAGCTGGGTTTGTTTAGCTTGGAGGAAGGATGGCTTCAGGACACTCAGCAGCAGCCCACCGGTGCTGACAGGAAGAGATTGAAGAGATGAGGCCAGGTTCTTAGCAGTAGTGCAAGGTGGATAAGAGACAATGGGCCAAAGTTCAAACAAGACAGGTTCAGATGTACATAAAGGGAAACAATTTTCCCCATGAGGACAGACAGACCATGGACCCTGCAGACAAGTTTTACGGTCTCTGTCCTTGGAGGTTTTCAAACCCAACAGGGTAAAGCCCCAGGCAACTTGTTCTGATCTCACAGATGACCCTGTTTTGGGCACAAGGTTGCACAAGAAACCTCCTGAGGTCCCTTTCCACCTGAATTATCCTATAATTCTGGAGTTACTGCATGATTCAAGTGCCAGCTTAAAGCAGAATTAGGCAATTATTCTCCTGCCCCTTGTCTCCACTTCCAAAGTACAGCTTGTGATTATGCAACATAAAGATTTTGGCATGCAGCTGCAGGGTCTGGTCTGTTGTCTGTCTCTGATTTACTGCAAGGATGAACAGCTATACACACTTTCCAAGTCTCAAAGCAGCAATACTAAGGCTGTTATTTTAGAAAGCATAGATGTCTTGGGAAAAAACAGAGCCCAACATACACAGCATCCCACACTTTGTGCATATTTTTTATGGGATAATCACAGTGTCAAATCCTTTGTCACTTAGGAAGTCACCTATTATGATGTTTTGAAGAGAAGAATTTTTAAATTTTTTAAACCTAGACACAGAGATTTACTGAGACATCTCAAACTGCTAAAAATTTTAAAATGTAGATAATTATTTAGAGCAAGAGGCAGTACTGTTCTAAGCCAATCATAAACTCAATTTCTAAGTTCACAAAAAAATTTGAAACACACTGTTACATGCTGAACAACTAGGAACAGCACTGGACATTAACAATATGAAATACAGTTATATATATAAAATGTCATGTATATTTTCCTCACTGTTTTGGACAGTCATCAGTTCTAACAGATCTTACACACTACAAGTTTGGTCTGCTTTAAATCAGAAGACTGTTTGCTTTGTTTGTTGCTACTTTCTTTTTGCAAAGAATATGGTAATTAGAAAAGAGAGATGTATAGCATATTCACAGGATAAATAAAACAGCATGAGAATATGCAGAGGTGTTTGGTAACAGTTAATAAAAATTATAGTTGTGAGAAATAGAAATACAGTCTATTTGTTCTAACCACATTTTCATCTGAGCAATGTTTTAAATTACATTGCAGTTCCTTGAAAATTACACTAGTAAGGCAAGCAAATAAAATAGTTTGACCTACTACAAGAGAGCAAAACAGTGACTCTGCTTGAACACAGACCCCCCCGCACACACACACACCCCATCCCCTCCTTGACATGCAAATTGAAACGAGTTTACTTGGCATAAGCACTTCAACCTCTACTACTTTAAGAAGCTACGAAAACTAAAACCACTATTCTAAAGAATGAAATAACAATGTAGTTTAAATAAATCCAAACCACACAAGTGTGTACTGTTTTTCTCCCCAGACACCATACAAAAGTGTGTATCAACACTTGAAAGGAAGTATCTTCCCTAACCCAAATTTTTTCATTTTTAACTGCAGGCACATTCTGTTTGAACATTCATTTTGCTTACATCTCATTTCCTTCCTCTCTTCCCTATGTTTCTTGACTACTGGCAAGGATGTGAAACAATCCTCTGCTTTTAGCTATTTATCTGCCTTTCCCCACTAGAAGTCAAGCCCTACAACATCAAAGCTTTACCATACTAATCAACTGTTATGACTTAAATTAATTAAGACAACACAATAAAGAAAACAAAAATCCAATTCTCATGGAGACCATTATGCTTATTAAAAACAAGTGAAAGAATATGCAGATTACATAAGATGTAACATACAGAAAGATGTGTTACTTTTTTCCCTGATATAGGGGTTAATTTAAAAAACAAAGCTCCAGACAGCAGTTCTTCAGCCAAGTTAGTTCCTTAGAGCACGAAAAGTATGCTTCAAAGCTCTGCCTCTCCCCATACTATTTATACTGGCAAACCTCCTGCTGATGAGCTTATTAAGAAACAAAGCAGTTCTGCAACTCTATTCAGAAACAGCAAGGTCCCAGCTAGGGTACTAATGCCCACTTTTGGGTGATGTTTTTCGCGTATGACTAAAGTGAGCTTGCAATTAGTCCAAAAGAGAACAGCAAGAACAATAAGAGAAAGCAGATGGACACAACCACCCAGTCATTCCCTCGCCAGTTCCAAACTCCCAGAAGCCCACAGACAAAGCAGCTGGATGCACCTTCTGAGCCATCTCGATCTTGCTGATAAATGGTTCTGGAGTTTCTTTTGCTAAGGGTTGAGCTCACAACTATCCACATTCCCTGATGTAAAGTTGGCATACCCTACCACTGAAGGTTTTTGTTCTGAGGAAAATGTCAGAGGCTGCTCAAGACCTCAGCTGAGACATTCTGCCTAGTTACATTTCACTGATACTCTTATATCAAATTTTCCCTCACTCCCAGAAAATTAAAGAGCTTTGGTTAAATATGTCACAAATTAGAAAGTCAGGACAGCAGATATGCACATTTTGAAGTAAATTACTAAAGCAGCAATAGTTGCTTCATCTCAAAAATGGAAGTCAATTATAGTTTTGCAAAACATCAGCATAAAAACCTTTCCCTCTCTTAAAGTCATCATCTGTTAATCACTTACAAAAACAAGCCAAGCATGTTCGATTGACACATAAAACTAAGGATACATTTTATAGTCCTTCTGGAAGCACTTGAGAAAAGGTTTCAAAAGCAAGGTTAATATGCCAAAAGGATTATATTTACCTTAATGATGTACTGTAAGAAAATATGCAGCAAAACAACTCTCCCTGTGTGGCTATTCTGTTTCCTAGGACTGACTGAGTCACTAAGCAACTCCCATGAATATTACCCTTTGTGCTTAAAGTAATTCATTTATCCCCAAGTCCGTGCTAAATATTTATATTTGCTGAAGACATCATCATAGATTACATCAATTCTTTACCAATGTTTAGCTAACAGATGAACCAGTACAGGCCTGTGCATTATTATTTGCATAACTTTAGCAGAATATTGACTTCATTGCAGAAACCTCTCCTCTTCTGGAGGCCTGTTGTACATCATCAAGTTCTCAGTAAATGCACATGTAACCATTTAAAGTTTCTTTGATAATTCAAAAGAACTAGTTTTAATTTCATATTACTCTGCTAAGTAAAATTTCTTGAAACCTTATAAAAACATAGTTAAAAGAATATATACCTTAGCTAGCACATGACAAGAATATATCATTTTAAACTAATGGCTAGGTCTAACTGACGCAACTTGACTACAGGCTAGTACCTTGGGAGGAGTGATGATTTTTGAGTGCCGTTGTCTACCTGCTGTGCTATGCTTTGGGCTTGATGTACAGCTGTGCTCCCAGTCCCACTCACAAGGAGATGGCAGTGTAGTAGTTTGCTCCCTGAAAAACAAAGTTTCATTTAAGTCACTTATAACCACAAAGGAGTTCTTGTGAAGCCTGGAACACTGAAATCATAGAGATAAAGAGGATATAAAATATATTTCCCTGATAAGTTTGACATGCTTTAGCTTCTGTGGAAATCACGTGGAAATAGTGGTTTAAAATAAGGAGATACTCAGCAATATTTACACACAAGCCTGCATGTAAAGCAATCCATCCATTTTTGCCAATGGAATAGGGTATTGACAGGAAGCATACTTACAGTTACTTTGTTGCACTGGTCCTCTCCACAAACCATCTGGCTTTTTGTTTCAATTTAGTTTTGGTCTGATTGTTTAGCTTGCACAAATGGTATACAGGACAGCTAGTAACAGCATTGTATCTTGATCATAACCTCAGCGAGAACAATCGGATACATGTGCTCCAATGACATCCAATGGTAACTTAAGAACTTCAGTTGCCAAATGACAGAAAGAAAACAATTTCCAGTGTAATCATCTACCCTCCTTCCCCTGCTCAATAAGCTACCTCTCTTGGGCACAAGTAGCATGTTGGCTTCCATTCAGCATCCCTGTCGTGGGACTCCCCCTCTCCCTGACCCCTTGTCTAGTCCTTGATTACCCTTGGTAGGAAAAGAGAAAATTAATCGTTTCACTAAGATAAAGAAGGGACTTTTGACAGAAATAGAAACACAAGCTAGTGGTTAGGGTTTGGTGGTGGCTTTTGTTTTGTTTTTAAAAGAAAACCAACATGCAACTCACTAATTTCAATTCTTCTCTCAAAAACATTTTTCCAAAGTGTTCCATCTTCAAAGGATATAGCCAGACTTCCCTAGGAAAGTATATTAGCTATTCTTTCAGCAGGTTTGAGATTGTTTGCCTGTTTCCGTGCCACTCCTCCCCCGCCCCCTGCAATGTATAGATGTTTTTTCATTATGGTTAATGCTCCATTAGCCATTTCTAGATCACTTGAGACATGTAAGAAAAAGATACTGAAAGAATTCTGTAGAACTTCCCCATCTGCCCAAGTTTTGATGTGTCTTGTGTCTTACATTTTTGTGACCACAAATATAATAAGGTCACAGGTTTGAAAAAACAAAATTCAATATCTAAAACTTTTAAAAAATATATTTTGTTTCAGATTAACTTTTTACTACATGCAACAATGCATGCACCTACCAGACATCACACCTCAAAACTAGAAGGTTATTTTATCCTTTCTCCCCAAGGTCTTCCAGCATAAAAGCATTTTCTAAAAGTAAACTACAGTTTTAAATTAAGGCATGATTTCCAAAGTTGCAGAAGAAAAAGATGCTTAATATGAGTTTATATGAATGACCACCAAAGAGCAGCACAAGCTATACTGTACATTCAAAACAAACTTCAGCCTTATTGTTCTAGGCTATGCACAAAATACTATTCTGGAGGCTGCAGAAAAGTCACAGAAGCAAGCTAAACCTAACTGCCACTGCTGCCATCATTTTCCCTTTGTCAAACCTCATAAAAATCAATCTATCTGTCACAGAAATCATCACTATTCCAAGCAAAGATGGAAGCAGAAAAACTTAACTTTGTAATGTCTTTGATATGAAAATATGAATTAATACCTTAGCAAAATAATGTATCTGCCTTTTCTGCTTTCTTTTGCACGGTAGTCTGGGTTTTTAAGCAGAATTCTTACAACTTTCAAACAATGGTTCTAGCCATCACAGTCAAGATGACCTAGCATCACACTCAAGTGCTATTTTTTATCTTAAGAGATGTTTAAGAAAAATAAAGCGCTTAATTATGCATCTGAATTTGTGCAGTGAGGAGTTGACAAATAAGAACCTCTATGCCCTTTATTCAGTATTAGGTTCTGGAAAGTGTCTCATTATGTTACAAATTTTTCCTATACACACACATTCACACTTCTATCACATTTTATTTTTACAAAGAATGTAACAAAGTACCTCTAGAAGTTGAGTGATAAGCTGATCTTAGCAAAGTGCATTATTAATGTGTTTATTCTAGTCATATAGAATAAACAGTATGCAGCTACAAAAAGAACAGTGCTTTTTTGTCAACTCAGTTTACTTTAACTCAATTGCTGGTTACCAACCTTTCATTCCCTGAAAGTTTTAATAAAAACATAAAAGGGATCCCTACTACAGTCCAATGACAACAGCCTTTCTGCCTTTCTGAAACTGTTGGAATGGCAAATCCAAACATAATCCAGATACATCTTAACCAGCTTGAAATTCCAAGTGTGTACAACAATCACTTTAACTAAACCTCTCCCTGAAAGCATGGGGATATCCAAATAAGAATGCTGGAAATAAAAACAAATTTTAACAGTGTATTTTGTACTTAGATACTGACTAATACTCAGTAATAGACGAAAGACAAACAGTCACAGTTACAAAAGAAATAGACATTACAGTTAGTAAGTTTCATTTTTAGAGGGCTTGTTTCAAGCTGTGACTCTGGCCAGTCTTCTTGAAAACGAAGAAGAATTCTACAAGAATATATATACAAGAACTTTCCAACATAGCTTCTCAAAATAGCAGGAGAAATCATGTATTTTATCAACATATAAAAAGCAGCTGAACAAATCAGATATTTGCATGTACATAATTTATACGGAACAACCAAAGGAAGCATACTCCACTGTCCTGAGTCCAAACAGACTGCACTGAGAATCCCTTTTAATAGGCAAGTTTTTAACAAAAAGCCCTACAAGCTCTCATTAACATGACACTGGAAATTTGGAATCAACGTGAAGAACACTTGTGTTAATAAAAGGACACAAAACCATTTCCATTAGTGTATTTTCTAACTAGTTTTTGTGGTTCTGGTGATAGATCTGGAAAAAAAATCAGATGGTACTTATGATTTATTTGCTATTACTGCTGCTACCATCATTAAAGAAAGCACATTTGTGGAAAAGTTACAGGATAAATCTGAATTCAGCTATACTCAAACAGCCACAATTATAATCCAAGTTTTTCTTTGAAGTCTTGCTTACACAAGAACTATTCCAAACCAACAGAAACATACTAATTGGTCTTGGACAAAAGCCTCTCATATTTTGCACTCCTCTGCAATGTCTGAAACATGGTGACAACATTCTATTGTATTACAAAAATACAAGAGACCAGAAGGACCCTGAAGACACCCATCCATCCATGCTACTCATACAGAGGCAGATGGAAGAGAATGACAACTCTGTTTTCCACACAACATACGCTTTTGGTGGAAAAAACTATTTACACAAGAATTTTTCTGAAGCCTAATACTCAAGTTGTATGGTACAAGAAAGCACTCTGTATTGTTTTTAACAAAAATCAAAAAAACCTTCTTGTAGGGAAACAGTATTCCTAAGTATGATGAACTCCTGCTTCTAAACAGAGAAGTAAAGTTGCCTGCACAGACAAAAGTGATTTTTCTTTTCTCATTTTAGGAACTGCTTCTCTGACAGATAAAAATTAAAATATGCATATTTTTAAATGAGGAGAGGGGAAACACATCATATCAAATATACATCACGTTAGTGGCAAGCAAAAAATACAAAACAGCTATTTCATTTCTGTTTTGATGAATATACATGTGTTTATTCTTCCTGTTCTTCAGCAAACTCCTCATTTAGAAATAACACCTTCTGCTAGTTATCCTCCAGCCAAGGACAGGTAGGTAGTACACAGAAATATCTAATGAAACCACTAAGTTCAACCACAACTACTGAAGATACAGAGCTTGGAAGGTACAAAAAAGGTTACCTGTTTTACTAATAACTCTCCTCTTTCTGATAACAAGTTTTTAAAACGCATGATTCAAGGTGAGCACAATTTTTCCCATAGTTACTCACTGATTGCTTTTTAACACTTACCCTGGATGTTGCCACAGATTTGCGTGTCTACCCTCAGGAAGCAGCTCCCTCTTGTTAAGGGGAGTAATACCTATTGCTGCTTCTAAAATAGTTATGTATTTCTTGTACCGCATCCTGCCTTTCTCAAGAGTTCCACCACGTTATCATCCAAATGCAGATGCTGCAACTAAAGTCATGCCTCTTCATTGATTTGAAATGCTGCTTTTAAAAACATGCTGCAAGTTTGAAGCATAAAAACAATGCTTTTTTCCCCTCTCCCAGACTAGGATAGTTAGTAGAAGAGAGAGAGAAACCGAAGAAAAATTCCTACCAGATTCCCCAGAAACGTCATTGTTACATAATTCGATCTTTGAATAAGACACTAATGAAAATGATTGAAGAGACAATCACGGTTCTAAGCCTGGCCGGATAATGCACACTCTCCAATTGACTAATCCTTTGCTAAATCTCTGCTGTCTATAATCTTTCAACTGCTAATGGAGCACTAGGTAACTTCTCTGTCAAATCCATCCAGGGAATAAAAGAGAGCTGCACAGAAAACTTGAGACCATTTTAGACAGTGACAGCCAAAAGTAGCTTTTGCCTTAACTTTTCTCACCAGAAAGCACCAGAGCACCAGAAAGCTCTCTGTGTTAGAAGTGTCACAGGGGATTTAGCTGATCTCCTCAGAAAAGTCATGCAGAAATATTTCCTTACGTGGCTTGTACAGAATTAAGAAAGCTGGAGACTCCCATTATGATACCTACTAGCCATTCAAATGTGCCTCATGATGCCAGAAGCCACACGTCAGAATTGCTCTAGCCATGAGGTAACTGTGCATGCAAAAGACCTCAGGTATGATCTACAACGGTGGAGACAGATGCACATATTGAAAGAAGTAACAGTGACATTTTGGAAACACTGCAGTACTGTCAAATTGCAATATTCAAAGAGATGTACTTGATTGCAAAACTAATCAAGGAAATGTTGATGTGATGCTTCTTCTAGATGGTAAGAAATGAATGCTTATATATATATATATATATCTAGATACACATAGTTACATATATTATATAAATACTATGCACTTAGGCAGTAATAGAGATAAAAACATAGAAAGAGATGTGACAGGAAGACTGAAGCCTGGAACCATGACTCTCTCTGTAAACTGTGCATGTTACTTATTCCCGAATATCATTAAGTATGTGTGTATTTCTTTTGAGGTGGTATCATATTGCATGTTACTTATTTAGAAACCAAGATGATTTCTTGTGCTGTGAAATGTTTAGCCCTTAACAACAAGATCTGTATAACTATTTCCAGATTCTACATTACTTACAATCCTGCATAAGCCATATTTAGCGTTTAATATCCAATCACATTTGTAGGTTATGTTAGCACATGCATGCACTGAACTATCTCAAGTAATTACTAAATAGCAATCCATGTGACTGATCTTAGAAGAGCAAATTAAAACCAAGCATCTTTTAGATGCAGAGAATAGCACTAAAATTGTCAGAGGAACATGCTGATAAGGAGTATGTAGTCTGAAATGTAGTGATGTGTTAAAAAAAAATAATATACTAAAACCACATGAATTAAATTAAGCAAAAAATTAATTTTCCATGTGCAAAAAAAAAAATCACTTAACTGCAACTTTAAACATCTGTATATAAAGCATTAAGAAGCTTAGGAAAGCAGAGTAGTACTAGGAGCCTGCAAGCACAGCTAACGTCATTAAGCCTGCATGCATCGTGACTTCTGGTAGCTGTGGTAGATCTATCGTAAAGGCTGTACTGAGAAAGAGAAGACAAGGCAAGAAGTTAGCAGTTTTTGACAATTCCAGTACTTAAGGATCTTCTGACTGTAGAAGTCCATGACAGTTCTGTTTTACACAAAAGCAGAATTATTTTTATAAAATCTAGTCTTCCCTCAAAGTTGGTTTCATTAACAACTTCAGCATTACCCCAGTTTCACCTATTAGGTTTTGGTATTTCTTTCTGTACACCTTCTTCCTTAACACTTCTTTAAACTTTCCCCTTATAGATCAAAGAAATAGCTCTTTAAAAAAGTTTCCCACAGTAGTTTTCATAGCCAGTCCAAAGCAGAGTCTAAAAAGCATCAAGTGCAGCTCCGGTCCATCTTTTGTCCCTTTGACCAAAGCATATTAATTCTGACCAGAAAAGGAGCCCCATGACTAGTGTTGCTCACAGGGAAGCCAAGCCCACACAATGAGCACAAGCTACTCCCAAGTACCGCTTTCAGTTAAATGGCGTGTGAAACCTCCAGGTACCTAGACAGAGAGAGACTGACTCACAGTTAATCAACTTCCTTCAACTTTATTTAGAAACAGAAATTCAAAGCTGCTAGTACGTGCACTGTTAGTGAAGAATGACTTTAGTAGAGCAAACAGAAAGTCTAAAAAAGACTGTCCTCCATTGTTTCTTGCTGGAGAATTATCATCCACTCCACTTTTTCTGTCTTCGTAATTTTTCAGGAAGAACAGAAACCAAAAGTTTTCTTGGAAAGAAACAGTGCAATTTTCCTAACAGAGCACACAAGTGATGCCTCAGAAAGTACAATGCATTTCTGAGAAGGGGAAAGAATGACAGAGCTTTTTTGTCCATTAAAGAAACATTTACAAGATCAAAGCCAAAGCTTTATTTTGCTTTAATCCTCAACAGATGAAAACAGTCATACACTCTTAATTAGATGTAGAGCATACTTCTTGTAAATTGATGGCAGAGGCAGGATCACATCCTCAGTCACTTCAGACCCAACTAAAAAAGAGACAGTCATTGCCTAATGCAGCCACAAATTACTTTCTATTTTGTGAAAAAAACAAAATCCTGTTCTTTCTCATCTTTCCACAAAAGTCTGTGTAACAGCTACAGATCAAAGAATTCCCTTATTAAGAGAGCAAAGAAACAAGCATCTCTTCTTACATACTTTTGCTCAAGTGATAAGAATAACTGTGAAAGTCAA
The DNA here is from genome assembly GCF_037042795.1 of Molothrus aeneus. NCBI lineage: Eukaryota > Metazoa > Chordata > Aves > Passeriformes > Icteridae > Molothrus > Molothrus aeneus. Next base: position 21,360,163 of record NC_089680.1, on the reverse strand, counting down.
TTGTTAACTTCCAGAACACACAGGTGTTTTGTTTGCACCACAACCAGCACATCTGTAAAGTTTGATCTGTTAGAAAAATCATAAGATAGAGGAGCATCCAGGATCAGACTGGGAGTGTGGGAGGTGAGAATGAAGAGAGAGAAGGAGGACTGGAAACTTCTTTCTCACAGCTTCATGGACTGCAGTTGCTTTTGGCCCCTCCTTAGAAATCATTCCTTCCTTGAACAGTCCATATGCTCCTGGAGATTCTCAGAATCAGCTTATATGAAGTTGTGCTAAGGAGGCTAGAGATACAAGTAGTCAAATCTGCTCGCTATTAAGCAGAGCTAGATGATGAAGCAGATGTTAGAATAGAGAGTGCAAGCCGGACTACAGACAGCCTTGCTGTTAAAGAGAGACATGAAGGAGAGATTTATGGGTTTTCTCTAAAGCCTTAAAAATCCCAACCGAAAATTAATGAGGCAAGGCAAATAACACACAGCTTGAACCAACACGTGAAATCTTGGTTATGATGAGGCTGCATTGTTAAGCTCACGCTCAGTTTATCAATATGGCAGTTTATCAGCTGATGTCAAAAAATGAGTTTGGTACAACGGAGTTAACAACAACACAATCCTTCAGGGAGAGTTATCATTGAGCGAGTCTTAGGAAAAAGCCACAGTGGCCCAATACATATGAACTCATGTCTAACTCAGTGAACACATACGAAAATCTAAGGAAACATCCTTCACATGTATATAAACCACACCCCAGATAACTGCACAATTTTAAGAAGTAAAAAGAAACTTCTCAAAAGCAGCTCTGGATTGCCGGTACAAAACAAAAGCAGAGACAAAAGCATGAAAAGGGAGCAGGCATTGGAAAAAAACCGAGAACAATAAGGCTTTCTATCTTGCCTTGCACACTTCTTATTGACCGTAGGATTGTATCAGGCAGTATTTTTGTCTGTCGTTTTCACATTATTCATGTGAAAAGAGAGCACTAATGAGTTTCGTTTTCTTCCTAGATTAGCAACTATAGTTGTCTGAGGTTTTGGGACTCAGATGCACAACGACAATGCTGACCTAAATTCAGGAAGACTTGGGTAGCTCATGTTTCCTAAAAACAAAGCCTGCAGCTGATGAATACACACCAGGGTAGATGCTGTACCAGATATCAAACCAGAGCTCCCACAGCTCACTCTGTTATTACTAAGCTTGGATCATAAACATCCTAAATACATTCAGAAATGCAAGAGCCATCTCACACTGAATGGAAAGAAGTTGACAAGGTCTACATTCTCATTTGAAATAGAAAACTACAATATCCCTTAACGAGATAAAGAGCAAAAAAAAAAAAAAAGCTTTCAAAAAGCAATCGGTATAAAAAGAAAAACAAAACAAAAAAATCCCAGTAACAAGACAACTAAAACCCAATCCAAACATTAATAGTTTACGGTATTAAACTACCTGAGTATACTTTGCTACTGCATCAAGCTGTTTAATTACAATGCTGCAGTTAGCACTTGTTTAAATTATGTAATATTTAAGTAAAAAATAACCTCAGCTCTCTAGCACTGAATGATGGCTTTGTCTGCTAAAAAAAACAAAAACAAAACCAGAAACCCCCCCCATAACCAAACCCCAAAAATACATACAGCAAAACAACAAAAAAAGCACCAAACCACCAAAAAAGAATAACAAAAGAAACCCCAACCTAGATTAAACACCCTCCCCAAATAATAAACAAATAAACAAAAATAAAAATACAAATAAACAAAATACAAATAAACAAAAATAAAAATACAAATAAACAAATAAACAAAAAATAAACCCTAAACAAAAATACCCACATAATTGCAGCAGGTTCTAAATCATAATTTACTGGCTCTGGAAAAAAAAATTACTTTCTGAAGCGGGACCAGGATGACACAAGTACTGGTAAAAGACAATTAAAGAATAGAAGGCTTCAAAGGCTCTGAGAACAAGCAGTAAGCAAAGTTTTCAAGGGAGCCAACATAGGTATCCAACATAGTGCCGATCTTTCTGAGGAAGAGGACAGAGTAAGATAATTGAGAAAAGCGTCCTATTTTGACCATGTAAGTTCTCAATGCATTTAGAGCACTTGGTCATGAGACCGAGACTGAACCTTTGACTCCGAAAGATGACGTGCACCGTGCACTGGTGCGTGTATGCCAGCACAGTCATGCAAAACCAGTCCTCCCCATGTCACTGCTCCAATCTTTGTAGGTAACACAGCATTTGCAAACATTCTTCACTATGGTAAGACTCATCTATTAGAAGACAAAATTATGCCCTATATACTTACTGCCATAAATATTTGTTTTATAAATAGATTATCTCATTTTTGAGAAGTCTTCCAAAATTCACAGAAATCCACTGCAATCTGGGATTAAGATCCACAGCCTTTCTACAGCTGATGCCAAAGATCAATTGTTAAATTTAAAAAATTAAATTTTCCCCAGCAATTAGAAATTTCATACCTATTTGAAAATAAACTAGACTTGAAAATCTTTAACCGGACAGACCTGTAGCTGTTCTAACAGGCACTCTGTTCCCCCCATTAGAGTGACCAATTCCAAGACTACTACAATGGGATGAAACTGACACAGACACAGTATGACAAAAGTTACACCATCCATGAGTACTTAAATACTGTTATTTCAACAATTAAATGTGACCAGTCTTGTAACACGAGATCTCCTTTACCCTACAAGGAAGTTCTGGAGAAAGACAAGATTGGTAACTATTAAAACACACACACAAATGCTATCACCCAGACTTTTGCTCTAAGTTAAACGCAGCTTTGAAATAGTCCCGGAATAATAGGCCGTTCCTCAGTTGAGGATTACTGTGTTCCAGGAGCTTTCTAATGCTTTTAAACATATAGGTTTTATAAAGGTACGGCACATCCCATTTCGTGAGCTGTGGAACTACCTAAACATTATTTTAATCACTAAGAAAGATTTCCTGGTTGTCCTTAAGAGGACACGGAACCAGGAAAAGAGGGGACTAAGCAATCAAAAAAGTATCATACATTCTATTACTTTAATGCTTCATTCTGAAAAGATCTATTTTAGATTATAGTTCATGCAAAGTGTTGGGATCACCCCAATTCTGCTGCATAATTCCCAACACTTGCCTTTAGTCTCACAGAAATCCAGTACAGTGGCACTAAGCAGTTACTGCTAGTGATACAGGGCAACAGCAAAACACAATTAGATAAAGGCTCTCCAGTCCACAGTGTCATCTTTTCATAAAGGGCAGAGAAGTCACTGCCGCTAATTGAAACCAATGTTTAGGGCCTAAGATGTTTGCATGTAACAGTCTAGAAGCAATTATAACAGTAAAATCACCTAAAAATCAAATATATGTAGAAAACTTCGTCAGGAGGCTGAAGACAGCCCACATAATTCTCACAATAATGTTTTCCTAAGTATAAATCTTACTGACAGTGTCTAAGTGGCACACACATGCTTACTAAATGAAAAACATTTCAAAGTCTCTTAAAGCAGCCTGATGATCTCCCAACTAGTATTAATTTACACAAGCAAATCTCCTTTGCCTTTCAGTACCTGATTCTTGCCATGTCAGGACTTCTTGGATCCTGACACGTATCTCTATTTGAAAGAGCTGATAGTTAAAGCCTTAGACGACAAATGCTTCACAAATTAAAGACGCAGTTTTGTACATAATAGTTTCTCTTTTATTTTTCGAACTATAGGCGAATCACAGTTCTCAACCTTTAAAATTTTGCAGAGCAAAAGAAAAGGTAATCTACTGTGTTGCAAATGATGCGACCTTGATAATTACCTCCGAAGGTTAAAACAAAGCAGACATTTGCAGCCTCCCACAGCTGTGGTGCCAAGAGCCCTCGAGAATCATCTTAGCTGTGGAAACCGACGCAATTTTATGAACTGAAGCTAGGGAGCAGATAATTCAGAGATTCTCTCTGTTTCAAGTGAATAACTACTAGAAAGCAACACCGAAGCATTAAGGTTTTCTGATTTTCTGCAAGAGTCTGTTATATGACTCTTACATAAGTATGTTCAAACAGCATGTACTTTCTCATGCTGGAAAAAAGGCAAACAAGTTTCAAGTACGTGGTAAGTAAGGGCGGAGTTGTCAACTAAAGCAACTGCATGCCACTGATAGATCAACCTCCGCACTCCAGGGTGAAAATCTAATGTACCTGGGCTCCAACACCACAAACACGGCCGATGCCAAGGCATTTTAGGGCAATTAAAGCATTTGTCTTCTGGAACTGCCTGTCCTTTGTTTCACGGTTCCCTGTTAACTTGAAACTTCCCCTGACCCAGTTAGTCAAAGCCCAAGGCACGGCTGGAATCCACTCGGGATGTGCCAACATAAAGATTTCAGGAATTCTCTGTGCAACAAAGGCAGCCCAAGCCCCCGACAGCGGGGGCGTGGGCTGCCCGGGGGATCCGCCCCCCCAGCGACCCCCCCCCGGGAGTAACCCGGGTAAACAAACACCCCGACTCGCCGGTGACATCTCTCCCACTTTCCACGTAGTATCGCGCTCTCCCGGAAAGTACTTATCAAGGAAAAAGTCACCGAGAGCCGCTTAATCCCGTTAGAGAAAAGCCGATCCCCGGCCGAGCCCGGCTGTTCGCGCCGCCCAGGTGCGCGGCGGGCGCGGGACCGGCCTGGGGGGCCCCGCGGGGGCGCGGCGGGTCCGACTCCGCGGACAAAGGCGGCAAAGCGCGTCTGAGGAGCGCAGGAAACAGGGCGATAAAAGCCAAAGCACACAAAGGAACGAGAAGGAGAAGCCGGGCAGCTCGTGGCCGCAGCGCGGCCCCTGGGGCGGGGAGCGGAGGCACCGGCCGCGGGGACAGGGGGTGCCGGGGGGCACCGCACCTGCCCGGGGGGAGGGAAGCGGCGATGAGCGCGGGTTCGGGGCGGGGACATCCCGCGGGGATACTCGCCTGCTCGCGGAGGGCGTCCGGCAGCGGGAGCAGAGGTCCCAGGGGCGCCCCGGCGCTTGGAGTGCGCCTTGCCCTGCCCTGCCGCCCCGGAGCGGGCAGCGACTGGGGGAGTCGAATCCGAGTGCTGGGACTGGGGACGAGGCTGAGGCTGGGTCCGGGTCCGCTGTGGCCGCTCCCGCCGACTCGGGCGATTTCCTGCGGGGCGCGGGCGGGGGCGGTGCGGCCACGCCGGGGCGGGCTCCCGCCGCAGGTGCCGGCCTCGCCCCCAGGTGGGGAGGAGAGGGGAAGGGATGGGGCGGGCGGGCAAGGCACTGCAGGGGAGGGGCGGGGGCGGGCGGCGCGCCCCCTCTTTAGGCGTGCCCCCACCTGCGGCTGCCGCCCCTCCCGTCCAGGGGTGCCTTCGCCCGGCTCCCCCGGCCCACGCCCGCACACACCAACACCGCGGCGGCGGCAGGGGAACAGGAAATACCGGTCGCAGCCCGGTGCTCCGCACCGCTGAGTCACCGCGGCGAGGCCGCCCCGCCCCCCAGCTTTTCTCTGCCCGTCCCGTCTCCCGGCAGGGGACCCCGGCTCTGCCCCCCGGGTCTGGTCCCCGGCCCTGCCCGAGGCACCCCGCGCCGGGCCCAGGCAACAGAGCGGACCTACGGGCGGGCACGGCGGAGCCCGGTCGCCGCTGGCAGAGCGCACCGTCACCCAGCCCAGCGCTTGGGTGTGTTTTCCGTTTACATCAGTGTGTTTGGAACTTTGGGATCATTGCCCATCTGAACCTTTCTAACGGGAAGACCTCTGAGACAGCCTTTAACACCACAGCGCAGTGTTCCACGTACGCCTCTAGCTCTGCTTTTCCCTGCTCTTTATCACAGAATAGCTGCTGCCACTTTATTGACAGCTCGGGAGAGCTCTGTTCACATCACCACTCTCAGCTGAAATATCCAGGATTAGCAGAAGGCAGAATAGCTCCATTTCCAGGCCGCAACACCCCGTGTCACTCTGCAAGTCCACCAATACCGTTCCCGAAACTGCAACATACCATGAGAGAAATACACTCCAGGCTGGCATTCCACAGGTATCAGCTTTCAGCATCATTGCTGTCCTGCAGCTGAGATGAGAAAGGCAAGGCCAAACAGCCCTGGCAGGATTCTTTGGAGTCGTATTTCTTTTGCATTGTAAAGCACTAAATGTCACCAGGAATTCCTTATCTGCTGTCTTATCTGGTGGACAGTTAAACCCCCTGCAAGCCCCTCTAAAATTAAACAGCACACTCCCACCCGTATCAGGCCTGCCGAACAAAGTCTACTTAAAGTTTTATGGTTTGTTGCTATTTGCAGGTGAGAAATATACTAGATTCCCACTGCATTTCTCAGACAAATTTCTTCCTCAATAGGAACAGTTCATGCACTGTATCTCATACAGAAAGTAAGATAAGGAAGGCAAACAGTATTCTTCGTGAAGGGGCTGGACTTTGGAAGGAGGCCCTGAAAGAACCTGTTTTATTAGAGCAAATATGAAACTGCATTCAGATATTGTATGGAAAGGCCTGCTTCTAGCTATTGTTAATAATTAACATGCAAGTGCATACACTAGCCTTCAAGTACCTATTTCAGTCTAAAAGCCTCAACAGCAAAAATCAGAGGAAAAAAAAAAAGACTAAATCAGGGCTAATTTATAAACTTGGTGTTTTCAGTCACCTACAGACTAATTCTATGATCAGCACGTAATGCAATATTGCTTTTAGGCAGAATCAAGGCACAAGAAATGGAAATTTAGTTTTACTTCCAGGTATGTGTCAGATTTCTTGGTTTACACTGTGGTGGGTGCCTTTTTCCTTAATGAATGTTTTAAAACTTCATCTGTTAGTTCTCAAAATCTTTTGTAACAGTGGCCTTAGGATGTCTGGTTAATGCTCCTAAAATGTTGTTTAGAGGAGTAAGACTATGGACACATTAAATATGTAACTGATTTCTTTTAGTACAACAGTAGAGAACATTGATGGCTAGCAGAAGAGCCTTCATCTGGAAAGTAACAATGCTTGAAAACTTATTCACTGTGTTACTGATCACTTTGCATAAATACCACAACACAAACAATTTTTAAATCAATTCAGCAAACTGGAGAGGGCAGCAACATTATGTGCCTTATTTTAAAAACCTATTGTTTTCTAATCTAAACTTGTCTGTCTTTCCTTAACCTGAATTTCAAAAAAAAAGTTTGCAGTTAAGAACTGTTTAGAATACTTTAATTGTTCATGGCTCTGTTTATCCTATCAGCAGCAAAGCAACCTCCACTGGTCACCTCCCTCAGTAAAAAGCATGAATACTGTCTTTGTTCTACCACTGCCAGCAGTACAATTTACATAAAAGACAATTTGGGAGAGAGATGGATGTAACTCCACACAATTTTTTCTTATCTTTATACAGGAATTAAAAAAGAAAATCTCAATAGCAAAATGGACTGGAACATGTTTGATTGGTTACAATTATATATAGTGGTGTGAAATAAATTTAAAACACCATTCCCTAAAAGGCGACATGAAGCAGTTTGCCACACATCTCTCCTTGCCCTGCCAACGACATCTGCTGTTGGGCAAAGCTAATTTCTTCCTGATAGACTTTGCTTCTGCCCCTCCCATGCTTCCTTTACTATTTTGATGTATTTCCTTTACTATTTTGAATGTTCTCCCAAGTTTTCTGGCAAGCCTCTGCCTTCCTTCCCAGGACTTCCACATATTACAGAGCTGGTTAGCACAATCGCAGAGTTCAACCACTAACCAGAAGCTAAAAATAATCAAACACAAGCCTTCCTGTAAACCCCCTTTCTTTTATTCCAGTACCTCCTCTTCAAGACAGGCCTTTATCCCATTTATTGAAGTTGCCAAATATTAAGGAAATAAGATGTAATGATTCTATCACATGGAACAATCCTACAAAGAAGTAATGTTTTCTTACAAATTACCCACAAGTGGAAAAGCAAACAAGCAAACACCAGACAAGAACTTAGGTCAGATTAGCAGTTGATGAAAATTCTGGTGTAACTAAAAAAAGCCCAACACACCCCCATTTATGTGCTGAGCTTAGGCAGCCAGTAAAGCTATGAAATGGCAACTCATCCTTCCAAAATATTCTGCATGTTCTCCTCACCAACAGTGGAGCACTGCATTGTGGAAAAAAGTAATGACCATAACACAGTGGTTCTTATTAATACTGTCTGTGCATAGTCTGTATTTAATGATTGTCCTTCAGCTATTTCTTTTGGGAGAGGTGAAGCAAGAAACTATTGACATGATGTCATGTGGGGAACTATTCAACAGTCTTTCTATTCTGTAAGTTACAGAAGTAAAAACAGTACAGAAGTGTTACTTGTCTTGGAGCAATAAGCAGTCTGACATTAGGATCAGAGCTCGTTCTGTGCCTCCATTGTACAAGTGTGATGGCTCAGGGAGTCCTTGCCCCCTGCTTACAACTGGATGCAAGTATTAAAGCAAAAAATGAGTCATGTCCTATGATTCATTTTGTACATCGAGATAAAACTCATTCTAACTTGCTGACACTATTTATCTTCAGCTAAGATTAAATGCATTTGTTACTCAGATACCTAAACCCAGGAAATTGTTTGCATAAATAGCAGTAGCATTACAGATGAAGGGCAAGGCATGTAAACTGTGAAAGCTGAACTGCTCTTACAAAATTCACGTCAACTGGCCACACTTGCACAGAATCTTTCCAGTATGTGTTTTACAAAACAGAAAGAATTCAAAAGTATGCATGAAGGCCTTCACCTTCATCAAACTCTCGAATCACACCTTTACATAATGAATTAAGAATTTCACATGCAATTTTATTTCAGTATAAACATTTCTACCAGATGTAAGGCGATGGAAAATTAACTTCCAAATATGAATCAGATGCATATTAGTGGTAATATTGCATGCAAATACTTAAGAAAATAATTTTTGGAGAAGTCAATTGGAAAAAATAATTTCACATGGTCAGGCAAAGGAATAACCAGGTATCCTTGACTCAAATATCAAGTCATTAACTTCTACACAAATTTGTTTAAATGACTATCTGAAATTATAGGAGACTGAGCTAAATATTATAAAAGTAACTACATAAAAATACATATTTCCATATCCTATAAATTATCTTCAGTGTTCTAAATTCAGAACAGCAAAAACATATTCTATTTTTACCTCCCTGTACTTTTTTGAAAAAACATGCTTTACTCTTATGAGGTCTGGGAGTCATTTTAATTACCTCATCCAGTAGTGCTGAAATTTATATTGATTGTAAAACATGCACAGAGCATGAACCATTAACCAAGAGCTACTTCCATTGAAACATTTCTCTGTTTAGTAGTGAGAAATAGCAGGTAACAATGCTTATACTCTAAATGCAAATACTGGGCAAGAACACTTTACAGTTATTGTTTTTCAATGACAAAATCAATCCTTACCTGTCAAGCTAGCGAGAGAATCATGCTAAACTAACCACAGCATCAGAGAAACCAAAAAGAAATATACTGTGCACTGAACATCTTTTCATACAATCTGCAAGAGTATGGCATAATTTTTCCCTCATGCATCAGTCAATATTTTGGTCCTTCCATTTTACAGACAGTTAAAATCTGCAAGCTGTAATATTACAACAGTGCAATTGCTGAAGTATTGCTGTTCATTATATCTTTAAATGTTGTTGTTGGAAGATCTGGAGTATATAGTTTATTTCCTTCACATATTTAATAGCCTAATGAAGACAGCTTCATCAGCCTAAGAACAATACTCGATTCTAAGAAATTTCTCCATCAGCACAGTACCAGGGGGAGACTTGCTGCATCATGGTGATAAGAAGATAATCTAAAACTATTGAAGAAATGCAGTAGAATAAAATTACTGCAAATTTTCATCAACTTAATTTTGCTTAGCTCAAAAAAAAAAAGTATTTTCACTCTTTGAAGAACAAAAAGGTAGAGAAAGAGAAATGCACAGTAACAGAATTAAATGTTTGCAGAGGTATTGCTATACAGCTTAAACTTCACATACTAGCTTTTCCAGTTGCATATCATGCTCAGAACCACAAAAAATGTCTAAGTAATTTAAAGCTTAGCTCAAAAAAAAATCCTGAGGTGAAATACACTACAATTTAGAATTTGGAGAACAGCAAGTTCTGCAAAACTAAGAAAAAAACTGTCATTATGTGCACTATGACATGTTAAATGTGACTATGATGTATTACAATTGCCAAATTTTTAGGCAATATATTCACAGTACCACAATTTATGTCAATGTAACTGACAGGCATTTCTTGTTTTGGGTGAATATTTCACCAAGGAAAGTTCAGTGTTTGTGTGCTGGTCAGAAGTCACCAGGCAGTCAGTCCTTACATGCAAACAAGGCTTTAGAAACTAAAAATTCATGACTTCTGAAGGAAGAAAGCAAGAAATGAAGTGACAGGATGGGCAACCTCAACCATGTGTACTGCACGGATTCAAAAAGCCCACAGAAATCCAAAGACTGAGCACTAGAGGAAAAAAAATGTTATTTTCATTTTTGTTGCACAATATATTGATGCCAAGAAAAACAACAGAATTAAGCTCAGGTACTTCAGCCTAAGAAAGAGCTTGGCTTGAGATTAAAGTCTTCAAACTTCCATGAGGTAGAATACAATCAAGTATCTTCTTTCCCAGAATATATTAAGCAGGACAAATCCAATTTAGTTTTTAAAGCTGTTGAAAACTCTTTTGATAGTAGTTCATGAAGAGATACTCTGTCATGAGAATACACCCAATTCCGTCCAGTCCAGTCATAGCGCTTGGGCCCACTAGAAAAAAAACACAACAGAACATCACACACTGTGTAAGTGCACATTATTTCAGGAGACCTGCTGGAAGCCTGTATGCATAATGTATGCGACAGAGTGCCCAGGAAAAGGAACAGAGAGCATGGGGAACGGCTGGTGGGCATTCTGAGGAAGTGGAGCAGAAAAGGCCTGATATGTCAGGAAGTACTAAGCTATCAAATAGATGTATCTGAAAGGTGACAAGATACATCAGTCACTCCAAGGGGAGACAAGCACTTTCTCTTCCTGCTTTTGGCACCGATTTCCCCACAATTCTTTCCTTTATCCCAATCTTCCCTCACAGATATAATTTTCTTGCACACAATTATCACTACAGATATTTGTATAATGCTGAATTAATGCCACTGATTAGTTCTTGCAAATATTCTAAGCACAGCAAAGCACAAATAATTTCCTTTTAGATGCAACAAAATAATTTAGCCCCTGAAAGCAAATATATTGGCATGTGAGAGATTTGTAACTAAAATGCTATTTTTGTCTGTGCTATTATATTGTAATTGAATTCGTTTTTCCAGGCTTACATTAAGTATCAAGAAAGAAACTTGAACACCTGGGTTCTGCTCCAGACCTTGCTATCTGCCCTGTTTTCCAAATGTCAAGTGAGAGAATGACTCAAAGGTACTCACTACTGGTAACATTAGATAAGCAAAGAAAACAGAAAGGAATGAAATTATTATCTGGGATAAATGGAGAAACCCTTGATTTTGTAGGACAAATAACTTGGAACTCAGTCAACATGTCAAGTCTGCTAAAAAACAGACTAACCTGTACATACATAAGAACAATCTGCAAGTTCTCTCTCTACAAGCATAAGCACTGATCTGAACCTTGACTATCCCGAGTTACTCACAATAGTCAAATGAAGAACTTTCCAACCACTGCTCAAGGTAAGAGAAGTTAGAAAGGCAAGCATAAATCCAAGTCACTTTCACTGAAGTCTCACTGTCTGCATCAGAAGTAGTAACTGTTTTAATCAGGGTTATGTGCTCCAGTTATTTCACTAAGTATTTCTCACTTCACCTCTGCAGCACAGGCTTATGTTTATACTTTCCTGCACCCAGAGAACGATGGAATAGGATCCTGTCATCCTGTCACATAAAAATCAGGTTAAGATTTGTCATTTAATCAATGACAGAGAAATATGTGTATTATCTGAACTGGTTTTAAATGTTATGCAGTAAATATCAGTGATAAGGTTAGCACATGAAACACCTTCATAGTTCTATGAATCTCCAAAAGACTGTACAAATGTGACTTTCAAATTAACAGTTTAAGCAAAAATGCATACCAAGTTAATAATAGACTAAATGTATTTCTCATGGAAAGTCTGCATATATATTTCAACCCTAAGAGAAAAGAATTATAATATCACATTAAGCTATTGCTAACATTCTGTAAGGCTGAAAAGTCTTTTCAGTCAGGACCAACATTAAATTACTGCAATCACACTGCTGGCAGGTTGCACACATTATCTCATGCCCCTTTTTTGTAACTGTCAACTAAGTAAAGTTTTCACTCAGATGTACAGATACTCAATGGCAAAATAAAATTTCAAGAAAAATGTCTCACAACTTGACAAATTAGTCTCCCCAGGAATATAAGACTAAAGGTCAACATTTAGTGTAAAAATGCTCCAAAACATTCAATGCAAGCAATTACTGGCAGCAACATTTCCTTTTTTCAATTCCCAGCATACTACAGTTAAGGAGATGACAGTTCAGATCATACAGTATTTGCTGGAGTTGCCTTTCAGAAGTTAGGAAATAAGTGAACACATAGCATCATGTTCCAGGAAATACCACTGTTTATCTAATACCAGTTAAGGGAGTATAAAAAGGAAAAATTTAACTTTTTTCCTCAAACTCCATATTCTGTAGCACATATGTCTTAGCTCGCCTGGAGCTAAACAGACAGGAATTATCTGAATTTTGGTTTTTATAAAGAGATGAAGCCCGTGTGTCACAAAAATCTTATAAGCTTGTTCCTTCACCATTAACACTTATCAGCTCCCTGGGTTCTTTTCAAGGGATCGTGGCAAGAATACAGATTTTGAGAAGGGACAGCTACAGCATTTTCCCACTTATATGGCTGGCCTTCTTGCTGAAACCAAGCATAAAACCTGAAATGGATCAAAACACATCATTAGGAAAGGCAGAGGAAGCAGCTAGCTAAGTCTCCTGTGAAATGCAGAGGCTGGACAAAAACAACCAGTGTGGCATACATAAACATATAAAGCAGGAAATCCCACAAGCTTAAAAGGGAAGGAGCCACCCTGTTTAAAACACAAAGAAAGAAAGGTTTAGATGATGACATCATCATCACTCTTTTTCCAACAGAAGCTTTGTTTGTTTCTTTTTAATCATTGCTGGTTATATTTCCTATGAGTAAGCTATATTCCTGTAGGCAGTGGTTTTGGGCTGAAACAGCATATGAAAATTCTTTGTTACACATTTCCTGTAACAATTAATTTAGGTATGCCAGTAATACTGCAGTGTGACCGAAACCCTATACCAAACCATTATTGAATATTTAGATTATATCACATTTTGAGACTATACCTAGTAGAAGGGTTATTTATGAAAAGGATATTACATGATCATGCCATGCTATAAATAAGAGGAAATACATTTCCACCCAGTCTGCAGATATTATGTAACTAACTTACCTAGTGGGTGAGGACAGCCAAATCTGCCGGTTTGGTGTTTGCTTATTGATTACGTATGTTCCCATGTCTCCACCCAATTTAATTGTTAGTACTCCACTCTTAAAAGACAAAGAAAGAAATAAAAAATTTGTATCCCGTTACTTTGACAACAATTACTTCACCTGCACTGGCAGAAACTTACATACCTGTATCAGATTCTCAACCATCTTCCCAAACAATAATAGCTAAGGAGAATGATCATTTAACCAAGCATATCTTTGAGTCTGATCTAGACTTTAGACCTTTTGGTCAGAGTTTGATTTTAGTGTGTTTGTACCATTCACAATGTTACTACTTAAATAATATTCTTGAGCTTGGACCTGGCATCCTGAAAAGACCAGACCATTGCAATTCATTTTGCAATGATTAAAACATGGTCCAATAACAACTTTTTAATATTAACGAACAATGCAGAACTGGTGTGGTTCAAAGCCAAGAAGCTTTATGTGTCATTGCTAGATTTCTGAGCCATGCAATTCTACCTTACTTTTCTTCAGTAATGGTAACAGTTTAACAGGGAAGAAACACATTTTTCATGATAATTCTGATTCATTCCTGAAAAAATCTTCCAGTTCTAAATCCCAAGATTCTGGTTTTCCATGAGTCTGGTTTTGCTGTGGCTATGCCACCTTTAGACCATTATCCTGGTGAACATTTTCTCTTTCTTGCTCATATTTCTTACTGACAACATAATTCATGTTTCTAGTAACTGACAAAAATATTTTCTGTTCTGATTTTAAGAGTGAAAAAACAACAATATTTGGACTGGAGTTGATCTAAAGGTGATCTGAATGATACTAATTAAAAAGGGAAATATTTCTACAGAATGCAATGTGACGATTGAGATAATAATTTATTTAGTTCACAGTATGTCAAATACTTCAAGCCCTATGGCACAACAAAGCTTCTTTAAGGGTATCATTCCTTTCATGCTTTAGTCAGAAGATACTACTAGAGGTACATATCGTTGCCTGGGCTATTTGTGTATAAACACTCACTATGGGGAAAAATACTTTCAGGCATGAGCATCTACTGCCTGCCAACATACTGAGCACAAGCAGCAACTCAAAGCTTCCTTCCCTTACAAAGTAACTCAGAGGAACTATCTCAAGTAGCACTGGGCTTAAAATAATACTCTCGGGATCTGATTTTTTACTTTAGTTTCCCTGCTGTTTCTGTGCTTAAGGCACAGAATATATATATCTGTGATAGAAGCAATAAAAATAAAAGTGTCTTCTGGTTACAAATCCCATCAGGTTTGTCCTGCCAGTTATTTCTATTGGACATTAGTACAGTGCACAGAAGGGCAAGAACAAGCTACTTCCTCTGGTTGTCAGAACTTCAAGTTTTCCATATCTCATGGTCTTAGAATTGTAGAGATACAGCAGAATAACAAGAGGATGGAGGATTAGGCCTGCATAATGATATACAGGTTCTGTATATAGCATTCTTCTATGAGGTTTGTAAGGCCATACTAAGTATTCAGCATGCTACATGTTTCTACAGACACACTATAAGTAAATAGGTTTTCAAAGAGTTAACAAAAAATTATACTATTATTTATACCGTGTGTCAGCTGTTAGAAAGTATTGTTCCTCTATCCTTGCAAGGTAAATAGAGGTTAACCTCTACTGATGTGTTGAAACATTTTCTCATGTATTTTACAGTACTTCTCAAATACTAGAAAATATTACTTGAATTTTTTTTAAGAATTTAAATTGCAAGATACTTTTACCATATTTTAAGAAATACTGCTGTATGTGTTTTGTACTACTGGATGAATGTTTTCACTTCCTGGTAACAAAAATATTCTTCTAAAGAGATTCTTTTTTTTCCTGAACACAAAGATATAAATTGCTCAAAGCACTCACAGTTACAAAAGGCACAGCAGACCTTTATCACATTTGCCACCTTGTGGTTTCTTGCAGCACTGACCCTCTTTGTTTAGAATTAAAATCTGGGCTATTTAACCTTCTCCTTTCAACAGAAATGACACCATATTATTAATTGTCATCATCCTGTCTATATAGTAAAGGACCACTGGCAAAAGTAAGGATGTAAAAGTATTAGCTCTTGAGCTTCACAAGTCAATGTCAAACATAATCCACCATACAGTAGATGGAGAAAAAAAATATGACATGACTCATCAGCTTAGCATACTGAAGTGTTTAGGAATACTAAAAAGGTAAATTTCAACTATTGCTTATTTTTGTCCTAGGATAGTTACATCAAGGTAATAGGTATATTGCTCTCCTAAAACATACTGAAGAGTAATGTTTTAAAATGCTTTTTACCAGAAAAGCAATTAGCTGTAACATTATCTATATATTTAATTACAGCAACAAGTAGTATTTGCTAAACAGAAAGCTACTGGCAATATGTTATTTTATATCCTAGCTATCAGAAATACAGAATGAAAATTATGATGACAAAGCTACACAAGGAAGTCCAAAAACTACAGACTTTTGTTTTGGTTTTGTATTTTGCACAGTGAAACCCAGACCATCTGATTCACCATTCTGGAGCACAAAAACTTAACTGACAGTGCCAGTACAAAGCAATCTCGTTGTGGTTAAGACATGAAGAGGGAGCAATAATTATGTGACCTCAAAAAACTGCAGTATTGAAAAACCTGTGTAGCAGACAGTACTGTAGGGAGAAACGGCACTCTTCTCCAAGTCATGTTGAGGGCTGTAACACATAGATCACTTCAGGAACTGAATTTATATAAAAACTAATAAATTCCCTATACAAATAACACAGACATTTTTGTTCTGAGTCACTCCTGTATTTGAGTAACTGACTACTGAAGGCTCCAGCCATGCAATGTCTCCTGTGACAGTAGCCTCTTCCCCATGTAGGCTCTGGTCTCACTTCTGCAACAACCTATCCAAACACTGCACCCTCCCTCCTGTGGCTTCTCTCCACCACAGGCTGTCATCATTAAAGCCAGGACAAACATACACTACCTGGTCAATACAAATGCTGCTTGTCTGTATTCAGGGCAACCAAAGAACTGCTCTAACAGTTACATGTGATGTACTGTGCCATGTAGTTCACCAGAAGGGAACTGACTGTGCCTGTTTAGGAAAATTTATAGATCAATGTAAAATAAGAAAACAGTTTCCATCTCCACTGTGCTCATTTATTATTCTATATTATGTCTTTCTCTAAACATGAAAAATTTTGAATCCCTAAATCACACAATGGTATGTGTTACTTCTCACCAGAGTTGTTGCCCCAGTGAGTATACAATAAATGTGTAAAAATTCATTGTATTTTTAGTGTCAGCATTAAGGTGACTAATTTAAAATTCTCCTTCAAATAATAGGAAAAAAAAAAAAAACCTATAATAATTACAGTGGTAATATAATGTTTAAAACATACCCCTAGAGAGACATCATAATCTTCTGGGGTAAAAGGTTTATCTGCCAGGTCCTCAAAGAAATCTGCTAAGGAGTCCAGTGTTTCTTCAGCCAGTTTCTCATAGGTTGTCTCATCTAAAGAGCTACAAATGACATAGAAGTCCACAATCAGGAGGAAAAGCACAGAAGACAGCATTTTCCCTATAATAAAATCATACCAAGACCACAACTTTGGGTGAAATTGTAACCATGAAATGATCTTATAAAACAAGTAGTCATTTTTCTTAAGGTGATGTAACTGACAATCCACCTTATCAATGGAGGTGAAATTTTGAAATTAGTTGGTATTAGAGATCTCTTAACTGAGGAAAAGCTACTTACTTCCTTAGATATACTAACCCCATTTAGTAAACAGCATCAGATTTCAAAGTAAGGAATTTTCATAATAGGACTTTGTGTAAGTTTTGAACTCTACAAATAGAGACAAAAGCATCTCCCATTTAGAAATATGTCATTTGACTCTACAAAACTTGCTGTAGCTATACACAGTTTAGAAATGTCAGTATCACATGTCATGTTTATGCATAGCATTTGCCTCCTCAACTGGAATTACCCAGGCAACCTGGTAATTAGATGTTATTTAAACTGTGCTTATGAACTAACACTTATGAATTACAGACTACTCCAGAGAGTCTCAAAGCACCCTTGTGGCCATTACGTAAGGCTTAAAGCACTTGTGAGACCAATTCTCTTTTAGTCTTTAGTGGAATCAAGAGTAGAACAGTTTAATTAAACAAATGTAATTAAAATCACGTAAGCTGTTCCATCTCTATCAGTATCAGCTTTCAGCTGAGTGTGTAAAGGGGTCTCCCTGGCAGCAAACAGTTATCAGGAAAATAATCGCAATTTTTGCTAATGCTTAAGGCAATGGAACAGCTACTATGGGCTGAATATATAATATATATTAGTTGGTAATAGAAACTTTTAGAAAAGTTTCTTATCCAGTTACCGAAATATGCTCTATGTCACTTATGTGAAGGACACCACGAAATGCTTTGGGGCATGGGGAACAGAAAGCCTTTGGATCGGGCAGGATTCATGAACAGGTTCAAGGTCCACTTCAGGCACTTAAAGGCAAGAGCCATTTCAGATATCTGCATAATCTTTTACTGTGTCTCCAACTGCTGCATCAGAAGGGAGAAGTCTCCAACAGACGCTGTGTCATGTTCTCTCAGAACAAGCAGAAATTTCTCATCCTCTGGTACATGTGAAATGGTGCTAGACACCTGTGTTTAGGTACACAATTTTGTAATTTGTGTATTTTCTAAGTGACTTCGTAAATACACACAAAATGCTTTTAGCTGAAACTGTAGTTGTCCTTTACATCACGTCAACATTACATTAGTTTGGTAGTATTAGTACGTATGTAAGTTATTCTAAAATACATAACCAATATTTTCACATGAATATCTCAAAATGTATTTTTACCTTGTGTCATTCAGAGTTCCTGCATTTCTCAAATTCATGAACCAAGCAGTCCTGCTCTTCACATCTGAATAATATTGTAATTGCTGTTTAAAGTAAGCAGAAACAAAATGGAATTAAAGTTTAAATGTAATGAATTACAAACTATGTATTTATCATATAAATTAAACAGCTCCTTTAAGTCCTTTCCATCCCAAGTAAAATGTTCATATTCTATATTGCAGGGCTAATATGGAAGGAATTATGCAGCTTTAGTCTTCAGATAATTGAAGCAATCTAGAATTATCCCTGTCTTCATTATGCAAGCTAATGGAATAAAGCCCCACACCCTCTCATTCATAGAAGAATGAACTAGGAAAAGAGAACTATTCTAACTTTTCTATTGCTCTGCCACAGAATTACTGAGCAACTTCGGTCTATTAAATAGCTTAGGCTCAGATTTTCCTAAGTATCCACTACTCAAATGCTGCACTACCAACATGTGTCCCTCTGCTGGAAGTCAGGAACGTATTAAGCTGAAACAAACAAAAACCGTGGATCCTCCTTTGACTCCTCCAAAGAGTCAAAACCACTTCAGATTCCAGATTTCCAAATTATGGAAAAGCTCTATCCCCAGGCCAGACACAGTAGCAGAAGTACTTATCCTATCCAGCAGGAAAGGAAGATGGCATGATTTGCATTTTCTTCCTAACTGGCGCTGACCATTCGGTTTAATGGTAGAACAGCACTCATGATTACTTTCTGTGTACTCATGCAAGGTTCTGAAAACTTCAGACGGACTTGAAAAGCAAGTGACATTTGCAAAGGAGCTATGTCAGCCTCTCTTCAAGCACGGCCGATCTCTCTGCATGTGGCGTACCACCTATCCGCATGTATTAGCAATGAGCTGCCTGTTAGTCCAAAACCACGACACAGGCAGAAAAGATAGAAGGGCGACACAAAGATACAGGCCGACAAAATACACCACACTCACTGCTTATATTCTTGACTGCACCCCTTACCCTACAGCATTTTATACACGTTCAGAATCAAAACCTACAAGACCTCGAGCACGTTCAAGCTCTGTCCAGGCTGAGAGGCATTAATTCCTTTAGTGTGCTCCTATATTCGGTTTGTGACTGGAGATTGCCAACAGCGGTGCCGGCACACAGCCGGCCCTGCCTCCGCGTACCACACCCGGCTGAGGGCAGCCAGCACCGCCTTCTGCGCCTGGAGAGGGGCAGCAGACGAAGGCACCAGCTCCGGTGTGCGTCAGCTCCCGAGGCACGAAGAGAACGAGAAAGTAGAAGGCAGGCGGGAGAGTGGGCAGGAGAAGACGCGCCCCGCTACCGGCCGGCCTGCGAAGAGGCTCGGCGGCGGCGGCGGCGCCGGCCTGGCTACCGCGGGCTGACACAGACCTGCCCAGAGCCGGCGGCCGCCTGGCGAATCCCCGCCTGTCGCCCTTCCCTCCCTGCCCGCCCGCCCCAGCCGGGGCTCGGCCACGGCCGCTCCGCCCGCCGCCGCGCAGGCCGCGCCTCGCCCCCGCCGTCCGCCCGCCCCTCGCTCACCGTGCGGCCACTGCCGACGGCGGCTGTGCCCGCACTCGGGGCGTCCCCGGTGCCGCCGCGCTGCCGCGCCCCGGCCGCCGCCGCCGCCGCCGCCCGTCCCGCGGCGCGCACGGCGCCCGCCGCCCCCGCCCGCCACATAGCGCCCGGGCCGCTGCGGAAGGGGCGGGGCCGGGCCGGACTGGCGTCCGCTACCGCCTCCCCGCGGCGGCGCGAGGGCAGCCGCGGGGCCAGGCCCGGGCCCTGAGGGCTTGTTCGGCCGTGCGGCAGAGCCGAGCAGAGGCAGAGTGTGCGGGTTTTCCCTTCCTCCCAGCCACTGCTGCCTCCAACCTCAGCAGCGCCAGGATAAATCAAATCCAAGTGCTTTGCTACCGAGACAGCCCAGGTGTTTCGGAGCCGAGCACGGTCTGTCCGCCCGGCGAGGCTTTCGAGGCGGCGGCGGTTTCCCCGCCAGCCTTATCCCGGTGTCTTTCCCTCGTCTCTAGCACGGCCTGGCACGGCTGTCCCTAGGAAACGGGTGCCGGCCCCGGTGTGCTGCTCAGGCTCCCCTCGGCGAGATGTGGACCCCGACGTGTCACAGAGACAAGGAGCGGCCTGCCCCCGCTGAGCGCCTTCAGCTCGCCGCTGCTCTCAGAGCAGACAGTGAGCGCTCTGGGCCAGTGTCTGCTGGCATCTGCTCACGCAGAGCGGCCGCGCTGAGGAGATTTACAAGGAGCTGGCGCCTGGGGAAAAATAGCAATTAGAACCCACACTACGCACCAAGCATTCACTCAGGGACCCGTTAGAGGATTATTTTCTGTGACAGGAAGTATTCTGATCCACATCCTACAGGTGAAATGTCTCGCTGAGCTATTGAAGGGAAAATAAAGCACATAATTTATCACACCTGACATTTTCCACTAAGTTACATAAATGCTGATGATGCCATACTATCAACAGTATGTGAAGATGTAGAGTCTCAGCCAGACATGTCGTATTGTTACTTAAACTGAAAGAAATAAACTAGGTTTGCCAAATAGATGAGAGGTAAGAAATAATTTCTATAAAAAGGTTTCTTTAAAAATCTGCACAGTTTCTGTGGGAACACTGACAACTTTCACTTCAGAGCCTTCCACTGGACAGGACCAAAAGCTTCAGAAGCCTACCGCTGGTTACTGTGTGATGCATTTTTATATTTCAAAAACTCTTAATTAAAGTAAGCAGCTAGTTGCTCTGAGCCACCTGATCTAGTTGAAGATGTCCCTGCTCATGGCAGAGGGGTTGGACTAGGTGACCCTGAAAGGTCCCTTCCAATCCAAACTATTCTATTGATTCTGTGATCTTCCACCACATTAGGGAATTAGTTATCAAGTTTCTCACCAAGATCTGTAATTTTATAATATTTTTCTATAAGCCAAAATTATTTTACTCTACACAAGGCAAAAAAAGCTCAAACAAGCCCCTTGCGCAAATTTCAACTGAAATTATGAAGGCTGTTTTATTTTTACCTAAAAGCTGTTTGTATCAAACTGTTACCTAACTCAGCCAGCTTCTTGTCTGTTTTCAACAGACTCCTGTGTGTTTCTTTGTTACCAATGTTCTTCTCAGTTTGTGTTTTTGTTGTATTTTGTGGCGGAGGTTTTAATACACCAAGCAGATTTAAGATACTCTTTAGTTCCTTGAAGAACAACCCATTCTTAGCCCTGCTGGGAGAAGCTACTTATGTTTCTGCAGGAATAATAGTTTACAGACTGAGGTAAGGCTTGTAGGAACAAATAACTTGTATCAGACCACAGATATCATTGGTAAAGCAAACAACTGATTTTTCATACCTTGGTAACAAAGAGGGGGGAAACAGCTAGAAGAAAGGAAGAATGCCTGTTCTTTTATGTAGTATTTAATCTATTTAAAGATGGTGTTTATTTATATAGCTTGCCTCTCCTATAAAAATAACCTCAGGTATTTTTTTTATATTATCCAACTAGTTTCACAGTGATTTTTCTCTAGTCATCCAAGTCATACACAACACTCAGCAGGAAATGTTCATCTTGTGTTTCTAGGCTAATGACAAATCAATGAATTTGTGTGGATTAAACATTTTCTCTAGTACGAGCAATTTCACATACCAAATCTTTTATAAATTTAATAACAGTTAATTCAAATGTAAAGTTCAAGTTAGTGAATTTTACAAGATGCTACTACCAGGCAAGGATCAGTCACACAACTTCTAAAGGGCTCTAATTAGGGATTAGCAATTTTAACAATAGTTTTAAAATGTTTTTAATCTTGATTCCTGTCCCTTAGGAGCAACAGGAACAACAATTAATGTTGTTCGTATCACAATACTGGCATCAGTACCTTTTTATGCTGGTATAAATACTTGTGAAGGAGTTGCAGATGCAGAAGCCCTGCAGGGTCATGCCCCACACATTCGGTCTGGAAAGAGCTGATAGATTTTTTTACTTAAAGCAAATATTAAATGTTTGATCAAATGCTTCTATGAAGAACAGGGGGAGTGTGCTACTGATTGCTCTTGTATCATTGTCTAGTGGAAGGGTTTGGGAAAATACTGTTGAGTTATATGAAATTAAATTGCCCATGACAAAGAGATTGTATACAAAACATGTCTCAGTCTCTGAACAGTTTGGTACAGACATTCTGGTTTTGGACAGAATTGTTGCAGTTAAGTTGTGAATCCTTTGGGTTCTTCCTAAGAACAAGTGATTCAGATGCTATAGTTACTAGATAATTGGGGAAAAATTGTCATGTGTGTTCTTTATGAAGCTTAATTGGGTGCTTAAATGTTTTTCCCCAAATGAGACTATTGACAAGTATCTGCCTTGCACAGAGACACATTCTAAATATTCTGTACACTGTGCATAAAGGAACAGACACTTGACAGAGATGTACAAAATGTTTTACTCATAGGACATGAAGATTGGTTTTACTTTTCTCAGAGCTGCAGAATAATTTTCTTGCTGAGATTAAGCAGTCTAATTTTAAAGCCTATAAAAGTGGTAATCATGAGATACAGGCTCCAAGCAAAGGAAGCCTTAGGCACTGCATACTTAGAAGGTAAAAAAGCCAAACCCCTTTAAATTTCTCTATACTGTGCATAATAAGGGAATTATTCTTCTTACTCGTCAGGATTGCATCAAAGTAAAATTAAAAAAAACAAAACACCATCCCCCACCAAGCTAAAACAAAAAAAATCCACCACACCAAATCCTTAAAAAAAATTCTCTACAGGTACAAAGAATAATTCTAGGACTTTAAATGCCAAGTTCAGGTTTTGTCAAATTAGCAAGTTTACTAAGCTTACTCCTAGAAGACATGTTATTACCAATAATTTCAGTAGCTTTCTAAGTGACATCTGTGCAAAGTTTTAAATACACCCCTGCATTGAAGCATGAAATCTTGGACTGATGATCATTGGCATTTGTGATTATCTCCCTGTTACTTGGGAAATTAGGGAACTAAAACAGTTTCTGCAGTTACCCTAAAATAACTTCCCATACTGAAAAACCTGAAATGGTTTTATAAAGCAGTGCCTATTGAGTATGTTCCTTTGGCTTTCCTGCTCTAATTTCAAGATTCCCCTTATCATTATAGAGCTGGTAAAGACAGATTCTGTGTTTGTCATATCTCAAGAGGCCTCTTAAGACTGTCCCATGAAGGTAGAGAAATGCAAGAACAATTATGTCCAGTATAGATCAATAGCAGGATGACAGCAGTGATAATCTTCAGAAAAAAATCATTTATTCATCAATAAAACTAAAGTTTACAGTAGTATTTTCTAAATAAATTATAGAATTTCTCTTTTACAAGAAATAAAGTAAAATCAAAAATATTTCAAGGACAATATATGTACAGAATATAAGGCCTTGTTATAAATAACATTTTTATCTCCTTTTTACCAACAGTGAAAGTATCTTTAGAAGCTCATTTTCATATGGTATGAGCAGATATTTGCCCTAACCCTCATACAACATCAGTTCCAGTTTCCATTGATGTGGACCTAAGCAATTAGAATGGAGTGGGTCAGAAAAATGAAATTGATTTTATTCGCCACTGTGTTTATTTTTAAATAGGTAAAGTAGATAATAGATTTTGCTTGTGCATAGTTACAGAATGCATGCAAATGAAACTGCTAGAGAGATAAGAAAATATCACTTCAGAGTCCAAAGAAGGTGATTGGCAATATTGTAGAAAGCAGCCTGAATACACAGTTCTTCACAGTTGAGCAAGCAAGGACAGATGACACAGAGTGTGGAATGTTTCATATAATTTTTGTCAAGTCCATCAATTCTTTCTATGGTTCAAAGATGGCACTTCTATGGCGCTTCTTAGAATTAGTTCTGTTGATTATTACTCTTTGTCTATTAGGCTCAGCAAATTCCTTCTTCTTAAACAAGGAGTGCAGAAAGTGCTCTTCATTAACCATGGTCACTTCCCTTAGTTTTACTCTTCATATATTCTTTGTTACTAGAAATACAGAAATGACAAGTTAAGAGTTGTGTTTACTTGTTTTCTTACAGAATTATACATAGGTAACATCTTTCTTCCCCCAAACAGGTTGCAGTACAATTTGGCAGTGATTCTCTTATGACCTTAGGCCCTGATCAAAAGCACTGGGTCTCTTGTACAACAGCTAACCCCTATGGGTTTTGCAGGCTTGCAGTACACTTGTATTATGTGAACTAGAACTACTTGCTGCTGCAAAATGCGGAACACTTTGGATATCAGAGAAGACAGAACAATCTGAAACCACTCAGCAATTCACAACAGCTTATTTTTATCTTGCAGAACTGTGGTATTTATTACTTAAAAGTAGCAGTCTTCATATGTCATGAATATTAGTGCTCTCAGCAGAAGCATGGTGTCTTTCCCCAGGTGAAAAATCATGCCTATCAAAAAACTTTCAGGCACAATTAATGTTCAAGTCAATGTGGCAATCATTTGATTTCACAAAAAAATTAAATTAAAAAATATTTAATAATCTTAATGGATTACAGTTTTCTAAACTACCCTCGTGTCATAGAAATAGTTGGTCACTTCTTGGCATCCCTGTAGAGTTAGAGATGAACTGAAAAGAAACTCTTCTTTGCTGAACATTTTATTATGACAATTCAAACTAAGGATAAAGTGGCAGATGAAGAATATATTTCAGTAAACTGGATGCATCTCAGCTGATATACCCAAATTGTAGCAAGACACAAAATCAAAACAAAGGGATCTGTAATGACCTTACTCTAAAACCTCATTAAAAAACATTACAAAGATGTAAGGTTCATTTATTAAACAGATTTTTAAGGTCACCTTTACATTATGCTTTTTGATACAGGCACTTAACTAACCTTTAAATAGTTTGACAACAGTTTAATCTTGATTATTAACAAAAAATCTCTGAAGGCATTTCTTAAGCTTATCTCAGAGAAATGTAACCAGTAGATTTAAATCAATATTTTTATTATGACTTCTAGCACAACCCTTGAACCTTGAGGAACGATATTTCAATATTGTTCTATGAAAACTTTAAACTTCCTACTGTATTGTGCACCAGTATTAGGGTGTTCATAATCACTGATGCTATTGAGCACAGCACCAGTCTCTCAGGTGCTGTTCTCTCTCTTTCTCAGGAACTGTGGTCTGGCAAGTAGAGTTGATGGACATATTAGCACTTGAATGTCCTAAGGCAGTAAAGTACTTAGAAAGTACAGAACAATTTCATATGTGAAGTGAAATTGTTGGACAAGTGAGTAAAATTAAAGAAAGGGGTATTCTAAAATCAATGTGATGTAAAGCTAACAAGGACTTTTAATTAATTTTACTGCTTTTCACTAAGATGGCTATTGGTATTGCTGATGCTGGTTTTATGGTATTCCACTAATTATGCAATGGAATTATGACTAGCTTATTCTTGTTCTTGTTTCCTTTCCTCTGACCCTTCCAAAGCATTTCAATGAAAAATTTCAATAAAAGTTGCATGACAGAGTTGGAGAAAAGAGACCTGACAATAACTTGTAGCAACTGTATGAGTCAATCACGGAAATACTCTTGATGGTACTAATGCTCTTTTAAGAAGATGGGATTTTCAGATGTTCATATTTATGGCAGGTACAGTCCAGTACTGTATTATTCTGGAAAGAAATCCATCTATCTCAAGGCTCAGGACATGATCCTCTAGGCAACACTGTATCTACTACACAATTTTTTGATTTCATTGATTACAGATAAAAGAAACTTCTTTTTTAAAAATAAAATCTGAGTTTGGCTGTAGCAATTTGGTCCAAAGTGATAAATAATGCACAAATGACATTATAGGAATCATTCCTATAATCACTGCCTGAGATGTCTCACACTGTGTATATAATGGATTTACAATGTTTGTGCCTACTTGAGGCTGTCTTGGAGCATTTTTGTGCTTCAGTTCTCTTTCCATGGATATGTTTTTGAGCTGATTGATTTCCTCTTATGGTGTTTTAAAAGCCCCAGGCATGAGAACATGTGATAATACCATTTTTAGCACTTGGCTTCCTCAGGCAACATGTTGCTTGTGATCTGAATTGGTACGTTTTTAATCTAATCAAGCACCTAATTCCTGTGTCTGATTTTCATGCAAGGGTGACTAAAATGTTCCTTCTTACATAATGTTTCTTCTGCAAGAGCACCTCTGCCAAACAAAGTTTGACTGCTCATTTGTTTTTCACCTCTGACCTGGTTTCAGTTTCATGGGACACCTAGGCCTCGTTTTTCCCTCTCCTTTTTTGGGATCATGCATGGATGGATACAGGGAAAACATAGATCACAACAGAAGAAACGAGCAGTTAACTGTGCTGCATAAAACAAGTTGGTTTGCCCCTTTCAGCCTCAAACAAGTTCTGTTTTGAGGGGAGTGCTTGATTGGCTCTACCATGCACACATAACATTTTAAGGATTCTTATGCTCTCAGGGGAAAGAAAGGATGCCTGTAAGTGAGGAGGTCATAATTCCTTTCTCATACTCCCAGTATTCAGGTTCAGTCTACTGAGTTTTCCACCAGTATCTTCAGAGGAAATGGTGAAGCAGAGAAACTGAAGTTTGTATAAAAAGGGCAACATATCAAAATTTGAGGTATGCTGTGCAGTGTGACGGCACAACTTTTAGCTTGTTTTTACATGTATTCTGCCTGGGAATTGCTTTAATTTCAGCCGCACTTCTAATTATCCCACAACAGCACCCTGAAAATAAGTACCCCATGATTAAAATTTAATTGAAATTATGGGGAAGAGTATAGAAGAAAAGGAATACTGAAGAGTCAAAGTTTTGACAGCTTCTAAACAAGCATTTTGCTTAGAAGCATAATTGTTCATCTGCTTACCTATGCATCTACAGCAGCTTTGAAATACATAATTAATCTTCAATATTATTTTAAGATTTCAAAAACCTATAATAAAATTGGCATTTGGAAATAAACCACACTATAAGTAATTTTAAATGTAATAATATAATCTATGCAATTCTTCTGACACAAATCATAGCTACACTAACAAGGCTCTAAATATACTGGGCTTGCTCATCACTACAGTTATTCCATGATTTTATTTTACTGAAGCCCTTACCAACCCATATCTTCAGTAGGAGTGACATTTAAATATAAATTTTATGAACTTTTCCTTTAACAGCAGGAGGCAATGTTGTATTTTCATGTGAAAACATTTGCACTACCCAAGAATTTTGCATTGTAGTTAAATATACAGAAGTATTCTGTAAGCAAAAAATAATTCATTAATGAGATCCTATACGCAGGACATATATTTATTAAAGATCCTATATACTGGACACATATTTCTTTATTTAAATCCTGTATTTTCCACCAGATGACTTAACATATACAGCATCATTATAGAAGAAACTTAAAAGTTTTTCACTGCTATTTGCATGCATGTCCTTTTTCTGTTGGAAGTATAAGGGAAATCAAGCCTACTTGAAGTAAATCAATTAAATACCTAAGCCTTACTACTTACTTACTACTACTTAAGCCTTACTACTTACTTACTGATTTTACTGATATTGTAGTACAGTATATCAGCTATCTTTATAAATAATGTCACGGGAAGGCAAAGAAAACACAGTAAAATAGTTTATAATAGCATGTGTTGCTTTTTTAGCTAGAGAAAACTCAATCAAAAATTTGATACTTCACTGCAAAAGAGAAGGAGTAAGGTGACTTTTATTCCTTACTTTTTAAGTGGAATTATCACTTTTAAGGCACTCCATGGCGATGCTGGACTAAGGTCTCCAGGATTGGTTACATTGTTAAGGAACTTTTGCAAGATTGGACTTCTACCTTTTACTAATCAAATTCCATAGGACACTGAGACACTGACAACAGCATTTGCTGGCAATGCCTGAACTGAAACCAGTATATAGGACTTCAAGGGAATTTTAAAAAGAGGTCAAATTTTTTTTACGGAGTAAGAAGGAAACCCTGTTTTGTAGATTTCTATTTCAAAGTGCTAAATGGAAGTGTGTTACCTTCTCTGTTTCTGGTTTATATACAAGAAACCTGTTTATCTCAGACAGAATAATTTGTTTCCAACTATCATTGTATTACATATTCATAAAAGCAAGAAGCCTTTAATGTTTGAAGTTAGGCAGAGAAACATTTCAAATTTAGAAGTTTTTTCTACATCACCTATCTTCTATTTATTATTTCTAATTATTAATTGTATTACTTATTACTTTTATTTAATTGATAGTTAAAATTACTTGCATTAATTAATCAGTATTGTAACTATGTTACTAGAATAATTGGAAATAATTTAGAATTAGAAATCATCTTTACTTATTGCTCATTGCTTAGTCATATTCTAATCATAAAAGCTAGATTTCTTAAACTATTGTCTGGGTTAAAAGGTTTATGAGAAAATAAACCAATGTAACTTAAAAGTAAACTTGACTTGAGAATGTATGTAACAGTGCTTCTTAGAGTAGCAGATTAATAAAATGCTAGTTTGAACTTGGTCTTTTATCAGCATTCAGTTGTGAACCCAAGATGTCTCTCCACTTGTGTCCTGGAACAAGAATTCTTGTAACCTGCTGTTACCAGGTACATTCTCAGTTTTGACATCAGCAGCACAGTGTGAATTTGCATGGAGTTCCCTTAATGTAACACCTCAAATCCAATACTATTGCATGTAAGAGGAATTCTTTTTTTTTACAACTTTTTTTTTTCTATTCCCCCTCACCTTTCTTGACTAGCAGAATTTCCATGCAAACTGCTCAGACAATGCCATTTTAAATTTACTCTTTATAGTAGATTAACACAATGTCATTTTACAACAAAATTTTTTTTCTATACATGTGACCAAAAATTCATACTTCTTAATTTACTCATGGACTAAATTTGTCCAAAAGATTTAGCATTTTGGCATTTCAAAACAGGAGGCAAAGACATCACAGGATTAATGGTGCCCAAAATTAAGCAAGTTAAGATATTTTTCATTAAAATATATAGTGGGTAAGACTATAGCAGCTTGCCTCGTAGTAGAAACACAAAGATTATTAATCACAGGCTTAAAGGAAAATCTGAGAATGCCATTTAAAACTACGTTTTTCTCCTTGCATTTTCCTCTTTTAAAAGTACATCTTGTAACCTTTCATTGATTTGCTTTATTTTTGAGATGTACATTAAAAATTACTAGCCTGTTCCTACCGTTCTCAAAAATATGCATTTTTTCCTTCTAACATGCAATCATCCTCCTATAAAAGCAAAATTGCCTTCTGATCAGCACTTATACTTTAGTATTATCAAGTTTTCCCAGCCACAGGCTAATTGTTGTTTCCAGTATGCACCAGTATGCATTTTAATTGTTTTTCTGTTGAAATTCACCAGTGGAATACACATCTACTTACTGCAATCTCCAAGACATAATAGTAATGAATGTTCTACAAGCTGAAAACTAACTAAAGAGATTATTTTCACACCTCAAATGCATACAGACAGCTTTACAAAAGGTGTTACCTGTGCCTGTCACTAGATTTTCAGAGCATTCCATCCTCTACCCTACAGACTTCAAACCTATAAAGAAATACTTCACAGTGCAAAGCAGTATTATTGTTAAAGAAGACTGTTGCTTTATAAACTAAATTCAAAAGCTATCAAGAATAAATTGTTTCACTGCTTAAAGGGGGCCAAAAGAACCACAGATCGGCCCAGGCTAAAGGGACCATAAGAGGCTATCTAATTCCTCCTAACCTTTTGTGGAAAGGCAGCCTGGATGAGATTATCAAGCATCACTGTCTGCTGCATCTTGAAAACCTCCTGTGATGGGGACTTTACCACATATCCTGGGGAAGTTGTTCCAGTGAATCATTCATCATTATAAAATCATGCTCATTGTAAATCATTCTCCTTGAATCATTCTCATTGTAAAAACAGTTATTTCTTACATAGAGAGGAGACCTCCCTCACTACAACTTGTATCCACTGCCTCTAGAGAAAAGGAGGGTCTCCATACTACCTGCAGTCATGCCTTTAAGTTTTGGAAAACTTTGTTGAGGTCCCTCCTGAAAATTCTGTGGACTGACACGAGCTAACTTTTACACTCTTTCTTCAAATGTCAAGTACTCCCTATCCTTGACCACCTTTATGGCACTCCTTTGACTCATCTTCAGTCCATCCACATCTGTTTTGGAACTGTGGGGGGGCCAGAACTGGGCACACTACTCCATGTGCAGTCTGACAAGCGCTGGTGAAGTGGGATGGTCACATCCCTCTCTGTTAGCAGTGCCCCCGTGGATGCATCTCAGGATCCACTTTGCCTCAGTAGCTGCAGCAGTCACTGCTGACCTGGTGTCTGTGTGTTGTCCGCTGGGACCCCCGGGCTCCTCTTGGCAAGGCTGTCCCACAGCTCATGGGACCTGGCCTGGCCAGGCTCTTTGGTTTTGTGCTCCCAGGTGCAGGACTCTGCACTTCCTTAGTTGAACTTTACACAGTTCTCGTGGCCCAATCTTCCAGCCTGTTCATATCTCTGTAAGGTGACTCTCCCTGCTGATGAGTCCCCCTCAGCGCCCAGTTTAGTGACACAGCAAACGTGGTGAGGGTGCTTTTGCTCCCACCATCCAGATCATTCATGGAGATGTTACAACTTGGAGCCTGGTACTGATCCTTAGGGGCCCCACTTGGGACAGGCTGCCAACCTCAGTAAAACAAGCTGATCACCTATGAGATGATTCCTGCTCATCTCATGGATCACCCCCATCCAATCTATATTTGACATTTGTCTAGCTGTGGGACATATGTCAAATGCTTTACTAAAGTGCAGGCAAGCAACATCCACTGTTTTTTCATTATTGACTGAATGTGATAATTTGTGTCAGAAAGGTGATCAGATTAGCCTGGCATGATTTGGTTTTGATAAATCTGTGCTGGATTTTCCCAGTCACTTCCTTCATTTAGTTGGTAATAGTTCTTAGGAGGCTTGTTCTGCCAGTTTCCCAGGGACTGCAGTAAGGATACTAGGTCTTTTTTTGGGCCATTCTTACAGACAGGTATGAGATCTGCCCTCTTCCAGTCATCAGGTATGCCCCTTGATCTCTATGAATTTTCAAAAATGATAGGACAGTGGCCCTGCAACACTATCAGCCACTTCTGCTGATACTCTGCTGTATATCCCCTCCTGGGCCTTGCATTTATGTGGGTTGAGCACTTTGCAGGCCACTACTGATAGGTCAATATGTCTGTAGTTGTAGCTGCTTGATCCTGGGAGCTACGGTCTGGTTCTGGCCACTCCGCTGAACAAGGAGGAAAGAAGGTACGAAGAAGCTCTGTTTTGCCAGCATTATCTAAACTTTTTCCCCTGCCTGGTCTAATAATGGGCCATTGTCTTCCCTGGGCTTCTGCTTAACTGCTGCCTTAGGTTGCAAGGCAAGATGTAAACAAAAGTATGTATTCTATCACCATCTGTTAAAACCAGGTGGGGCAGTGTTTTTTATCTCTTCCATGACTCATCCCTGATAACTCCCTCGGGGCCAGGGGGTGGGGGCGGGGAGGTGGATATCTTCTGCTAATGGGCCATCAAGCCTCACTGCATGACTGATAAAATTACATCATCCCACTGTGAGATGCTCTGCCCAGGGGGAGGAACCAAGCATTCTACATCTAATGGGCCACTGGTACTTGATACTGTTTTGTGTCTGTGGAGGCAGGACAGACAACAATTCCCCTAAGTGTGCTGGGCTATTAAATTAGTAGATATTAACTGAGTACTATACGAACTCCAGCATTACTGACTAAAGAAGAAAGAAAAAAACATCAGTGGCACAGCCTACAGAAAAAGAGAATGTGACAAACATATTTCATCTTGATGTAAGATCAAACACAAACATGTTTCATCTGAACACAAGAAATTTTTTTTTTCTGGGCAATAATTAATGAAACAACTTCTTCAGGGATGTGGCAGAGTTCCAGTTGCTGGAGGTTTTTAAGCTGCCGTGCAAAAGGGTGTTAGATAATCTTATCTAGGCTCCCTTTTCTGCAAGAAGTTGGACTGGATGATCTCTTGAAGCTCCATCCAGCTGAGCTGTTTTATGATTCTAAGATAGTATGGATTTCTTAAGACAAAGATCGGGTAACTCTAGGGATAAGAAAAATAAAAAATGCAATAAATTTTATCTAGAAAGGAAACAACCATGTATCTGTAAAACATTTATTAGAAATGTTAACAAATTTTCCTCTTTTGATTCTTCATCTCTGGTACAATTCTTGCCATGACAGTCAAGGGGAAATATTACTAGAATAATGTCAGAATCGTTTATGATTTATGAAAATAAGCCTTTGGGAAAAAAGGCCAAGCTTAACATACCTGCCCCCTACATTTATACTGACAATTTCAGAATAGCCTAAAAAAATTAGATGCAAAAAACTTCATTCAGTTGGGATTTGAATTGGGTGCCTACTGCCTTTATGTCTGTGGAATGTGAGCTAGAGAACATCTGAAACACAGGTGATATGAAGACAACAAAATATATACTTGGCATTATCTTTCAGCAGTCAGATAAATTGCTTACTAGGAACTGAAAAAGTAAAGAAAAGATACATTTTTAATCAGCTGTCACAATTGGACAACCCTTCAAATCAGAAGAGGGGGCCATTAATGTATTTCACCCTGAGCTCTACTGGCTTCAAAATCAGTGGCATAAACACAGAACTTTCCAACCAGAGAAATTTTTATTTCTATATTGTGAAGTATTCTACATGAAGAGGAAAGACTTTGTTGTTGTTTTTGTTGGTTTGGGTTTTGTTTTTTTTCTCTCCAATAGGAAACAACAGAAAAGACCTCCTACCATTAGAGAAAAACTGAAAGGTGTTTTGGCATACTTCATTATTAATGCAATAATTAATATGCATATAAATTCTTTAGGGACTTGCTTTGGCAAATCATACCTATGCAAACTTATGCATGTTTCATACAAAAAAAACCTCAATAAACCTCTGGATTGAAGTTGAGCAGGTATTTTAATAATTTACTGAGCCCGAGTCAAAGCAATTACAGGGAAAAAAAAAGCCCATTAGAAACAGTTTGACAACTTACTAAGTAGACATCCAAAACTGAAGCATTATCATTTTCCATTTCCAATGTGCTCTGTTCTGAAGTCAAATAGATGGCACTGTCTCCCAAAGTGAATGTTGAACTTGAAGGTAACCCTTTACTGCAAAGAGAAGGGAGAGTACAGTCAACCAAAACCCCAAGTTACAAAGCTCAGTCATAACTGAAAATTTTAAAATAAGTCTCTCTATTAAACATTAAAATCTTCAAAATACTTGGAAAAAAGGAATACAAATAAACAAATATGTTGGCAATGGTTAGATAACAGGAAGCTCATATTTGACTAACTGCACAATTTATTTTCGCATTTACTAAAATTTTATCAGAAAGTAATGCTATTACTGAGTTTCAATATTTATTTAATGAATTAAACTATGTCACAGTAAATGTCACATAATTACATTAATCTCAAAATGCATTATTTCCACATTACGCATGGTGTAAATTTTGGCAGTATTTTGTAATTCAAAATGGGGGAAAAAAGAGTAAGGAATTAGGCATATTGTAACATTAGTAACATTGGATTTTTCCATGCAGACACAGTTTACTAGCAGCCATAAGTTCAGAAAGAAAAGTGGGAGAACAAGAGTATATTGTAATTAGTACACCTATGCAAGGGAGTGATGTTTACAGAGCAGGTGCATTCTATTACTTTATTCATTGATTGATTTTTTGTTCTCTGCCTTACAGAAATAATATGAAACTGCAAATGCATCTCCACACAAATCTCATTTTGTAACACACTTGGTCAACAAAGCCGAAACTCTCAAAGGTGTTTTAATGGACTCAGATGTCCCTTATCGCATATCTTACTAGCTGCCAGAAATTAGGCTCCAGGCTGCCTTGAAAACTCAACTGTCAGTTCTGCAGGGACATATTTTAGAAATTCTTACCTGTTTACAGACAAGGTGAAAAGCAAAAATTCTGAATTATAACTTGGTATGGAGACATGGTTACAGCCATCAGTCCAGCTATGACTAATTTTCCCCTCTCTTTGTACTATTTTAAGTATATTTCAGATAGGACAGAACTTCAGAAAGGGCAAAACTAGCATGCACAATTCAACATGCAGAAACTAGCATGTAAAGTTGAGATTCAAATGCTCAACAAAATAATGAATCACTGTCATACTGGAACAGGTCTTTACATTCACCACATTACATTCCTTTTATCATGTAATGCACTTGACATTTTTTCAAAAGCAAGACTATTTCTCTTGTACTTGGATGACCTAGGTCCCATTGACTTAGCATTATTCTCATATGTGTAACTTGAATTCTACTGAGTAGTGTAAAAGAGTAAAACCAAAAATCTTGTAAATAATCTCTTAACAGCAATACACATGCTGTCAGCAGTTGGTAACTGAAGTTCAAATTTCTTCAATAGCATTATCATAGCTGCATTTATTGCCAGTTTTAATGCAGCCTGATTTCAATGAGAATGGTAAGGCAAAACCATATTGGGGGTGGCACAGGAAAGAAGTGAAATCCCCTCACACACAGTGTTTCAGAAAGAGCAGTTTAAAGGAATGGAGTTTTAATACAGTTTCTACCGTGCACTGAGTTCTCATCCTTAATTCTTAGGTTGAATAAGAAAAACCAAGCAAAAAAAACCCCAAAAAAACCCAAAAGAACCCAAACACTTTTACAGGTATTTTCTTGCATTCAGTAATGACCAGCCATAAGGAGCATGCTCAACTATGCTGTTGCCCTCCTCTGGCTAAAACATTCTATTTCATCTTGGTTCTTAATTAAGAAAGAAAAAAAGAAGCAAAAATAATTCCATCATTAGAGAACTGGGAAAGCTTTGTTTTACTTTAAGCAACAATTACACGTTTCAATCATAGTCAAATTTTCTTTCCCATGGGGATACCCCCAGTGACTCAGTGCATCTGTTCATAGCCTTTGAGCATTCAAGCCTTTTTCTTCCACCCAATCATGAAGCATGTGTGAATTTAGTCCACTTTGAATCAGATTCAAACAAAGTTGTCTAAGCTTCAGAAGCTAACAGTAGTGTGTGGACAGAGAGAACATTTAAATTTAACACACAAAAGTTTGTTTATGTAGAACACCAACTGGCAAAAGAGGTGCTTAATATTCCTTACAACAGAAAAAAAACTATAATCCCTGTCACTGGAAAAAAATAGCAGAACAGCATTTTAAGGTCTGGATGCTTCAGGAAGCTTGACTATGTAAGAGAACAAACCCACAATCCCTCAAAGCCTTCCAAAATTCCAAGTGGTCTCCACCAAGAAACAGCAATACAAAGGTAAGACAAAAAATTGAAAAATACATAGATAAGAAAGAAAGAAGGAGAAGGCAGAAGTCCAGACTACATATACATCTTCCAGAAATGAGGTATAGAATGCATAAAGAGAAAGAAGAAATAGATTTCATGTAGATTTTTTTCCCTTAGGCTCAGATGTATCAGAAGAATTCAGCAGTCCTCCTTATATAGATCACAGCATCTTGGCATTGCTCTTATGAGGGAGGTAAAGCACCCCTTTAAGCATCATGGGATTTTGTTTGGGTTTGGGACTGGAGAGTCCCATGAGACCTGCTGAAAAATATATTGAAAGAATACTTTCCATATTCTTGGGCTATTTAAACAAGAATTGTAAAACATCTACAGTTTGAAACATTTTGAAATATTTTAAAGCAAGTTTCAAACATTTCCAGAAGCACCATTGACCTTCTTCAGCTCTTTGCAATTCTAAAAGCCATGTCAAGTGAGACAAGAGTCACAGTGCTTAGGGCATTCAGATTTGTCATCTTTAATTTAATTCATCAGTACTAAATAGGAAAACTTTTCCTGGAAGAGGAAAATATCTGTTATCACTTCTGCTATAAAAATAACCCCTAATATAATATGTAAGTATTACATTTCCTAAGATAAAACAGATAAACCCTTTCAAAGTAGTTTTGGACTAATAATTACATTTTCTAGTGGAAAACAGACCCTTTAGGTACTAAAATATCTCTGCACCAAATATAAACCTACTTGAGGAATAGAAAATATTTGAAAATTTTAATAGAAGCAATAAATTGTCAATTCTGTTCTTTTACTAAAGGAATACTTGAGATTACTTAGGATAAAACCACTTGACTGAGAAACCGCTTCATGGAAAAGATACCAGCTGTCTTCTGACATACAAGAAGGCCTACATTTACTGAACAGCATATGTCATGATTGTCTTTTTTTTTCTTTTTCCTTCTGTTTTTAGATCCAGTCCTTTTTGTGCTGAAAAATACAGCCATTTCCCCCTCTCCATGAATCTTTCATTTTTACTAATTCCTGTTCACACTGTCTGGATAGCACCTTGGGTTTCCTCTACTTTTTCAGCAACTGAAGAATAACTTGGTGAAAATAATCAGCTTGCAGCCTGGAAAAAACACTCCTAATAAGTTGTATGTTTATGACTGCTCTCTTTTTCACTTTAATCATAAGTCCCTAAACACTTCTCTGCACAATATACCAATTAGTTATGCTAGTTTTAACCTGCACCAAGACAGCTTTACAAAAGCCCTCCTCACAAGACACAGCATCAAGAGCTGGCTCCACCTCAGCAAGTCACCTCCGTCTGCTTAACCTCAGCAGCAGCAGTTTCTCCCTTTCTACCCACAGATGTTGAGCACTCCCAAGGAGAGAGGGTGCTGATCACCTTTCTTATGTTATAAGCCATTTGCCTCTCCTTGGGGAAGTATTACATTGGATAACAGAGGGCAATTCTGAAGAAAAAACCCAAATAGGAAATACGGTGTGTGCTTCAAGGTATCGAAAAGTATTATTACTCTCTTTTTAATAAGGAAAATAATACCATCTGTTTTCTAAGTAGTATGGGCACATACTGCTCATTAGTAGGAGTCAAGGAGATGTACAAATATCACATTATTACTAAGCACACAGGACTCTCATTCTTTATTACCTTAAACCAGAAATTTCTGACAGGTTACAAGCAAGTTAATGTACTCTCTACTTTGTGCTATGTTACTTTGAATAACAATAAAAAAGCCTGATGAAGACGATGCCAAACCGTAATTCTAATAAATAACAAACCAGAATGTCATAGTCAACTACATATTTAAAGACTGAAGGCAGGCTCACATTTGTAAACAAATCTTTAATTCAGGCTTTGTTTCAAAGACTGCTCCAAGCTTTCTGTTTTATCAGAGACAAATGGTAAAATGATGAGTCCTGCATCACATAATTTTCTAATATTCAAAAAAAGAACTCTGGCAAGAAAAAACTCAGATCTGAATCTACAATTGACTGCATCATTGTAGCACGGGGGTTTTTTGTGGGTTTATTTCCCTGCTAGCTTTTTTTATGAGAGGACTGAAGTTCCTTGAGTGAAACATAAAAACATAAGCAAAACTTTAGATGTATATATTTTTTAGTGCCAAGAAGAAGGAATGACCTCCCTGAACTGATGCCAAAAGAAGTGGGCACAAAACAGCAGGTGCCCAGAATCTTAAGGAAATTAGTTCATTACTGAGCATGCTTTGCAGCTTTCTTAACTCCTAGCTATGACAGGGAAGCTAATCCTCATGAATTGTACATACTGAAATTGTGACACACACAACTAATAATGAGAATTAAGAACTGCCTCCAGGCCCTAGCTGAAGAGGGCATACCTAGACCAGCAAAGATGTTAGTTGGTAAGCCCCTATGGCAGATCTCTTGGCTACAGTGTAGATGTTTTGGCAGAAGATGTGGAGAGAACCACACATCTGTGAATGCTGGTACCAGGTTTAATTTGTCAGAGAATGTGCCCTCTCATGATGATGAAGTCCATACCTGGACTGCAGACACTAACAACCTGATTTTTTAAGATACCCATGCTAATCACATAGCTGCCTTGCATTAGAGGTTATTTAATTGACTGCATCACTACTGGGAAGTAAATGAGTCTAGATGTGCAATCATAGTGTAGACCTGCTATTTTGGAGTATGTTTACAGTACAATATAGTAGAATTACTTATAGGTTTTCTTTACAGTTAATTTTTTAGAGAGTAAGGAATATTTGAAACACCTTAAATCTGAACTCTTTATTCAGACAACTTCACCATTTGCTTTTCCTGACTGATGCTGATACAAAGCAGTTCTGTATTTTATTTGATGCTTAAAGTACTCTATAACTTTATTTCTATCAAAGAAAAAACTTTGTGAAAGATCATGACTATTGAAGTCCTATAGGTAACATAAGTTGAAGTGAATGAGATCTATTTCTACTAATGCTTATTCATCAGTAGTTTTATTTCCTAAAGCTTGTGCAGAAAAATTTTTATTCTGCAATAAAAACTTCATCTTCATTACACCCCAAAACATGCTTCATTCCAATTTTTATAGCAAATTATCAGGCATATAGAAGATGCCACATCAGTGAAATTTTTTTCAACGTAATGGAAGTGGAAGCTGTAAATATAACTATCATCGAGTAATGCTGCAAGTCATTTTACTTTTTATGTTAATACAGTTGTCAAATATTTAACAGGATGTAAAAACCTACTGTCTCAAGATTGCTTTTAAAATAACTTGATTTTTTGGGCAACATGCAGTTTACAGGAAAGAACTACATCTTGGCACATTAGTGTGTTTGTCAAATTTATACATTGAGGAGTTCAGTCCAAATTTTTCCAAACAATATTCAAGACGCTTGAATTGCTACCCTTCTTGATGAAAACAGGCAAAGAAATGGCTCAATACACAGTAAAGAGATCTGCAAGCAGGCAAGGTGACCCAACACAGCACACTTCAGGTTCACAAGGGAGCATACAGGCATCTACAATCTCCCAGCAAGATGTACTCGCTTAAGCATGGTACTGAACTGACACAGCTGAAATATATTCAAATACAAGTCAAATCACATTTAACCTGGCTCAATAGCATCTGCACAACTTTTCTTAAGACATTCCTGTTTTTATACTTCCGGATTAAAATCAAACAGGCTCTAAGCACACCCGTGGATGAAGTTTCACAGAAATTTACTTCAGAAAATGGTTGTATTGGAAGAATTTAAAGCAGACCATTCAGTGTACATTCACTGTACATTCAGAATAAAGAACAATTTTTCATTTTCCTAGCACATCACCACTTTCTGCAGCTGTTTCTGTCTACAGCCAAGTTATAAGGACTACTTCCTACCCTGACCTTATGGTATGGTTTAAGGCCCAAGCAAAGTTTAGATATTCAATTTAGTTTTGGAACATGAAGAAAAATTCATATAACATTTTTCACCACATTTATGCTTTCTGTTTCATGATTCCCAATTACAATATGTATAATTACAAACAAATACATTATAAATCCTACAAGCTTTTGGCACCCCTCCTTCACTGGAAAGGTTAAAGACTGAGTTACAGAGACACTTGCCCCTTCTGTTTCTTAATTTGCAGAGCCCCCGTTTGTCAAGCACAATGTTAAACTTCTAGCAGAACAGAGGAAAATTCTCTAACATATAGGATTCTAGCCTTTACCTGCTAGAATAGAGTGTAGGTTGATCACGTTGACAGTGATCATCTGCATTCAAGGAAGAAGAAGAAAGTGTGGTTGCCAAGGAAGCTGCTTCAAACAGAGACGGAGTGCTTGGCACTAGATCCGGCTGGTGGTGTGAACCTAGTGCTGCATATGCAGAAATAAAGAACAATGTTAACAAACTTAATTTTAAATTTAGCCCAAGAATCTTCATGTAAGTATATCAAGTCCCATAGTGCCCTCATAAGCTTCTTGAAGTTTTCTAATGTTTGAATTGATGAGATGGTATTATTCATATGCCCAAACACACACTCTTTCATATTACAGAGTGAATTTCAGCTGCTAACAAGTACATTCAGCAGAATACAGAGTAACTCCAAAGTCAAATATTAAACAGAGGTATGAGTTATGAATTCTTCTCAGTCTGAGGACTATTCTCATGCTACCCAGGGCTCATTTATCAGATTGGATTAGGTAATTGGCTCTGCTTTCATCATGGCTTCAGGCAAGTTCTGAAAGGGGCAAAGTTGTATCTCTTAAAAAAACATCTGGGAACATGAACTGAGCTTCAAAACACTTAATGTGATATGCTTCTTTAGAGGTCAGTGAAAAGGATAACATTGTCTCTGGCCAAAATTTTCTACCTGGCCTGAATACCTTTTTTCAGGATGTCCTGAAATCTGAAAGTTTAACATCATACTACTAACTTTGGTTCTGACTTTGTCTTGCTTCTGAAGGTCCATCTTGACAAATATTACTAACTACTCTCTCCCTAAGAATAACCTGACTCTTATTTGAGAGTTTAGCCATACTAGTAATGTTCTAGTTACAGGACTTCTAGAGCTTATACAAAATTTTTAATAACATAATTCAGGTTGTTCATTTGAAAGTCCGTACCTTCTTCATCAAGGCTGGCATAACTTGGTCCTTCAGCAAGAATGCCATGCTTTTCATCCTTCCACTCCTGGCTAACTGCACACACTATTTCTTGTGATGCTGCCTTTAGGGCTGTGATGGAATTACACCGTTTCTTTGAAGGTGAAGGCTTCAGAGCTGCATTACCAAATGAACATAGATGTTGAATGATGTCATCTTATCTCCCTACACATCTTTAACAGCAAATGAAAAAGTAAGCCATATAGAAAATAAAGGTTTTGAATACAGGTGAAGAACATATCCAGAAACCTACTTAACAAACATTACATTTAAACTAGGTATTGTTATTTCATCTGCAAGAGATGCATTTTTGTCTTTCTCAGTTTCTTACTGCTTATTATAGGACAATAAGGCAAGTCACTGGCACCGATGATTTAAAAAGCTTCTATGGAGTACCAGCCCATGTAATCAGAGACAGAACGATACAGAAAAAAAATCCAGAAAATACAAAAATGGAAAAGACATTTGGAGTATTCGGAGAGGTTACGATCTCTTTTTTGAGCTGTTAACTACTTCTATGTAATGCTACTGAAGAATTTCCACTTCAGACTCATCTGTCAAACATTTCTTTTCGGATACAATAAACACTTCCAAAGTCTTGATGGCCTACACACTCAGGTATCAGCACCTCTTTTATAAGTCTTAGCAGGCCCTGCCTATTTAAAAAGCATTTTGAATCAAACTCTACAACTGATCATTGGCACTACTACTGAACTGTGACCCCCATCTGTAGTTCTTCTCCGAAAGGTTGCCAGCTATTTAATTTAGTGTTTTTCAGCTGCTGGCTGCTGATCTCCATGCATTGGCTGAAAAGTTACTTCAGATGCACTATAACACTTCTTTCATTGCTTTACTACAAAGTTCAAATTAAACTCATCAAGTCACTTGGCTGAACACTGAAGGAAACAATTAGATACATAGTTCCAGGGTATTTTTAAAAAAGAACATAGAAGAGAGTTGCTGAGCTAGCCTCTGCCCAAGGCTAAATTATTAAGCCACTTAAGTTTTTGTTGTTAATTATGCATGGTTGTTCTGTGCACTAGGGGAAAAAAACAGATTCAGAACAGGGCTAAAATGTTGAAACTGAAATGTCTGACTCAAAGCTTAGAAATAATATTCCTGAAGGCAGGAAGACTCCTAATTTTTTATGAAAGAATAATGCATTTGAACCATTAATCTGTATAAAAGTGCATTAACAGCCCTGTATACAGAGGAAATCAATAAGAGTAGGATACTTAGACAGGTCAATTGCCTGAGAAAATGAGACAGATTAATTAAGATCAGAGAGAAAATTAGGCATGATATACTTTAATTGTACATTGTAGGCTTCAAATACGAACAGGTTGTGTCTTGTCCTGGAACAAATCAAGCAGTCAGAATTAGAAAGAATTGAGGAAAAAAGACGCAGATGTTGATGTAAGATATATGATATTTATTTTGTCAAGCAGGAGGGAGTGTCAAGTAGTAAGGAGCAGACACTCTTTATTCTTTATCAATGCAGAGAAGTTCCTTTGAGTATTGTCTCAGACAGCAGAACTCCCACCAGTTCTTTGGCAAAATTATTCTAAGATTTAAAGAGAACTGGGTCTCAGGAGGCTGCTTTCTCCTTTAAGCTGAATTTTGCTTCACATTTTGTCACATTACATCAATTGCTTCTATTTTCTTATTAATCAATCTTGTACAAAGGATTTAACTTTGAACACTTCAAATTGTTAGTTTATTCTAGTATTTGTAGTAATTTTTGGTTTACTTAAATCTTATTTTGTCCTAGTGTTTGTTTATATTTTGTTCTCTCTCTGTCCACACAGAATTGCTTCTCACTTCAGATAACTAATGAAAATGTTAAGAGACCAGCATAACACCGGTCAAAAAGTATTTGCAAAACACCTTCTATCAGTTTAAGACAATGCATATGTTTAATACTTCTTCTGTAGTATTTGAGCCGAGTGACCATTCCACATTTTAACACTCAAACTCCAAAGCAAATACACTTCCATGAGCAGGATTATGAAACTGCTAAATCAGATCCATTTTAAAGTACAAGTTCCTCTACAAACTAGATAATTCTAGCTCATCAGTTAATACTTATTTGTCAAGAACGCTGCTTTATAAATAAACCTTCTTACTGCACACACATTGAACACATCTCAGCAGTTGACACAGAATGGCATGTGTTGGAAGCAATATAAAAAATCGTTTAGTTCCAAACCCTGCTGAGCCCAGTGACACCTATCACTGCAGCAGATTGCTCACATCCCCACCAAACTGGCCTTGAACACTCACAGGATGGGGCATCTACCATTTCTCTGGGCAAACTTTCCTGTGCCTAATCAACCTCACTTGTAAATAGCTTCTTCCTAACATCTAACCTAAATCTACCCTTCTTCAGCTTAAAGCCATTGCCTCTTGTCCTGTCATTATATACCCTTCTAAAAAGTCCATCTCCAGCCTTCTTGTAATTCTCCTTTAGGTATTGGAAGGCTGCTACAAAATTTCCCCATAGACTTCTCTTCTTTGGGCTAAACATCCCCAACTTGCCTAGTTTGACTTCATAGGAGAGGGGCTCCATCCCTCTAGTCATGTTGTTGACCCTCCCTGGATTCTCTCCAGCAGGTCCGTGTCCTTCCTGTGCTGGGACCCCAGAGTTGGATGCAGCCCTGCAGGTGGGGTCTCAGAGCAGAATCCCCTCCCTGGCCCTGCTGCCCACGCTGCTTTGGATGCAACCCAGGACATGTTTGGTTTTCTGGGCTGTGAGTGCCCATGGCTGGGTCATGTCCAGCCTCTCACCCACCAGCACCCCCAAGTCCTTCTTGGCAGGATGCTCTGATCTGTTCATCCCACAGCCTGTGCTAGTATCTGGGGCTGCCCCAACACAGATGTAGCACTTTGCACTTGACTTGTTGAACCTGATCAGGTTCCCATGGGTCGACTTCTCAAGCTTTTCCAGGTCTCTTTTGTCCCTCCTTCACCATCCTTCTCTGCACTTACAACACTTCCAATTGAATTTCCTTTCAATAGCAGGGTCAATTTATAGAGAAATTATCCATCAATTCATTAATATTTGTAAGACTCCCAAAAAGTTTTATTTTCCTGAAAAGCTGCCATAATATATCATGCATACAGGGAATCACTACTTGGGGTTAATTCAAATTTTCTTTTTTTCTTTTAAAGATTCCTTCATTCTACTTAAAATATCTTAATTGTTTTTGTATTGTTTGTCTTAGCCTTTTCCTTTCATTCCTTTCATCTATCTATCCTATTCTTTTTCTTATTTAGAATTTCACAAAATACTTATCATATACATTTCAACCTCCTTGTTGCAGTATCAGTTTTCCCTCTTTTTCATATGCCTTTACACATAATCACGTTTGTTGTTCTGATCTGCCAGGCCTTTAACACTGGTTTTCATGGGCAGGCTCAGAGTTCACAGGCTCAATTATCTTTAGAAAAGTGTATCATCTTTAGACAACATGCAGAGCAACAAAGGCCAGTATGACTTTCTACCAGTGGTAGAAAAAGTAGTGAAAATAAAACCTG
This sequence comes from Molothrus aeneus, assembly GCF_037042795.1. Classification (NCBI taxonomy): domain Eukaryota; kingdom Metazoa; phylum Chordata; class Aves; order Passeriformes; family Icteridae; genus Molothrus; species Molothrus aeneus. The sequence continues at coordinate 21,315,746 of NC_089680.1, read as the reverse complement.
ATCTGAACTTCTGATGGAAAAAGCCTGTATGAAGGTTTCTCTAAAGTTGGGGGTTTTTTTGGTGGTTTTTGGGGTGTTTTTTGTTTTTGTTTTTGTTTTTTTTTTTTTTTTTTAATTAGTAAGACACTAAATTAATTTTCCTGTTTTGAGTTAGTTTTGCTGGGGATAGTAATTGGTGAGTGATCTCTCCCTGTCCTTATTTGAACCCACCCACCTTTTGTTATACCTTTCCTCTCATCTAGTTGAAGAGAGGGAGTGATAGAGTGTCTAGGTGGTCATCTGAAGCCAACTTTAGACAGCCCTGATGTGACAAAAATATATAGTACATAATTCTCTGTAATTTTACTAATGGAGTAAAATCCCAATTGTCAGAAATTTATTTTCTTGACTGGAGCTACAAAAGTGTTACATGATGTTGAAGAAAGGCTTGTTTCATTTCAAAGACAGGAGCATTATAAGATTATGATTATAAAAAATATCTAAAAAAGTATAAGTCACTACTGTCTTACCTTGAACTTTTTTGAAAACTCTTGCATTCATAAACTTTAAAAATCTTTCTGCATAAAAACTTGGTCTGTGAACTGAAACAGTATCCTACAAGATTAAAAAATATATCAGTCGCATTTTCCACAAGTAAGGTGTCAAGAAGAAGCTGGACGCCTCAGGTGAACTATATTATGCATTTTGGGCATGGTCAAAATTAGTGAATCATTACCATTTATGAGTTATTAATTATACAACTGTATTCTGCAAAATCTTCCAAGCATTTGAATTTTCTTTTCAAATTATGTATATTTTTCAGTTATAGATTCATCAATGTTCTGCTGGGTGGCTAGACTTGTGTAAGTTATAAGGACAAACTAATATTATTAGTTGTTATTTGAAAGCTCAATAAATAAAACCAGAGCATGTATTGGGAAAATTTCAGCAGCAGCTCAAACCATGTGGTGAGGTTAGACTACAAATGTACCAGAACAAATTTCTTCCTGGTCAACATGAGTCAAAGGTTCACCAGCTAAAATATCAGCAGTTTAAAAAATTGGTAAAATCTACATACCCCATCATAAACAAGAGCTTTCCAAGTATGTTCCAGCTTCTTTATTAACCTAGGTATGTAAAAAACTAAATCAGAACTGCTTTATAAAGCTTCCACTTTTAAAGTAATTTCAGAATATTTTGCTCAGTGAAAATTCATTGAAAGTTGAAGTTCAACTTACCTGTAAGACTGGAGAATATCAATAATACCCATAAATAAAAGCAGCTTTTCACCTTTATGGCTTTTTGCTGGAATACCTCCCATTCTAAGAGAAACAACATAGAATATTTTTTAAGACATCTCTGATCACCAGTTACCAGCTGAACTGTACCCTCTTGTACAAACCCAAAGGAGTAGACAATATTCAAGGCAGATGCCACAGTGCAAAGTCAGTCAAATGTGAGTCACCTAGCTTGCAATGGATTTTGAATAGACAATTTAATGTATCTGGGATTCAGTGATAAATATCCATAATTAAAAGAATAAATACTTCAAGACATGTTTTAGACAGAATTGGAAATATTCAGATGATCTGAAAAGTGGAAGAAAATATCCATCAGTTTATTGCTAAGGAAAATAAGTAACTTTAGATAAGGGAGAATTTTCTCACTTTATTGATCATAGGTAACAAATCACAAAGAGTCTGCAACTTAATCAAAGTCTAAAAGGTTGTTTCATATATTTTTCACTAAAAATTATGTATTGCTGTGCTTTTCCAAAATTTCTTTACAGACAGATAAGTGACAGATAAAGCAAAAGTATCAAGCTGAGAATTCTGACTGTGTAGGCCTCCAGTTGGTCCCAGGTCCATACTCAGCCATGAACAGTCATTCTAAAACCCTCTCTTCCTACTCCAACACCTAGAAAAATGGTCCATTTTAGAACCACAGCATTGTTTTTTGCTCCACTAGCCATTATGCCAATATAAGAGAGATAGTGCAAGGAGCCAGGGAAGGACTACTCTTGACAGGATCTGAGTAGGACTATATTAGCTCAAGTGGTGTGGGAGCCCAGCCAGTGCAACACCTCTGCCATCATACAACAGCACTGGCCATCTTCTGTGTGAATGTGAATGAGTTGTAAAAACCAAATGAAATAAAGCTCTGTCTAATTATAGTCTAGAGTTCTCAGTGTCTGGAAGCGCTCTGTGAATGCTGAATATCATAATTCTCTCACTTGTTTGCTGTAGGTTTAAGGACAGATTTCTGTATATTAGTTGTATTTAGCTACATAGCTCCCTTGAGAACCAGGAAGAAAAGTAAATCCTTAATTTTAGATTAAATTCTAATTTAAATAAAGGACTGATTATATGCAATGCTGAATGGTGGCAATAATACTCTCATAGCACTTAATATATTATGAAAGAAACAACAGAATAATGATTGTTTATATATTCAAATTTCTATTAAAGTTTTTGCTAGACAGAAAAATAGGAGAAAAATATTGGTTCTTAATCTCAGAAAAGGGAATATATGACTGCACTTTAGTGGTTGATGATACCATTCTATGTACATCAAGTATACTACCTCAAGATGAAAAGAACGCCCGTAGGAATATCCATTTCAATATTAATTTATAGTTTTTGCTTTGGTCTCACCAGGCTGCTTTCAGTTAAAATTAGATTGTAGCTGGGACTCTTGTAATAGTTGTCTGATAGCATTTCTTTTATAAAAGAATGCATGTGTGCACACATAAGTCACTCTGAACTATCATGTATTTAAAGACTATCAATCTACTGACCAACATTCCAATTTCATGCTCTGTGGCAAATCTCAATGATGCAAGGGAAAAAAAAAAGAAGGCTAAATCTTTCAATTCCTGGAATGCAGTGTACTCATGAAAGTTTTGTCTGTTAATACTTTTAAAAGCAATCTTAAGAGCAGGTTACAGCACTTACGTGTTTGTTTTCTCTGTGGTGAAGGAGTCTCCAGACTTCCCGGGACCCTGTATAGATTCCATGGCTGTGGAATAGAGAACTTTCTGCCCTCCATGGCGTTTTGCATCTGAGGTGCTCTGGGAACACTCTCCTTCTCTTTCCTTTGTGTTACTGTTCAATATGTGAATCCCCAGAAGCAGACTGTAATCCATGATCTTAAAACTTTCTAGAACCTACCAAAGAAGGAATGATTATACTGAAACCACAAAAGAATTACACAGCAGCATTTTGCAAACCTGAGTGAAAACAGGCTCTCCAGGCACAAGCTTCTCTTATCAGGAAGTGTGTGAAATTACAGTTAAACAAAAACCTTTCACTACTCATACAAGTCTAGTGCTCAAATTAGCTGAATGCTCTTGTAACAAGTGAGAAAGAAAGATGCACAGCTGAAATGTAACCTGATGTTATTTTGTAGTCAAGTAAGATAATTCCAGGCAGCACCTTTTCCATTATAGCAAATAATTAATGGTTCCATCATATACTTATGAACAACACATTTTTAAAATTATCTCCAATCCACATACAGTCCTCCCTAAGCATTTTTGCCTGTACTCTCTTATCTCCCCTCCACCTCCTATTTGCAACAGAGACAATACTCTTCGAGAATTTTCAAATGTCAACAGCAGTATTTGCTGCCATCCCCTTATTAGCAGCTGATGGGATTGGAGTACAAAAATCATGCACCTCTCTACTAGGCTAAATAGAGCCTATCTAAACTCAAAAGACAGGTTTTACTTCTGAAGCATGACTGAACCAACCATCCTTTTCTTCTAGCTCTACCAACCATTTCTGTCTCTGGCAGCATGTCTTCTCTCACGCACAAATAGTTTCATTTGTTTTTAGTCAGCTACAGCATTACGAAGTCTGGCATGCTGTCATTGAAAAGCAATACAGCTCAAGTCAATACCCAAACATGAACTAAAGCAAGCTGCAATCACATCTAGTAATATAACCAAACTGTTCACAGCAACAGTTTAATGTCAGAACAGCAACTGTGTTTAATGCCTTACACAACACTGCTAAGTGGAGGGAGAAACACCAGTAACAGCCAGGAGGGATATGCTGTGTGCTCACCTCTCCTTTACCTCATGCAGCTCAGCAGTGATTCATGATGTGTTTTGGCCCAATGCCTGAAGATAATGGTGTAATTTTTGTCACAGAATCAAGAGGCAATAGGATGTCTTTTTATGTGAACAAGAAAAAAAGTGATTTTACAGAGATGAGAGCAGATTCCAGGTATATAATTTTGATGAAGATTATCCAAGCATAAGTATTTTTGGTTAAGCAGAAACATCCTTTCTCTTAATGGGGAAAAAAGAGCAATAGGTTTCAAAACTATATGGCAGTAAATCAGTAATTTAGTATGGATCTGTAGGCCTAATCATAAGGTTTTTATGCCATTTACCTAATTGTTGGAAAAATACTCATTGCTCAGATAACCAGAGCAGTGATGGAACAAAGCATAATGTAGAAAGGTACAAAATCAGACCTGATTTTCAGACTCAAAGAATGACTTTAAGACACCATGGGTTTGCTCTTGTGCAGAGAGATCCTACTCAGTGATGCCTTAGTTCAAATGGAACAAGAAAAAGGCTGCTAATGTATGGCCTTGGTAGTCCGCAGCATCTTCTAATGACAGAACTCACAAGGGATTTCATATACAACAAAAGCCGTATTCTAACCACAAGATTCTGAAATTTCATTGGGCATTGCGTGGACATGTTGGTGGTTTACAATCATAAATTGCAAAAATAGCATGGCTAACAGGTGCAAAGGCACTTGGTTCCAAAAACGACTAAAATTCTATTTACTGCTTATTTATTGCTACACTTTACTCCAACTTTCTCAGCAAGAAATTACATCATCATGTATTCATTAAAAAATATGTAATCAATGAATATTTGCCATCAAATGCTAAAACTAAGTTCAGGATAGGTTGAAAAATAACACCTTAGTAAGCAGCACTGTTCACGCAAAACCAGAACAGGAGTTAGTCAGGCTTGGGAAAAGCATTGCCACATTTATTTTACAGTTATAAATTACTGCTGACAGTTCTACCTTCAGCATATTCTTTACTGCATTTTGAATTAGGTCATGTTAGACACATGATTTTACTGCACTAATTACATAACCTACATCTATGATTGGATGTAGTCTCATGGGAGGCTATGCTGCAATGAGCTACTCCTTCTTCCACAGGGACCTCTTATGTGATAAAATTAATGCTTCTGACTCCATCAATTCATCACTGCCACTTAAACCCATACTACTTGTACAGTACAACAGATCATACCTTGACAATTTATGATTTTGGCATAGGATTACCGAAAAACGTCATAAAACCAAATTTCATTATTACAGTTCATTAACAGACTGAAATACCTTCACATCCTATGGATTAAGTGCAGTACAAATTCTTATAAACAGCACACAGCATAAGAACCCTTGTCCCCCAGACACTCTGTTCATGGCCCTACTCAGAGGTGGTATTACACTGTCCACAAAGTGTCTTCAGGATATCATGACATGATCTGGCCCTGTCTGCCTACAGCTTTTGATGCCTACAGTTCTGATTACTTCCCCTTAGAAACGTGATAACCAAACCAACCACTCCTTAGGCAAATTAACCTTTTTGACCATATCTAAACACATTTCGCTCCCCACTTGTTTCTAATGAAAGTTCTGGTAAGAAATAACTAACCAGAATAACAAGGAAGAATCTCACAGATCAGCACTCAACAAAACTTTGTGTCAAACTCCTCAGACTGAACTAAGACAGTAAATCAGTTGGATTTACGGATGAATGCATCTGAGGTGTTCTCACAAATGAATTTTCATTAATATTTAAAATACCAAATTGTGACAATTTTAAAATATGTAAGTAACATTTTGCACACACAGTTGTACAAAATAATCTATTTCAACAAGGAACAAGTTACAAAATACAGAACATCAAGACATTTATTTTCCTGTGCTGAGGTTTGCTTACAGATACTTTTGATGATTTTAGGACTGCTTTTGAGATGCAGCAGCAAGTTTTTGCTACAGAGGCACCAAAACTATAACCTAATCTAAGGAAAAAACCCCACTCAAATAAATTACAATATTATATGGCTATATTCATAGCAAAAGAAGAAAGCCCTGCAAAACACATGGCTCTGTCCATGTGAGATCACTAGAAATTGACATAAACTCCTAGAAATACACTACTTATATAGGTAAAGGGATCCCTGTCTTTGCTCATGTGACCATTCTGACATGTTCCTTGCTGGCAAAATGGCACTGTGGGGTTTCAGCAAGAATGATCTTAATCATGCTGTGTACTAACAAGTGATGGATTTGATAACAACAAGTAAACCTTCAGTTCATTAACTTAACATTAAATTGTTCATCTTGGTAGTACTTATATATATTAATTCACTAGCTACACAGAATCTGCCAACACAGTGTTGTTACTTGGTCACCAAGTACTGCTGTCAAGGCTGACTTCAGCTGCTCTGAAACCTTCCAGATGGCGACACTCACCCCTTGTAGCCTTAAGCACTATTTTGTTTCATACCACATAAAAACCCACAGTAAAACGGCATCACAAAATATGTTGCTTCAGAACATAAAAAATTAACTCTCTGAATCAGATTTTCTTTTCTCAGAGCTTAATCAGATGTTAAACTATTCTGTGAATCATCTTAGACATGGTTACGCTCCACTATCTCAGCCACTGACTAACCGAGCAAAACAAGTATTTCTGCGATGAAATGTCATTTTTATTTTATATGCAGCCAGCCCAAACTACACACTATCTGACAGAGAAATCTGCATTTACATTTGCTATCCATGCAAAAAAGTCATCAGATCATTTTCATAAAAGGGTCAAGAAAAATACAACTCAAAAGAAAAAAATTAGAAGCTTATTTAATGAAAGTACTAAATGGATAACCATGCAAGGAAATTTTCCTCTCCTACAAGCATTCTGGAAAAGTGACATAGGAATTAACACAGTAGAAAGAAGACTGATTTTACAGTATATCAATAATTATTATTCAACATAATGAGCTATATGAAACTAACACAAATTAAAGGACTGTGTCACAAAATAACCATGTCTTAGGAACAAGTTCACAAATGTCAATGCCAAAATATAGGTCTGGTTTAGAAAAAATCTATCCTGAGAAAATGAATCATCACATTCCCATCTAAACATATGTGGAATCACTTCCCATTTCAACAGAATTCTCAAAATATATTGTTAATTAACACTCCAAAGCTAACAATCTGGATTCTGATTTTAAAAGGGGAAGTAATGAGAAATTCCTAATGTCAACTGATATGATGGGAGTGATAATATATAAAGATACAAGAGATCTACAGCATTGTGCTATAGTCGTTTCCCTCAAACTACCATTTCTGACAAAGAGGCCCTTCATCTAAGATTAGTATGTTCTCCATCTCCATGCCGCATCATGCCATCTTTTATTTCTGTCCTATGCTGCAGTTTAATATTTCATTAAGTTATGCCAACACTACTGTTTGTAAGGATATGCTGTACAATGGGTCACTGAAGTTATTTGGCTTGAAGATTTGTGTAGGTCCTTTGAGGTAGAAAAAAGACAAAAACCTGCAAAACACACCACACATGCTACTAAGGGATTTGAAAAATTCTGTGGATAAATTTGGTCATACAAGGTCTGCATCACATTCGCTAGAGCACAAAACAGATGTGCAATCACACCATAAAACTTTTGTAGCAACGGGCTAAAACAGCAGTGATGAAAATAACACCTAAGTCTCAAATTTAGGAGATATGATCCTCTTTAAATTTCCTTGTCTTTACAGCTATCCTCGTTAGTCACTTTCAAAATGTAATTTCCTCAGAAAAGTCCAGTGGTTTTTGCCATAAAGATAAAATGCAGACTCTCAAAACCCATTAATTTCTAAATAGTAAAAACACCTTCAAATTATTTTTTTGCTCTTAAAAATGACATGACCACAATTTGATTAATTGTTACTGCTTCTCCAAACAGGCAAGGATACTTGCCAGCTACAGAAAGTCTCAGCAATAGTCTGGAATTTGAAAGCTAGTTCAGATTTTCAATGGTGTACATTGTATATATGATAAATTCATTAATATTCCCTATTTAGGAACACTGTAATATTACACTCCTTGGTTCAGTTAAGGTGCAAATGCTGCAAAATTAACTGTGAGACAAGTTTTCAGACCCTGTCACCTCAAGTGTGAACAAAGAAAGCAGGGAATGCAGGCGCTGAACAATGCTATCAACCTGTACTTGTTCCAGCATGGATAATCTGGAGGCACCAGCCCATGAGGGATCACCACAAACAACTCAGCTCCATTCTCTAATTGGGCAGGTCATACATCTCCTCACCAGCACTGCCAGGAGGTGTGAAAGGACAGACCTACTCCAGCAGTGGTCTACCATTCCAGCACTGCATTCCCTGGGGAAGGAGCTCTGTTTCAGTTGTCAACATCGACTGTGCTGGCTGAGCAGATGTATCAGGAGGCAAATTCAGCTAAGCAAGGAAGCCACAGCACAGCTTGAATGTGAAGAGCCAGTATGCAGGACAGGAAAGGACAGACAGGCTAGAAAGGAGGAATAGAGAAACATTGTCTGGGCATCTAGGGATGGCAGCTGTGATCAAGGAAGCCAAAGGCCAGATAGAGTAGAGACTTCCAAGGAATATCAAGACACAAAGAAAAGCTGACCAAGGAAAACATGAGTCCATTGGTGAATAAGGCAGAAGATTCAGTAGCAGCAGTCACAGACCATAGCAGGTCCCCACCACCACTATCTTTCATTACCAGGAAATTCTGCCAGGCCTCTGAATTTAGCAATTGATCTTAAGGAGGAGAGGGGCTAGCAGACAAGGATATTTATATTTAAGAACTAGGAGAAAAGTCCATTACTTCCTGATTCTGATTGCAAATATGAGCAATGGAAACACAATCCAAATTTAAGCAACACAGAAGAGATTTTCTTAGTCCTGAAATACTGGAAAGATCAAAAATTTCCTTTCTTAAATGAATTCTTAATTTCAAGTGCCTACACTAACTTCTTCACTTTGAAGTAGCAGTAAAAAGAGATGACATGTTTTCATGTCCTAAAAAGCTGGTCAGTTATCACTATACCCATCCAAATACCTCATGGGGAGAAAAAAGCAGAGGCAACACTGATGTCCTTTTCACAAAATGGATGGAATATTTCTGGTCTTTTTAAAGGAAGAAATAAAAGGCAGGTAGTCAGATCCAACCTTATTAGCTAAGCCAATTCAGCGATATGAAAGATAACAGTGTCTGCTCCCTCTGTTTTACAAAACAGAGTAAGACTTGTTTGAATAGAAAAAAAAGGCAGCTAATTTTTTATATACATATAACTTTCAGTGTGTTTATATATCTACAGTTACACACAGACATACACTTTATTGTCTATATGTGTATTTATGTAAATACACTGAATATTACAGGATAATTTTCTTCTTTACTTTTAATACTTTTAAAATTTAGCCAGGCCTTTAAGAACTCTAGACTAACCTTGGAGTTGTTAATTTAAGATATACATTGAAAAGGATTATATTAGCACTCAAAAAACACATAGCAGGAATTTTCCCGGACTTCCAAAGAATCATTAACAGTCCCTTTATATGTAACAAATAAATGATTGATTCTTGTTTTTACTTTTCAGTCCAGTTCCATCTTTTAGATACCCTCTATTATTTCCAATACAATAGATTTCCCCAAGCTCTGACTGGATAAGTAACCTTGGACAAGTAGGGGGTGCACAGAAATGCATCCACATCCCCAGATGTAACATACTGATGTTACTCTGTCATCACACATGGTAGGAGCTCAGGAAATACTCACTGCAAGAGGCTACAGAGAGAACAATGTGTCGTGTTAGATAAATGTCTCATGCTGAATACACAGCTGAACATTAGGTCACACAGCTTTACAAACCAATCACAAGGCATTGCAGACTTCTGCGATAAACAAAAAATTCTATTCATGTGCAAAAACAATGCTTTCCATCTTGTACCACAGGTGGCAGTGAACAACAAACTCTGATATTGAGGGTGTCTCTTCTATGTGGTGAGTTCAGACTATGTATTTTGCTTTATTATTATGAAATTCTTATGATTTCCCTCAGACAAAGCAATTTTTTTCTTTCCAAAACCCCAAGAATCCTGAGAAGTTCTGAGAGATCTGGAGTCACCCTTTTCCTGCTTTACATTTTCTTACCCATGCTACAGGGGAAAAAAACTATTTTACAGCAATTCTCTCTGCCCATAATAGGAACTGATTCCATTCACCAGGGATTCATTCCTCTCAAAGAGCATCCTCTGAGCGTCCTCTCAGAGAGAGAGGTACCTCTCTCAGGTATCCCTCTTCTGCCTTGAAAATATTTTGTGGACAGCTTTTATGTGGACTTTTCAGCTGAGGAAGAAATTACCTTGCTCAAGAAGTAAGACTGCTACCACTAGGCCCGCCTTCCCATTCCTAGGTAACCAAGAGACATATTCACAGCAACTCTACATACAGTTTATCATGCATAATAAAGTTCCACAGGACTAATTATGTCTCAAGAAAAAATTAGTTAAAATCTCCAAATTGATGGAAATCATCATCATCATCAAATCTACTGGACTTCATTCCTGTATTAACCTGTATTGCCACAGATGGATCAGTGTAATCATAGATGTACATAGAAATAGAGGGATAGCCCTGGATCTTAGGGTTGTGCTAGATTATAAACTTAATGAGTCAGCAATGTGCCCTGGTGGCTAGAATGTCCACCTGTATCCTGGGGTACACTGAGCACAGTACAGCCACCTGGTTTGAGAAGGGGGATTGTCCCACTACACTCAGGATTGGAGCAGCCTCACCTCAAGAACTGCAAGCATGTTTTGGGCTCCACAGTGTAAGGTGGATATTAAATATAAGAATGTGTCCAAAGAAAGGCAACATACACAGTGAAAGGACTACAGGGCATGATTTGTGGGGACCAGAGGAGGATATAAAGTTTGAGGGTGGCAGAAAGGGTGATGCTGATCTCTGATGCCTGGTGATAGGATGCAAGAGAACAGCTTCAAGCTGCATTGGGAAAGTTCAGAGTGGATAGAAGAAAAAGTTCTTCAGTGAGATGGTGGTTTAGCATTGGAACCAGTTCCACAGTGAGGGAAGTGCTCATGGTCCCCAGTCTGTTGGTATTCAAAAAGTATATGACATTCTATCTATGACTATGATCTCAGATCACAACAGCTTAACTAAAATACAGGCTTCATCAGTGCTCTGACATCCATAGTTATCCCCCCTTAAACAGCACAAAAAACAAATGGAGGTTAAGTAGTCTGTACAGAGTAAATTTAGAGCAGAGGTGAATTCAGAAGTTTAAATTTATACTCACTTGACAATCCCGCTGTAGTGTTTTCATGAGTGCACTGTGTGTTTCAGAGTCAAAATACAAGCCTTCATGCATATCTTGCAGGAAATCCAGGTCTTTGAATGTAGGGTTGGACTTCTCCCTCTCTTTTCTTGATGCTCTGCGTTTGTATGTGGAGCCTTTCAAGTCATATGTGAAATGCATTTTCAATGCTCGTGGCAAAACATTGTTCATGACAACAATTCTAATATTAATGCCTCCTGATTGAACGCAGTACAGCCCATAGAATTTGGGAAGAAGAGTCCTTGGATTCTGGTTCAGATTCTAAAACAAAAGAGATATTTTTAAATATGTCTATTTTCAATGAACTTCCATGCTTAAGAAAGGGTTTTCTTTAACACAAAATACATTAACAAACATGAAGAAAATTATGAATGTTTTCTTATTCAGCACAGTTTCTTCAACCAGTTGATTATCTTTGTGGGTTTCTATTCCAGCAATCTAGCATAGGCACTGCCTTTTTGCCAGGGACTTACAAAGCGCGAAAGCAGAGCAGTAACTACATTTATGCCATGTTTCTCTTTCTCACAGAAAAGAGCAGACTAGGTCAAACCTAAAAGCATCCCAAAGACTTAATTTTTTTTCCTGACCTGAACAACCTTTGTGTTTTACCTGCTGGAAGAAGTCTGGGTTAAATGTAATTCTCATCTTGACTTGGATTCTGAAAAACAGAACCCCTCTCTCCACAAGGCTTTGAACACAGTCAGGGTTAGTGCTAAATGACTAAATTATTTCCAAAGGCATGTGAGGGCATAATAGAACCACAACTGACCATCAGAACAGAAAAGTGTGAAATAATCCAAATTCCACAACAGGTAAAATAAATTAGGTAAGAGAGGATAACACAGGTGAGAGAGAAAATCCTTCTTCTGAATACAACAGTTCTCAGTCTTTGGCATGAAAAAGAAAGAAGGGGAAAAACTACTTCAGGTCTTAGATGATTACTAAGTTACAATATACAACTATCAGAAGAAAGTATTGTCACAGAAATAATCACAGCAATTGAAGTTTTATCTTTTGGAAGCAATTGCACAGCAGTGAGAATGAAGTTCCCAGAAATAATACAAACTGGCCTAATATGTACTTGTAATAACAAGTACATAACAAGACTTGTGCTGAGTGGATTATCGTGATTAGGAACAACAAAACCTGCCACCATTGTCCTTTTTGATGTGTCAGTACACATCTTTTTTTTCTTACACACATAGTGAATCCATGTTACTTTAGTGCAATAATGACAACATTCCGCATTTTTAGTATAAGTGAGAGGGTAATTTTTCAAGTATTTACGTCAGGAAACAAAGCAAAAAAAGAAAGTCAGTCACAGGTCTAATAATACAAATACATACCACCCAGAAGAATGTCTGTTCATATGTATGGGTGGCTTTTGTTACAAAAAAAAAAAAATTAAATTCTACTCACTTTTTAATCAATGGCTTTCCTTTTAGATGACACACAAAACCCAGTACAATGGACTTAGAATTAGCCCTCAAAAAGCTCCATTTAAAAATTAAGTTTTGAACAAATTACATGGACAAAAATATCTTTTACATCATTGCTTTAATACATGAGAAATGGAAATCAGAAGTAGTTGGAAACAAAAGGGAAACTGACCGGTCTAGTTTCTTTGTCCACTCTGAGTGAAATGCAGAGGGTAGACAAACACAAAATGGAGAAAGAAAACTGAATTAGAAATTTAGAAACCTTATTTTGTTATTAGCTTATTAAAAGCAAAGATTGGTATCAAATTAGATTATGACATTCAGCTTCATCTTGAATGCTAAAAGAGCACCAATTCTTATCTTAAATATATTCTAGGTTTATACCTATTCTTTCTGTTGGGTATGTAGGGCATGAAGTAGAAAGGCAGGTAAAAATGCAAAAAAATATTACAAAAAATACAGATTAACCCAGTGGAATATTTCAAGCCAAGTGAAACTGAATCTTCAGGAGTAACATGAAGCAGGAGAAATAGAAGTAAAATAAAGTCTTCAATTACTTACCATGTAATAACCTGGCAAGAGCTTCTGAAGAAACTCAGCCTCTTTGTGTTGAACTGTTTTGATGATGAATTCGTCACCACTAGTTACAAAAAATAAAGACCCACTGGCACCTGGGTTGGATAATTCAATTAAAGGTTCACTGCAGATTGAGTACTGGAAGAGACAAAAATTGCTTTTCACTGCCAATGCGTGCATTACCCAAACACAAGTTTAATATGAAGAACTGCAGGTTCAAGTAGTCACAAGAGAATCACGTAGCAACACTACTGCCGCTGGCTGAGGTTTGGCAGGCCACTCTGCCTGGGCCATGCTGCACAACCATAGAAGGGAGCTGGCAGCTGAGCTTATATCCCTCTTCATGTTCCAAAGCAACAGGTTCCAACAGCCAGTGGTTGATGTGGAAGGAGTTGATCTCCATGCTGTCAGCATAGCAAATTCTGAGTCAAAAGCTTTGAGAAGACATTTTCACTGGAACTGTTTGTTTTCATCCATTTTTTTGAAAGAAACAGGTACAGGATGGTAGAAAAATAGACTAGGAGTGAGGTTTCTCATTATAGACAAATAGGCAAATCCTATTCTGTGCAACTGGGATTGAAACTATCAGACTGATAAAATTGGTATAGCTATAGCTACTAATTTTAGTATAGTTACTAATTTTTAAAATCTTTTACTAGTTTTATGATTGAAAACCACCTGAATCAGAAAAAAACTCAAAACCAGTAAGCAAGAAAAACTGGAATTTGAAGGACCATTATATTGCATATTTAGCCAGGCTTCCTTTTCCACAGGACACATTAAGAATTATAATTGCATTAAGGAGGAAAAAGACACCAAAGACTATGCCTTATTAATAGAACCATACTGTGATACAGAGACTAATGTACGTTTACTAAGTGTCCACTATTCCAAACTTCATTCAAATTATATGGAGAGTTGACATTCAGCTCAAAACCATAGAAAAACCTATCTATGTTAAAATTGAAAGTAGTGATACTAGAAAATCTAATAAATATGTTCTTTTGTGAGCACTTGAACTAAAGAAGCATGTTTTCTATGGGCTCATGCCATTGCCTTAATACATCTTCTTATCCTAGCTCCAGCTAAGGCTTATAATTTTGAAGACAATTTTGCATGATATATAGATATTTCTTCTCCCTGCTTATACTCAATTCCAATTAATACAAAATACCTTTCTTGTTAATCCTATAGTTGCAATTTTCTACAGACAGAATGGTCATACCAATCTGTAACACTACAAACCTTTAGACCAATTCAGCAGCTGAACTGCAGCAATTGCATTTTTCTTGACAAAATCTTTAAATCTTAATGAGTAACTGTCACTGTGTGATAAACATTTGAATACGATTATCCTAAACATTAAAGCTCAATAGAACAGTATAACATAAGCACAAAACATTGTCCAACACCCAGCATTGGTCATTTTCCAGTGGTATGCATTTCTGTAAAAAAGTCCACCCACCAAATGCTGCTATACAAAGGGCCCAGCTAGTTTTAGCTAGCTGGACACCTCTGAAAGGCAAATCAAAACCAAAAGGCAAGAAAATCCCCAAGAGCCTGACAAGTGAGTATTTATGATCAAGAAGTTTCCCTGCAAAATGACAATACTCCATGAGATTTACAGTGACAATTTAATTCTACCAGCTGTTCAAATGTATTTACACTTGTTATCCTGTCTGACTCCTACAGTGTGTTACTGCTCATCCTCCTTGGAAAAGGTGAAACTTTAAATCTTGAGCTTTGTCACTTCAAATTAACAGTGTAAACTCACATATGCTTGCTGTAATTTCTACTCTTCTTATTTTACTTCATATGCCCTTCAGCCACAGCTGGACAATCATTTACTACATACATACTTGTGTGTTTTCCTGTGCCAAGAGAAAAAAGAATCTGCAACAACTTGTCTTTACTAGTAACTTCCCTCAGGGAATAGTCTTTTTGTAGTTAAAATGACTGTCACAAATCTTATTCACAGCATGCAGTCTTTGTATAAACTTTAATTTCTGCTACTGCAAAAGCTTCCTTAAATGGAAAAGAAGTTGCAGGTGATAATAACTTTGCTCTAGGAAGCACAGTCCTTTTAGCAGCTGGCAACACAGCCCACATACTTCAGCTTTTACCAAGACCATAAAAAGAGATAAGATAAACAGCACATTACATAATGACACAACTGTCACCCATGATGTCTTTGTCTCTAATCATAGATTAGAGAGGCATAGATTTGATAGATGGATAACTCAGAGGATAAGGAATTGGTCATACTCTAAGAGTTGTGGTCAGTGGAAGAAAGAAATTCTTCACTCTAAGGATGGTGAGGTGCTGAATGTGTGGTCTAGAGAAGTTGTGAATGCCCCATCTCCAGAAGTGTTCAGTACCAGGCTGGATTTGAGCAACCTAGTGTAGGGGAAGATGTCCCTGCCCATGGCAGTGAAGTTGGAAATAAATCATGTTTGAGCCCCTTCCAATCAAAATCATTCTATGACTCTATGATTTACAAAATTCCCAAACAACTTTATTTCTTTGCTACTACCATTTATAATTCAAAATAATTATCTTTTTTTTATATGTAACTATGGTAATGAGGACTACTAACACAAAACCCATACATAGCACTAAAGAATTAAAATAAGACACCCACATAAAGACACCCATATTCAACCTAAATAAAAGCAAAACCAGGCTTATTGTTCATCTAGGAAGAAAACCCCATTATAGCACACTTGAACACAACAGAAACAATTTATTTAGTAGAATATTAATATTTCAGAAACATTTAATCAATTTTTCTTTTTTATTCACCCAAGCCCTTTAAAATTCTTTTGGTCTTAAAGAAGCCATTATCAATAATAGAACAAAAGCTCATTCAGCATTTTAAAGCTCATTCAAAAAATTACATTTAAAGTTGCTAATTTTTATCTGATTTCTTGGGTGACCCACCATGAAACAAACCAAACATTGGGCAAACATCTAGAAGAAAATCCACCCTACCCTTCCAAAAGGGGAGCTACAGGAGAAATAAAATAGCCAACACTTGGCTTTATATACTAGCAGTACATAAAGTGGCTCCACCAAGTAAAGCCTGCTTTTACAATGTCAGCAAATTTGTAACTTTTTTTCTAGTGTAAACTGAACACTATGAAAGAATAAGTCTTCAATTTATAAAATAGAGAGAACAAAGGATGCATTCTAAAATGCTTCATTTTTAGTCTGTCATCCATGAGCCTCAAAGGTAGACAGGAACATTTTCAGATTTCACTTTGTAATGATGTGCATGACACAAATCACACAAAAGTACTTAATTAGAACTGAATTGATAAAAGTCACAAACTACTGATCATAACTTCTCTAGAAAAATTATCTGAATGACATGGATGTTGCTCTAGTCAATTAACAAAGCAAGTTTCTTAATACGAATCATCTCAAAAATAAAGAATTAAAATTTTTGTCACCACCAAAAATATTCACTAGTTATATACCCCTCCACACACAAAATTTCTTACTGATTTGGGCACCCTTTAAGAATCCCTTTCTGCCACAATAAAACTAGCGTGCTTTATAATAGTTTGTAACTCAAAGGAAAACTGCAGGCTCTTACCAAATAGTCATCAGGCTTGATACCAAAAAGTTCTCTGAAATAGCGGAAGGCAAGAGGTGCATATGTCTTAAATCTGAAGTCAGGGTAATGATGAGCAGGGGTTAGATTGCTCCCTTCACTGAAAACAGAAACAAACCAAACCAAATTACTGAGTAATTATTAGCAGCTAGTTTCACCTCTAAGCTGCCTAACTTGACTGTTCCCCTGCTGAAAAAAGAGCATAAATGCAGATAAACCTCTCCATTATCATTAACCACTAATAGAAATGTCCATGAGAGACACTGCCAGAAAATTCCTTTTCCTCACCTTAAAGGAAATAACTATTTTCACTACCTGTATGCATTTGCATAAAGATCATGTTTAGACATGAACGGACAAAGTCTGCATTTCAGAAGTCTAGGGTAGAGACTGACCCCACCGAGTACTGAAAACTGTTGTGTCATGGTTTCTGTGCTCAAGATGGCTCCAACCACAGCATCTCCCACCAGCCCTTCTCTGTTTGTAAGCAGCAGATCCAGCAGGGTAGCTCCCCTGGTAGGCTCACTTCTCAGCTTGCTCTCTGGTGTTGAATTCCAGCAGACATCTGGCAGGTTAAAATCACCCATAAGAAAAAGGGCTGACAATCATGAAACATCAGCATCACATCATAGAATAGTTTATCCACCTCCTCATCCTGGTTGGGTGGTCTATAACAGACTCCCACCAGGATATCTGCCTTTTCAGCCTTCCCCTGACTGTCACCCATAGGCACTCAACTTTCTCATTGCTAGCCTTGAGCTCTGTACACTCACAACACTTCCTACTGTACAGAGTCTCCCCACACCTCTCCTTCCTTTCCTGTCCCTTCTGAAGAGCTTGTAGCCATCCAGTGCAGCACTCTGCTCATCCCACCATGCTCCTCTGGTAGTGACTATGTCATGGCTTTCCTGCTACTTTATGGCTTCCAGCTCATCTTGTTTGTTACCTGTACTCCTTAGCTCTTTTCCTTGTTTTATATTCATCACCTCACTGTATTTTTAGCCTGAGTTACAAAACTCTTGAGATGAATACTAGATATAAAATAAAAGTCAGCAGCAAAATGCTGCTGGATTAAAAACAAAACAAAACAAAACAAAACAACTCAATGCCCATGGATTCATTTATGATAGAAAATGAGAGAGGCCTTTTAAGCAGAAGAATAAAGTTCTACACTGTGATTTCAAAACAAACAAGAACACCTTTAAGACAAAGTTTTGGTACTGAAATCAGCCAGATAGAAAATTTCTAACACATTTTTATTAGAATATTAGAAAGTAGGTCTTTATTACAGCATGCTGGTCACTCTGGGGATCTTTCCTCTAATCAAGGGCCCTGAGAGTCATGTGAACAGAGTTTTTATGATACACACTGGTTATATATTCATTAGCTATCCCCACTTACTTGACTTTTTTTGACATAATCACACCCCTTATCAGGAGTCTTCATCTGATTCTTTGGGATCTGTATTCAATGTCCAGTGTCCTTTCTATGTGGCTGTTCCTTGACCTCTGCTTCTGGGTAAGTGCAATATCATTGTTTTGCACAACCTCTACTTTGCCAGCCAGAGCTGAGCTGGCATCCTGCTTGTGTTTTGCATTACTTCTGTCTGCCTTTATTTATTTCTCCCAGACTGTGCTGTTGTGTTCCACTTTCCTTGATAACAGTAAAGTACTGCTCTGTTTTACTGTTCTTATCATTTTGGTGAGTGTCTGAATGGTTTGATAAATAGAGAAATACAAAATCCAAGACTTGACACAGTTGTTGAAATTAGCTTTTCCAGCACTATTTTATTCATTTACTGTAACTAAATTATTCAGTAATGCAGAATGTACCTTTATGCTTGGCAAAAAGAATATCCAAAGGACACAAAAAAGTAAAAAAGGCTACAAATTCACACAGGTATGAAAAGCAATAAATGTTAAGCAACATTCCTGAAAATGATCATGAATAAAAATTAAATATAATGAAAGAATTTAAGAGCCTTCATCCTGTACAATTAATATTTGTCATATGAACTTGCCACTTTTCATTAACAGTTCAATGACATAAGCCTACTCAACCTACACAGCTGCCCCTGTGCTGCCAAACCCCACACAACTGAACTGTTTCAGTGACAGCAGGTGAACAAGCTTTCTCAGTCTCCAGAAATGTATATACTGCTGCTTCTTGGAGTGCTAAACCCTACAGGTAATAGTAAAGGTTGCTTAGTTCTAAAGAACTCCTCTGATCACTCTATGTTTACTGCAGTATGACTCCAAGATATCAAAATCAACTCCACATATGCTTTATTGTTCCATTATAGAGTTAAAAATGGAAAGCAGTAGATACAAGCTAAAGATAGTGTTTCTTTACAGTTAAGATAGACTAATGCTATCTTAATGCCTCTTTCATAAGGCCTTTCTACTGCTCAGAACACTGCTAGATTTGTCTGACATTAAGTTTTATATAGCTGGTTGTGACTCACTGAATTTTTGTACAATATGAGGACGCCCCAGTGGTCATATAGTTACACTGGAAACCTGGGGTCATACTTGTAAATGCATTTAATTGTCATAAGATGAAGAAAATAATAGAACAGAGTATTCTCTACTGAAGTATCACATAATTGTCAGGGAATATAAAGCATCTAAACTTTTTTATTAAGTTTTACATTTCGGTAATAAACAGTTTTCTAAACCTGCTTCCTGCAGCTGTAACTCAAAGTCTTCTCCTGTGAAAGCATGATAGCAAGTAGATTACATGTCCTTACTATACCAGAACATGTTTTGTCACTTCACTAAGGTGAGATGAAGGCAGGAGGTTTGCTATGGCAATGGGACAGTTCTGAGCCATTTCATAAGTGCATAAGGAGTAAAATGACCAACGCTGGGTCCGCAGGGGCACAGTAACGCATAGCAAGTGGAGATTTATTGCTAAACAGAGCAATTATTTTGGAACAGCTTCTACATAGAGGGCAATTACATGCATTTAGAAGACAATAGATACCATATTACAGATATAACAGTCAATTTCACTATACAGACAGCTTTCCTTATTAATTGTAAAATCATCTTTAAAAACACTTCTGTTCTAAGTCTACAGAGTATTTTACCATACTCTGTTTCTGTTAATCATATTAATTAGTTTCAGCTTCACTACCTAACAGAATAGTTTACTGATCCCAACAGTAAGCTCTTCTGTAATTCATGAAGCAAGCTTGACACAAATTTAAGATTTCTTGTTAGTACTCTGGAAAATAGTTTTAAGGTTTTCCTGATTTTACTTCCAACAGAAAAAGCACCCTCACTTCCAGGAATTTCTTACCTGGTAATGGAAACCTTTCAAATTTCTTATCAATTTGAAGCTCATATGACAAGTATGAATTGAGTACAGCCTTGCTCTTTCTGTAAAAAGACAAACTCCACTGTACAGAAGGCTTGATCTAAGTACATCCCTACCCTATTTAGAATTATTCACATTCCACTCTATTAGCTATTGAAAGAATGTATTCTGTGGTTTCTCTTCACATTTTCTTGATGCATTTTACAGTTTCACTCTCATGGGATTAAAGTGTATGTGCAAAGCACTACATATAATAATTTTTAATCAGTCTAGGGAATTTCAATGAAGGGATGAAAGGGAACGATTATGTCTTTGAAATTTAACAAAAAAATGTCCATGATCCATTGACAAAAACTTAAATTTGTAAAATGGTGCTTTGGACATAATAAGAAAGGGGGTAACCATGTAACTTCCCTCTCAGCTAGTTTAAGCACGGGTCTACCAGAAAAACAAAGACTTTAAAATTAGCTCTTATTCTGGCAATCTTGAGCAATTCAAGTCTTTCTATATGAGCTATGACAACAAAATACAGGCTTTGGAATGATTAGGCAGCAATTGTAATTTATGAAGTATTTTAATAACTTTAGATGTTATACCCCACAAAAGAAAAAGATTCATAGGCAGACTAAAGGAGAGAGACTAAGCTTAAAATGCAAGTTTAGTTTAATACTTATATTGTAATTTTTCATTTTTTTAAAATCAAGAACACCTAGAAATGACAGTATGTGCATCTAAGCCTGCCCCTTTGTAAATGCTGAGAGTGGATTTAAAGCCTAGGTGGTGCAATATCAAACTGAAAGTGAAGTAAAATGAATTACATTTTTAATGGCTAACCCCATGGCTGTAAAAATTTGCTAAACAAGACACCCAGATACATTTCTTGGCAGCTTTTCTTTACTATGGCCTCACCCTGGTAGGATGTACTCAGGAGATAACACACCTATCTGAGGGGGCAGAGAAAGCCAGCTGCATATCTTGGTAACAAGCCTTCATCACTGAGGATTGTTCAAAGGCTCTGACGGAGCTGTTATCAAAAGAATTAGTCTGTAGTTGTGACCCTGTGTATAACTTTCCTGTGTGTATTTTAAAAAAACTGAAGAGGAGGAACACATCAGTTCTTGCAGTGAAAGCAATTATTCTTTAGATTGTAAAATCAAAATAAAATGTCTAAACTTAAATGCTCTCAACCTTAAAAACTAGCATTATCCAATTTCAGTTTCATTGCTCTTGAATACAGCTGCTTTTAAAAAATTCATCGCTGTGTGTTTCAGCTCTAAAAACTGTATCAAACAAATACATGCTGCAGGTGCTTTGGTATGTTCCTTTCTTGTATGTAATTTCAGGAAAGCACAATTTCCCACATGCTGGAAGTAGATATCATGTTTATCTGTACAAATAGGTGTGTCTGTGTGTTCTTCATCTAGTGAGCTAAAGCCCAGCGGTAACATCGTCTTTTCTCACTTCCATTTTCCTAAACTTCCAGCTACGAAATGCTGTCCTAAGTGTATCCCTGCAAGTCAGCTTTGAAATATAATTAGGAATAGTCAGTAACTTAAAAACAGGTCAAGTTGATCATATCTATGTAACAGCTGAATACAGAAGCATTTACTTACAATGATGGAGATATTATTACTTTATAACCAACTGGAAATGCTATTAAAATATAGGATCTCAGAGTACTTGAAAAGTAGTTTAAGAGTCTACATAGTTATACAACTATCCAGGTTATCGGGTTTACCAATCATTTGTTGGTAACAGAAGTAGCTGAGTCCAGTAATTCATATCAGACTCTGCTTTTGTCACCAAAGTATCCCCATTTCTAATATTTGTTTTGCATCCTCCTCTCTGTGCTATCACTCCACTCACAAACCATAAACACCTTGTCAGAACTTGAGTAATTCTGTGCATCTCTGCAACCAAATCACCAAGGAAGAGCAGCAGCACTTCATCAGAATATTCAGGTCACTTTATCTTTCTTGTGAAATTGCCCACAGGAAACATGTATCATGGTGTAAGTTACACAACAACTCATCATTAGTCTGAACATTTAAATACTAGTCACACTAAACCTGTAGAGCATTCTATACTACAAATATACTACTTAGTTAATCAGCTAACCTATGATACAGGGTTGATACAAAGATATTTCCAAAAGTAAGTATCAGTTTTCTCAATCAGTCTTCAAAAACATACTAGAAAGCAGTACACTTCAGTTGTATATGTAGGGTAGAACCCAGACTGGCCAAGTAAAGTTTTTACCTTCTTAGTACTTTGACTATTTATTTGGGCTGTTATTCAAATGCTATCACAATACAATGGTAAGCTTCTGACATTAAAGAGCTGAAAGTATGAATAATCTTTCATTAGCATCACAAGTAAGCAGTAGGAACCAGTTCAGGGCACAGACTGTAGCTGCAGAGTGCATACAGGTCATCGGGCATGTAACACACTTCCCAGCTCAATTAGAAACCATAGCAACTGTTCTCAACATGCAGGGTCTAGACCCTGCAATAAAAGCTTATTAGCAAGGGAAGTGCATAAGATTGACTAACGACTTGCTGCAAAAAAGGTCAAACTCAACAGCTGTGCTTAGAAGCAGCCTGCATCTAAAAACACAAAAAATGCAGGCTGAAACATGCTGTCTGGCTTGAAACATTCTGCATTTCTAAAGCTTCATAGCCAAAATTAGCTGATATAATGTAGCAGCTTCTGTTTGGCTTCTCAGTCACCACAGAAAATGCACCTCCTTCTGTGTCTACTGGAAGAGCTTAATAAGCTGCCTACACTGCCAACTCAAAAGCAGCTCCACGGCCCCAAGGCCCAGTGACCAGCTTGAGGTACCACTGCCTACCAGAGCTAGGCTTACAGGTGAGCAACGAGCCATTCTAACCAAGGCCATCTCACTTGGAGGCAGCACCACCGCCAAGGCAAAGGGCTGACAAAATATTGCTGAAGCCACATTGTACAAATGACTAACTGGAAGCAAACTGTGCTACCGGGAACTGCTTCCAGCCGAGGAAGATGGGCACAAATATGTCCGACACAGCTAGTCACAGGACTGAGCACAGAGAGCACATGCAGGATGAACAACCTTCCCACCAAACCCTCCAGCCACTGTTGCAGCACTACCAACACCAGGTAAGCACCTCTGTTGCTAGATTTACAAAGCAGAGTTGAAAAGCCAGAACAGAGGTTACTCAGAGTGGTTTCCCTTTGTGGTTTCACTCTGTTCAGTGGGTAGGGTGGAGACTTCAGGCACTGTCTCTTCAGAATCAAGTAGGTCAATGCAGGGTGCATTTTGTTTCTCCATCCTAGGAGCGAATTTGCATAGTACTATTTTAACTCTATCTGGATGGTGGTTCTCAATGAACCCATTATAGCAGCTTCCAGTAATACCTTGTTTTCCAAAAACAACAAGTTATACAAACTCCTGGGGAGCTTGAAGAGAACGGGATGAAAAGCCCTCCACCACTACGATGTGCAAATGAAGGCAAGAACATTTGCAATTCAAATCCACAATAGCAAACAGACACAGGAGAAGTACAGACACCTGTACTTCACTCAAAGTCACTTCCAGAAATAAACACATAAATTAACTGGGCTAAACTCTGACTAATTTAACACAGTTACAGAGTAACTCTGGACCAGGAATAACCTGCAATCCAGGGAGTTACTTCTGATTTACATCCGTAGCTCCCAAAATATGCAGAGCAGTTATGTTCAGATCTGACCTAACCACTTTTTTCCCTGACATTTTTCTCCCTTCTTAATGAATCCTGAATGCTTCAGTATGACTACTGAAGCAGAGATACAGGTTGAGGGCTATTTCAGGGTCTTGAGAGGTGTGCAGAAACTATCCTCTTCAACCTATAAAATTCATAAACAAGTGTTAACTATTTTCCCCTAACTATAAAAGGGCAGATATAAAACTCTTCTGCTCACTGGTGCATAGGCTGCATTGCATTGCATTTCTACTAGCTTAAGTCTATCTTACCACTGTTACCTCAACAGTGCCCCTGTTGCTGTCAAAGAAGCAGGTGTGCCTTTGACTGAAAAAAAGCCTTCTCACCTCACTGCCAGACACAGGTAAGGCAGAGAAAACATGGGATGAAGGTGGAGTAGGACACCATGCAAAGGGTCAGGTGGCTGTGATATTGCCAAAATGAAGGGGCAGTTCAGCTGACAGCTGTTTGAAGTTGCAGATTAATTAATTGTACCCAAAGCAACTGGAAAAATACTGCTCCTTGCTGGGTAAGCACCTGTTTCAGCACCACTCTTGCTGCACTGTAAGGTTCTCCTGCTGCAAACTTCTGCAAAAAGTTTACTCAATCTCAGCTAGCTCCAGGCTACTTCCAGGTAGAGGTCAACCCATTTCACCTGCTGGTGTAACTAATTTCCACTAATTGATTTCAATCCAGACCAATCCAAATGGGACCAAAAAAAAGGTCATTACAGTAATTACTTTTAACAATGCTGCCATCACAAGTAGGTACTCCCCCTTGGAAAAAGCAAAGAGCACCTGAGGTGCACCTTGGGAGTGCAGTTCCAGCTGTAAAGAATGTGCAGCCTTTGCTTTTTGATTCAAACATGGGTAATGAAGTTACCTATTGACATGACTCAGGACCAATCCACATAATGCCATCATGAAACAACATTCCAATACTCTGAACCAGCAAGCAACAATCCTGTATTAATTTTGTGCAATCCTAACATATAATAATTCATGCACAGTAATACACTTCTGGTGGAATATAATTTAGATAAATAAAAGTGGATGTTACACTGAGACATAGCAAGGATTTGAAATTGGACATTTCTATGCATCAGCATAAGAAATCGAGTCATTTGAAGAGATTGCTATAGATAGCCAACTTTTAATTCCATAGACAATGCTGTCAACGAGTGCTCTTTATGGAGAGGTTCTTTGTTACAGTTAAGATGGCTCACTATGCTGCATACTGCTTAGTGATGTAAAAAAAACTCAAGCAAACCCAAACCCAAAACTACACTGCTTTGGCCATTACTTTCATTTGTCTAATTTTCCTCAAAATATTTTTTTAATAAGAAACTGTCCAGAAAGGCACTACTAAAGCTTTTCTATTCAATTTTACATTAGTGCAATCAGTCTCTTCCTTCTGCCTTTTGGGTTTTTTTTCAAGCCAGAAGGAATGTCTCCCTACTCTTCCTTATTACAATACAAAACAAGTAAATTTCATTTCTGTGTGTACATGCATGAGAGTCTCACAGGAAAGAAGGCACATGCAATGCTATGGACTACAAACCATTTTATTTTACTTGTTCCTTTAAAATTATGTTTAAAAAGAAAGATAATAAATTTTCTATCTCAAACCATGCTATGTAATAAAACAGTTTTAGCATGTAGGTTGCATTTAGTTTTCATGAACAGATCTTATATAGCAAACATACCACAGAAGCCTCTATCACTGTCATAGGCAGACATTTTTCTCACTAATAAAAGCTTTGTCACATGATAAGCAAATTTCTTACCTTTGAGTTGGATTTTTTAAACAAAATTTTGTTTATGATTATAGTGTATGAAAACACATTCATATAGTTAAATTCTCTATATCTTCCTAATCTGCAAGAGAAATATTACTAACCTGTGCACGAACCCTATCATTAACACCGAAACAAGGATATGAATACCCTCAACTACTAGGAACTAATGCAAAAGCTTCATTTTACATAACATTTTTTTTTCCTTAAGGATATCTCACTTCAACAAAAATCAAGGAAATTTACACAAGGAAATACCAAAATTTAAAGTGTATGCAATTATTTTGTACCTTGTTAATTCAACTTTGTTTAGTGACGCCAGTAAATACTAAGGATTATAAATTATTTGGAATTTATGAATCTTATGAAGTAGCATTCAAACTGCACATAAACAAAACTTTGAAAAACTGATAGAAATCAATCCCAAATCCAAGAAAGATTACATGGATAGCATGTTCTTACTTAAATGACTGTATCTAGCACTTCTGAAAACCCAGAAAACACTTAACAGAGTAAAGTCATCCTGGTTTTGAAATACATTTCTCCTAAACTTTTTTCCTCACTTGCTAGCACATCTAACCTGGAAAGGATACATGGCACTGTACTTCACCTTCTGAACACCAAAAAATCAGTATGACCTTGATTTCCCTATCAGCATAACTGTATTGTTACTATTTCTATACCATCAGCTTGGCAGTGATACAAGCTGAAGTGGCAAAGCAGTAAAGGTGCACAACCTGTAATCAGCATATCTTGTAAGAGCTGAGTGTTGCCACAGACTAGAGTCCTGGATAGAATTTTATAGTGTAAATATAAGGACACGTTGTAGTATAAATTTTTATATTATACTTTAAATGGCAGGACTTGAATTTTCATAAATTTTAAAAATCCCTCAACAAAATATCAAGTATTACCATCAAGAAACTAATAAGCAACTAATCAAATGTGAATGTCAGATCCACAAATCACTTCAAATTGACAACTCCTTTAATTGAAAGTGTCAAAATTACTTTCCCTCTCTATAAATGCTAAGTCTCAAATCTTCAGATGAAGTATGATCTTTACAACTCTCTCTCTACCTTCCTTTCCAATGACACCATGAAGACTAGAAAGTTTTCAAGTTTCATACATTATACTTACTCTAACATGATTTTGTTAGAACTGGAAAACAAAACTGGTTCAAAATACTCAATTAAGAGTTTAATTATGAAATTTTATTGAGGAAAAATCCAGTGTGCTTGTTCTTACCTTGGTAGAAAGACACTTTCCACTACATAGAAGTCTTGCATAAGAACATCTCTGTCTGGTTTTGATGTAAGATTTCCTACTGTGTATCCTATTCCCAACTGGATAGCACCTTTAATAGCGGAGGATGCAGTCTGTGGAAAAAGTAGAATTCAAGCATGAGTTTGCTAAAAGAAGATTTCTGTTCTTTATCGATAATATTATAGCTAAACACTTTGATCATTTTCATAATAACAACACCCTGTCATCTTCACATCCTAGACCTCAGTGATTTTTATTTAAATTTTAAATTAAAATATTTTAAAGAATCACTATATACAAAGCGAAACTTTTCAAATTACCCAAATAATTTAGACATGGAGTTCTAACGCAGCATGGAATTACAGAATACCAGGTTGGAAGGGACCTCAAAAGGTTCAACCATTATCCCATTATGTTCAACCTTTCTTGACAAAAGCATGATCTAGACAAGACAGCCAAGCACCCAGTCAAGCCAAATCTCAAAAATGGGAATCCACCAATCCTGGGATCTCAAAAATGGATCCACCAATTCCACTCCACTGGGAGTTTATTTCACTGTTATCACTGTGAAATATTTCCACTTGTGTTCAAGTAGAATATCCCCAGGAGTAACTTCACCCATTATCCCTCATATTTTCCATGTAAAAACAGGGCCTCTATCTTCTTTGTAACCACCCTTCAGATACTGTAACATGGTGATAAGTTTCCCCTCAACCATCATTTCTCAAGGTTGAACAAACCCAACTCTCTCAGCCTCTCCGAATGTGTCAGGCTTCTCAGCCCTCTGATCATCTTTGTGGCCCTCCTCTCCACCCTCCCCAGCCTGTCCATATCTTTTTTGTACAGCAGAAACCAAATCAGACAACAGTATTGCAGGTGTGGCCTGAAAAACACTGACAATAATGGGATAATCTCTGCTGCTGATGCCCCTGTTGATGCAGCCCAAGACCTCACTGGGCTTCTTTGCTCCAGCAGCAACTCCTCACTCTTATTGAGCTTTTTGCTCACTGGGACTCCCTGGTCCCTTCCCACAGAATTGCTCCTCAGCCTTGTGCTCCCAGCTCGTGCTGCCCTCCTGGATTTGTTTTCCCAGGTGAAAGACCTTTCACCTGTCCTTGCTAAACTTCAAAAGGTTCTTCTTTGCCCACTCTCCAGCCTAAACCTTCCAGGTTTTCCTGCAGCATGGCTCTCCTTTTCAAAGTGTTTACTTGATCCCTGAGTGATTTTAAGTGCTCTGGATGACCACATATGAAGACACGAAACAGCACTGGACCCAACACCAATCCCTGGGGGACCCCACTTGTGCCAGTTCCCAGTTGGAAAAGGAGCCATTTACCCCCACCCTGGGGGCTGCCTGAGGGTCAGTTCCCCACCCACTGCATGAGCAGCTTGTCCAGACTGTTACACAACAGCTGGACAGGAAGTCATCCAGCAGACTTGTTGCACAACTTCACCAGAAAGCTGTGGGAGACCGTGGAGAAAGCCTTGGAGAAACACAGGCAGACAACGTCCACTGCTTTCCCCCATCAACCAAGCAGGTTACTTTGCCCTGGAAGGCAATCAGGTTTGTCAAGCACAATTTGGCCTTGGTGAACCCATGCTGGCATTTCCCAATCATATGCTTCATCTGACTTGTGACGGCTCCCAAGAGGATTCTATCCATAACACTTTCCTTTGCCTTAGTATTAACCTTCAGAATGCACAGCCAGACCCCAAACTCCACAATATTGTGATCACTGTAGCCAAAGCCATCACTAAGTGAGATATTGCAAAGCTGGTTTCCTTGGTTAGTGAGCAGCCAGTCCAGCCATGCCTCATTCCTGGTTAGCACATCTAACACTTGTATGAGGAAGCAGTCCTGTATGCATTCAGGAACTTGATGGATGTTGTGACCTGCTGTATTGCTTTACCAAGAATGTCTGGATAGTTGAAGTCACCGAAAAGACCCATGATCTGTTATCCAAAAGTTGCTAAGCAATCCTGATTAAGTGCTTCTTTGCCCTTTTCATCTTGGTTTGGAGGTCAGTAGAAGATGCCTAATCTAAGATCCCCCTTTGAGATGTCCCTTCTGATCTTGATCCAGAGGCATTTGATAGGGCTTCCACAGTCACTGTAGTTGACCTCTATATGTTCATGATTCACTTTTAACCCAGAGCACAACTCCTCCTCCTCTACTTTCCTGCCTGTCTTGACAAAACCTATAACCATCCTTTGGGATCCTCTAAAAATAGTTGCAATCTAACAGGATATTCAAATTGCTTCAGGATTGTGAAGCATTCATTATATTCTGGAAAAAAACAGTCACAAATTCCAGGTGATTGTACGTGCATGCCGAGGAATCACAATGCAAGCTTATGGCTTAAATGCTGATTCTAGATGCAAATAAATGTATTTATTACCTTCTGCCTAAAATTCAGTGCCAGAGATCCATTGACTGCGGGGAGTCTAGAGAAAAATGAAATGGGGAAAGCAAAATCTCTCTGTAAAAATCTACTCTTATAAAGTGCAATGACTAAATTCAATGGCCTGAGCTTGCAGAACAGAGAAGGCTTCAAAACAACAGCATGAAATTGTGATACTATATATTTGTAAATTGAGACCATATCTGAAACTTTCCCATGCTGAATAGACAGTCATGCTGCATGAATTTGAAAAAAAGCAGAAGTGAGTCAAAATCAGAAACTAGTCAAGAATGAATTTTTAACAAAACATGGAAGGAGTGAATAAAGAAAACCATTGGGCAGGGAAAGAATGCTATGAGGAAGGGAGTATCTTCCCTTGCATGATCACCAGTTTGAAGACAACATGTTTGGTCCCTGTTTTTAGGTTTTATCTCCTACCTACTAAACAAGCAAGAGACTAGCAGAAAACACCAGAAGTTTCATGATCAGAACCACTTCAGCGCTTGAATGGAACCATTTCAGGAGTGAAAATTACATAAGAAGTGGTTGAAGTACACAAAGCTAATCTTGTTCTAGTTCTTGGAACATCATATACTAGAGTGGCTGCTTATTTTTTTAAAAGACAGAGGTGTGTAGCTCTTAAATAAGTAAGACTGCACCCCAAGCAGAACTTGCATAACAGTTTAGAACCAGAGATTTGGTGGGAACAAACAACAGTCCATTCTGAAAGTGCTACTTTGACTAGTAAAAAGATTTGGCTTTGTGTCATAAGAAGAGTCACATTTTTCTTTCCTTGAAAGGCTTCTATTCATGAATGATTAATGCCCAACAAAAGCTGTAATTATGTAACTTTGATCAAACCAATACACATACAAATAGTTTCTGCTTCATTGCTGAATGCCCATCTTGTTCACTGCCACAGCAAGCAACTATGTTTGAAAGAATAGCAGATAGTACAGTACAGAGGACATGCCATTCCAAATAAACCCTGACAAAACCCACCAAACTTCAAAAACACCCAAGACAAGTAACCTGGCAATGTGACTTCAAAAAGAAACCTCTGGATCATTATCAGTTTCTCTGAGTCAGGATTGAAGGCAGTTGAGATGGTAGTTCATGTTCGGACTCAGGTGTTTATTATTTCTTATCAGTGAAACAGCTTCACAACCACAAGTTTGGCAGCCTTTTATTAGCAAGGCACAAAATGGCTAACAATCTCTCATTACAAGGTCTTTTAAGACTAAACTATCCAATTAAGAGAGGACACCTAGATTATTTTCCCTTTTAACTCAATAATTGATCTCTCAAAGCCCACAATGTGGACTTTTCTGTCCAATTATAAAACATCACCCAAACCCATGAAGAAGAAAGGAATTAGAAGGTAAAGAAGAACAACCTGCCTCCACCCTAAAACCTCCATCTTGCTTCATATTAATTTCTATGTTCTAAAACCCCAAACTCTAAGTTTTCCACCCTGTAATATTACACAATTCTAACCAATGACACACCTATAATCCCAGTGCTATCGATCAATTTTTGAAGTCTTCTCCACAGCCTCAGGTCAATTGCCACGTTTTCTGGTGGGTCTGTGCCTTTAAGCACAGAAAGTTTAAAATTCTCAGCATCCAGGATTCCAGCTGATCATCTTTCAAGCTCATAAAAATATTTGTAGAATTTTTTTTTTCAAATTTAAAAGACCCACAGACTTGTAGTCTCCAGCAGGCAGAATGTAAGACTTCTAATACAACAACACGGACCTTTCCTACAGGTTACCTTGTTAATTTCCACTCATATTCAAGAATGTCATTAGTAACTGACTATCATTTCTGCAGTAACCACAGAAGTTGGTTTAGCAGAAAAGTAATGTTATGAAATCATTCAGAATGCTTTAACAACAGCTTTGAAACAAATTGAGAGCTGCTACAGTATGCTGAAGGCAAGTGCTTGTCCAAAGTCCACTTTTTGTCAATCACCACTATGACCAAAGGCTGGTAACTCAGTATGCACTTAGCAACTGACAAGTATTTGTTTTCACAGTCCATAAAATAAAAACAGAACAAGCCTTGGAATTCATCTTTTAAACAGCACTTGTCTTAATTTTTTATATTACTATTAATAATATTATTATGATCATTAGATCCAAGGAAAATATAAAGAAGTTCCTTCTTAAGCCTTAGAGGAAATGTTCTTGAAACATCCATTTTATTACTACAAAAATGTATTTATAGGAAACTGCAAATGCAACTGGAAAAACGGAAGTCTCTTGTGATTTTTTCCTTACTTGGGCACCTCTTTTAATGCCCATTAAAAGGCATTAAGGCAGCAAAAGGCAGCAAAATCTAGTTTCAAACCTAAGCCCCTTATTTATTTCAATTTTTCTTGAATACTCTCCTGCTGCAAAGCAAACAATAAAATTCAGCCTTCTGCACCATGGGTTTTTTTCAGTCTTTTAGAGACTGAAATAAATTTTTCCTCCTATTAGTCTCATGCAGAGGTTCAGAAAATGGCCCTGAGATTATTTATTAACTGTAACTGTAAAGCTGACAGTTCACAGGGACAGTACAGTGAGTCCCAGATAATTTAACCTGTTATCAACCTTCTGAAGATCAAGAAATATTAAGGGATGACAATAACCAGCAGGAAAATAAATGTTGATGAATTTTAGGTTATGAAAGTGATTGAATTTATAGCAAATGCTGTACACTATGACAGCTGTCTTTGTTACATAAAGGGGCACAAAGTAAAACTTCTCCTATCCTCCTTCTGCTGTTTAGGATATTACTGTCTACTGCACAGGTGCTTTGATGCTTTTATCCCTGCATAAAAAACCAAAACTGATCTCATTATGATGAAACATACCTTTGCCTCTTTTTGTCAAAAGTAACCGTATACTTTTTCTGTATTTGTCATATGGAGGCCTGCTAAAGGGGTCTGTAGATACAAAAAATTATATGCAGACTCAGAAAGTATAACAGCAGCATATAATATAGAATACAGGTATATGGAATAGTTGCATCACTGATAAATATTCTAGCACTCAATGCACTGTTCTCTTAAATTACTTTCTCTGCAGATCAGTCTTCCATTTGCTCTACATTACTGCAAACTGAAATCCTTTCTTCAGAGTAGCAAAATCAGTGAGAAATTAAATCCTCTCAAATCAGGTCTTAAGTTCGCACATGATCCCACCAATAAACTAAGCAGGATTTAGACATTATTTTTCCTAGAAATAATCACTTTCTGGTAGCCTTCTAAAACCTAAATTTGTTATTTAAATAAAATAAAGGTGTTACTCAGACATTCATAATGCATATAAAGGCAGTTCATAACCAGATAACAAAAAACGCCAAAAAACCAAAAGAAAAACCCCAACCAAAACCAACAACAACAAAAAAATCAACTAACTGAAACTATTTAACAACTGTACAAGTTAGGGACAAGGCTACTGAGAGGATTGAAAAAGTCTGTCCTTTGAAGTAACTGAAAAAAAAATTCAAGGATGGCAAAAATATGGATATTGTAATTTCAGAATGTATACTATAAATTGCCAATAATAATTTCTGTTAGAGTGTGAAGGTTGTAAGTTACTGGTAAACCTGACAAAACACTAATGTGTCAGTAAATGTACAGACTACATCGTACATAAAGATTTTAGATATGGTAAATGGATTTTTTTCCTTTAAACAAGTGTCCTTATAATTTCTAGGTAATTGTATGGGACTATTAATGGCATAAATCATTTAACAAACCATGAGCAGATTGGAGCTGAGCAGGAGGCTTAATCTAATTTAATAGAAGTTCCTCTCTAATGTCATTCAGTTATTTTTCCACTCATCTTTCAAGTCTCAATTGCTCTTTGCCAAATCTATATGCATTTCCTACATGTTCATGAAATGTAGCTCTAACATTCTGGGCTTCTTCAAAAGTAGATCCTAGGGAAACCCTTTAAGACATCATGAATGTGAACTTTGTCCTTGTTTTTTCATGTTCTCCCCTTTTATAACATTTTATTGCAGCTGAAGTTTGACCTATGAACTTTCTATAGCAAAGATGGTGATTTTTCCAGAAGACAGCTGGTTTATTGCAGGTGCCATAAAGTGATGCAGAGAAATTAACTCTACCTTGGAAATTCTTCCTCATTTTCACCATGAAAGGCAAAACTATGATTGCTTGCTTTCACCTTCTTTACTACTGTCATTCTTACAGGTTTTTAAATCTGCCAAATGAAACAGCACACCTAGCTACCACAGCTCTTCATAAGAGATGGGGAGAAACTGACTTCTGAACAGAAGTCTTCACTGGTTAACACTGCTTTGCAACCACGCATCCCACAAAGTAATTGTCACTGGTTCATTTCTCTCTGCTACTGTATGTGGAGAAATCTGCTTTCATCTTCCTCACTATCCCACCCTTCTCCTCTGTTGGACAATGAAGTGGACTGCGGTAAAACAGCTACCTGCCTTCAGGCAAAAGTCTCAGTGAAATAAATAAATTCTTTAAAAAAGGAAGAAAAATATTCATAGGTCTCACTTGATCAAAATTGTTGAAGCTACATGGCTTATGCCAGATCTGAATTTTCTACTACAAGTAGGCATTTGATCTTCAGTTTTACTAGTTAACATAAGTACTAGGAATCCACCCATGCTATCAATTCCCTGCAAACACAGTTTATCTTTTCCAGACTTCTGAGAAGATAGAACCTGCCATAAATTGTATAAACTCTTAAGCGAAACCATTTGAGGAGAATGCCTGTTGAAAAACCATACATCTTCCTCAAGCAATATTTAAAAATAGCTCTCTTAGAATATTAGGAAATTTCAATTAGATTCAAGATGTACATGTGGTTATTGCCTAGTCCATTGCTCTTGCACTTGATCTGTCTTTTTGAGTGCCTGCTGTGCTTACAGTCTCATTGAAACAACACTTGACACTGTTTCCATTGAAACTTCCGGATGGAGGTGGCTACCACATCTCAGCATGCTTTCTGCAGCTGACACATAATAAATCACAAATAACACATGAAAATAGTGTTACCAGAAAATCCCATTAAAATAACTAATCTTAACTGTTTCTCCACAACTTGTGACTATGGGTCACTACAGCCGTAGTACTCCCCCAGTCTTTCTTCAGTTCACACTTCTCTCTAGCAACTGTTTGTCCACCTTCTGCAGGTCACACTTCATGAAGGTGGACTCCTGCGCATCGTGTGTGTGTCTGTGTGATTGTTACAGTTCAACTGCAATCAGAATGATTTCCTTATCCAAGCTGAATCTGCTCTCCCTTTGTTTTCTAAAATTGGATTCAGGTGACTCCATGGCTTTCAATTAATTTTTCCTCTATGTCAAAACATTTATGCTTAAGCTTCAGTAGTAGCCATGAACCCAACTAGTCTGGTTGTTCTATTTTGAGGAAGAGAATTTGAGACCTCTGAGCTTGGAAGTAGCCATAGCTCCAGGCAAAGTTGCAGTCATTTTGATATCTTTATAGGTGCATAAAATCTGCCACTGAGGTCCCAGTACAGCAAAACTTTCAGTGATGAAATTGCAGTGTCTCCAAGAAAAAGTACTCTACCTGCAAGCATTAGATGCAGAGCATAAGTCAATGCTAAAAGAGATGGAAAAAATGCTGCTTGCACATGTTTGCAAGCCAGCTAGCTATTGGTGACAATAGGTAGCTGGTTTCCTTTATCCAGGCAAATTTCCCTTGCTCCCGGCAAAGTGACTCACGACATGCAGTTTTGAACAGGTTACATAAAGTGCTTGTAATACACTAAACAGAAGAGCTGCAAGATATGTAATGGCAAGAAACAAATTCTAATTATATACTTGTGTGGCAGCCTTCAGACTAAACAGAGATTGTGGCAATCCAGTAACAGATTTTCACAAGTGCACATTTACATCTATTTTCTGCTGTGATTTTCTTCTACACTTCTAATGTGCTTTGACAGACCTCTCTGAGCCTCATTCTGGCCACCATCCTATTATTAAGCATCAGGATGCTACTGAAATCTGATTTGACAGGCAACAGACTCAGGGCTTGTGTGATTGATGGCATTGCAATGCAGAAACTGCATGTGTGTCAGCAACTTCTCACAAGAAAGTCTGCAAAATAGAGAGGAAATGAAAAAAGCGGCAACTGCATACTCCAGATGTCTGTGACTGAATACAAATATCCAAGAGAAACTATAGTCTGGTGACCTGATTTTTGCAAGCATGCAATGGAACAAATAACCAGTCTCTCTTATATCCCTTACCTTGTTTCTCTGAGAAAAATCCTCACAACAAAAAAAGGCCACAAACCCAAACAAACAAAAAACCCAAACAAAAACCCCAAACCAAAAGCAAAAGAAACAAAGCTAACCAACAAAAACCCCTCCACCCTGAAAGAACTGGCCACAGTCTGCACAATTTACAATTTCTTTGATCTCAAAGTTATTTTAATTCTCTACCTTAAAAGCTGCATGGAACATGTATCTGTGAAGTGTCTCTTTCATTAACTAAGTTCTTTGATCTGGGTGACTGAAACACTTTATTATTCATATTCACACTGTAGACTTAACAACTTCTCAAAATTTACAAATAGACAGAAAATCCATAAGTAGTTTCAGATTATGATGTTTGCAAAAAATGCATGAGGCTGAACAGCTTAGCAGCCCCACCTTAAAAATCACAATTTAAAAGAGAGAAAAACACCCTGGTTTTCAAAAGGGAGAAAAAAAAAAAACCGCAACCAAAAAACCCCAAAAACCCCAAACAAACAAAGAAACACCTAAAAATCTAAAAATCCCCAAAACAAATAAAAAGAAAGTTGTGCTCCCTCTTCTCTCAAGACTTTGACTACATAACAACAGACAATTAAAAGCCAGAGGAGCATTTATGTCAAAATGCAGCCCCAGAAAAACTGAAAGCTTCAAAGAAAACAGTGGAAAGAAGGAGCATGATTCACAATAAAAATCATGCTCTGTCTTGGTCTAGTTATGCATTTCAGAGTCCGAAAGGATAGTGTAACAATGCTCATGCAAGCTCTTTCACAAGGTTATAGTAATTTAAGAAATTTCTTGGAACTTCAAGATGTTTACATTCATGCAGATGGCAAGTCAGCTGACTACTGTAGGAAATTGAAGAGCTGGAGATTCAGATTATTATATTAGTTC
This sequence comes from Molothrus aeneus, assembly GCF_037042795.1. Lineage (NCBI taxonomy): Eukaryota > Metazoa > Chordata > Aves > Passeriformes > Icteridae > Molothrus > Molothrus aeneus. Next base: position 21,279,028 of record NC_089680.1, on the reverse strand, counting down.
AGATAAAGCTGTTACCTACCTCTATTTCAGCTGAGATTAACAAAATAAAAAAGGAAATATTGCAATAATCTAAAATTTCAGAGAAAAACCTGATAGCCTTACAGACTGCTTTTTATTCTGGAAAGTTTTATCAAGGAGTCAGAGGTGCTCTCCTGCAGATAGCTTGTTTTCACCTAACTCAGGTTAACTTAAAGCAGTGAAATACAGTCATTACTACAGAAGTTTGTAATACATGGATAGCAGTTATAACTACCTGAAACAACCCAAGTAGCTGAAAAAGCACCAGCTGAGGAAACAAGCTCTTCCCCAGACCAGACTTCTGGAGAAAGTGGCACAGGAAGTCACAGGAAGGACTGTAAGTATGTTTCAATCAAACAAGAGTAACAATACATGACTGGAGAACTGTAAATAGAAAACCTGTGGGCAATTTAAGACAGGCAGCTTCTGGCTGCAAACAAGCCTTCTACAGAGTACGATTTCTCTGTGTAACTTACCTAAAACCATGGAGTTAAATGAGAAATTATATGAAATGCCTCTGATGAGCACAAGTCCTACCAGGCTTATGCTATACTTCCAACATACACTACTAATACCTCTGAATGTCCATTTAAAAACAGAAACAATGTATATAGAATATCTGAAGGAGGTGAGGATCACAGAATCACAGAGTGGTTTAGGTTGGAAGGGATCACCAGGGGAGTCATCTGTTTCCAACCTCCCTGCTAAAGCAGAGTCTTCAATATTTAACAGAAGGTGCAGAGTTTCTAAGGAATTTGACTTAAGAAAAAAGAGACATTGTTAAAATGAGGCATCAGGCAAATATATGTTAGCAGTTAGCTCTGCACGGATAAATTTTGAGATCAAAATTTATTAATATTTTATTAAAATTACCACAAAAAGGCAAAGTATGATGATACTATTAGGTAATAATACTAAACTATTAGGGGCATATGCAGCACAGGATCTTGAGCACAGAACAACTGAAGGTGTAATTACATGAAAAGGAAATAAACTGGCATAAGATACAACAACTGGCAGTACAGAGACAGAACCTGGAGGTGACAGTCACTGTGATACGTGAGTGCGATGCAGCTGTGAATCACAGGTCTTGTCAGAGGTACTTCCAGCAGATACACAGTAGAATTTGCGCCATAGTGAGAAGACTTTCTACAGCTTCTTCTGAAAGGCTGTGAATTTATAGTTGAAGAGGAACAGAGAAGAGTATGTGGGACAACCAGGGGGAATGGAAGCTTGCCTATGGCTATTACTAGTCTAGTCTAGCAACATAAACCTGGAGAAGTTCAGGCACCAAACATTTCTTCCTTTCTCATACTAACTGTCAAGACAAATTCTGACTTCTACCTTTTAAAGTCATCAGTTGGGAAATTTGAACTAACCTGTATTAAAAACAAATATTATTTCCTTTCATTTCTGAGAAAAATATCTGGAATGCTAAGGCCACCAAGGTACTGGCAATGTAACTGCCAGGAAAAGGGATGGTAAAAGAAATAGCTTATCGATCTCCTTGACTTTACCAGCAGTTGCTGGTTACTGTAAGCAACACCCAGAAATTAAAAACCCTAATCACTGCATGTACTACAGAAGCATGTGGACTTCTAGATTACAGTGGCTAGATTACAGAATTCATTTTAAAACATAATCACCATTTCTTTGAGATGATCTGTCAAAGTAATGATAAAATCCAGTAGCTAACAGTTTGGTTGTGTAAATATGTAAAGAAAAATTTGCTTTTATAGCTCAGCTTAGTCATCAAAATTGCTAGTGGACTTAAATAATGCTGGTCACGGACAATCTGTATCAGAAAAACAAACCCCATACCACTATCAGCAATATCTAAATGGACTATTGATGCATGCTCCTACATTAAATATGTTCTCTCTTATACATCTCTTTAAAAAAATACTTAGCAAACAAAGTGGTCTGCTTGGCAAAGTGCTGGAAAGATGCTTTGCTTTTCAGGTTTGTAGTCTAGACACATTACATAAACACTCAAAGCATTTGGAAACTGTAAATTTCTTACAACAGTGTTTAAGGCCAGAGATGTGTGTGTTACTAAGAGCAAAAATTTCTATCAATCGAGCAATATGGTATACTTTAAAACTGGACTAAACAAGTTTTAAATAGTCAGTTCTGTGGTGGATAGAAATATTTTATGATTTCACAGAAGGGATAAAGTAATTTCAAAACCCCATGGAACAGGTTTTATTTGTTCTTGGTTTTAATAAGTTCTGAAATATATTCACATACAGCAGGTCTGAATTACTGACATGAAGGGAAAAACATACAATAAAAAGGTTGAAGCTTTTATTTACCTTTTTATATGTTTTCTCTTCATTTGCCTTTCCAGCAGTAATGTCTCCATTTTCAGTAACAGACGACATCTAATAACAGAAGCTTAAGTTACAAAGACAGTATTTGCTTTACAAAGGTAATTGTTCAGAAAAATCCTATAATTTATTATCCATTTTTGCTAAATTCAAACTTCTCAGAGATATTCCTAGGGTATTCCTTGTACCCTAGGAAGTATTTTCCACACAGACTAAAATGACAGCACTGGCCCAGCAATATGTCCAGCATATGACTGATTCTACATGACTCTGCATCTTTTCCCCACACCAGTGTGCAGTGCGGTCTTGCTCCTCAGCCTACTGCGTGAGATGTTCTTGAAAGGGCAAAACTATGAAGCTCATGACTCAGATATTCAGTGGCATGTCTCAGTAGTCTAAGGTCCTTGGCTGCATCAATATACTGTATCTCCTCAAATTAGCAAGGAAATAATAGACTACTACAGAGTTGCAGAATATTCTGAGTCCAATGTTCACTGAGTCCAATCCTTAAGTGAATTGCCCATATAGGGATCAAAGCCGCAGCCTTGGCATTATTAACATCATGCTCTAACTATTTGACATTGTATCCTATCACAGCTGTAAAGCCATTCTAGACCAAGAATAAACCACTAAGGTAGAGATCACCTTGGTAAGACACTCTGAGTGCGTTTGCCAAAGTAAACAAAATAAAAAGGCAAAATGACATGGTTTAAAATAATTCTAAATTTTACCAATACTTTAACAAGGGAATTATACTTACCCTTATGAACAACAGAACAGGTCATCTGGAGCTGAGAGTGAAGATCAAGCCATTCATTGGTGGTGGTAATATTTTTCACAGCCTATTATAAGAAATATCTGTCATCATTATGCCTTAACAAACTTTCATCTCACAGAATAGCTGTAGATTTCCTTTTATTACTATTCTTCAGCCCAAGCAAGCATTCAGCTACAAGTGAGGCTTTTTAAGAATCATGTCAAATAACTTGGTTACTATAATTAGAAATTGCTATACTTAAAACATATTATAACTTAACTTGGTTAATATACTTAGAAACTGGCAGTATTACACAGGAGGGAATCAGTGCAGAGTAATTCCTTTTTGCCCTAGATATTTCATCCCTGTGGCACAAGCACCTCTACAATAAAACATTTAGGTAGAGCAGTGCACATACATGCTCTGGAGTGTTGTGTAGTTACATGTGTTATTAATCTTATAGCTGTGTAATCTCCAACCAGTTATAAGAAATAGCTGTGATGGTTTGGAAGACAGCACATTGAAAAGTCACAGATTACAAATTAAAAAAAACCCTAATGATACCTCAAATGAGAAGAAAATCTCACTTTGTCTTTAAGCAGTTCAAACAGCATCTTGTACATAACAAAAAATTGGTTTAAGAAAGTATTCTAGGGCCTCATTCACTGATTTTATTTTCCCCTAATCTACAGGGTATACTTAGCACTACCAAGGAACCTTTTAATAAAAGGAGTCAAAGTCACTATTTTCCTTTCCTTTTCTTCAGAGAAGCATCTAAGCCAAAAAAAAGAAAAAGGTGGGTCCCACAACAAATAGAAACTTGGAGTTTCTGAGAAGAAAACAATGCCTCCTTAGAAAAAGACACTTCTTACATTGCATACCAGTACTTTCCTCCTGCAGCTAACTGTACTCTTCATTGTAGCCTCCATCTAAGAAATGTGTGTTAATGAGTAATTCCTTCATTTGGATATGCATTAGCAGTCTCCTATGCACTGAACTCCTATTTAAAGGCAATGACTTAGTTTTTATAGCTTTTTAAATTGTATGTAGTTCACCTCACTCACCTATATTCACACATTTAATATTAATATTCACCCATGCTTACAACTCTATCAGTACACAAAGGCATCAAGAACTTGCTAAAATAGCTTTTGCAGGAAAAGAAATGTCATTTTAATTACTAGTAGAAGACTTTTTAAATAACTGATCATTGGTTTAAAACACCAATCCTCACCCAAGCTGTTGTTCTCCACATACCTCCCAAGACTATTGATACAATATGATGTTCCCCTACACACAAAACTTCCTAAATTATGAGCACACAGATTCAGCAAAAGCCAAACATAAATGCAACATGGGAGCTTTCATGCAGTAAGTTAGCTGAAGAAAGCACTCATACTGTAAGTGGGAGAAAAGCCTGTTTTTTCCCCAGCACAGACAGAACACTTCACTTACGTGAAAATATACTCCTGCAATGCTGACAACAATAGGAAACAGACAACAAGAGACCAAGTTCAGTAACTAGCAAGTATAAAAACTCATACACCATAAAGAAGGTAAATTTTTCCTGTATGTGTTAGTTCAATTCCTAAAGGCATCTAGAATAGAACTATTTTTGTTCTAATCTTTTGAGAAACAGAACACACCAGTCTATCTTAACTGTGGTTGTGTTAAACAACTTTCAAAATCTGTGCTGTGACAACCATCTCTAGTTCCATGCTAACAATTTTTTGCAAAGCAAGTAATACTTTGTGTATTTTCCTCTTGCCCTAGAGCTACTGAAGCAGTACATGGTGCCTTCTCACATGCTTTATAATGTGCAGAGCAACAGCTACTGTCTCAGTTCTGATGAGGTTTAACAGTTCAAAGACAGGTCACAACTTACAGTCTTGGACTCACTTTCAGGCTAAGCCACAACTATTTAGTTTTTTGTTACCATAGTAGGAAACTACTGTAACTAAAGCACTGAATCTCTGTATGTGTCTGACAAAGGAAAAGCTCACAATATACTAAGACGTGGGGTAGGGGCGGGTAGAGGAAGAAAACATTTCATTTCAGAAATACTGTAGTGTGCTGACTTTGGCTGGAATAAAGTTAATTAGCTTCACAGTAGCTAGTGTGGGGTTATGTTTTAGATTTGTGCTAGACACAGTGTTGGTAATTCAGGGATATTTTCTACTCTTGCATAGTGCTTACACAGCATCAAGGCCTTTTCTGCAGCCTTGCTGCATCAAGGCCTTGCTGTGCCCTTCCAGTGCACGGGCTGGCAATTCACAAGGAGCTGGGAAAGGAAACAGCCGGGACAGATGAACACAGCTGACCAAAGGGATATTCCAGACAACATGGCATCATGCTTAGCATGATGGGGGAAGAAGGAGCTGGGGGAAGAAGGAAGGGAGGATGGTCAAAGTGACTGTGTTTTCCTTCCCAAATCACTGTTACATGTTATGGGGCCCTGCTTTCCTGGGAATGTCTGAACAGCTTCCTGCCCATGGGAAATGGTGAATGAATTCCTTGTTTTGCTTTACTTGCACACACGGCTTTTGATTTACCTATTTACCTATTTAGAGAGAAACAGTCTATCTCTGCCCCTGAGTTTTCTCACTTTTACTCTATTGATTCTCTCCCCGATTCCATCAGGGGGTAGTGAGTGAGCCAGTGTGTGTGGTTCAGTGGCTGGCTGGGCTTAAACCATGAGTGAAAGACAGCTATAAAGATCCCATCTTTAGCTTCCTAGATGCTGTCCTACCTGATAACAAAGAAAGAGAAACATTAAAGTACAGAAGGAATTTAAAGGTTTGTTTTCCCCAGTACTCTTGACGAGTCAACATTTTGGTCACAAATCTTACATGCCACAAAAACTACTGTCTTCTTGAAACACAAGATTACAGCCTTCAGTCCCAGCCTTCTGCTCCAAACACCTCCTAGTCCTAAATGCAGACTTTGAAAAAATCACATCTATTCAATGTATGCTTCAGGGGAAAAAAAATAGTGTTTCACAGTTTAGTTTCTCACACTAGAATCATAGAACCACATGCTTCTTAACTAACACAAGCTGCAATTTCCATCACTCTGGGGGAAAAGTGCCATGTGCATTTTCCTCTAGAGCTACAGGGACAACTTTTTAATTTCTCTGATCAGCCAGAAGCCCACAGTGTCAACACCACCCTGCCCACCACATAGCTGGCATTTTGGAACAGAGATGACAGGAAACATGAGCTTCCTACCCAGCTTTGATTTCTTTTCCCGAATTTTTAATTCCATGTTCCTTACACAGTCAAAATTTACCTTTTAATAACAGCATAAGGTAGTCATTTTTCCAGATTGTAAATAACCAGCTGTTTTTACACAACCTGAGTTGCTGAGGCCCAGCTCACATGAGCAGTTATTTGTACCTTACACCCAAAAGGCCCCTCAGCTCAAATTTAAATTAACTTTAGAACTTCCAACAACTTCAGTGAAAGCCAACACCCATGAAAAAAGCTAGTGCTAGATTCCTACAGGCCTATGTATTAGTTCATTCAACCAAAAATCAGGTCTGCTTTCTTCCATTACCATGAAAACCTTTTTGGGTTTTTTTGGAAAATGCATTTCTTAGTATAGTCAGATCATTTTCTTAAACAAATAATTTTTAAAAAACATTAATAAAACATGCTGTTGAGGAATCACACTCCAAATAAAAGCCATGTAACTTTTCATGACATGTTCTTTCAATTGTAATTACATGTTCTTGTTCTGACTGATAGTTAAAATTGAAATAGTCTTCATAGCTTTTAATACAGACATATCCCTGGATGGACTGCTGTCAGGTCTCTGCATTGAGTTAGAAACCTCACGCAAAAGAAAACAGATTTATAACTTCTCACAGGTGTAATCTTTAATTTTAATTATGAGGAGGAAAAAAAAAAGCAAGACAAAACAAGATTAAATGAAGCCTTAAATTATCCATTGGGCAGAGGGAGAATACTAGAAATCAAAGAATTCAAGAAACAATTATGTATGTTTAAAATTAATATACAAATAAAATAGATGGTACAGTGCAGATTTTTCAGTCTGAAACACACAAACACATTTTCAGGAACACTTTGGATTGGTTTTGGGTTTTTTTCTGGCAAGTGAATGCATTGGGATGGAATACACAATTTTGGACTCAATCCAGAAACTTCATTCTCATAGTTCTGTGCATGTCAGATTACCTATTTATTTAACTGTTTCTTAATCCTTGAATAGTTCTCTTTTGCCAGGAGGACACTAAATCCTCAGAATATGGCAGGTGACTTTTCAGAAAAGCACAAAGACTCTTACATTAAATTCATACCAATGGTACTAACTCAGAACCAGCCAAAAAAAGATTATTAGAATAGTAATTGTATCTGTCCTAAGTAAGTGGGACTTTACACATCAAGACTGCATTCTTTCTTGATCACAGCAGCTTGTCAGTACAACATGTAAGGATGCTGACAAGAATTTCTAGTCCTACAAACAGCATTTATAATGAATTCCATTAAAAAGAATCATCAGGTGAAATTCCTTTGTAAGTCCTGTCTCCCTTTTGTTACTACTTTGAAGCAGCAGCTTCTAAGACAACTATGAAAATCATAGTCATTCCATTAGTGCAAAACTGTTACTGGTGAGATTTGTTCAGACATATTTTCCTCATGGAAGCTGTGAGAGTAGCATTTAAAGTCAGTTCTTCAACTCACTAAAAGGACTTGCAGATCTGTAAGACGGCATTCTTCCACCAAACCACATTGGGAACAGTCATACACTGCCAGATTTCAGCCCTGATGTGAAGCTGGAGACCTTTGTTACACAAAATTTTGCCAGAAGAGGCAAGTCTTCTAAGCCAAAAATGCTCTATAGTGGAAGAAATCCATGAATACATATTCATTAATGAAAAGCTACTCCTTTCATACTTGTCCTCTTGTGTTTCCCCTCCCCCAAGCTCAAGCACCCAAAAACCATTCATGGTATTCTTGGAGCTACCTGAAGGCAGCTCCAAGTTTAAAAGGCACTATTAAAGCTAACTCCCCTCCTTCTTTGAAATTATAGAGATTTGAGTTCATACCTTCTTAGGCACTGAACAAACTTCTCCTACAGATGATGCATTTATAAAGTCTCCCTCCTGTCTGGATTCTCTGCCAACTAATACAATATGCACAATATGCACAGCACTGGATTTCCAAATTAGATCTCATCTTATCTTGCTTATTATTCCATGAAACTTGCTGGTACTCTGGACCATTGTCAAATTTAGTTGACAAACTTAGGTCATACAAAACTTTCAATCATTTTTTCCCTACCCTCTCCATCAGAATTTGAACAATAGGATTATTTATAAATTAAGGAGTTTGGGACACAAAAAATCCTCTGAGATACATAAGAATTGCCTACACACATCATGTTTTCGTATAAAATCCATCCAAATGTATCAGCGTACTATCAGCACTATTTTCAGAAGGCTCAAGAGGCAAACGACTTGTTAGTTTCAGATGAATAGTAGGACTTCAATTGGTTTTATTACATTTTAGCTCCTAATACATTTTATTACATTTTTTCTCCATGCTTTAAAACAATGCTGACTATAATTTTCATGGTTTAATTGCCTTCCTTCTGAGTTTATCAGACAATGAAGAGTGGCATTTAGGAACCTGCAAGCAATGCTAGGCAGAGTGCCAATACACAGATATAAAGAAGCGAAAGGAAGCATAATTTAATGCACAGAGCAGGAAAAGGAACAACACATCAAAGATCCGACAGCTTTCTTAACAGTCATCACAAGTTAACCCCCTCTCCAAAAGCCTTATGTCTTTTAATGTCAGAGAACATTTTTTATACATGAGTGCTCGGGCAGTTACATAGCCTCCAAATAAAAATTGAGGTAATGTATGTAGCCACTCAGTTACAAGAAAAAAAAATAAATATATATATATACACAATCCAGCTCTCTATTTTTTTTTTTGTAATATCCCAAACACTATTTGTGGAATAGATTCACTTTGTATCAGAAGGACACATAGACATCTAAGATCAAACTTATATGCTTCCATATCTGAAACATCTGAGGAGTAAAAGATAACATACATATTTTTAAGCTGATGTATCCTGATAATGAAGTAAATATTTACATGCTGCATTGGACTCAATAATTTAAGTCATTAAAAGCTTCAAATCTAAAAAAATTCGGATTTTCAATCTGAGAGCATTTAACCCACCCAATCCCTGTAATGCCTGTCAGCCTAATAAATCTCTACTGTCAAGTGCTGTGATTGACTTCCACTCTTCACAGAAGTACTGAGAGATCTCTTATGTGTATTACTGCAAAAGTAGAGCAAACTTTTTACTGCATCTTAAACACTATTCATTTACGTCACTAAAAAAGTAATTAAAAAAATTTCTTTCTATCTGGCAGAAAAAAAAAGAAAGTGGCATATGAATTTAAAAAAGAAGGAGGGAAAAAGAAAAGAAAAACCCCAAACAATTAGGTCTGAAACCTTGTCAAGATCTCCCAGCCCACAACTTATTACAGCGGTTTTAAGGGTGACTGAAAGTAAAATCTTCCATGTAAAATTTGTGACAGTACTTGTGAAAACTGGAAAATGCTGTTTAATTAATGCTAGAATGAACAATTTCAGAGTACAGAGAACAGCTAAAAAAAGCAGATCAGAAACTGTGTAGCCTGTGATGCCTAACATGAAAAGCCAACCAAACAACAAAAAACCAAAAAAAACCCAAACAAACAAAAAAAACCAACCAACCAAAAAAAAAACCAAAAAAAACCACACACACACACAAAAAAACAAAAAACAAAAAAAAAAAAAAAAAACAAAACAAACAAAAAAAAAAAGCCCTGATTAGTCTACCTATCTGATTTGGTTTTTATTTTGCCTCAAAAATAATAAGATTAAAATCAGAAGTCATACACAAAGTGATGAAATTCACAAATAAAATAAAAGGGGGGAAAATCTCCTCTTTCTCCTGGTCTTTGTAATACCATCAGCCCAGCACAAATGCTACAGTGAAAGCAGCAAGGAAAAACCAACACAAAACTGCCATTTAGACTGTACATCTACTCTAAGTCATGTCAGCTGTTCACACCACCTTTATTTACCTAGCTTTAATAACACACATTAGTTTCAGTGCCCTGACAGATCTTTTAGTCTCTCAGCAACTAATCTGAGCACAATGCTAAGATTCTGATACTGTTTGATTTCTACAGTTGCCCTCCCCTCCTTCCTCCCCCCAGTTTCACGAATACAGCACAGTACTTGGCTGGCTTTTAAAAATGTCATAATAGGAGTAGGATTTTTTTAGTTTGCTGGCTGGATTTGAAAAGTAACTTATCATACTATTCATACTATAAAAAACATATGTTCATATTGTAATGTTTTGATTTACTGCAAGAAATGTCAGATCATCTATCTTCCTCCTCTAGCTTTCAGATGGGAAAAAAAATGAAACAGGAACTTCAGAAAATACCACTTCCATCAAAGTCTACAAATACTCAGAATACATCTGATTACCCAGAAGATTTGACAACCTACAAGAGTCTCTTCCTCTTCCATTTAAAGTAGTAGTCCTTGTGCACTAACCTGTTCTTCAAGGTGAAACACACTACCATTGTAATATCCAGGGTCACCAGAGCAGCTTCACAAACTATAGCTACAAATCATATCCTTCGTTTCAAAAATAATCTGCTGACATTCTTTCAGATGGAAATGATTTTACAACAATGAAAATAAAACTGAAAATTCATTGAAGGAATCAAAGTGTAGAAGTCCTTGGAAACATGGCATACTGTGCTCATTCAACAAAGCACATAGATTTTAATTTCTAACTTCTGTATTTTGTCAATTCTGCATGTGACAAATAAGCTGCACAGAAGAGGAGAGTTGGACTTTGTTCCTCCTCCATGAATTTCCAAATTCAAGGCTTCATTCCAAGGGCCTTAAATCTACCTCACTCCTCTATTCCCTATTAGCCTACTTAACATTTAGTGTCAACTACTGTGTCTTCTGCTTTCCCCAGAAGCACCTGAGGATCTCTTACATCTTGCCAAACACCATCTGTAAAGGCAGAGCAAACTTTCTACTGTGTACTAGATGGTGTTGATGTCTTAATAACCATGGGACTTTTCCAAGTCAGTGAGCTCAGATCAGCAATCAGAAAGAACAAACATTTGATCTGACATAACTGACGTCAAATTGTGTATCTTGCAGAAACTGTTAACAGGCCCTCCTTTCGCAAAGTGAAATGGCCCCATTAACTTCTCATTATTTAGTAACAGTCTGAAAGCATACAAAGCAGAAAGGCATATTTATACATAGCCAAAGAAGACTTCCCAATTGCTACTTACGTTTTCACTATTCTGATTTCATGTGCACTTTTACAATAGCAGCACAATAACAGCACTAGAAGAAGAAGACTAGCAAGCTTTCTCTAAAGACATCCAGAATTACAAATTAATAAAAGTGTCAAGATAGGGTTGTCTTTGAAACAACTGAAAGAAGGAAACATCTGCATGCTATATACAACAGTATGCAATATAAGTTAGGGTAGTATCACAGTGAAGGGCACAGGTAGAAGACTTGGCAGAGCCCAGAATAAGAGTTCTGCTCCTTTACGCAGCTTTGGTATGGCAATGGACTACTGTTACTAACACATACCAGACACTGCACTTTGAGATAAAGCCACCACATGATGCATCCTGTCCAATAAAATACTGCAGCACACTGAGACAAATGGTTGATAAGGAAAAAGGCACAAGGAGAGGCAAAATTCTTCTACATTTGTCTTTGATGGTACCTGCAAAATAGAGTGACAGGGATCATGCAACACTGCGGTCATGATTTCTTGAAAGGAAAGCACGACAAGCTGCTTCACTCAAATAAGCAGCAGGAAAGATTCATGGGGAATGAAATCTCATGTATGCCAAAAAGGAGATTGCCCATTTCTAAAGGAATGATACAAAACAGAGATGCAAACAATCCCACCTTGCTGGGTGGGGAATACATATAAAAGTAATTTGGCCAACCCAGAAGCTTCAGTAATGTGAAACTCCAGAAATAGCCATTTGAGAAAAGAAAAATAGGTCAAATGGACTTGGAAAAGATTAAGTATAAAAAGAATAGATTGAACATGCAAGATAAAAAGCACAAAAGCACAGGACAAGTTACTTTGATAAGAAATGCATTTGTAATAACAAGAACTTCACAATAGCTGTATTGCTCTAGTTTGAAACCTTTATCTTTTTACTCATCCACTTTCTTCCATCTCAAAAGGAGGTCAACTATACTCAAAACTGCTATGCAAACATAACTTTACAACAGAGGCAAGAATAAGAAATGGTAATAAGAATTCTTTGCTTTAAAGAACATTGAGAGTTTTGGGTGGACAACACAAAAAAACTGTGGTTAAATAATTTGCATGCACTAAAACAGATGGCATAATTTGTGCATCAGTTCTACACAGGTAACTCATAAATGATACACTACTGGGAATTATTCAGGCTATTTTCATATTAGCATGTAATTATTCACAACAAAGTTTGCAGAAGGATATGTCACGGAAGCACTGAACTCAATGCATGAGTGGATTATGATGATCTTCAAATTCTCTGTGCTTTCTTCCCCAGGTCCTCTGAGTATAACTTTTACACATATAGCTGTTAATGGATGCTAGCTAAGTTAAACTGTTCAGCAGTAAGATTATATAGAAATTCAATTATTTTAAAAATCCCCTTTTTGTCTCCAATTGAGGGCCATTCCATACAGCTGCAAACAGACAGTTGAAGAAGACTGGAAGAGATTACCCAGGAGGATGTGACAGGTAGTATCTGAGATTCTTTTGATAGATTAGTCTACTTTTTAAAAAGTAGTCGATAATGTCTTGAAGGAAGGAAAAGATCTGGTTACTGCCATGACTCTTCCTGGTTTCCATCGAATCACAATGTATCACTCAGACTGGATATCTGCAACAATGTCAGCTGGTCCAGGCTGATGCTACTGCAGTCCTGCCTTCCAAGCATGCATTGGGTAGCATCATTATTACGCACCAGTGCTACTCCTGCCCCAGGACAACTCACCTAGACAACTGAACTAACAAAAAAAGTCACCTACCAAAGAATAGCAGCCGTAACGGAACCCCTTACAACAGCTTTGTTATGGTCACCCCTAAGATCAAAAAGAAACTTGGGAGGGAATGAGGAAGGTAATGAATACTGTTAGACCCTTGATCCACGATGGAGGAGAGACCAATTGCCTCAGCTGTTTCAATCACTCACATAATTTTGCATAACCTCAGAGTCACCAGTCCACTAGCGATAATACCAGGAAACAAGACTGAGAGACAGATGGAAAGAAGCATTAGCAGCAGTGCTCGATGGGCCAGGCAACAGCGCCCAAACCGAGTTCAACATTAGCTTCAGAGAAAATGGAAATGCATGGGTAAGATTAGGCTTCCAAATGTATATTCATACAGCAACTTGTTTTTCAGGTGCCTAGCTTGTGTGAAAAATAAGGTCACTCAAGAATGGGTGTAGAAGAATGATGTAAGCACCAAATGCAAAAGTTGTGTATAAATTCAAGATGAAAAATACTCTAAGTTAGCCTACTGAGTAAGAATATCTATTGTAACCAATTAACCCCCCCACATACTTTTTTTTCTTCAGGAAATCTATAACTGCAATTACTAGACGCTTCCCTTGGACAGCTACAATTTAATTTTAGTTAGCATTTAAAAGAAAGCTTACTTTACTCTTGAAAAGGATTTGAAAAACCTGTCTTGTACCAGCCTCGACAGAGAACAAATCCTATTTCACTAGAATGCCTTTGACTAAATTAAGAGCTCCCAGTTTCCTATAGAGGAGAAGTTCCTCAGATACATTTCCCAAATCACTCAAAAAGCTATAGAAAAGGAAAGTATTATCCCATTTTATGACATGCCCTTTAAAGTACAAAAGCTGGAGTCTTCTTGGTTTAAAGGAGATCTCTTAACATATTTCTTTTTAAACCACAGAGAAAGCTTCAAGGGAGAAAAAAACCATTTCAGAAGCTACATATGACAAAAAAAAAAAAACCTCAAAAAACATGATTAATACAATAACATGAATTTCTGAAACCAATTCAGTAAATAACTGCTCAGCGTGCAAGGAAATACTGATATTTGTCAGAGCTCCTGTCATCAGACCAGGACAGATATGTTGCAGCCCTAGAATGGAACTGCAATGTGGGAACCAAAAGAACTGTGACAATTTTCATAAAGTTATTCCATTCTCTGACTGGAATGTGGCTGCTTAAATGTAAAGGTTACTACTGCCCTTATAAGGAACCATACATTCTGTTCATGCCAAGATTATCTTTTTGCCTTTGCTTTTGTGTACCTTTCACATAAATTTCATGTATCCTCAGTACTCTTAGCATGCATACTTGTAACTCCTTAAGTATGATAACTTAGCATAGTCCTATACTCTGTTAGGCCAGGAGATCAAACATCCTAAAGGCCTCACAGTAGGAGGCCTTTAGGCCAGAAAACCCTACACTATCTTGGAAAACCAATGTCCTCTCTAGAACATATCCTGTAAACCAGATTTGGCCCATCCCGGGTGAAATTCCATGCATGAGGAAATATCACGCCATTCATCCAGGCCTCCCACTGGGGTGTCCTTGTTAGATATGCTGATTTGTATAGTCTATAAATTGTACATGTGATCTGTCGTGTGTGCACGTTGCGGCGCATCCCACCTTGGTGAAGTGGTGCACCAATAAGGATCCTTATTAAAATACCGAGGTAAAAACCCAATATCCCTTAACTGCGTCTGGCTCTCAGATTTTTAAGACCAGTAAAAGGCATCATTGTTCTCCAAGCCATGCCTTGAATGAACAGATCAGAATGCGCAAGTGACTACTTTTTTTCCCAACAGTATGCCTTGGCACTCAGCTGAATTACGAGCATATCTGCACTGGAATATACAAATCCAAACCACATCAACACACTACTATCTACTCTACTGACATCAAGTAACATGAGATATATCGTGGTAAGAAACACATACAACTGTTTTAAGGCATGGACACAGTCACAGATTTTTTAAATGGCAATAAAAATGTTTTCAAATAAACCTTTAAAAGTAGTTATTTCCAGACAAATGACATAAACAAATTGTCTCCAATAGTCTTTCACTTGCCAAACCAAATTGAAAAACCTGTCCCTGAACAGTTTTGGCAGCAAGAAAGTAAGATGAAGTCATTACTAGATGTTTTTGCCAGTTCTGAAACACTATTATTCTTCTGAAATTGTTTATACTACACATATAGTTGCATCACCTTGAACATTTTTGTATTAAAAAAATGCAAGTTAACAAACAATATAGAAGCACCATCTCAGTCTCCCTCCCCTTGAACTTCTTTGCAAAGGACTAGCTGGATTTAAATATCCTAGCTGGAAATATTATAGGAAAATTCAAAATCTTATGCTACCACTGTAAGTAAAGAACACATCTGCACATAAATTTGCCCTTTCAATTTAAAAGTGTCCATGTACACGTGAGCAGGACTTAAAACAAAAAGAAGACAGTTTACCATCAGCAACAAGAGTAAGCAGTGGGTGGTAGCTTTGTAGAAGACCCATACACAACCTGACACCAGAACCTGTGAACTCTTCCAAGAAAATGAGTGTGAGTTTTCCCACAAATTAAAATGTCTCTGAATTCTTGAGAGGCTTAAATAAGAATCTCCTTCCTTCACACAAAAGCCCTTTGAAACAATATCTCCACCGCACACTGCATCATTATAACTGGGTTGCAAGCATCATTATAAGTAGGTTAGAAAAGGCATCCAGTATTATCTGTAAGTCAGTTAACAGCCCACACCATAGTTTTCAGAAGGTAAAAATACAGCTTTCAGCATTTAGAAAGAAAAAACCCACACAACTAATCACAGTTTTTGCTCAATGTATACTGTTTTATGAATTATTAACTAGAAAAAAAAACAAGATTCTGACAAGATGAAACATGGCTATGAATATTATAAAGATTCCATAGACTAAAGTGGAAAAACCCCAAGAATTCAGCCACACATTATCCCAGGAGCAGAGTGTTCTTACAATTTAAGGTGTACAATGCAATAGCCTATTTTATTATTCCTTATCCAGCATTAATCTGCTGGAACATCTGATTAAATAAATCAAATACCTTTTTCAGCCTACAATTTTACTGGCTACTGGATTGGGGGTTTTTAGTCTGAGATGACAAAGATTGGTATATTCAACAGCACATATTTTAAATGCATTTATAGAAAATTGCCTTTGACGAGTTGTTGTTAACAGTGTGTAGCCCCCGAACCTTTCTGTTTTCTGTCTTGTTCCTGGGAATAGGGAGCCTGATGATTAGCTATGTAAGAGAAAAGTGATATTCATTAAAATTTCATTCTCGCTGGCTATGCTTTTACTTTATAGAAATAAACCGGTCTTCAGTTTTGCTTGCAATATGGCAGCATTATAAGAGCACTGAGCTGTAGCCCAGCATTAGCAACCAAAGATTGCTAAATAAAGGACAAGAATACTGCAAGACAAGAGCCAGCCAGACAAGCCTGCCTGCTTATCCTTCATCATCATTCTAGCAGCAAGGATGCCCAGGGGACAGACAGATGGTCACCTTCACTGCAGAAACAGGTGCAGCAGGTTGTCACAAAAATGGTGATGGTGGCATGAACAATTTTCTTGCAGAGCACAGCATTACTCAGATGCTTGTAAAAGACAGCCATTAGCTTAAGAAAACCTTTAGGTTTAGATCAGCTAAAAACCTTTACTGAGTTTTACCAGCTGTGGCTGGTGTGCTTGTGTGTCTGCGTGCGAGTCAGTGCGTGCACATGGAAAAGTGAGAGAGGAAGGCTAGACAATAAGATGCCTCACAAGGCTGGTCTGAAGGTGTAATCACATTTTAAAAGCTGCTGTTAACATGCAGTGACTAACACTGGTCTGGTATTAAAGCTGAAAAAACTACATTATCCACATCTCCCTTCAAAGCAAAAGGTTTTCAGTAAAAAGCACTGGTTTGGAGATACAGGTCTGAGCTTGCAGTTTTTTTCAAGAGAATGGAGGAGTTGCTAGGTGATGGTGAAGTCAGGCTATGACAGAAAGAAGATATACAGACTTAACACAGCAGCGGATGGCAAATCCATCTCCCCTCATAGCAGTAAGGCAGTGATCAAGCAATTTTTTTTGGTAGATGCTTCTGTCAGGAATTTCTCCAAATCATAGCAATGATGTGGTTTTCTAATTAACATAACTAATTAAAAAAATAATTTTATAACTAATCCATGATATCTTGTTCTACCAAAAATTGTTGGTAGAAATTTATAGTAGGCGCCTGTTTTTGTACACCAGCCTCTGAAAAACCTCTTGCATCAGTGGGCCCAGCAGGTCACAAACTTGGGTTTGGAGGCATCTCCTTCCATACCATTGAGTTACAGGTAGCACAGGAACTCTGCATAACAAACATAGCTCCCAAGAACTGACACGTATGAGGCTGGCGGGACAGAAGGGGAATCTCTAGGGGCATTTCATACCTGCATGGCATGCATCTCTCTGAGGATGTGTACCTTTCTTTGCTCAGAAATCAGCCAAGGCTTCTGAAGTCTCTCTCTGTCTCTCACTTTGTCCATTTCCTTTGCACTTTGTTTATGTCCTCAGAGCAAGAAGAAAACTAAATCTAGCTAAAAAGCATCCTTTCTTTCACTTTGAAGACTTTTGTGCATAAAACAGACAGGAAGGGTGCAAATGAGCACAGGGAGCAAGTTGGGATGGGATACAAAGTAAAAATAAAGAGCAAAAAAGGCAAAAAAGGAAGGGAGATACCCAACAAGACACTGTGCACAACTGAACTGGGAAGAAAGGAGGAATGGGAAGGTGTAGTGGATGAAGAGCAAGAGAACCAAAGTAGAAGGAACATACCCATTAATCAGAAACACATGCATAGGAAATGATTTCTGCTTTGGTCTGCTAAAACAGGCCTTCAGTGCCATTAAATTTGAATGGTCAAAAGGGTACTGAGGGGAAGGGAAAAAAATACATTTAAAAAGTCAATAAAGAGCTGATTGTAAGAAAGAGAGCAAAGAAAACAATTTTTTTTCCCTTTCTTTAATTAAGGAAAAAAATAAAAGGCAAAAAACCCACAGGCATATTTTAATGCATCTCTGTGAGGAATATATCAAGTACAGCAATATTTTCAGATGGATCAATCTGAGGTATTAAATTTATGCATAGCTTTGGCTAAAACAGAAACAACAACACATATTGAAAAATTCAGCAAGATATTAAACACTGCTTTTACTGCAATACATGCTGTCAACATTGGGAAACATCTTCCTGAATGGTTATTTCAAATACATTGATCTTTAGTAGAAATGCAGGTAAAGCATATTTTAAAACCCAGTCAGGCAAGTAAGATTAAATTACTGTTCACATTTGTGATGATCCTCCAAATGGTGTTTTTCCAAGCAAAACAGACACATCTGGAAGTCTAGGTGTACACTGATCTATAGCAAAAAGTTGCATTTGCATATTCTCTGTTTGGATAATTTTATGGTTACGAAAGGAACCTCTGAACTAAGGGACACAGTCAAAGGAGCAAGATGTGAACCTCCACTTGGCAAGAGTTCTGTGTTACACCGTTCTTGCAAATTGGACAAAGGCATAAGTTTCAATTTCTTTCTAACCTCTGTTACCAGGGTCTAAAATTAGCCTCATGTAGATGAGAAGCCCAATCACAATAAAGCAGAAAAGGTTTGAGTGAGTGAAGTTACCTCTACAATACATTTTTTTATTTTTATAACAGAGAGGCTTTACAATGGGCACCTACTGTTCATGCACCCTTTCTTTTCCTCTATCAATTATATCACGAGAAAGAGATCACAGAATAAACAAAACAGCAAATATTGTATGCAAAGGTTTTTCTTCCAAGTTGCATAGAAGCCTAACTATAGGCCCTGAGACATAAACACAGGCTATCACTATTTACATCTCATGGCCACAATTCCAGCAAAAAGCATTCATTTGTGAATTTTAGTATAGCAGTTTATAGGATCATAGAATGGCTTGGGCTGGAAGAGGCCTTAAAGATCATGTTGTTCCAACTCCACTGGCATAGCACCTCTCACTAGGCCAGGTTGCTCAGAGCACCATCCAACCTGACCTTCTGTGGGCAACTAGTTCCAGTGTCCCATCACCACATAGTAAAGAATTTCTTCCTAATAGCTAATCCATCTTCTCACAGTTTAAAGCCATTAGCCTTGCCCTTGTCACTACATGGCCTTGTCAAAAGTCCATTGCCAGCTTTCTTGTAGGCCCCTTTTAGGTACTGAAAGATGCAATAAGGTCTTCCTGAAGCCTTCTCTTCTCCAGGCTGAAGAATTCCAACTCTCTCAGCCTGTCAGACCTCTGATCATTTTTCTACATATCTTGCACTGGATGTATTCATAGCAGTCTGGATAGGGAAATTGTTTTCCTCCTACTTCTGCACTGACAGAAGTTGCTATTTGTATACAAACAAAATATTTTATATGAAAGTATTTCTATGACTGAAACAGCTTTGCACTCTCTCACTCTTATATTCATCCTACATTAGCAGAACTAATCTATGTATGCCTTATTGAAGCAGAGAAGGAGTCCACCTATTGGTTTTTTACACAGACCTCAAGTCTCACACCATCTTTGCAAGGTATAAACATGAAGCACCACAATCAGCATGCACAGCCTGAGGCCTTTTTTTCTTATCCCACAGAAGAGGAGACACCATACAGAGGCCTGAATTTTTCTCACATTGCTTCATCCTGGACATGATGACAATTTCTAGCTACAAATATGTCCTTCATCAGGTTTGTTCCTTTGTGACCTCAGCGTAATTTGTAAAAAAATTATTTTTAACATCTGGACTATCTTTGTGATTTCAAATGCCCTACAGTCCTGCTAGATTCCACATTTCACCATTAACTATACTAATGCTCTTAGGATAACTTGAAACACATTTGTTTTTCCCCTTTTGCAGCTTGTTATATAATTCTTACCAGGATTATACATATTTAATAATAAGGGAAAAAACCAGCATGATTTTCCTCCCCCGCCAACACCCTGTGTCAAAAGAAATTTATTAATATTTTTGAACATGAAGACATTCCATAAATACATTCCAAGTAGGCTTTTTGCAGAACACACCATTTTATCAGTGCTAAATTTGAGATGCAAGTCCAAAAGCTGCCTTTGCAGCTCATTAAATCAATGCTATTTTGACAGTATGCTGCAGTATGTGTGCTCCTACATGACAAAGTTTCACCACTACCTTCTTGTACTGTAACTTTGTCACTGCAAACTTCTCTCAATATAGCTTCCTGATATCACTTGGCACCATGCACCATTATTTCCAGTGGGAACAACTTTCAGTATCACTAGAAATGGCTCAAAAATAAGAGAAGCAAGTTGTTTCTGAAGAAATGCGTTTCCCTTACTTCCTGCATTACTACTGCCTTAGTGAAATTGCTTTGAAACTTGGTTGCTGGCAGAATCTGGTCCTGTTTTTCGGGTTTTTTTTGTTTTAATTAAAAAAAAAGTGAAAGTACTTGTGTCACAAAATCCCCACCTCTATTGCAGTAGCTTCAGAAATAATCTCATAGAACAGGAATAGCAAAACTAATCCTAAGGAAACAATAGCATACCACTTTGTTAAAAAAATGCACACTTAATTTTGCTGCATTACTTATTAAGAACACAATAAAGTAGTACAAGTCCAGTGTCTCTTAGTATGAAAAAATTCAGCCCTCGTTATTATTTGTAAAAGATACTTTTGTGATATATTTACATTTACTTAAATAAAAACAGTATTTATTCTCATATATAAGATGCCTCTCTTATCCCCATTTTAGAGCATAAATAGTGAAAGCCCAAAGTATTTCATATCTCACACAGGAGCCAGGCTACATAAATCTCTGTAAATGTCACCCCAAACAAGTATATTATCCAAATCTCAGGAGAATAAGGAAAAAAACAAAGATAAACACAAGAAGAAGGAGAGGTAAGTTGACCACTCTAGAAAAATTGCCTTGGTAGATAAAGTACAGGCAAGTGAGTTAGTGGTGCATCTTTATGCAGTGCAGAAAAGCCAGGTGAGAAAAGTGTGGTTCTGCAACAGACTAGAAAATGAAAGGCTTTTCACCCACCATCCTCAGCCTGATATTCTCTCTCCCCTCTAAGATTTTCCACTGCTAAAACTTTTTATTGTCAAATGACATGCATGAGTTATCAGTAGTGCACAACCCAACAACAGGCACTATGTCTCTGAATGGTATTTAAGGAAATTCCCTGAAAAAGAAAGTTAGTGCTATTTTGCATGAAACTTTTTAAAAACTATTTTGTCTTGAAATAGTAGTTTTTAAAGCTGTGTTTAGCACAGACTCAAAACAGAGTCCTGGATTTAAGAAATTATATATTTGAAAAAAGAGAAGGCCCCAGAGGCTGTATCTGCAATATGCTGTAGCTCCAGACAGGACTATCTGGACAACATTTTATGAGAGGCCAGCGATAACCACTGAGGGGACATATTTTAAAAACTCGTAAAAGCAGCCCAGTTTCTTACAATCCCATATGAAAATGGGTTATTTCAAGTGCACTTAATGGGGAAGTTTTAACTGCACTTATTACAATTGCTTTAGGACCTCAGCATGCTTCTTGAAGCAGCATGACAGTCAAGAGTATTTTTTATATTTTGGTGGTCAGGCTTAACCGTCAGTGCTTGCAAAGATCTGGAGTACAGCTTTGCCCACCTCTCTTGATAACTAAGGAAATCTGAAAAGGGAGCGCTTATTGGTTTCATGCCTGCACAGCAAAGCTCTATTAATGCTTCAACGGTGCAACTGAAAGAGTATTTTCCAATTTCAATATCTGAGTTGCACAAAAAGTGCATTAGGTATTTTAACTTGCTTCCAAGAAGCTTTCTTGAGTTACAACTTCAAGGAAGGACTATGCTTCTTACCAAAAACATCTAGATTTCCTTGTAGCAGCGGGACAAGTAGCAAAAGACAGAATCGTTCATGTAGTTGAAGCACAGACACTTATAGGCCAAACAACCTGTAAAGTTTATACATTAATACTACAGAATCATGCAAGATATGTTAGAGTTCTTACAGGATCTAAATAAAACTGGGGTGAGAGGAAAGTCACCCTAATTCACACATTTTCCAGTGAATTGTTGTTTGAAATTACCTGCTTAACAGCCATTCCCCCCACTTCCATAATATCATTCAAGACAGAAAAAGCTATTCTGTAAGTACTCACAAACTTGTGGTCAATGTCCTCAATTTTACTAGAAACAAACAGGAATTTAAAAATACCACTGTTCAGAGTAGACTTTTGAAAACAGCATATGCTTTTCATCTCTGTAAAAGCACATTTTTAAGCCATTAGGCAGGCATATTGTAATGAAAGGAAATACATGAAATGGAAATCTTTCTTGAGTTCAGAAAAGCCCTTCATAGATAAGTTAAAGAATGCTTTTATACACGCGGACACAATTTGTATACACGTATATTACGTATTTTGTCTACATTACATGTTACTACTACCCCATTTAGCTATATTATGATCATGGAATTGTTTGGGTTGGAAGAGGCCTTTATGTTCAGCTATTTCTAACTCCCTGTGAAGGTCAGAAACACCTTCCACTAGACTGATGGCACACATACATATACTGGACATGTATACGTGCACAGAGATAAAGCTTATAAAATACAATTTGTGGCTAACATGCAGTGGTAAAATGAAAAATATTCTCAACTGAACATGACATCAAAACTGTGAAATGGGGAAGGAATTTGTTCCCACATAATTTACAATTAAAAAAGACACATTTTTGCTGAAGAATAGTATCAAAAGCAATAGGACACTATAAAATAATAATAATAGTAATGCATAATAACAGCACATTCTTACATATATGTTCTTACAATATTTGAAATACTAAACATTTCAAAGCAAATCTAATACTGTATTTTTTAAATTATGGCATAATATGAATAATGAATCAGTGAGTAACAGCCTCTTCAATGCATAGTTGATGTTGGAAACTTGTGAATTTTCATTAAGAGAAATTTATCTTAACTTGTCTTATACTGTATTCAAATAAATTAGAATTTTATTGTGTGGCACTGCAACAGTGTTAGATCTGACTGACTCCTGACTTTCAAGTCTCTTTATCATATCAACTAAACATACAAACTACTTTCCATTGCATTTTTGTAAGACTTTGATTAGCCAAAATTTCTGTTAATTACTGGCATTCTTAAGTTGCATTGCTAGATGAAAAGAAAAAATTTCTTGTCAATAGGAGGTACAGGAGCTGCAGAACCATGTTTCATGGGCCACAGCCAAATAAATCCAATTCTGACTGAGCAGGAATGAGAATTCCTCTTCCCAGTGAAACCCAGATATGTAGGGATACATTTTGCCATTGTAGACTGATTTTTAAAGATGACATCACAAGGATTTTTGGTGTTAATTCAGCAGAACACAACACAATTGAAATTATTTCATACATACAATTCCCAGGATACCTAAGAGTAACATTTCTTTTAAGTTGGCTTTTGCTACTGTTGTCACTCACCTTTGCTAGCTGCTATCAGTGCAACAAAGTTAAAACTGGAACAAATGGTATTCTTTTTCTTGCTCTACATTTAATACCCATTGCACACACCTAGAATGATGATTCACTGTCTGAGCATTATACCTTATTCTCTTGAAGATAAGGTAAATAAACAGATGGAAATATCACAAATGACCTTGTAACTTCCCAACATCACTGCTGGCTTTGCCAATTATTCCCTGAATACCAGGTCTGATTCTCACTTACATGCACACAGTGTTGTGTGTCAAGAGAATGTCTGTGACAGAACAGAATATATTCCAATATTTCATAGGTACAAATAAAAAGTTACCTAATAGAATATATGGCAGGAAATACATGGTTAAGGCCCAGTAGAAAACAGATATTTTACAGTGAAGTCTGATTCTGTGTGCTGCTGGAGTCTCTGAGAAACCTTAGAGCACAAGCAGGTTCACAGCCTGCATTTGCTTACCCTGCACAGGGACAGGCAACATGCTCTCCTGCAAGACAGAGACAAACCACAGGAAACACACAGGTGGAAATGGGCCTCAATCATGGGATCTTACCCTTCTCTGTACCCACTATATTGTGTTTCTGTTCTTCAGTTTGCCCTTAAAGGTACAGTTCCTACAGCTTACTTATTTGAGTCCTTAAGAGTCTCTCACAGAGTCTCTCACAGAAAAAAAGGCTGGACCTTTGGAATCCTCACTTCTGCCAGAAGGAGCTGCAGCAGCTCAGTGGGTCTTATGGGGTTAGCCCTGATTTTCTCCTCATGTCCCAGGTTTTAAGGGACAGGTTGTTGCAGAGGACTGACAAACTAAGTGCAAGCTTTTAATAAAAAGCAAAAACTTATATAGCCCAGGTCTTATGTATTGCACTTCATGAAATGCTTTTAGCTCCAGTGCCTTACACAACAAATCTACACAACCAGAACTGAGGCTACAAGAACCAGCTGCATCTTGCTGAACTACTCATTTCCATGTAACAGCTAGCATCAATTCTTCAACAAAATGTGAAGATGAATTTTGTGCTGTGTAAAAATTGTGTTTGAAAATTTACATTCAATTTTAATGATGAAGGCACTGTGTCCAGCAAACCTCATAAAAGCTTTAAGAAAACCACTGAAGATTTTATTCCTCATCCTTCCAAGTTTCAGGGTGCTCTTGCAAATCCCAGCCTTTAGTATATTAAAGACATGCTATCATTTTCACTTTGTTAATTCATATTGCACAGTATTTCTCAGAGTTTGCAAAACCCATTCTAAATATCACTTACAGCTGATGGTGAAAGTAACAAATTCACAGAGTCAATTTCTGAGGTCCCACAGAAAGACTCTGAACATCCACCTTCCTTTATCACATCTGCTGTACATTTTAATTAGCCAAAACATCTAAGTCAAATTCTTTTTGCTTCCAACCTTTTCAGCCAAACTTTTGCTGCTTTTAATTGCAATAATCCCCACTGTGTCAAATGCACTCTGCATAAAAGGATAATCAATATTAAGAGCACTGCAAGCAAACATCCAAGCATTTAATGTGGCTGCTACTAAAACAAAGTTTAAATCCAAGCAATTACTAAATCCCAGCCAGACATTTGTCAATAGGATCCCTAGAGATTATTGCAAATACAAAAACTAAGCATAATTTTTTACTAAACTTAGTTGCTTACTCTGTCAAAGTACTTCATAAAAATACATATTTCTAGCAGATTTCATGTCATTTGTGATGCTTTAGCACAATATTAGAGTGTTGAGAACACTGAGGAAAAAGTTTACTTTTTGACAAACAAGTTAAATCCCTCAAAGAAGTGTATATCCCTGTAATTACACCTCAAGTTTTAAGATAAACTCTTTCTGCTTTGAAGATCTATGAAAGAATCAAAGATTTGTTCAATAGCAGCCAACAAAAATATCATAAAGCATCTTTTGTTTTTTAACTCAACATTTATGAGCCACACTTTTCATCCATACCACCATTTATTTGCAGGTAAACTACATTCTTCTATTAATGTAATGCTGTGACAAGAAAAAAAAAAAAAAAACCAACAACCAACCAATCAAAAAATACCCCAAAAAACAACCCACCAAAAAGCCCCCAAACAAACAAACCAACCAAACAAAAAACCAAAAATCCCCTAAACAAAATAGAACAAAAAACCTCACAGCCAAAAAAAACCAAAACCCCCCCAAAAAACCAACAATTCAAAGCCAAGAAAAAAACTTGTAATTTACTTCGTAACACAGTCTGATATTATACATCTAACTTCATCTAAAATTGCCACTTGCATTTTAACCTCCAGTTTAACCATACTAAACAAACTATGTACCTGTGTGCTTTCATACTGGCCATATTATTTTGTTATCTTGTTACACCACATTAAGTCAGAAATATACTGAACATCAAGGCTGAGGAAATTTCAGATCGTATTTGTTAACTACATAAATTCAATTCAAAGTTTGATAATACATGTGTGAACAACATTTGAATAGACCAGATAATTTCAGAAGAAAATTAAGTGAATATGATTATTTTAGATTTAAGCTCTTCCTTGAACCCGAAACAACCACAAGAAAATCCCCCTGACTTTTGGAAAAAAAATATAAGCAGCTTGACACTGCTGTATCCCTGTGACTTCCAAGATCCTTCTGACCACAGAATCAGCGTGGCATAGGGATGCAGTTATAAACAGGTAAAATTCAGCTCCAATAAGAGCTGCAATAATGCCATGCATGGAAAAAGTTTAAAAGATGTCTCATCCTAATTACTGTGGCTTATATTTCTGAAATAAATTACTCCATTTTTTAGCCTCTATCAGGGTGAGGGGAAAAAAACTAACAAAACCAAACATGAGCATCTTCCTTTCAAAAGGCAAATGTACAATCTAAACTGGATTATGATTTGGCAATATATGTTATTATTTTCAAAAATTAAGTGAAGCAAATTAGCTACCAATCCCAATTAGTACAGATGGGGGGGGTTGTCCCACAATTCACACTGTCATAATTTAATAAAAAATATATTTGTTTCAGAGTAATTTTTTTGTTCAAAGAGAACTTCTAATTACTCAAATACAACCTGATGTGAGAAGAATGAAACATACAAAGCCACACTGGTTTTTACAGTGTCACATCACAAGCAAAGAGATCAGACAGTCCTTCAATCATAGGTGACTTTCACAATTCTTTTTTAAGTTTAAGATGGACCAAAACCAGGCATAGACTATGGATGTGCATCAGTTCTCTATGGTACCACGTTACATGTCTCCAGACACCAAGCTCCTCACCATCAGTCACCTGCATCAACACTACAATGATGCCTGCCTTCCGCCAGCTGTGCCTGGGGCACACCGGCCCACACCACTGTGCACAAGGCTGATTTAGGGCACTGGCAACACTGCCATCGGGTAAATGATAGTGAGGGCCAGAGGGCGTCCTTGCCCACGTAACAGAAATGCAAGCAAGTATGCAAAAGCCATGACCAGCTAGAAGATCCATTGCAACCTTTGTATCAGGGTACACACCTACACCTAGCAGGGTTCCCCTTGTTTGTCCAAGGAACACCTAGATTCAGATTGCACCACTTCAGCTCCTACACTTCTCAGAGGGACAGAGAGGGGATGAGAATAAGCCTGAACAGCAAACAGTAGGATCACACAAAAGGGTCTTCATCAGGTTTCAAACTTCTGTTGACACAGATTATCACTTCATACCAAGTGAAGTGGAACCGTGGAATATCACCATTGGAACCAAGTGATCCAAGTGGTGATGGCTAAAATTACAAGCCAAGCAATATTAAGATGATAAAATGCATTTACCTTAAATGAAGGTCCTTCATAGAGCAAATATGGTGAAATGCACACATAATACAGGACCCTGACAATTTCATAAGTTTGAAAAAATTAGCATACTTAACAGAAATAATCCAATTAGAGGAATAGTTAATTAATTAACCACATTTTTGTTTCTGCCCCTACTTAAGCCCCCTCCACCTTCCCCAGCTGCTAACCACACATGTATTATGTCTATGATACATGGAGAAAATAATAATAATCTCCTTGGTTCACTACAGAGGCAAGATTAAAGACTCCAAGAAAATTAGCTTATTGTTCTAAAATCTAAGTGAAAGGGTAGGACAATATTACCTAGACTACAGTTAGTTAAGGACCTATATAACTTTGTAATAGTATTCTACAGAGCTATGAATATATGGAAAATGTATAAAAAGCAAAAATCTTTTTGGCACCAGTGGTAAGATGCAAAGGGCAATTTTGAATTACAGATAGTTTGCACAGTGTATGTGCACAAAGTATAAGGAGTCAAGACGAGTGATGAGGGTAGCTGCACTTAGTAATTGTGCATATGTTCATGGCTGCTTACTAGTTAATAATTGACCTCCACATATGGTCACACATCTGTTTAAAAATTGTCATTTTTACATCACAGGTAAATAAATTCAAGCACCAAAAAATATGAGGTAGGATTTTCCTATGATGCACAACTGCTTTGGGGCTGCACCAAAGTTACATTTTGATCACAAGTGCACTTAAACTACAGCAATCTTTCTTGTGCAAGTTCAAAGAAGAGTTCCTCAGAACTCAATTACTATCAGAATCCTTATACAACATTTCCTCTAGAGAAACTATGGTAAAGAGGGTACTGTTCTCAGATGATCAGTTTGATATGTCAATCCTCCATCATGTAGAACTTCTGTCACTTCTGTGACATAAAGCATAAAAAACAAGAAGCTGGGTAGGTTCAAACTAAAAACAGGAAAATACTTACAAACTCAGAAGTCAGTAACACACAACACACATTCTGTTAGGGCTTCAGTATGACAGACTTCAGATCCCAAAGAAATACAGCTAAATCTAGGTGCTGGAGCTCCCAGAGATTGAACATATAATGGCTCTTTTTTCCATTTTAAACTACACCTTTAATTTTTTATATAGTAGGAAAATACTGCTAATGTACATTGCTGAAACACAGAGATAGCAATCTCCTTTCTTGGTGTTGCATTGTACATATGTCTCACAATACTATCAGCCTTCCATAGCAAGCAGAGTATCTATTAAAATTAGGAGTCAGACAAGCGCAAGTCACAGATTCCCCTTTAGAAACAAGCCTGTAAAGAAAAGTCAGAATACTAATCAGCAAAGCAATAATTTAGTGACTTACTGGGTTGCAACTGAAAAGAGAAAGTGAATTGATCAGTTCAGCTGTTAGCAGAATGCAATGATCTCAAGCTGGGAACCAGTAACTCTGACGAGTAGTTTCAAATACATTTCCTCTTTTATCCCAAAGCTTTGCATGTTCACTTTTGTTAATAACAGCACAACAGGAAGGCCTCTGCTCACATAGTTATAACAATAATAACAACCTGGTCTGTTGAGGTAAGAAGGAAAAAATGAAGGAAACACTGCCCTCATTGCAGCCTGTATGTGCTGTAGATGACTCAAAGTATTCATCTGCTGCTCAAAGCTTCCAGTTTTGCTACTCTGCTATAGAGAGGCAGTCAAATAACACAGACAGTCCTAGATGGGGTCTGCCTGTTAGTAGTAATACTTCAGACTCCAACATAAGTGTATGAAAAACACAACAAAAGTCTCGCCTAGATAGACACCAACACACAACAACACCCAGTATGTTCTCTGGCAGGATAGAAACCTACAGAAAGAGAAGCAAACTTGCAAACACTAAACATAGGCCTGGGGCAGCCATACAAAACACCTAGTTCTGCTAGACATTCATATGTTTCTCGGCTATTTTGCATGAGAACACCACAGTACTGAATCTGCTCTTTCAGATGCAGACAATTAAAATATTTCTCCATGGACAGGTCAAAATTAGTTGCCCGTATTCTACAAAACTCCCGACAGAGAGCTTGGGACTGCACAGAGATGACAGTTTACAATACTCCAAGACTTAATTAAAAGCTTTGCAGGCTAACAAGTAGGTCACTCCTCCTACTGTTGGAATCTTTTTTTGTCTTCAGAAACTTAAGCATAAGACTTTGAATAAGAAATATATTTAAAATGAAAAGCAGTATGTGAGCCATCTTAACCTAAATATTTATGGTTATAAACTACTCAAGCAATTTTGTATTCAGATGGTCAATTAAGACCATCTTCTGATTGGACGGATTGTTTTATTGAAGAGGTCTCAAACTCCTCCTTCTCATTATCAACGCTAAAATTTTGCATTGTTTTGTCTAGTAATATCAGAATATTAGAAGATCTGTTAAAATTATACAGGTATTTGTGCTTCAATTTTAGGTAATTTTAATATCTTAGATTCCATTATTTGCACCCCATATAGTAACCTTTTGTGTGTTCTTCTGCCTAGAAAACAGACACATCTTTAAGAATGCCACCTCTGCCTTCTGCATGCACTAAGAATCATCACGCTGACAGGCCTGAAGATTAAAGTAGTCTCAGAAGCACCACATCTGCTTATATGCTAGCAGCACCACAAATTTCAGCAGAAGTCTAACAATCACAGGAAATGTGATCAGAAAGACTATGACCCTTTCTCATCCACATTCCCAGTGGAAAAAACTATTTCTAGTGGAAAGACCAGCAAAGGCTCTAAGCAAAGTAAGTTTCCAATTCAGATTTCTATTGCCCTTGAGAAATACACAATAATGCTCTTTCCATTGCTGTATTTAAGAGTCCTACTATAGCAATCTATGAATAGCTGGCAAAAAAGTTTGTAGTGTAAACAAAAACTGATAACATTAAACATACAAGTATCATTATTTAACAAAATGACTTTGTTACATCATCATGTTTGTACTAAAAACAAAACCAGAAACTGTGGACTCTCATGAGAAGATTTACTGTTTTCTAGCCAGAAAGCTCTTCACAATACATCCTTTGTTTTCATGTTGAACAAAGTGACTAAACTTGGTGGAAATCTCTTCCCTCTCAGCAGCTTCCATTACAACTTGGAATGTGAAAGTTTCTTTTCCTCAAAGTTGAGCGAGATGAAAAGAGCTAAAGTACCAGTCCCTCAAAGGCTTCTCTGTGTGCCGGCCTTCATGCAGACATGTATGACTGTCTCATACCTTATACAGTTACCACACTGACTTCCACATCACTCAAACTTAAGCAAAGACATGAGTTTTGGCAGAAGCCGTGAATGCAATTTTGTCATAGGGTGCACTCCTTCATGCAAGATAAGACACATGAGCCTTCTTCTTTGCAGGCAGCTTGTTTAACCATAGAAACACCACTGAATCTCTCTGCAGCCTGGTGACCAGGAGCTGGGTCAGCTGAGTAAGAGGCAATCTCCACACCAGACCATCCCCTCTCCTCAGTGAAGAATCTCACATTAAACATATCACAAAGAAATACAGAGATCCCAATCAGCACCGGCAGGTGTGGATCTGCTGATAATGCATTGCACAATGAAGACAGTAAAAGTACTGTCTTTACCTTGACTCATACTCCAAAAGACTACACTGCATGGCAACCTCTCTTACAGCCTAGAAGGCAATTTTCACCCCTCCATCCTCAGATAAATCACTCCCAATATGGTCAGTCAACATACTAGGGAGAAAAGGCTGAATAGGACTATATATTTTCTTAGCAATGTTTTGCCAGAATTAAGCATACAGAAATATTTGTCTGTTCAGACAAATCAGTAACAAGCCTTCTCAAATTTGTAAAACCCTAGAGGAAGAGAGACACCAAAGACAAAGGATTACAACACAGCTGACTCATCCCTTGACAGAGCTTTGAATGTCAATTTTGACACTAAAGTAACTAAGTAATACAGTGATCAAAAAAACTTAACTCAGACAGCACTAATGAAAATGAAGTTCAGTGTTCTTGTCTGAGATAGTTTTGATTCTGTGTAGTGCTCCCTGCTAGACTCAACATGGCCATGACCTCGATGGCCACTGCATTACTCCTGTCAAAAAGCTCTTACAACACATTAAGACCAAGACTTAAATTAGGTATAAAAAGGGAGAGCATCTGCAGACACCAGAAAATTATCTTAGCAGTAACCAGGATATCCCAGAATCTTACCATTTAGCTCAATCATACTTTGAAGATTTTCAGTATAGCTCTAATAGGAGCCCCATAAATTTCTCAACTCCCTTTTAATAATGCAGCTTTACATATTGGGTTAGAGAAGGTACATAGCCATCGAGACTATTCTTTTGACCCAAAATAAATATTTTTAATTATCTTCTAATTGGAGATAGACAGAACTGGTATGGATTTTTACACTACCCAAATAAAAAACTGGCTTCTTCCAAATTTTCTGGCTCACAAGTGTTTAAAATGTTTTACCAGCAACTGAGTTCACTTGGGTAAGAAAAAGACAAACAAAAAGCTCACATTTCCCAAATTTTGTAAGCCAGCAGATTACAAATTTCCCTCCAAATCACTAAGAGATCAGCAGAAATCTTCAGAAAACCAACTAAAGGTCATTTGACATATAGCCCATGGCCCTGTTACTGCCATTAGTAAGGAGAAAACCACAGTTTGAGATCTGCTATCTCATTCAGTTATGCCTCTTCATGAACTGAAAAAAAAAAAAAGATTTGGGGAAGAAACAACAGTTTGTAATGAATCCAAGAGTAAACATTTACTGGCTCTCATGGGCCAGTGGCTAATGGCAGGAGACTTCACAAGATTTTCCATAACTAAATGGCAATGCCATTCTAGCACTGGGAAACTTTTCTACACATGCCAGTCAGCAAGAGCTGCTGACACAGACCAGAGGCCAGCACAGGCTGCCAGCCTCAGTACAGACCTGGGACTACCATCAGGCTGCTGCTGCTAGTATGTCCCTGCTCGCCCAGTGACGGGCAGACCCCTCCAACAATTAATCACAGAATCGTAGAATGGTTTGGATCGAAAGCATTCTTAACATTATCTAGCTATAGCCCCACTAGCCACAGGCAGACCAGGTACACCTTCACCAGACCAGGTTGCTCAATGCCCCATCCAAGCTGGCCTTGAACACTTCCAGGGACAAAAAGTTTCCACTATTTCTCTGAACAACCTGTTCCCAAGTCTCATCACCCTCAAAGTATAGAATTTATTTGTAATATCTAATCTAAACCTATCCTCTTCAGTTTAAAGCCATTCCCCATTGTCATATCACTAAATGACCTCATCAAGAGTCCCTCACCAACACTCCAATACCCCTTTAGGTATTGGAAGGCTGGTCTAAGGTCTCCCTAGAACCTTCTCTTTTTCAGGCTGAATATCCCCAGCTTGCTCAGCCTGTCTTCATAGGAGAGTTGTTCCAGCTGTTCCACATCATCTTCATGGCCCTCCTCACGACTCTCTCCAACAGGTCCATTTCCTTCCTGTGCTGGGACAAAGAGCTGGATGCAGCCCTGCAGCTGGAGTCTCACCAGAGCAGAGCAGAGGGGCAGTACCCCCTCCACTGCCCTGCTGCCCACGCTGCTTTGGATGCAGCCCAGGATGTGGCTGGGTCTCCAGGCTGCACGTGCACATTGCCCAGCCATGTCCAACCTCTCATCAACCAGCAACCCCAAGTCTTCTACACATGGCTGCTCTTTATCCATTCTTCTCCCAACCTGTATCTGTGCTTGGAATTGACACAACCTTCATGCAGGACCTACATGAGATCCACATAAGACTCTCAAGCCTGTCACAGTCCACTGGATGCCATCCCTGCCCTCCAGCACATTGACACCGCACAGTTTGGTGTTTTCAGCACAGCTGCTGAGGGTGCACTCCATGCCATGGTCCCTGTCACCAACAAAGCTGTTAAATATCTCTGCTCCCAATGCCAGCCCCTGAGGACACCAGTCACCACTGCCCTCCACTTGGACATTGAGCTATTGACCCCAACTCTTTGAGTGTGATCATCCAGCCAATTCCTCATCCAACACCTGCCAAACCCATGTCTCTTCAGTTTAGAGACAAGGAACAGTGTCAATCTTTTGTGTAAGTCCAGGTAGGTGGTGTCAGCTGCTCCTAACTACCAACTCTATAACCCTGTTATAGAAACCCATCAAATTTTTCAGGCACAGTTTGCCCTTACAGAAGCCATGTTGGCTGGCACCAAACATATCTTTATTTTCTATGCACCAGAGCACATTTCCAGGAGGATCTACGTCCTAATTTTGCTAGGCACATGATTGGCCTGTAGCTCCCCTGTAGTTAAGCCATCATCTAGCCGCATGGATGTATCCTCTGCCATTTAGCTGATTCACACTGGTACTCAGGCCAAGAACTTCTTGTGAAAACAAACTCACCAGGAGAAAGAAAGCAAATTACTTTCCCAGATAGCAAAGAATGGGAATCTCTGCACACAGGGCAAGGAGAACCCAGTCCATTGACTCCCTTGGCATGCACTAATCTGACCATGGACTTTGCTACAGAGTAGTAAAAGTAGCTAATTTTGCTACAAAGTAGCAGCAACAAGAGGAAAAACCGCCAGTGGGCACAGAAAGTGAGATTCAGGCTGGGGACAAGGCAACACCAAACTGTTAAAACCAAGCAACAAGTTCCTCTCTCTTGACTAGATCAAATGAACACCAACAGCAATTTCACACACTCAATCATCTTCTCAAGAGCAAGAGAAACTATCAGGTCTCAGTTTATCAATTCCACTCCTCTTAGGCCTGTCGCCTGCCATTTACACTCCCCCACCCCCCACTGCACAGCCCCACAAATGCAGGTAGAACCTGCAAATTGCCCCAGCTAAAGAGCTAGTTGAAAGACAGCTGCCCTTCACACTGGTTTCTTTTGTTCTTGCAAAGCTATTTTTAATTCAGATCCGTTCAGTGATCCGATATTATCACAAAGCCTTATCAACAGTTGTGCAACCACAGCCAAAAAAGTGGCAAACTGCCATAACAGTTGTAGCATTTTTAGTCAGCTTTGGTGCTGAAGGCAACATCTCATTAAACTGCACTGCTCACCAAGCTGTAATCTTAAATGGCAGCAGTTTTCTCCAGTTCAAGTGGCACAGTTAACTAAGTTTCTGAAGCTGTTAACAAGGCTTAATAACTGTCAACTAATGCAAATTGCACCAAGATTTCTATTGTGGAAGGATATTGATTTTAAGTATTTGTGCAATCAAAGGATCTTTGTATTTGTGTTCATAATGCATAATATAATTGTGGTCATAAACTAAAAGCTCCACAAAAGGACATCGAGATAGACTTTTCAATTTATATTTTCCCTTGCCAAAATACTGCCAAATTCTAAGTTTGCACAAAGATAAAAGGTGCCAAGTGGAACCTGATTCCAGAAGCCTGATAGTTTTGGTTTTTTTCATGGGATGAGTTTCATGATTCACAGTGAAATGGTCTCCTTTAGAAGAGAATAAAAATCATCTTACCAACACTGGGTCTTGATCTGCAGTCACACATTTCTTATACAACACTGAATGAATCTTTCAGCTCCTGTGTCTCAGCTCCAGGGTCTGTTGTCTGATCTTAAAGAGACATTTTAAAAGGTACATCACTATCTATAGAATTTAAAATACTGCAGTTACAAGCATCACATAAAAAAACAGAGGGTACCAAGCAGGAGGTGGGCCAGGTGGCACACAATCACAAAATACATGAATCTTGAGCTAAAACAGCAATAAAAATGAGCACAGTTAATAAAATGGCCATCATCCAGCACCTGCTTTACTAGACAGAAGCATCCTATGACTATGAAAATGCACAGCACAAATCACAAATCACAAAAAATTTTCCAAGTAACTTAGTTTTTTTTATTATGATGCATATCATAGCTGTGACACTCTGAAGCAACTATTGTGAGCTTACTCTTACTTAAAAATTTCATATTTCAAAACACAAAACACAAGCACATCTAGACAGCAGTGAAAATAAACAATGCACTTGCAACACTTGCAACTTCCTCCTGCTTCACTGATGACAAATAAAACAGACCAGCTTTACTGAAAGGAGGAAACGGGAATAAATAGTTGTAAATTGTACCTTGCAACAGGTTGATATGGTTTTCCAGTCACTACTGCAGAATGAAGAAGGAACGTAAAAAAATGGAATTTCCAGTTCACTGAAGGAGGACTTCAAGTTTCTTGCTCACTTGCAAGGAGAAAAGGTCTTTTGGAACTGTAAAAATGTGAAGAATAACACAACACACGTGACCACATAACCACAACAGGAACCTGCAGCAACAAATTACATACTTGATCTATTTGAGGAAAATAAAATTCAGAGTATCAGTGGTGACACTATTACAAATACTGACAGTACAAAACTGATTCAAATACAAATTACACATAGAGAAGGAATGGTCAAAACTGTATCTAGCACTGAATGGCAGGATGCCCAGCAAAGAAGATGTAAAGACCATGATCCCAATTCCCACTTGCTACGCCAGCGAAGACTTAACTTGAAAAAGCATTCCATTGCAGTTAACTTGTGTAGAGCTTGCTATTATCTAATATGGGGTTTTAATCAATAAAACACATATCCAACTGCTCATCAATATACTCCTAAATGCACATTTTATTTTGCCTGATCATTGAAGTTTGCTTTTTACCTTCTACAATATATAAATTTCAAATATGGCATCACATAACTACAAGCACTAGAATCATAGAATCATTTAGGTTGGAAAAGATACTTAGGGTCATAGCTGTTAGCCTGACTGTGCCAGGTCCACCACTGGTCCATGTCTACCCATCTTTTGAAAGTGTCCAGGCATGATGATTCAGCTACTCCCCTGGGCACTCCTCTCCAACGTCTGACCACCCTTCCCATGAAGAAATTTTTCCTAATACCTTATCTAAACCTTCTTTAGTGCAGCTTAAGGCCTTTTCCTCTTGCCCAATTGTTACCTGGGAGAGTAGAATGACCCCTACTTAGCTACATCCTACTTTCAGCCTCCCCTGATCCTCCTTTTCTCCAGACTGAACAACCCCACCTCCCTCAACCACTTCTCACAGGGCTTGTGCTCCAGACCTTTCCCCAGCTCCGTTGCCCTTCTGTGGACACCCTCCAGCGTCTCAACATCTGTCCTGCAGTGAGGGGCCCAGAACTGAGCACAGGATTTGAGGTGTGGCCTCACCACTGCTGAGTAGAGGAGGACAATCCCTGCCCTGGTCTTGCTGGCCACACTATTGTTGGTACAAGCCAGGATGCCAGGAGCCTTCTTGGCCTCCCAGACACACACTGGCTCATGTTCAGCTGATGTTGACCAGCATCTCCAGGCCCTTTTCCATTGGGCCCCTTTCCAGCCACTCTGCACCAGCCTGTAGCACTCAATGGAGCGGTTGTGACCCAATTGCAGGGCCTGGTGTGGCACGTTGAACCTCATACCCCTGCCTTGCCAACCAATCCAGCCTGTCCAGATCCCTCTGCAGAACCTTCCTACCTTCAAGCCGATGAAAACTCCTGCCCCACTTGGTGTTGCCTGCAAACTTACTGAGGGTATACTCAATCCTCTCATCCAGATCACCAATAAAAACCTTAAAAATTGACTGAGCTCTGGGAAACATCTCTTGTGACCAGCCACCAGCTGGATGTAATTCCATTTACCACCGCTGTCTGAGCCTGGACATCAAGCCAGTAGTTTTAACCAGCAGAGAGGGCAGCTGGAAAAGCCATGGGTTGCCAGCTTCTCCAGGAGAATGCTGTGGGAGACAGTACCAAAGGCTTCAGTAAAGTCCAGGTAGCCTACATCAATAGCCTTTCCCTTATCCACTAAGCAGGTTACCTCCTCACAGGAGGTGGTCACATAACAAAAGCAATCACACTGCAACACCAACAAGTACACATTCTTCAATCACTGTGTAAGACAAACCTTTAGGCAGGCTCTCAGCAATTGCTAGCACAGCACTGTATTGTGCAGGGTGCTGAAAAGGGCATAGAAGCTGTGCCAGCCCTTATCTACCCTTAAAACCAAATGTGAGCTGGGGGGAAAGGGGGAGGCAGTGCCTTGTAACCAGCTGCCCAAGGAAAGGTTGTTGCCAGTTTCTCCTCCAAAGTAGCCAAGAATGCTAACGCACCTAACGTGCCTTGGTTACACAGAATATAAACACACTGATTAGGTACAGTATGTTCAGGACTGGAAGAATCAGTAGGCACATTTTCAACAGCACATGGAGCACATTACATGACCACAGAGAAAGCAGTTTTTATAGTTTCTAGCCCATTCTACTGGTGTCAAAAGTAAAAGAAAAAAACCTTTTAGCTCCCTACAGGCTGGACAAGAAAGAGAGAAATCAACACCATTCCACAAACACACCCTATTAGAGTAAAACATGTGACCAAATGCTTATTCTTAGGCACACATTTCAATTCTTCCAATATCAAGAATATCCAAACATATAACGAAAGACACCCTTTAACTATCGCCCAATGAATTTAGAGAAAGAAACCTCCTGCTGCTTGTAATGGCTTAAGGATTGATTCCCAGACTTAGAATTCTTTTCAACTCCTTGTTTTATCTAATTGCAGGAAGGGAAGAATCAAGGAAAGAATGTAATGCAGTAAAATAAAAATAATTAGGAGGAACATACTTACAGTCCTGTTTTATTTTCACCCAATAAATTATTTATTAGACACTGATCTTTAAAAGCAAAAGAGATTTGAATAATTGTGTTAAATTTTGGTTTTTCTGAATCAGTTTTGAAATGGCTGTAAGCAAAAAACCCAATAGATTATGGAGAGGAAAAAATATTTGGGTGGAGAAAGAGGTGACCAATTAAGTATTATTATAGGTTTTGGAAGAGTCAGAGTAACAACTACATTAGGCATTCATCAGAACATGTATTCTCCACTTTGAAGATGGAAGAATTTTGAGACACGATTTAATGAACTTCATTATAAGCATCTCAACAGTAATAAACCATGAGATAAACATCCTATAAATTTACATTGCTACATAAAAAAGTCCAGTGGGTGCTACAATACAAATTCATAAATTTCAGAACTGTCAATTCTCCTTAGGTTCATTTTAAGAAGAATTTCTGTGGTTTTAACATTGACCTAAGCCCTCTTTGCCTTACATTATCCAAATGTCAGTGTCAAATCATCTACACAAATACACGACTCTCTAACAAAATAAAAGGAACAAACTCTCTGTTTCTTCACCTTAAGCAATATCCTTTCAGAAGTAATATGAAGCAAGTCTATTTACATTTCCTCAGGGAAAGATAACAACACCAACACCAAGTTTCCCTAAAGTAATAGTATGTACCATAGCTTAGCTTTTAAGAGGCAGCATTAAAGAGAAAAGAGTGAAGCAGAGGATAAGCCAAAAACCTATGATCACCTAAGCAAGGTGTTGGAGAGATTGCTATTTTACAGAAGACACTTTATGGTACTTACACGTAAGTTTACTATTTAAGGACCTTCCTGCTATCGGGCTCTATTCAGCGAAACCAGCCTCTTGTGCACAGAAGTCCCAGTCCAGCCCCGCTCTCCCTCCAGCGCCCAGCCGGACCTCCACGGGGATCGCTACGTGCACCTGGAGAAGCCCGTTTAGCTGCAGCAGAGTCCAATCCCGAAATGGCCAGCGCCTTAGGCACGCAGGAACCCACCTCCCACCGTTCCCCCACATGCTGCTGGGTGCTCTTTTTCCTTAAAGTGCTTCAACCCCACAATTAAGAGACTTAAAAGTCCGTGGAAGTTTACAGACAAATCTCCCCCCTCCCAAAACGAAGACAGACAGACCGACAGACACACACACACGCACATATATATATACACAGCACAGGAACGAGACACGCTTTCCGCCGGTCCCTCAGGGCCCGGGTGCCGCCGGGGCTCCCGGCGGGGACAGGGACCCGCCGCCCCCGGCGCGGCTCAGCACTTGCCCCAGCCCGGCTCGGGGGCCCCGCCGGTCTCCGCCCTGCGCCGCCCGCCTTCCCCCCAGCCCCTCTCCCTGCAGCCGAACTGGACAGCAATAAAAACATAATCAGACTAACCCGGAGAGCCCGCGCCGCAGTCCCTGGGCACGCCGCGCCCGCCCGCCCGCCCGCCCGTCCGCAGCCGGGGACACACGGCGGGGCAGGGCAGGGCAGGGCAGGGCAGGGCAAGCTCCGCGCTGCCCGCGGCCAGACCGGGACGGGCACCGCTCCTGCGGGGCGGCCCCTCGCCGCCGGCGCCCCGCCGAGCACGCGAGGCCGGAGAGGGCACCGAGCCGCCGCCCCCGGCGCTGCCGGCCGGCACTGCCGCGCTCGCTCGCCTCCAGCGCAGAAGACGGCGGGAGGCGGGGCCGCGGCACGGCTCCTCCCGCCATCAGCTCCTCCCTCCCGCCCGTGCCGAGGCCCGGCGGCGGGACCGCTCGGTGGGCGCCCGGCCAGGCCTCCCCGCCCGGGCCCCGGCCACTTCCCCTCGCCCTGCGCATGAGGGCGCTCTGGGAGCTCTTTGCGGCGCGGCCCGGGTGAGCAGCTGGGCTCTGTGGTCCCAGGTCCGCGGGAGACGCGTTTGGAGGGGCTGTGAGGGCTGCGCGCCGCTCTGAGGCCGTGCGAGGCTGCGGTGCTGCACCGAGAGTGACGGCCCCTGTTGGCCTCTTTGTGACAGGGGGCTCTGGCTCCACTGCTCACACTAAGAAGTTTCTCCCTAAATTTCCTCTCTTTCAATTTGTACCCATTAGTCTTCGTCTTAGCTCTCTCTTCATGACCAAGAGTTTAGCTTCCCTGAAGGCCCCCTTCAGATACTGGAAGGTTGCTATGGAATCTCCATGCAACCTTCTCTCTTGCAGGCTGAGCAGCTCGAGCTTTCTCAGCATGTCTTAGCCCCTGTTCTCAACCCCTGTTCAGGGCTGAGCCTTTCAGCCTGGACCAGAGGTCAGGATCAGAGGAGCAGGTCACCTTCCTTGCCTCTCATTTTGTTTCTCCTCATTTGTCACATTTGAGCTCCGAATTCTGTGTCTCATATAAAACTGCTTTCTGGGCCAGTCACCAGCAGACATGCGCCCTGATCAGGACCACTGGCATCATCCACCTGGTCATTCCTATCCATGCAGAGAATGCAAAAATTCCAGATTAATTCCCCCAACATGTACTTTCCATATTAAGTTTTTCAGGCCTCAGGAAAAAATTGGGGGGGGAAGAATTGAGGAGGACAGTGAGGAAGGCTATAAATCAGTGTAAATGAATGACTGTGGAAAGGAAGCTGTGAGAAAAAATGTGCAAAGATTTCCTGCTGATGAAAATGGGAGGCTACTGGGGCTTCATCTGCAACACTGCTGCATGCAAGAAAATGTCACTCCTACAGGGCCCTGGGCCCTTCTCAGGGAGCAGAGTGCTGGAGCTGAATTCCTGCTGTGTGAAGCAAGGCTGCACAGTTGACTGCCTGCTTGCTGCTTGAGAATGGTTAAGAACCGTAAGCTGCTCAAGACCTTTTTGTTCCTGGTAGAATGGACTACTCCCAAGCTACACAACATGAGTGCATAATAGCTCTGCATTTATAGCTGTAATTGCTGATATCGGACAGGCTGACTCATGCACATTGAATTCCAGTGCAGAAGGAACTATTGTGTGCCCATGTGTGTTAAAACAAGAAATAACACCGCATTTCAATGTTCTGCTTCCATTTTTCTTCCATTTTGTTTAAGGTCCTTACTTCACTCCAGTTTTTATCTTCCATGATATTTATAAAACAACTTTGTCACATGTTTACTCAAACCTATGTGCAACAGTCACACCACTTAGAGCCTGTGGCTGCCCTAGGTCAGAGCCGCAAGAGAGATTCCTGGTAAACTAGCTTCATCCACTGATGCTTCAGTTTCTGCTTTTCACAGCAGTAGGAGTACAGTGGCTCATATACACTGCAGTCAGATGTGCCATCTGGCTCAGCTCTGAATCTTTAGAGGGGTTGGCATTTTGTTTAATGTATTCAGAATCTGCAGCTTTAACTAGCTTCAAATAGAAAAATGGAAGATGAGAATAATCTAATACTATCAAGACTTCTCAAAATTTCCTTTCAGATTTTTAAAGTAAACTGCTTCATTGTTGTAGTGTGTTTTTATACTTTGTAATACTTTGAAGTAGTTTTGTTTTGTATTCCCATATTTTTTCCCAAATGGTTTATCCCAGACTGTACTCCCCTCCCTTTACCTGTGTTATCCCTCTCCCGGGATGAGATCATCCCCAAACCCCCACCCTGGCTCTCTGTCAATCACTCAGCATCCCATCCCTCCATCCAGAAGTTTCGGTCCAGGTCGTCGAGTGATTAGCCAGAGGCTGGGAGTCAGCCCCCCAAGCCTTGCCCCATACGCTGTCCTATATGTCCAACCCCAGTACCCATCCCTTAGGGTCACTCACTGGTTGGTAAAATGTTGTCTACTTTTGGTTTCCACCTCCCTTTAAATGTAACCTTGGCACATCTCCTGGGGCTCTCGGCAGGTGCAGGAGCTCCTTTGGGACT
The DNA here is from genome assembly GCF_037042795.1 of Molothrus aeneus. NCBI lineage: Eukaryota > Metazoa > Chordata > Aves > Passeriformes > Icteridae > Molothrus > Molothrus aeneus. Next base: position 21,236,932 of record NC_089680.1, on the reverse strand, counting down.
CCTAATAAAACCTTGGATTAACCCCTGCTAAGAGTCAGCCCTTTATCTTCTACCGATGTCTCTGGTGTCTCTTCTGAAGCAAAGGCGCCCAGCCCAAGTGCCTTCAGTACTCTCGTGGCACAGAGAGTGTCTGCCCCCAGCCCAGGTGCCCTCAGCACCCTCGGGGCACACACAGAGAGTGTCTCCCTGCTGCCAGCCCAGGTGCCCTCAGCACCCTCGGGGCACACACACAGAGTGTCTCCCTGCCAGCCCAGGTGCCCTCAGTACCCTCGGGGCACACACAGAGAGTGTCTCCCTGCTGTCAGCCCAGGTGCCCTCAGCACCCTCGGGGCACACACACAGAGTGTCTCCCTGCCAGCCCAGGTGCCCTCAGCACCCTCGGGGTACACACAGAGAGTGTCTCCCTGCTGTCAGCCCAGGTGCCCTCAGTACCCTCGGGGCACAGAGAGTGTCTCCCTGCCAGCCCAGGTGCCCTCAGCACCCTCGGGGCACAGAGAGTGTCTCCCTGCTGTCAGCCCAGGTGCCCTCAGTACCCTCGGGGCACTCACAGAGAGTGTCTCCCTGCTGTCAGCCCAGGTGCCCTCCGTACCCTCGGGGCACACACAGAGAGTGTCTCCCTGCTGTCAGCCCAGGTGCCCTCAGTACCCTCGGGGCACACACAGAGTGTCTCCCCGCTGTCGGCCGGGTCGGGGGCTGCCCCCCGGTGTCTGCCGACTCGGGACTGGCCCAGGGCTTCTGAGAGGCTCGCAGAGGGACCGAGACACTTCATATTATATTTCACCTCGGTGGGCAGGACTAAACTGTCTTACAGAACTCTTGCAGAGGAAGTTTTAAGAACTGCAGATAGTGGTGACACTGGTTATATATGACGAACGGGGAACACTGAGTCCCAGTCCCAGGTCCTGTTCCAAGAGTGAGCAGACCCCCTGACTACTCTACTTTCGAAAAAGCATCCTAAAGCAAGAGAAAATGTCTTTCTTCTTTGTGCTGAACCAAACAAGTACCCAAACATTTTTTTTCCACTCCTGCATATACTCTCTAACTGTGCTATATGATGTAAGTAAACTCTCAGTAAATTACAAGTAATGTATCTCATTTACCATGTTTTTCTTCTTACACTCCCAGGGTCTCCTCATAGTGCCCTGGGGTCTGCCAGCTATGTGCAGGTGTACAAAAATGAGACAGATGGGACTGGAGTTGCCACTAGTTGTGGTACTAGATTGCTTGTTACAATCTAATTTTCTACAATTATCATTTTAGTAGATTGCCCTCATCATGGTTTATGTCCAGCTGGTAACCAAGTGCAACTCACTCACTGTCCCTTGGGGTAGGAGAGGGGACAGAACCAGAAAAGTAAAAGTAAGAACACTTTGAGGTGAGATAAGGACAGTTTCATAGGTAAAGCAAAAGCCATGCATGCAAGCAAAGCAAGACAAGAAATGCACTCATTTCCCATAGGCAGACAAGTGTTAAACAATCCCAGAAAAACAGGGCTTAGTCAGGTGTAACACTGACTTGGGAAGACAAACACCATCACACTCAATATCCCAGGTCCTTCCCCCTTCTTCTCCCGTCTTTATAAGCCAAGCGTGACACCATGGTATATTGAATCCCTTGGGTCAGTGGTCCCAACTGTGTACCCTCCTAGCTTCTTGTGCACCCTGTTGGTGGGGTCCCTTGAGGAGCAATAAAGGTCTTGATGCTGTCTAAACGCTGCTCCGTGGTAACAAAAACATCCCTGAGTTATCAACTTGTTTCCAGCACAAATCTAACTACTGTAAAGAACATTATCCCTTCCCCAGACAAAATTCCATACTGAATTCCATGTAATGCTGCTTATAGCATACAAGCTAGTGAGGTAACTGCAGAAAATCTGGAGCTTTAGGGGTAGTCAAACACATTTTTCTTTTTTGTATAATCACTGTTCAATGGGATTGATGATGATGTTTATATAGAGGACATTTATGACATTCCATACCAATGTATTTATTCACAAAATATCTGAGATGGGAAAGCTACTATTATTTACTTTTATATATGTGTGATTGAAGGCATGTATTAGCAATATACTGAAGTCAGTTTTAAGACTCATAGTTCTAGATCAAAAACGCTGTGGCAGAGTGATGATCTGGTATAAACACGTTTTTCGGGTTGAGTCTCTTTCAGACAATTCATAGGAATTAGTTTTATGCTGATGAGTTTTTTACTTTACAACTTACATTCTTGGTGGTGTGGGGAGAAGTCTAATTGTATGTCATGCCTACGCCAGAACAAGTTTATGCTACCAGGAGAGCCAGAGGTGCACAGCTCCACTGGATGAATTTTGATGAAACCATCAGTAGTTGCAGCTGGATCATTTTGCCAATGCAGAATATTTAAGATTTTTCTTACATCTTCACTTTGTCAAAACTTTTGCATAAGAATGGCAGTACAGAGTGCTCAGTCACTGCAGGATATTAAAGTTCTAGTTACCTCCACCAGAGGAGTGAGATCAGATAATCCAAGTAATTTTTTTGTCTTGCCATCCTTGCCATGCTGATCTGAGCTACTAACTGTGGAAGTTCAGAGTACAGAGTCCAGCATACACACAGATATTATTTTAGGCCCACATTAGTAATGTCATTTTTACTTTCCTTTGGTTTTACATATCTGGTAAGCATGAACCAATGTTTGAAGGAGAGTTATAAAATTACACTTAGGAAGATCTACTTTTTCAGACTTAAAAAAAAATAAAATTCAGAAACAATTTCTAGAAATCTGCAAATGCAGTAAGAGCTGCTGCTTAGAGTCTTCTGAGTAGCAGTGGGTAATGAAACCTTTTGCTTCAAAAGTCTCTCTCCAGAATATGACTTATGCAGGAGGTAAAATTTAGCATGCTGTTTCAAGACAGACAGTGATGTGTTAATTTGGTGAGATTTTTTTTCCCTATATATGTAAAGAACTACAGAGACTTCTATTTCTTCTCTTAATTAAAATAAGCAATTTTCTTTACTATGTTTCTCTCTCACCACAAACAAGCAAGATATATTAAAAACCAAAACCACATAGTTTTCCACTTCTGCTGATTTGATCAGCTTATGAATACAATAAAAGGGTATATATTAAAATAATATTGAGCATGCTCATTAAGGATACATTTTAGAGGGGATTAAAAGTCTTAGTTTCTTATATTTGTCTGGACATTTCCAAGGACAAGGAAAATCCAAGGACATTTTCTCCTTTCCGTCTAGTAATTACAGATTTATATTATTACATACTATATGTCATATCAGAATGTCAGCACTAAGCCTGCATTTTTTTGTTTACTGAAAACAAAGCAGGACGCAAAGCCTTTTAAAATGGTCCTTAATGCTTTTAAGAGAACACACCTTATTTGATAGGGATTACTGAGACTTCTGATGACTGCTTTCAGGAGATAATGAATCTCTGGTAGCTAAGAACTGATTGCTTGTGCCAGCCTACCCTCCCACAGTTTTCTTTTTAATTTGCTTTTTTTTTACTCCACAAGCAATGTAGATAACTGAGCAGAACTAGGCACTCAGTTTTGCTGTAGAAATCAGAGAGCTCTTCATACAGCTACTTACATGAGCCACAATCATTTAGACAACTTCTGTCTACAAGTTGACAAATCTATCATCCTGATCTCTTCTGTTGAGCAAAACTATCATCTTTTTACTGTTGACATTATTATTCTAAACAGAACAGGTGTGCTTTTCTGAAAGATGGGAAACTGTTTCCTCCCGGAATCACTTTCTTCAGCTTTTGGTACGACTAACATTACAACTAGATTCAGTATTTCTGGATTCCTCACTCATGACTCCATCATTTTAGCCACCTGCATATCCCTGCACTTGTGCTTAATGAACTTTATGAACAGTTCTGGAGTAAGCTGTATTTTTTCAATTTTTCTTGTAACTGTGAGGTTCCAGAGCATACTAACCACTTGCAGGCAGGACTTCTAGTCTGAGTGTTGCCATTATTTCCTGTTTTCCTGAAGAATATCACATAATCTAAGATAGGTTCATGAAGAAAATTGTATGTAAGACAAAAGAGGTTGTAAAAACTTTCTGAAGGTAAAAAAGAGAGAATCATCTGCATAAGTTAAAATTCCAGCACTGCCAAATGGAGAGCATACAAAGTTCTGGCAGTTAATTAGTTATGTTTTGCCACATGTTTGCTGGAAAACTGAACAGTGTTGAGCTCTCCTATCAAAAGCTAGATGACATTGGTTCTGTTTCCCAACTCAGGGCATGCACCCGCAGTGATCGAATCACTAGAAATTCCTGTGGAATAAGAGTAATGGATAAATTCTAAACCAGTCCTTCATTTCCTGCTAGTTTCATTGCTTAGCGTACATAGATGCAAACTGGTTCAGAGAAAGGGAAGAGATAACTAAAATGTTAGAGTAAATGTTGTCTGAATGTTTTATTGACTAGTCTTCTAGTTTCATGCTCAGTTGTAAAGTAACAGTGTAATGACCATAGAAATATCATTTTAGATGAAAGGATGATTTGAACTCACCTTTTTTAAAAAAATCAGATTTAAAATGATATTGCATTTATAAAGGTTTTACATGTTCACTAATTATACAGTCATTAATTCACAAAATTTGCATTATTTGGAGTATAAGAATTCTGCTTCATATCTGAAGTCATCTGGAAAATGGAATTTAGAATATGTGTTTGCATCTTTAAATTCTACTAAATGTATTATGATGCAAACCAACCAACCAACCAACCAACGAAAAGCAGGTATTGGACTGTAGCATGTAACCTGGAGACTTTGTCTGTTTTTTGTGGCTTTCTCCTTCTCAAAGTGGCGTTTTCTCTTAAAGGCAGTGAATTGAAGTATGGTGGTCTGAGTGCATGCTTCAGGTTTCTCTGAAAATGAAATATAAAACCCAGTTTACTACCTAGCAGAGCAAGACTGTCTTTAAGGCAAATCAAATGCCAGTGCAAGATCTTCCATGTAGAGAAATGCTTTCTCCCATGTTTGGGATTCTACCCCCTCTGATAGTGAATCATTTGGTTTTAGTCTCTCAGTGCTGTTTTATGTTTTTCTATTTAAAGAGTATCTAATCTTTAGAGAAATATGTACTCAAGATTTATGTCAGAGAGCTTAATCATGACATGCAGTGCACTTTCAGTGGCTGTTAGCACCATTTAACTGATAAAATCCTGCTCTTGAGGTACACATGTATGTAAAGCTGTGCTTACATATATGGCAGAGAGGAAGAAAATTCAGTTTCTAAGAGTATTCAGAAGTGGATTGCTCAGATACCAGTAAATTTTCTTACTATTTCAAAACATAAAAATGTTTTTGCAATTACATACAAGTTCTATGGCACTTATTTCAGAAATATGTTCAAAGTGTGAGTCTTTATCAGTTAGTACCAGGACTAGAAAGTATTTCTTTATTCCCTAGCTAAACAGAAGTTCTAAACCGTGAGACATATCCTCCACTGGACAGAGGTAGAGACCAAGCCCACATGTATTTTTTCTTCCAGACACATTCCTTTAGAGGTGCACAGAAACAGGGTCACAGTGTATTTCTATTGCTATATCACATCATCATATTGGAGAGCAAATGTTGGTACACTGTATTCCTGTGCTAAGGCTATCTCCTGTCTCTGTGGGCCAGCACTGTTGGTGCTGTGCAAATACACTGAAGGGAACTCTGGTGCCAGATACAGCTGAGTCACAGGCAGCTGAATCAGCCCAGGCCAAGGATGATCCTACACAGGTAGGGCTCCAAATGCGAGGTCTCTCAGCACTACCTGTAAATCGTGATAATTACTTTGCTAACACTGCATGAGATGCTGTATTAGGCCTTGTGAGCAATCAAGTAAATGTTCTGTAGTTAGCAAGCTACTGCTTCTAAATCTGTGGAAAATGCTAAAAAAAAAAGGTGTTGGTAATTGTTTCCAGTCACAAAAGAAAGAAAAAAATAATAAGCATAGCAGAACAGAGAGAACCAGAGGGATGTGAAATACGATTGTAAGAATTCAGAATTCCTTCTCTGCCTCTGGATAAAACCGAGCATATTCAGGAAAATTTGTTTCAGAGTGTCTAAATCTTCTTTTTACTCCATCCATTGAAACTGTGTATCTGGAAAACATCTTGCTACTGTTCTATTATTCGGTGATCTCCGTGCATTCAGAACTTGGTGTTTGAACAGAAGACTGTCAAAGGTAATGGGACTAAAATGCTGAAAATGTGTCTCTATGCTAAAGTCATCAAAGAACTATGGATAAAATTTTGACTATATGTTCCTGAGTTGCACACATGACCTAATTGCTAGGTTTTACCATACTTCTGATTGGGATATCTCCTGAAAACACTGGAATGGGATTACATTAGAATGTTAGATTATGTTTAGGTTATGTCAGAAAATTTTTTCCTCTTTAACCTGTTGCTTTTGCTGTAGATAATGGTATCATTTTAGACTGAACATTTCTGCTGAGCTTTTCCATGTAATCACTCTTTATTGGTATTCATATGCTATTTATGAACAACTTTTAGAGAAAAGAAACATTGAAATGCAGAGAAAAGTTCAAATTTTGTTTCATTTACACTCATGACACTCTGTAGCCTAAAATTGAAGATGAATTTGAAAAAGTGGCCAGGAAAAATTAATGGCGAATAGGTCTGCATGTCTAAAAATCAGATGTCCTTCACCTGAAATCACCTGGCTATGAAAAAACCTGCTCCATTTATTGAAAAAAAGAAAACAGGCTAGACTGACATTCTTGTTAGTGCTTTTGCTTTCCAAACTTAATTTGAGTTCTTCATTCACTAAAAGAAAACTTGTCTTCATTTGGTGTGAATTATACCATTGGGAGAAAAGAGCAGCCAAAACAGTAAGAGAAAAAAGATTTTGAAGAAATCTGTAAAGAACAGAAACCCAGTTTCTTTCACCAATAGGTTTGTTCAATGTATTATACTTTCTTCAGCTAGACAGAACTAAAATAACAGAGCGTTCTCAATTTTTACTGTCTTGACTGTAGTAGGTAATCTTTTTGCTCTGATTTTCACCTTTCAAATCAGTATATCCTGTAAGTACATGTACAGTCTCAGCCAAATGAGAATTAAGGTATCCATGCATACCTCAGAGCAAGATTTTTTACTGCAGAAACTCTTTTCTAGTAAAGTGACTAACTGTCACTGAGTTTGCTAGCAAAGAAAGGGCCATTTTCTTCTTCATACTAACATATGATGACTTTCAGTACCTAGATCATTGCACAGCCCCACTAACTTGCTGTGGACTTCTCACGGAAATAAGCACTAACCCCAGGCATGGGACTGCAGGAATACATCACACAATATTTATGATAATTTAGGAGGAATATGATTGTCATTATGATAAAAAAGCCAGTATTATTTGCTATAATAATACTGCATAGCCAAGATCAATCCAAACTTTGCTCCTGAACTGCTGCCACTTTGCTAAAGCCTGAATTCATAAAAGAGCTTTTGTACATGACTAGTACAAAAAAAGTACCTTTTAATTGGGGTGAAGTCAGATTCCTATAGTGCACAAGGACACCTGAATTCTAGATTATAAGCAAGTACAGATCTTATAGTTGTATCATTTGTTTGGATAAATCACCAAAATCTTGAATATATTACCTATGGCTAGTGAGTCTGAGATAATGTTGGGCTTTTCATCATATGTGCCTGTAGACTCTTGAACTTTCTCTCTTAAGCTGTCACTGCTTTTATGAAATAGAAAATGGACTTGTAGAAATATAGTCTCTCAAAGATAAGCTTTATGGATTCATGTACCTTTTGCCTTTTCACAGAGTCACAAATGGGTCATATTGGTAAAGGCCACAGGGTGACATCTGGTCCAACCTCCCTGCTCAAGCAGGGGCATCCCAGAGCACAAGGCATTGGATTGTGTCCAGACAGTTCTTAAATATGTCCATATCTCCAGGTTCTACAACCTCTCTGGTCAACCTGCTTCACTTTTCTTCTATGAAATTTTCAATTCTCTGTTACGTTAAGAGTGTGCAAGTCTTTTTATTTCACTTAAGTTTCACAAACCATGTTGGTTGTGTGGGTGGAGCAGTAACAATGACTAAATGGGAAATATCCAAGGACTTTTTCACGGTGACTCCCTTCTTTGAAATTTGTACTTGGAAACAGTTCCTGTCAGTATTTCACTTTCTCTCTTTAAGTGGTAAAAATAACCAGAAGCAGAAATGCTTCTTACTTTCTCTATTGAAAAGAGTTTCTCAGCTTCCATGTAAGAAAATATTTACAAAATTTATCTTAAAAATTCTGCTGCTAAATGTCTGGCACTGTGTAAAATCTTAATTCATGCAAAAGAAGAACTTCCTTGCCTGGACAGCTGTGAAGTCAAGTAGCAATGATACAGCATGCATGTTTTTCCCAGACACAAGGAGACCCTGCAGTGAAACATCATAACCTAAAGCTCAACATTGCACAGCTTTCCATACATAGGATTGCTGAATTTGTAGTATTATCTATATTTATATGTGTGTATGTGTCTGTGTGTGTGTGTGTAAAATGATGTCCCAACTGTTTGTTTGTTTGTTTGTTTGGGTTATAGATCTTCATTTTCCTGTGATTTGGTGTTCATTCAAACAGAAAAATGTGTGTTATGAATGATATGAAAATGAAAGATATTTGCCAGGTGATGAAAAGCAGAATGTGGAGTTGGGGGGCAAGGGGAGTTTCTGAAGTTGTAACTTAGTTCACTTTTTTCAGGCCAGTGTTTCCATAAACTGAAATTCCGAATTTGCTTCCTCTTAAATTGCTAACTGTTTAAATACTAGGTCTGGTTTGTTTGTTTTTTTCAGAGATGGATGACACATTTTCCTCTCAGTTCTGTAGTGCCAAAGGCAACAGGAATCTAGTTTTTGTCATCTACAAATTTGCTACACTGTATTTCAGACCATCAGTTTCTCAGGAGATATTTTCAGATTATGTCAAATCATCATTTCAATTTCTGTTTCTTAAGGTACCAATGCCCTTGTTGCTATGATGGTTTCATGTTTGGCAGTCAATGAGCTGATATTTATCCCTATGAAATGAAAGAACAAAAATAAGCCATATAAACTGTATTTGTTATAATGAACTTTTTTCCACTGTGAAGCCAGGTAGTAAATATTGAATGTGTTAGTATTCCCCCCCTAAAAAAACAAAAAAAAAACCTAAAAAAACCCCACCAAACCCCTCCCCCCACATGTTTAGGAAGTTTATTTGATGAAGTCTAGTCATTTCTTGGTGTTAGCAAATTAAACGATAGTCCAATAGCATAGGAAGTCAATAAAGTCTTATTGTAAACACAGCTGAAGGTTAAAAAAATCACACAGGATAAGAATGTTGGCACAACCTTTTTCTTTAGGATTGTTTAGGATCAAAAGTAATTGCTGAAGTAAACAACATCTTGATTAGATTGTTTTGTTGACGTCTTTATTAGTTATTAGTTTTTGATGGACAGCAAGCTGTCCATGAGCAGCAGTGTGTCCTGGTGGCCAGGAAGGGCAATGGTGTCCTGAGGTGCATTGGGAAGAGCAGTGCCAGCAGGCTGGGGGAGGTGATCCTGCCCCTCTACTCAGCCCTGGTGAGGCACAACTGGAGTGCTGTGTCCAGTTCGGGGCTCCTCAGGACAAGAGAGACACAGAGCTGCTGGAGCTGGTCCAGAGGAGGTGACAAAGATGATGGGGGGACAGGAACATCTCTCCTGGGAGGAAAGGCTGAGGGAGCTGGGCCTTCTCAGCCTTGAGCAGAGATGACTGAGAGGGGACCTCATCAGTGTCTATGAGTATCTGAAGGGAGAGTGTCAGTGGATGGATCCAGGCTCTGCTCGGCACTGCCAAGGGACAGGACAAAAAGCAATGGGCACAAACTGACACACAGGAAGCTCCACCTGAACATGAGGAAGAGATTCTTTATTGTGCAGTGACCAAGCACTGATTGAACAGAAGGGTTGTGGAGTCTCCCTCCCTGGGGATATTCATTGAGTCTGGACACCATCCTGTGCCATGTGCTCTGGGATGACCCTGCTAGAGCAGGGAGGTCAGACCAGAGGACCACCCCCTTTGGTCTCTTCCAACCTTATCCATTATGTTTTACTTATCCATTATATTTTACTTCCACCATGATTGTGAAATTGCTATAATAATTTGTAAAACCCCATTCTTCAAAGTATGTTTGAATTGCATCACCATGTTAAATGGAAATATCCCTTTAACATACCCATAGTGCAATCTGACACATTTGAGTCAGCAATTTGGTGGGTAGAATGCATTTGGTGACAGTTCCTATTAGGTATACTGTAAAATTCATTGAGAGTCAAGCTCAACAAAATCAGTGTGTTTCAAGTCTTTCAGGAAATATCTAAGGGATTATGACTGGAGAAATCGTTTGTGCAACAGCACTTACTGCAAGACAGAAATAACTTTTAAAAATAAGCATTTAGAGGGATTGAAAAGCTTATTTTTCTCCTTGTGGATTTTTTGGGCCACTGGGGATTTGGTCATTCTATTGTTAAAACTGATAGCAAAATCCTCAATTATCTTGGTGGGATCAAACCCAAAAGAAAATAGATTTCTGTGAAAATACCAAACTCATTATATAAATACAGCAAACATAAGTAGTGATAATCTTGATCTAGTTGGTTTTTTAATAGTAGCTAAGTATCTTTCCCAAGAGCTTTTTTGATCTCTTTGAGGCAAAGCAGAGTCTCAAATGTAAAATCCAGCATATATCCTTATTACAGTTTGTCACAGCTGAAAGTATTGAATGCAGAAATAAGAGCACTGATTACTATAATCTATTAATTCATTTTCTTTCATCCCCGGTTCTCCTCTGTGAGTGATATTAGTCATCAAATAAGACTGACAACTAAACTTACAAGATTACTGTTTAATCCCTCAGCAAGTTTCCATTTGATACAATTTCAGAAAAAAAACTGGTGAACCTGAATTGTTGTTATTTGGTGTCTAGAACTAACTGGTTTTACACAGCCAGAAGCAGAATTATCTATTTATTCAGGTAAAAATAACATGTTAAATAGTCAGAGTACTGTGTACCTGCCACAGAGGTATCACCTTGAAGGATTTAAGTCTTCTGAGTAGTGAATTGATCATTTAAACTGAAAGGATTGGAAGTTTGCCACTCAGCATCATAATAGGAAGAATCAGAATAAGCACAGCTAGCATTCATTCACATAGTAATCGAAAGCTGTTATTTATTAGGGATGCTTTTGAGCTACTGATACAGAAAGAAATTAATTCCCATTGCTAAACCCATGATGTCGTTCCAACATTTCTGATCATTGGTGTTAAGAGGGAAGAGTTCAAGAGAATTCCACATGAAAAGGGATGTGTGTATGTTGGGGAGAGACTTTTTTTAAAATCAGGAAAAGGAAAGACCATATACACAAACATGAAGCAGTTCGCACCTATGGATTTAACATTGAGAAAATCCTGAGAATATACGCAAACAGTGCTATAATTTTTAGTCTGTGCAAAATTATTTTTAATTTTGCAACTGCTAATAAGGCTTAGGCTACACAACTGAAGGAGCAGAATAATGCTTGCAATTGTTTTTTCTAAATAATTCAACATCAGTAGTCACTTTCAGGGAACAGCCTTTATAGGAGCACTCAGAGTGTAGAAATGTCATCTAAATACAGTTAGAAAGGTTAGAAACACCATCATCCCCATATTGGCTCTGTCAATGCAGGAGTGATAAAGAACACACAGCAAGCAGAAAACATGTTAAGAATTTACTAGGTGCAGCAACTGTTCTGTCAGAACTTCAGTTTCTCTTCAAGCTAAATATCCAGCTCCTTTTTAAAGGAAATGGTAATGAACAAATCACTTTTGCAGAGAAGTCACATGCAGTGTCACAACCAGTAAAACAGGCTCTTTGTCAAATCCCCTCATAAATCTCCTTCCTAAGAAGTTTACTTTTGTCCAAGTCCTCATCTGCACAAATTGTCTAAATAATCTTTGGGGAAGAAAGATGGGCTACATCCTCTCTTCATTAAGTGTCTAACTTTTAGACAGCCTTTCATGTCTTTAAATGGTCTAAAGAAGTGAGCTCAGACCACCCATTTATTCCTTAAGAAGCCCAGTTCTCTGTCATACGCTCCTATCACCTATCTGCAAATCATATGTGAGATTTGGCCCCCAGACCACCTCTGAACTGTACCAAACATATGGCAAACCCTTTGACAAGGAACTCCTTTTAGGCGTAGTTTAAACTGTATGCACATAATTTTTTATTTTTTCTTCATCTTATAGAAAGAATTTGAAAGTTGAAGAGTTTTTCATAAGTAGTTATTTAAAATCGAGTGAAAGTAGCCATCTGTCTTGTTTCAGTTTTATCCTGTTGCCAAATTAACCCAGTTTTATGCTACTGGCTATAAATACTAGATAGAACTATATAACTAAAAGGGAATTTAACAGGGGAGATTAGGTAAATAAGAGAAAACATAGCAGTAAGACAAGTGAAAATGAAAATAGAAGGAAGACTGGGAGACAGGAAGAGAAAGAAGGATAGGATAGGGAAAAAGAAAACGTAGAAGCAGTGTATTGTTGTTGCTATTTATAGCATAATGTAATTAACTATCCCATAACTCCCCATCTGCAGAGAAGCTAGAAGTATTTCAGCCCACTTTTTATATCTCTACTACTTTGCAGATACTATTAAATTCAAATTAACATGACAAATGAAAAAAAGCATTTATTTCGGAATGCCTAGACCTCACATATGACAAGCACAGTAGCTAGAGATGCAAATAAATTAAGAAAATTGAAAAGGAACAAGAAAGGCTTGAATAATTGCTGCCAATAATCTGATTAAAGGCTTGAACTCTCTCAGCTTGTACATGTAAACTTGTACTTTGATTCAGTATAAGACTTGTCTGCATGTAAGAACTGTATGATTATATAATTAGCCAGAATTGCAGTGATACTGATGTTACATCCTCCCTCATACAGGGAGAGTTTCATTCCAATTGCATTTTAACAGCAAGGGAGATCTCCCAGAATCCCCAACTCAAAGAGCTGCTCTCCCTTTAAAGCCTGGACCAAGTCCAGTCTAAAAACCTATCTCTTTGCTAAACAGTTTGGAGGTTGTGGGAAATATTTTTCCATAGTTTTATGTCTTTATTTTTTTCAAAATGAACAATGGGCTTGTTCACAATTAAGTGGCAGGTGTTCATAGTGGCAGGCATGTGTGACGCTAAGTCCTGTTTTCAGATATATAAAACAATATCCTATTACAGTATCATACAGACTCTCCAGGGGAGAACATGTACACAAGGCAAAACAGTGGATTTTGAGACTAGTTCTTTAAAAAGGCAAAAGACAGATTTTACAATTTGATAAAGTCATGGCACTCCCAGTAAAGTAAAAGGATGTTATACCTCACATCAGAGGACAGAACATCAAAAACTTCTTTTTCCTTCTGCTTACCCGTATAGACTAAATGAACTCTTCTCAAACTGAGGGGGTTTTAATAGGAATGGAATTTCACTGCTGTGCATTGAGATAAAGATATAACCTCAGGTTCATAATTTAGAGAAGCATGTGAAAGAGATGAAAGAGGCTAAAATTATCATGATTTTATTGATACATGTTATAAAACACAATATTTTGGTATCCAGAGTAATAAATCTGGGCTGTAACTTGTGGTTTTCTTCTTCTCCATTTCTTCTTGTGGTGGCATTGAGCTGTATGTAAGAAAACTACAAAGAGTACATATTTCATAGGTTGGACCTGATGATCTCCAAGGTCTTTTCCAATCTAGTTGATTCTGCGATTTCATTTAGGTAGCCTTTAAACCCTTCTTTGTATAGGTGTATGGGAGTACCTAGATAAACCTACCTGCTTTGGGAAAGCAGAAAATAATTATGAAAATAAAGGCAGCCTTGAGGTACTCAAAGTTTATATTTTTTTCCTCCCCATTCTCAGCTCAAGGTAGCCAGTGTCGTGTTACATTTCCCAAATATTCAGCAGGTGCAACTGGCATAGAATAGATAATGTTCCTGAAACATTTTGGTTTTGGTAAAGTAGGAACTGGCCAACTTTCATTTTCCAATTAATCCCACAATTTTCAAGTATTAGTAAGTAGGGAACTGAATATCACAAGGAGGCTAGCAGATTTACTGGAAGAGCAAAGCTTTGGCAGAGAGGACAGCACCATTTTCCTAACACAGAAAGTAAGCACATCAGGAAAATAAGCAGAGGAAAAATCCACTTTTACTCTCAATGTAAGCATAACCTTGTGTCTTCTGGAAAAGTGATAAATTATTATCCCAGTCATCAGGCGCAACTAATCAGCAAAGGCTGTGATGGTAGAGTGGTAGAGTGACATAATTTTGAATAATTTTGAAGTATTCATCTGTTTGGAGGCAACATTTCTGAAATAATACTCATGTAGTCTGGCTACCTGAATGCAGAGGGAATTCTTATGAGGCCATCAAGCTAAATTCTGTGTGGTAAGGTGTGAATATCTGAGTGTTTAAATGTGCTCATTAAATTCCAATTTAAAGTAAAAATAGGACTCTTACCATGGTCCCCATAATAATCCCATCAGCTGGGATATGCAGACAGTGATCCTGTAATTTTTTCTAATGCAGAGTTCCATGGACAGTGAGACCATTGTGTGGCTGCAGGTGTCATGGCCCTGCACAGATGTTCCCGGGTCCTGCTGCTTCTCCTGGTCTTCTACAGAGTCCTGTCTCGGCTCCACTCTCCGTGTCTCACCTCCAGGCTTTGTAGGAGGTGGAAGATTTCCAGTTGCCATGGCACTGCTCTTGTGAGCAGCTCTCCGTTCAGCACACTGAAACTGCTTTGTGTTATTGGGTGTCAATCTTTTAATCTGTTTGTGTTGCAGATGTTTATAAGAGAAAAGGGCAGAAATTTTCAAAGCAGTGATACATTTAATTTTGCAGTGTTTGTACTACTGAGATGAATAGGGGGTTTGGAGGTTTTTTTTGGAGGGAGTTTGTTTTATAGATTTGGGTTTTATTGTGCTACTTTGGAGGTTTTTTGTCCATGGATTCCTCAGTGTTTAGGAATGAAATTTATTCAGATAATTGTAGGGAATAAGCTGCGCAGTGAATTCTGCATGCTCACAGGTGTGCAAAGAAGACCCACAAGCAAAACAGCAGATGTTCCTCTGGGATGCATAGGCTATGCAAAATCCTCTCAACACTTCTGTCTTTTGGGGCACTATGCAAAGAGTTAGGGGAAAGAAAGCAGGAGAAATGATGCAAGGAAGAAATTAGGATGCCGCTCTTGTGTGTGCTCAGAGGATTTTTCTTGCTGGGATCAAGAAGGCTATCAGGAAGGCTGTCAGGGAAGCATGTGAACCTGTGACTACATGTACCCAGTATTGCTTAAACAGCACCTACCTGCTGGGGACCACAGGTAGTAGTCTGGACTAGAGGTTGCAAGAAGGGCTGCTCAATTGCCCAAACCCCAATTCCAGTGGGCAGCATTCAGGAAAAGCTCAAAAGAGGAAGTGTGTTGCTGAGTCCAAGCTGTTACTGCTTCTGAAGACATGAGGCTCTCATGGCTCGAAAGACAACCAGAAAGAGTTTATGTCTACAAGTAGCACAAGGGACATAAGCTTGTACCTTCTGCAGACAAGCCTTGGTTAACAGAAGGGGTTGTGTACAGTTGTAGCAAAGTGTGTTTCTCCAGTAGTACTTCTATATTATCAGCAACTATGTAGTCTCCAAGAGCCTCCAAGAGTGAAATGATGGGAACAGATGGAACATGTCAAGGTTTATGAAGAGATAATCCAGTTGATCTCCCATCTGTAAAAGATTTTAAACCCTTTATGTTTGTAATCTATTCCAAGAACATGATGCGCAGCTATCATTTTTCCTTGCAAAGGATACATCCTGTTGTCTGAGGCAGGCAGTCATCATCCAAAGGTTAAATAACTTGTTGGGAATCATCATGTACTGTTCTTATCAGATTTTTACAACAGGAAGTGACTATTATAGGTTTCTTGATTGATGTCCAGAGAGGTGTCTTGCTGCTGCAAGGTGTTTTGCAATTACATTGAATTTGTCTACCATGACTCTCTAATTAAGAATTTAATGTAGTGATCAGAGTGAAATTGTTATCTACTGGGAGATCTAATTAGATGACTGATATAATAATTTTGATCTGTTTTGTAAACAGGTATGTTCTTTACCCACATGGACTATATGCTTTGGGTATGTCCCACAGGAATCTGCTTCACACTTTGAAACAGAATAGTTTCATTATTTAAAATGTTTTATTTCATAATTTGTTTTATTTAAGCATTGGATAATATCTCTGTTAAGACTCTCTTGCCATTTCAGTTTTGCTGTTCCTTTTCTTTGTGCCATAGGAAACATAGTCATTAAGGTATAAAGATTCATTAGATGATGGATGATCACAGCTATAACCAAACCACTGGATTATCATAAAGGTCATAGTAAGAAGTCCTAATCATATTAAAAGAAGTCCAATTTTACAATCAAGCTGAAAGGCTTTGACAAGCTTGACATTTTGCCCTGTCACATTATTGATAATAATACTGAAGTATAAAAGGCAAAATACTAATGTCTAGTGTTAATAAATTTCTTTCAGATTTGTGGGTTACATTACACAGGCTTTCTGGTTTCCCATTAAAACCAATAGGGTTTTTTCTTTGACTCCAGCAATGACAGGACTTTGTCCCTTGTGATTTTTCTCCCTGTTTTCTAATCACTAAGCTACCTCACGTGTTGAGCAAAGCAGTGCGGTTACACCATTACACTGCCTAAATAAACTGTACATATAATTGAAACAGAAAATGCTCAGTAAGAAACTGCCACATTAATCTCTACTCTTCTGTTATAGAAAAAGAAAAAAAATAACTCAAGATACTGTCATTACCCTTGCTGGTGTCATGACTTCTGTTCACAGCCACCATTACATGAGCATGATTGCTGCAATTTGACTGCTGGGAAGTTGTGTTACAAGACTCACATTTGTAGTGGGCTGTTGAGCAGCTTCGTAGCACATTTCTTTCTTCTCTGAGACACAGAACAATATAGAACTAGTAGTGCTATAAATACAGCCATTTCCAATAAAGGTAGCATAATAAATGATTCACAGGCCTGCTGGCAAAGAACTTTGAATTGAAGGCAGACAAGTAAATAAAGCACAAGCCAGGAAGGCATCTGCTCACAGGTGGAGTACTTCCCAGAACAGATGGGTTTTCAGGACCATCTCAAAGAAGAAAAGGAAATGAGAATAAGCTTATTTTTGTTTGGTTGGTTGGTTTTGTTTTTTTCAGTTTCTTATTAATTGGCATATGCAGTATTTTTATGAAAAGAGGTGTAGTAGGAACTGGGCAACTCATTAATCTCTGACAGAGCTGTGAATATGGAAAAAGGTGAATAAAATAAAAATGCAGCTGTATGGTGGTAAGTGGTCAGTTTGTAGTAAATTTTCATGTGAATATAATTAAACTTCAGCAGTAACTCTGGATCTCATGCTTGCTAGTTTATTCAGCATTTTCCTAGATTATGCTCAAGTTCTGAAATTAATCAGAAAACCAAACTATTTCACTGACTTTAGAACAAAGAGAGCTAAAACTGTGGTGTTCCTGTAGGTCTGCTTTGGTAATGATCACTAATTGAGTGTCAGGGACGCTTCTAACCACGAGTAAGAGAAGATTGTTACATCCCACCTTTATTCTCCTAGTAAGACACACAGCGTATCTTTTGCAGGGTCATGAGAACAACACATTCAATCAGTCAATATGAGAAAATAATTTTTCAGAGAAAAGAGGAAGTGTGGGAGGTTCAGAGCCAATGCTGTTTTTTAGCTGGGTTAGATAGTCAGAAGTATTCAAGGAACCTGGAAAATAAACTGGAGAGGTTGCCTGGCCACCCCCAATGGGAGCTGGAGTGTGGCATGGGTAGTTTAGGAGGAACAGCCCATGCCCTTCTTTCTTTGGACACCCTGGCAATTTCAGGAAGTAATCCATCTGCTACCTACATACCCTCCTACTTCATCACAGCTTGAGAACTGTGAGTGAAGAGCAGGATACATGTTTAGGAAGTATGATAAGTATTTCTATTACCCTTTCTTCGTAGGTGTTGCACTTTAAATGTCACTAGTGTGAAGCAAGTACAACATATCACTAGTATGTCACAAAGAATAATCACTGTACTTTACAATTTAAAATACATAATTTTCCTAATACATTACTTTTGTAGCTATGCCTAGTACCTATGGAAAGCAGGAGCTCCGTGGGGGAAAAAAAATCTTCCCAATGTGATGTTGCTTCTGTATTTAAATTGTAGTTTGTATATGGGGAGGGGAGGATACAGAGAAAATATGGGAGAAAGGGAACTATTTTTTTGGTTAGTATGTGGAGGATTTTGCTTTTTTTTTTTTTAAAAGGCCAGTTGTTCATCACAAATGTGAACTATTTCAAAATGCTGTGGACTGGAGACCTCAACCATTTGCTCAAAACACAACATGTTTTAATAGCATTCACACAGTTACTGGGCTTTACAGAAACAGCCACCAGTGCTGACGAGCTAACCAAAAAGTAACCTTTGTACACGGAGGTGAATATAAAGTTTTTCCACATTTCCTATGGGATCCTTATCTCACAGCTAATCACACAGACCAAGTAAAAATGGAATTTAATTGACGTCATTTCACTCTAGAATCTTAATGTAGCCAGAAAATATATGCCTAAGGAGTTTGCTGATCTTAATGATTTCTGTGAGCTCTTATCTCTATACACCTAAAATGAATAAGAAAAATAAGGAAATATGCTCAGTAATATGTCCCAAATAAATTCTGTTTCATGAAAGCTGTATGTAAAGAGTAAGGAAAATTAGTTGTCCTTCCCTAAGCAAATCTGTAAATGAAGAGGCGGTAATCCTGTTTTGCTACTTTTCAATTAAACTCTCCCTTGTTTGGCACTATTTCTAACATATTGGATGTGGCATTGTGCTGAAGAATGCATTTGTAGTAATAGGAGCGTTAAGTGCTAATATTGTATAAACACAATAGCTCAGCAAAGAGGAGGTAAAGAATATTCTGAACTGGAAGGGACCCACAAGGATCATGTGTTAAAGTAGCCAGCCTTTCTGCTTTAAAATGTTAAAACCATTCTTAAAATTATAATTGCTATAAAATTAATATGAGATTTCATACTGTCATTAACCCTCATTAGCTCAACAGTATTTCTTATTTGAGAAATAATCCTGTGTAAAGTTCACAATCACAAATCCTCTGGTAGTATATAAATGTATTTTACACTGTGGAGTGCAAACTGCAGGAGTCCTCATACCACTTTGAAAAATCTAAACATGATGCCGTCTGCTTCATCACTTTTCTCAGGGAAGCACTGCTTCTTCATGACCCAGGCAATTCTGTACTGGGAATTATGGGCTGCTTTACATAGGACACACCCATGTAAGTTTGCAGCCTAGCATTACTTGGGTCTGCATTTTTGTCATAATATTTCTCTTTATTTTTAATTTTCACTTTTTATTATCAGTCACATCACTTACTGTACTTTCTTGTTTAAGGTGAGAAACTGAAGTACCAATGGAGCCTGGAAAAAGTTGTTTCTGCCTTTCCAGGCTGGGTGGGAAGCACAGTCTCACAAGAACAATGAATCCTATTTTGGTATCCAAAATCACTTAAGTAGGTCAGGAGGAGATCAAACCTCTGCATTGTATTTCTCAGAATGAGAGAATCACAGACTGGTTGACACTGGAAGAAATCTCTTGAGGTCATCTAGTCCAGCACTCCTGCTCGAGCAGGGCCACCTAGAGTGTTGCTCTGGATCATGTCCAGTTGGTTTTTGAATATCTCCAAAAATGGAGACTCCATAACCTCCCTAAGCAATCTGTGCCAGTGCTCAATCAACCTTACAATATAAAAGTGTTTCCTGATGTTCAGAGGAACCCTTCAGTGTTTCAGTTTTTCATTGTCTTTCGGCCTGTCACTGAGCATCACTGAGCCTGGGTCCATCTTCTTCATACCTTTCCTTGGGATGTTTGTATCCATTGATAAGATTCCCCTGCAGCTTTCTTTTGTCCAGCCAAACAGTCCCAGCTCTTCCAGTTTTCAGTCATCAGACACTTCTAGTTGCCACAATCAAGGATTTTTGGGAGTGGCCTCACAATGGTATCACAGCAAGTGGAACTTCTGTAAGTCCAGTTTAGTTAAGTATTCCCTAGTATGATTCTCTTCCAAAAAGGGTACACCTCTCTTGATCCAGACTTCTGCCATGGTCTCTGCAATCTGGGAACTCCAAAGGCCATCCTCTCTAGTAAAGACTGAGCATCATTCAACAATTCAGCCTTTTCCATGTCCTGCACAACCAGGCTCCTTTTTGCAATGGGCCCCTACCTTTTGATCATCTATGCATACGTATACATATGCATACATATACTAAATATACTTATTATATGTACTTATTAAATGTACTCACCCTTCTTGTCTTTGACATCCTTGCTGCATTAAAGTCTATTTGGGCTTTTGCTGCCCTAATTCCCTCCTTTGATGTTTGAACAGTATTTCTGTATTCCTCAAGTTTATCTGTCCTTACTTCCATCTTCTATATGCTTCCTTTTTGTGTTTGAGTTTGGTCATCAATGCTGGCCTCCTGGGATTTCTGCCTGGAGGCACTGCTTTTGAGTTTGGAGGATGCAACCCTTGAACATTAACCAGCTATCTCGGGCCTGTCTTCCCTTCAGAAGATCATCCCACAGTACCCTTAAAAGCAGATCTTTGGAGAGGCCAGAATCTGATCTCCTGAAGTCTAGAGTAATTATCTTCCTTTTTATCCTCCTCACTGGCCTCAGGAGCCTAAGTCCATATCCACATGGTCACTGTAGGCAAGGCTGCTCTTGAAACACTCAATCACACAGACATCTTATGACATTCATTCAGGACACTTTCAGATTCACATTTCCAAAAAGTCCCTAGTTATTTGTGAATATAAAATCCAGCAGAACTTCTTTCCTTGTTAGCTGAGCTGGTTTTGGTTAAATTTTATTCAAAATAATCTTTCAAATATTGACATTGCAGACATATTCTGATTGTTAAAGCCATTCTCTTGTGTGGTCATTCAGATGTCACTCTGGGAGTCAGAGTCACGCCATCCAAGGTTTTAGCTGGTGGCACCAAAGCCCCTTTGCAGTGAGTGGCTCCAGTGAACCGATGGTGCCCTGTTTGACTCTCTCCACACCTCACATCCATGCTGTCTGACAAGCTTCTGTTCCTGGCTTGACCCTGGGTTCCCACAGCAGAGTGAGATGCCTGGTTCCTCTAAGTAATAAATTGTGGAGAAGCAACAAAACAAGAGCACAATCTGGGTGCCCCAGGAGGGACCTTGAATAAAGGAATCCCTGACCCTTGCAGTCATTGCACATTCTCTTCACACACCCCTCATGTTCTTTTCATGTGCCTCTTGGTCCAATGATTTCATTTAGTCTGGGGTCCTCTCCCTGTTCACTGGGCCCTGCAGAGGCTCTGGGTGATGGCTAGCATTCCAGGACTGTGCCCTTTGTTAGGCAGGAGGTCTAAAAGCTCATTGTACCTTCAAAGCTCATTGTTTGGGGCTGCAGCTGTTTCCCACCAGCCAGGGTACAACCTGCAGCTTGCACTCCAGGCTACCTGCACCAGGAGTATTCTGCAAGATTGATGATCTAGAGTAAGTTTAATTTCAAGATGTCATTTTAGTAGATGATTGTCATTGTTGAGGCAGATCAAGCCAATGTGGGGTGCTGGGGAAAGCAGTTCCTGACAGGAGAACTCACCAGTGGTCCTCCTTGTCGCAGGCAAAGGCAGCCAATCTCCAGCTAATTGTCTATATCTTGCATCTGCAGGACCTTACTTCATGGGGCTTACGGGGCTTACAGGAATCTTTCCAAAAATCTGTGTTTAAAATGATTCTTCAGCTAAAGATAGAAATAAAATGGCAGATAAAGCTAGTAAAAAGAGGGGGAAAGTGTCATTTCTCTAACGCAGGAGTACATTATGACTACAGAATGAAAGAACTATATATGTGAATCAAAGCAATGTGTGCTTTTAAACTTTGATACCAAAAAGATTAGCTAAGTAAGTCTGAGCCTTTTTCAGTGGGTAAGTCTGCTTCCTCAAGAGAATTCACTGGTGGCCATCAATCCTTCATTAAATAAACCACTGTTGACCTGGGACAATGTAATTGTATTTTACAATACTGATAAGCTTGCCAGGCATAAACTACCCTAACTGTGTAGGTGCCAAGCAAGTACAACAAGCAGCTCTTTACTTCTCTGAAAGCAAAATGGATATGCAGATCCAATCTATAAAAGTGTACACTTTTTCTCATCAGGCCTCCAAGAGGCTTTTTTACAGGGGAAAAAGTTTTTAAAGTAGTCTATTGTGATGTTTATGTAATCAGCATCAGTTTGTATTACTTTTTTTTTTCTAGTGGTTATTTGTTTTAAAATAAATGCCCTGTTAAGACATGTAATATATTTACATGAAGATATTTCTAGAAAATGCCTTTTCTGCCCTGGCTCTAATGTTACTTTGATTCTTAGTTTCACATCTGTCAAAACTGACTTATTACAAGCTATCCAAACGATTGCATTACTTGGACTCAGGAGGAAAATGTATTTTGCTATTGCAGAAGAAACATTTTATGCATTTTTTGGTCTAAATAAAATACTCAGCTCACAATTATGTGAATACAGGAATTGAGAAATAATAATAATAATATGTTTGTAAATCAAACTGGATTAGAATAAACCCTATAAACTCAAAGTATGGCTCGGATCAAGAAAACTTCAGATCAGGTTATCCAAAGGACAACTTACATATTCTTGTTTAGATAAATGTGAGATCTAAACCCCCCTGTATTTCCATGTGAATTGATACGTGCAAGTAACCAAGGTGATCACCAAACCACAGCTGAAATGCAACGAGTAGATTTATTTCATTAGGTCACCAACTGAAGAGTCCCTACACAGCACTGTGCTGTAGAAACACAGGAAAAAAGGTTGCAGGCACAGTTAGGCTTGGTCCAACCCCAGTGGGGCAGGGGACCCACTGCCTGTCCCGGGATACCAGCGGGCCTCACATACATGCAGCTCATCACAATGCTCTGCTTCTGTGACCACCGACATTTTTGACCTCTTTCCCAGCAGGACACTCAAGACAGTCTGTGAGAGGTGCCTCTTCAGTTTCTGATAGCTTCTATATTATCTCTACAGAAGTTCTGCTTCTCAAAACAGACTGAAGATAATCAGCAGTAAATATGTGAAGTTTCTGTCATGGATATTCTTAATCTGCTCAGCCACAAGGTCACTTTGAGCAAACCTATCATCCTCCTCATCAAATCTTGCATTTTTTACCTTTTCCTCCCAATAATATTACTCTAGCTGGCAAATGCTGTATTAACTGAGATGAAATATGTTTTCAAAATACTATGTGAAGTGAAGGACGTGCGTGAGTTGACACAGGCAAGCAGCCAGAACAACCACAAGCTCATAGCTGAAATGCAAAGAGTAAGTTTATTTCATTACTTTGCTAAGCAGGGTGATCCCAAGGCAATGCCTGAGCAGAGACAGTCAAGCAGGAGCACAGGCACTGTCAGGCTCAGTTCAAGCTGGCAGGTGGCAGGCAGTGGCTCTGCTGTTTCCACCAGTTTCTCAAGGTCCTGCACACATGTAGTTTACCACCATGCTGTGATTTCCTCACAGTTTTTTGTGATCTCTGAACTTTCATCCTCTTTTCCCCAAAACAGGA
Organism: Molothrus aeneus; assembly: GCF_037042795.1. Classification (NCBI taxonomy): domain Eukaryota; kingdom Metazoa; phylum Chordata; class Aves; order Passeriformes; family Icteridae; genus Molothrus; species Molothrus aeneus. The sequence continues at coordinate 21,213,150 of NC_089680.1, read as the reverse complement.
TTCTTGAGCAGGTCCATGAGACTGCCTCCAAGTCTCTCCAAACACCTATGCCATCCCTACACAGAAATTCTATTTCTCAAAACAAACAGAAGATAAACAGCAGTAGTTATAATATATGGGGCTCCCAACATCATTCTTCTCCAAGCCTTGTCATTCCCAGCTGCAAAGTCAATTGACCTAATCTACCATCTTCTCACCATTCTTCCATTTTTGACCCTTTTCTTCTAAAAGGAGGGATTTTATAGAGTAGCCTTACATTTTGATTGATTTCTTTTTAAAAATACCAAAAATGCAATTGCTTCACAGCATAAATAAAAATCCAGGGCCACAGAAAGTACTGTGTTGGATCAGATCAGTGTTTCAGCTCTGACCAAGAAGTGCTTTAAGTACCTCAAAGGGACACATTGACATGGTTATCTTTGGAACAGTCTGTTGTAAATCATACTATTCAGCAATCTGACTCATGCCTCCAAAACATGAAGGTTCTTATATTTTTAATAGTAACCAGTCTGCAATGGTGGATGATCATATTATTCATATTGATAAGGGCAGTAGAACAGAACAGCATTTTACTCACTTGATACGGGTGGTAGAACAAAACAACATTTTTCTCTTATCAAATAAAGGGAACAGTGTAGCCTTGGAGAAGCAGACAAAACAGAAGACATGCAAAATGTGAGAAGGATGCCAGCTCAGCTCTGCAAGGCTGACAAAGTAGAAGTTGTGCAAAACAATGATATTGCACTTACTCAAAAGCAAGGGTCAAGGAACAGCCACACTGAAAGGACACTATATGCTGGAGACCACTAAAGAAGATCCCAAAGGACCATATAATGAATTCCAACAAGGGACGTGACTCTGTAAAGTAAAGTAATATATATACATCAAGTAAGCAGGGGTATTTAATGAATATGTAATTAGTGTATATGACAAAAACTTTGTTTACTCAATGCTAGGGCACTCAGTTAAAGAAGATTAAGAATAAAGAAGATTTCTAATACTCCAAACTACATTAGGAAGTTTCTATCTGACTGATTTCAATATCAATATAAATGTATAAAATCCACCAAATCTATGGCATTTTCTGGACAGTCTCTCCATTCAAATCAAGTGTACAAGACAAAGTAAATACATTACCTGGCAGAAGTACCTGAACAACTTATTTTCTTTCACTTGCATGTCAATTTTTTTCTTTTCATAGGATCATAGACTGGTTTGGGTTGTGAGGAATGTCCAAGATCATCCACTTTCAACCTCAATACCTCTTGCATTTTCTATCTGTCCTGAAATTAAGAACTATCCAAAGCTTACAATGATTTGTAAGAAACATCTTAGGATGTGTCCTATTCCTGCTACATACTGTTAGAGATGTCTGAAAACAGTGACAGTAGTTTTGTGTAAGAGCTCATTACCAATATTAACTAGAAGTCGCAGCTGTGGTGATGTTTCTACTGTGTTCTGAATTCAGCTGAGTAATGTCCAGCACACCATAGGTCAATGACATTAAAATCTACATTTTGAGAGAGAACATTGTAATATCAGGTAACTTAGCTGACTCATTACTTTCAAACAGTATAGGAGTTATTGCATATAGAGAAAATCTGTGTTCCTTCTATTTCCTCTGTTTTGATCTGGTATGTAGGTGGCTTTGCTCCTTGTCCTCCCCAGGGATCAGCTGGGGCAGAGACAAGCCCTTCATGCTCTTGGAGCACACACCTCTGTTTCCAACACATAAGGTCTGCCAAGATACCTAGAGGCAGCAAAAGAAAAAACAAGGACAGATTTCAGAATTGGAAATCTATAAAAGGGGTAAAGGTGTTAATTCTCCTAAGGGGAAAAAAAATATTATAAAGGGCCCAGTGAATCCCTCTAACTTGAAGAAAAGTCATCAGACTGGAAGATGGAACATACCATAGAAAGGTGAAGTTTGCAATTTTACAAGCAAGCACAAAGAAAACCTCACACTCTTAAAACTTGCCTAGCTAACATTAGTTAGATCATCTATTTTCGTTTTCAACTGAGTTGTGTGGCTGGACATGAAAATAGTGTGAGGGGGAATAAAAACCACAAAGGTTTTTATATTTTTGCTGGCTGTGCTGTACTAGCAGGAGCTGCCCTTCGGGTGGTGCTCTGGCTGTTCTGCCGTGCTCCGGCGCTCCGGGAGGCACTGCCGCGCTGAGACAGCGAAGGGCTCCCTTCCACACTTGTCATCAAACATATCTTCATCCTTTTTAGTTTTCTTCTTAGAAACCTAGCGTGGTCTCTGGTATAATAATGTACCGATCTTTTTCTATAGGTACCTCTTTTTTTAGCTGCTTTTTATCATGATCAGTGGTTATTTGATGTGTGATGTACTTTTATTGCTGCAAGACTTGACTTCTCTGCTCCCACTTTCCTCATTGCTGACAAGTAGGGAAATAAAAGAGTCTGGAGAAAATGAAACTAAAGAAATACTTCTGTGCAGTGTGGTGCTGTGCATGATCCTTCTTTTTGTTCCTGGTTGAGTCATGGAAAGTTGCCCTTCTGTTTGCTGGATGGAGAAGGAGTGAGAACTGAGAAGGACAAGTTAGCCAACTATCTTTCATTTCAATACATTATATTTCCTAATTATTTGTAACATTTTCTGGGGGGGGAAAAAGTTTCTTTAGAGAACAGACTTTTCAAGTTTTTCCACTTTTTATCATCTCACCTTTTTAGCATAGAAATTCTCATGAGTTTGGAGGTAATAAGTGTCAGGTTCCCAATACTTCCCCATACTTCTGTTACATTGCAAAAGCAGGAAATATTGTGGGTACAAAGGGTGCAAGAAAACAAACATAGTTCTCTAAGCACTCTCAGGCTTGTGAGAACAATAGCATTTCTCTAGACTAACTGATCGTGCTGTGTGTACACAATGCTTTCTTTCTCTCCTAAGTACCTACAACAAGAAACAGAACAAGCTGTTTGTCGTCTGAGCATATTACTGTTAGCATAGTCAATTTTTCTATGCCAGAGCAAAGCTGTAGCTGTTTCCACTAGAAACACCTTCCTGCCCACACATTAGAGAAACAGCAACTCCCTGGCCCAGAATGAAACCCCAGGTTACAGTTTTCCAGCACAGAGTGTCTTTGCAGTTGAGTTGGTGGCAGTTGTTGTTAAGCACCACATGAACTGGAGGATGTCTTAATTCTCTATCAGGAGAGAGCTTTATTCTACCTGAGTATAGAAACAACACTAATGTTTTTACGATTTTCTGCGTACTTTTCAGGTACACCAAAACACAATGATCATATTTGTTTTGTCATACAAGATTCTTCCTTACTTAAAGCTTTTTTCAATGTTTCCTTCCTTCCTTCCTTCCTTCCTTCCTTCCTTCCTTCCTTCCTTCCTTCCTTCCTTCCTTCCTTCCTTCCTTCCTTCCTTCCTTCCTTCCTTCCTTCCTTCCTTCCTTCCTTCCTTCCTTCCTTCCTTCCTTCCTTCCTTCCTTCCTTCCTTCTTACTTTGGAAGATGGATTTAAATATGTGTACCAGTATTTTCTCCTACACTTTAAATTATAAATGGTCCTCCTTTGCATGGAAAGGTTTGGCCATCAGATCATGTCCTTGACCCTTTTTTAACCACAGGAGAATTTATGATATACTCATATAAAGAAAAAGGAAATGTAAAGAAGGACAATGTCATATATATATATGTCATATATATATGTCAATGTCATATATATATATACGACATAGCTATCTTCTTATATCCTTCAAGTCTCTATTTCATGACATACATGACAAAACCCCTCACCAACTACTGTTGCATTGAGCTCAGCAGTGAGATCCCTGGAAATGCAGTGGGAGCTGTTACCAGACAGGCTGAGCCATGCTGGGAGGTCCTGGAGGTATGAGGTGTAAACAGCAAAGAATTTCTGTGTATTTATGGTTTTATCTTGCAACCTAGTATTGACAAACCCTTCTTTCTTTTTTTTTCCTTCTTTTTTTTCTTTCCCTTTCTCCTGCCCCTGCCCAAGACCTTTTGCTACTGACAGTGGCAATTTAGATCTTCTGCAAGTTTGAAAACATAGGCTTTTTTAATAGATTGCTAGTTAAATCAAGATATTACTCTGACTTTCAAGTATTTTAAGGCATTGGGAAGAACACAGATTCAAAACAATTTTCTGTGAAGGAAGAAATTATGGAATTAAAACTTTACTTGATTATAAATATGAGTCTATTTTTTAACAGTATGAAAGCTTTGGTGTGGATATGACATTTAAGGCCCGAGACAAAAATAAAGTACTGCAATAACATCCCATAAAAAAGCAGAGCAAAATGTAAACTGAGAAAATTACCCAGTATTTCAGCAGGTACCTACAAACCAACAATCTCTTAAAGAAAATGCACCTGGTACATGTGACATAGAAGGAACATTAATTTTAAGTAATGTGGAAATTAAAAGGAATTCACCTTTTCAGGGAAACAGAAGAAATGGTTTTTTAGGTTGTTTAAATTAATAGCATAGATGAAGTTAGAGTTGAAATTATTTGTTTTCAGTTAGTTTGTGGCTGGAAGAATATTCCACTTAGGTCTAATTATATTTTTCCTTGGGTTGTGTTGCTCTTGAACAAGTACCTCATTATATCAGTCTTAAAAGAAACACTAAAAAAAATGAAGGGGCAGTATCTTGTGTCATAGAGCTAACTAATGACAGTAAATTCACAAGTATGCAGCCAGAGTCTTTTGAGGACAGGAACACAGGAACACACACCTGTCAGACAACTGGGCTACCAGATCACAGAATCAAAGAATTCACCAAGTTGGAAGGACACAGAAGGATCATTCAGTCCAGCTCTCAGCCCTGCACAGGACATCACATGAGTCACACCATGTGCCTGAGAGCATTGTCCAAACAATGCTCTTTTTGAACTCTGACAGGCTGTGACCACCTCCCTGGGGAGCTGCTGTGGTGCCCAACCACCCTTGGGTGTGTATGGCCTGTCCTACAACAAAGGAAGATACAAAAATGGGAAACTGCATAAGGGCCGGATGATTCATGAAGAAAAATAGGCCTAGTATGTGCTAAGCACTTTTACAGGGGACACATGCAAAGCCAGAAGTACTGCTGTCAGGTCTTTCTGAAGGAAAAAGCAGCATGCAGAGAAGGCCCCTGACCCCATGCCCCATGAGAAGTATGCTGGGACCTCCCCTGCTGATCAGATACATCCTCAGCACATCAGTGGCAATCTAGTGTGGAAACAAGACGCCAGATGTAGCTGGATTCAGGGACTGCTTACTTGATAGAATCAGAGGAAATTCCCATGTGACATCAATGATCCTTACTGTAGAGAGCTACTGCTGGCACATTTTAATTGTGCTGTAGAAAGTCAAAGGCATATTTTGTCAGAAGACACCCCCAAGTGCCCGAGGTTAGGCACTACATGGAGGCTTTTCTATAGGAGAAGCTGTTATGCAATATATCAATTACTCTATGAGTTTTTGTCCATGCTATAATGTAGGTGTTTTTTACAGCACCAAAACAAACTAATGGCATTCCACATTTTTAAAATATGGATTAATTAAAAAACCCTTCAAGCCCCTAAAGTTTTCTGAAATATAATTGGGAAAATGGAAGAAAACAGAAATGAAGCTTCCAGTAACTAAGTACTCATAATTAATTCTAAAATTTCAGGTGACTGTGTTTCAAAGTAACATATTCCTAATGATAGTCTAGCACAGTGTCTATCTATACCATTCAGTTGAAAAGTTGGCTTGTTTCATTTGGGGCCCCTACAGCATACTGTACTTTGTGCATGAGGCCTGCAGATGCACAGGACCTAGTTTGACTGAAAAGATCAGCTACTACTTTATTTTACACTCAGGAGAAAAATTATGGTGGACTCAACAAAGGAGCAAAGGCCGGTTCAGACCCTTTCAACTTGGAGCAAATCACCCTAAGGTCCCCTTTGCTCCTCCTGTACTTCTTCCATCTCCACATGCTCCTCTTTCTCCCACCTGCTGTGCTTTCAGCCCAGCTGGTCCCAGCGCCCACTCTCTGCTGACCCTACTGCCAGGGCATGGATGGGAGCATGAGGAGCCACAATCCCTGACCCACAGGCTGGCTCAGAAAGCCTGGAGGTTTCTGTCCTTGCCCTAGCTCCCTGCTGGGAATTGCAGCTGTTTTGGAATCCTGCAGGACAGTCAGGGAGACTTTATATGGAAGTCAAGCTACTGCTGGAGGCATTGGTTCAACAAACTGTGCAGCAAGCATTGCTTCAAGATTTGACGTGGTTGGCAGAATTTGCTGAGGTACTGTGCCAGCAAGAGCAGAAGAGACAACCCAGAAAGAAGAAGGTTCAAGTCACTAAGAGTAAATGGGATCATGACAGTAATGCTTTCAGTGCGAGATAACAATCATCCTCAGCGATCAAAAGTTCAGACCTGAAATAGTCTGATTTGCCTCAAAGGATCTTACTGGGTTTGACACATATTGGAGCAGACTGGTCAAAAATACTTTAAACATTACTGGAAAATACTGTAAAGTAAATATTGAAGAGGGAAGGCACTGAATACATCAGTGTTTTCCATGTCATCTGTTACCAGGTCCCCTGAGCCATTCAGCAGCAGGCCCATATTTTCTCCAGTCTTCTTTTGACCCCTGATCATATAGGCTCCCTGAGAATGTCTGCTCAAAGAAGTACTCCTGTTCCCATTACAGAATGGGAACCCCCTGCAAAGTACAGCAGGAAAATATGCCATTCTATCTATGTATAATTTGCTGCTAGAGTGAAATAATACAAGTTGCAAGCATAATACCTTACCCTCTCTTCTGGCTTCATACTGCTTCTGAGGTGGGCTGTTCTCAGTGGCTTGGATGCATTCAGCAACAAAACAGTTAAAGATAGCTAATTGTTTTTGTTATATTAATCATCTGTATACCTCATATATTGTACAGCCAACACTGCTCTGCCCTTTCCTGATAGTACCTGCACCCTTTTTGTGCAAAAAAACTCCCATGCTGTGCCTGCAGTCGCATCTTTCTGATGAAAGACTTTCAACTCCCATCTTCTAAACTTCCTTACCTACAAATTAGGACATTCATCCTAAATGAAAGGATGAGAGAAAGATAATTCCCCAGCACAGAGTAGCTGCAACATGCCAAATCTTGCTGACTTCCCCAGTTTGCTGCTCCTCCTCCACCCTCCCTGCCTCACACCTCCTCACCCACATAGGCAAAATACCCTGGAGGATATTTTTAATGCATGTGTGTATAGACTCTAGTTAACAGATTTTTTTCTGCCATTGAGTGAAAGCACTGCAGATGAAGGAGTCTGTATTCTTCCTCCCTTCTCCCAAGTGCAACATTCAACCCAGGAATTGCCAGTATAGCTTCATCTCTTGTACGTGTGTTGTGCACTGTTGCTTCTATTAAGACCCTCTACCCTCACTGCTGGTCTTAAAGCAGCCTCACAAAGAATGCACCCAGCAGGTGCTCTTCAACTGCTTTTCAGAAACAGAAAATATTTTGGAGGGTTGATGATGCCAGTGTTTTCTGCTGCCAAGAGAATCATGCCATGTGCCACAGATTCCCTTGCAGGTCCTTGTTCCTGGTGAGGGACCTGCTCCAGCAGTGTCAAAACAGCAGAACACCATAATGCATTTGGGTCACTTTGGCTCACTGCTCTCCATTTAAATAATTTAACTGGGGCTGGGTTACTGACAGGGATTGGTATTCTGCTCTGGACTCTCACCCCTTTAGTTCTAGCATTGCATTTCATTCTGTGCTCCATCGTGAGGCTTTAAGAAATCAACAACATATCTTGTATTGATGCTTTTATTTTTTGCCATGATTTTTCACATTCTCTTTATATTTCAGCCTGGGTGCAAACAGTGATTGAGAAAGGGTCCAATGCATTTAGGTGGATGTAGGATCAGAAGCTGCTGGGGAGCCTGGACTGCTGCAGTGACCTCCAGGCACAGGGGCACTCAGAATCTACTCATCAAGTAACTCTCAGAAAGGAGAGGCTGACTCCACAGCCTGTCAGGAGCAGTTTTCTCATCCCATCTCTTTCCAGTTGGAAGAATTTGATCAATTAACTGGGGTTTGGGAAACAGGCTTGAAGCAAACAAGCAGACATGTTTGCATGCTCACTCACAGACATGAGCACTGCTCATGATGAGGGTTTATAAAGTATCCCAATTTAAGCCCAGCTGGAGATTAAGCACCATGCACCCCCCTGCTCAATGTCCCCTCTAACCCCCACCCCTCTTCCTGGGGAGGAGACTCAAAGTAAAACTCGTATACTGAGATAAGAATGATTTAATTAGAAAAAATAAAGCAAAATGAAGTAATAATGGTATATAATCATGATAATAAAAAGGGAAAAAACAAGTGATGCACAAATCAATCACTCACAACCCACTGACTGATGCTACACCCTGTTCCTGAACCCCAATCATCCCTCCCCCTTCTGGGTAACTCCCCCAGTTTACACACTGGGCCTGATATCCCATGGTGTGGAATATCCCTTTGGGGACTTTGGACCACCTGTCCCAGCTGTGCTCCCTCCCAGTTTCTTTTGTGTATATCCTCAGTGGCAGAGCATGAGACAAGGAAAAATAAGTCCTTGACTCAGGATAAACACATCTTAGCAAAACCCAAAACATCAGTGTGTTATCAACATCATCCTCATTCTGAAATCAAAACACAGCATTTCAGCAGCTGCTGAGAGGAAATTAATTAACTATACCCTGGCTGAGACCAGGACATAAGGCAAGGTCAGATTTGCTTTTTCTGTATAAACAAATATCTGTAATAAGCATCATAAATGGGTTTTCATTTTATGAATTCTGAGTTTATACCAGTTGTTATAATTTTGATAGACAATTTTTTTCAGGTGAGTTTAATGTGGACAAATAATGTCAGATCAAGAACGTCCTGGGACAAGTTTCTTCCAAGAGAAAGAAACTTGTTAGCTGTTGGAGCCAAACACAAACTGAAAAAAATTGAAACAGCTTAAGAAAATAGAAATGGATTGCAGGCTTGAGTTGGTGAAGTTGACTACAAAGCATGTATTGGGAAAATTAGGGACCTCTTGTGTCTATCTAGATAAGCTTTTGTTACTCTGATGAAGTTAAAAATTAGCATGGCTTAATGTTTGTCTTGTAGAAGTCAGTAACAGGTCTGACATAATACATCTGCCTGGGAAATGAATTATTCCTCCCCTTGCTGGCTCCACTGGCTGGAGTGCTGAAAGATGATTCTGGTAATGCCAGAAAATACTGTATTTTTACTGAAGGAAACTTAAACCATGAGCACAATCAGTTTTCTCCAGAGAAACTACCAGATTATTCTAACTTTAATCTTTGAAAAGTTTCCAGATTTTATCTACTAACAGTTCAAATTATCCTTATAAGTCTCCCTTTCCAAAGTAAAAAAAAAAAAGAAAAAAAACCAAATTTATTTGAATTTCTGTGATCTATTACTATTTCACAGTTGATGTTTTTTTCTCATTTAAGTACAAATCTCATCTCTCTTTCCTCTTTGTCTTTAATTGTTATAGAAGAGAGGGAAAAATTCACAATAAACTATTTTACATCCTTTAGTGTCCATGTTTTTACTAGAAAAACACATCCTTTCACAATAATAGAAATTATCCTTTCACAATAATAAAAATCATTAAATCTATGGGCAGTATTGTGATTTAGCTAAAACATCTGTATTTTTTTCAATGGCAGTTGATGCACAAATGGGGTATTCTGCTACTCACCTTCCTGCCTACATTTTGTTCATGTTGCAGAGTTCAGGGCTGTTGGCGTAATATGTATAGATAAAATGACTTCATGTGACATTCTCTGATTTTGCTGCTTTTAGAAAGTAGGAAAAAATTAATTCATCCAGTGTTGTGGAAGCAAAATAGTTAATGTCTCATAGGCCTCTACCAGTCTCCCTACTTAAGACACATTTGCAGCTAAGGGTCTTGCTAGTCAGCAGGGTTTATTTACAAAGGCATAAAAGGAGTAGATCATTTGTAAACAGATGTACTGCATAGGCACTACTTATCTGAAGGATTTAAATCTCTGTTTTTACCGACCATATCCTGCTTGTCTGACACAGTTTTGACAAAGAAGGAGTTGTATAACCTGCATGTCAGGTGTTATCAGCTCTGTGTCTTTCTCCTTTGGACAGAGTTCTTACCAGCAGCAATGGTCACTCGGCCATTCTGTTTTCTCCTGTAGCTGTAGTGATAAAATGCTTCTGTTCTGATCTGATCTAAATTGTATTCCAATTTTTTCTGCAACAGAGCCTAAAGAAACCTGGAAACAGGAAAATGGTACCTGCTCCTCTTAACTCACAGGGCCACCAAAGCCACCATGACTTCAAATTCTACCATCTGTGCATCCCCTTGTCTGAGCTGTTCTTCTTTCTTGCAGCCTAAAGTATTCCTTTGATTTTTGGCAAGAATGCATTACTTGTTGTGATTTTTTTTACATGGTATACAGAGTACTTGGGGCAAGGGAAGAGTGATCATTGACATTACATACTTCTTTGTATTACGTACTTCTTTGTATAACATACTTTTTTAACTTCATTTGTTCACATTCTTTTCTTTTCTTTGGGGTCATGTTGCACATATAGCAAGTTATAAATATACAATAAAATTAGAGGATGGCTTTTGGTAATGTAATGCATCAAAAAGTCTTTTTTCTTGATGGCATGAGGCAACTTGTATTGAAAATCTCATGGAAACTAAGATTCTGAGAACATACAAGTACAAAGAGGCCTGTAATAGTAAATTCCCTGTAGCACACTGTACTCACTTATAAATGGAACAGCTTTAACCTCTGAAAAGCAATCTGCTCCCCACCCCATCCTGTGTGAGCAAGGACAATGTCTACGTGATATGGTAGGTAATCTTGCCTTTAACTATATAGATCATATTAAGCTGTTGGTCTCTAGGCAGAGTTTAGAAGCCTTCTGGGACATTCTGAGTATCTCAAAACCTCTACAAAAACTGAATAAACAAATCACAATAATGTTTCAAAGTTCAAAGCAAGGAGCAGAGATTTTTTTATTTTGAAATAAAATTGATTCACCCATTTGCACACAAACTGTCATATCCACCTGTTTGGAAGCTGCTAAATGTGTATTCCCCCTTAGTGTCTGGAGAGAATTACCTGAGGTAAGGCAGAGGAAGAGAGACTCAGCCTTTGGTGGCCTCTTCACATTTCCACAATTGTCACTGCCTGGGTGTACTGAGAAGCTGCAAGTGGATGTGAGCTTAATGAAGTTCTTGTGTGAGTGACACCAGCAGCTGTCAGTCCCACAGACATTTTGCTTGTTTTGTCTTGTAGCTTTTCAGGGAGGCGTGAGTTGCCAGATATGCCTGGAAATGTCTGCCCTGGCCATAGAGACCTGATGGGGCTTTGAAACACAGGGATGAGGCCTCAGTGGCAGGTATGCAACACTAGTAAGAAGCAGAGGGGTAGAGTTGGCAGTGGCACTACAGTAACCCCAGACATGTGTTCTTGGGCCACAGTGCTCCTGGAGAGAGCACTGGGTGAGGATGGCCCATTGTGATGTTACCTAGTGCTGGATAGTGTTTTCTCCCAGGTAACTGATGTCACCAAGGGATGTACTGATGTTACCAGATGATAAATTCTCTTCAACCAGTGAGCTAACACAATGCTTATTCTTCAAAATCCACTGGCCTGTGGAACTACACAATGCCCATTGTGTAAGAAGGAGAACTGGAAGTCCACCAGCCCCAGTGTTCTGCCAGTTTCACTTGGTGTCAGTCAGCACTGGGTTCACCCACCAGAAAGGATCACCAAAAAGACTCCTAGGACAGAAGAGAGCATGCATAAAAGGGAAGGAAAATGTGCTCACGATTTTGGGGAAATTATTATCATATTTATGTTTATTTTGGAAAAATATCATATTTATGTTTATTTTGGAAAAATCAATATGAATATGTATGCAAAATACAGTATATAAACAGAGACTTTCCCTAACTAGCATGCATAGTGTTTGGAGGAGATACCCCCTTGCACATCCAGCCAAGTAAAGAATGCCTGCTTCTTAATGAATACTGGTGTTAAGGAAGTGGGGGTTTTTACTGAATTTTTTGTAACACTGAGTTGTTCCTGAGTGACAGACTGTGATGTTGGCTACTGACTTTTCCCAAGTGATGGATTGTGGCCTTACTGCTTTACCTGGCTACTGAGTCTCACCCAGTTGACTCATGCCTGGACTCCAGCTGAGTCAATTCTTGAGGGCTGGAGCATTGAGTGAGGCCTTTGGTGCCAGTGTTGTTTGAGGGGAGTTTTTTTATTGCTGGTCTTAGTGACCAGTTCCAGATCCATCAGAGGAACTTCCTAAGCCTTGACAGGTTCAGGCAGCTGAGGCACCCAGGAGTGCCAGGTATGATTTTGTTGTTCCCTCAAAGGGAAATGCTCCCCAGCTTCAGATCTTCGTGTCTGCAACTGGTCCCAGGCAGATGTTCCCAGACAGAGGTTTTCAGGGCCAGGCTGTGTTCCAGTGCTCATCACTCCAGGCCTTATCCTCACCACACCCTCTGCCATCCTGGGGTTTTGCTTTCTTACCAGCCTGCATTGCTTGGTGCAAACTTGCTATAGCTGATGCCTTGTGAAGGCTGACCCAGGGCAGAGATTAGACAGAATTAAAGAATAAAGTAGGTATTTATTAAGAGGACAGATCCACCTTGTGCAGCACAACCCAAAATGGCCACAAAATGGACCACAGATCTCGGGGGCTCACACTTTTATAAGTCTTGGTCCATTAGCATATTGGAGCTAATTGTCCAATTACAGCTTTAGCCCATGAAGTCCCATCCTTCTTGTTTTCTCTCTTCAGTCCACCACTGTTCATGCTCTTGGGCCTGAGATCTGAATCAGCTGTTCTTGGGTCCTCAGCTAAAGACACAATTCTTTTGGCTACCTACTCTGTGAAGAGAGCTTACTATCCCCTAATATGAAGCCTACACTTACATAATAAAGCAGAACAGAATCTGAAAAATATAAAAGCTAAAACCTGAGGCATCATAGCAGCAACAAGATCCCTCCTACACATAGTCATAACTTCTCTCTGCATCCTCCCCAGGGCCATACTCTGCCAGGCCAGGAGCCCAAAAAGTTCAGCAAGGGGGAAGCACAAAATCCTGCCCCTGAGGACAGACCTCCCCAGGCATCTGCACGTTCAGCTATCCAGCAGGACACCCAGCTTTGCAGCCAAAGCCCTGGAGATCGTGCCAGGCACCAAGCTGATCATAAGCCAGCAATGTGCCCTTGCCACTAATGGTGTTCTGGACTGCTTTAGGAGTTTTGCCAGCAGGACAAAGAGGCTGATCCTTTACCTGGAGCACTGCATTCAGTTCTGAGTTCTCCAGTACAAGAGAGCTGCACGTGCTGGACAGAGGGCAGCAAAGTGCCATGAAGATCATCAGGGGACTGAAGCATCTCTCCTTGGAAGATAGGCTGAGCAAGCTGGGCTGGTTCAGCCTGGAGAATAGAAGGTTTGGAGAGGATCTGATCAACCTGCAAAAAGGCCTGAACCTAAAAGGTCCTAAAAAGGATGCTGCAAAGAAGATGGAGCCAGGCTCTTTCCAGCAGTGTCCTGTGACAGGAGAAAGAATATTGAAGAGCAGATTTGGCATGATTCTGGGTAAGTGGTTCTAGCTGTCTCTGCTGAACCAGAAAACAAGATGACATCCAGAGATCCCTTCCAAGCTCAACCTTTGTGTGATTCTGTGAAAGAATTTATGTGAAGAATCTAGGCTAATAATTTCATTTTGGAGATATTAAATAGGAAAATAAGGAAGGTAGCACAATTCTGCTTTACTTATGTTTGTTAGTCATCTGCAGGACACATTCTGGAATGTATGATACAAGTCCAGTTTCTGCTACTAGGTAAATGACTGAAATCTAGGACTGCTAGGAAAGACTCAAAGCCATTATGCTACAGAATAAATTCTTTCTCTTCTGCTGATTCTTTTTCAGTTGAAATCCTTCTGTCTTCTTAGCCTTACTTTTTACTTCCCAATGTTGTCCTTGTTTTCAAGGATAAAAACCATAACGTTTAAAATAATTTATTCACAAGGAAACAAAAACAGTAACAAAATCACAAAACACTATTTTTATTATTAGAAAGAAGCCAAATCTTCCCTCTGCTTGACCCTTCCTCCAAGCCATTTTCTTCATGTTCTTCAACAGATGAGTCATGTTTTCAGGCTATCTGCTCCATAGTAATCTTCTTCCCTTTACAGTGTCTTTAATCTTTTTCTCCAATCAGGATGATAGCCCAGTCTTTCCATAAAGTGCCAGGGTGCTGTATTACCAGCTCAAAATTATGTCCTCCAAATGGAGTAAACAAAATAAAATATGTATGTAGTATGTGAATTAAACAAAATCCATAACCTTAACTAATGCATTCTAATATAATTAAATAATGTGATGCATTCTAATCTAATTAAATAATGTGAGCTACTATGCATTAAAAAAAAAAAGAGAGAGAAAAGTAAAGGCCGATAGATTTTCTAATAACTAAATGCCATAATAATGCATCAGGAAATATTCATATATATATAAAAGATATGTCTAATAAAAAGTCTAAAATACACAAACAGGAATCAAGCAATCCACATGTATTCAACAACCTTTTAAAAAGCTGTCTAGCTTGTACTTTTGAGTTTCAAAAATTAGGACGTTGGTTCACATGATTTAAACGGTCAGTCAACAGTGTGTGTATTTTCATTAATGTAACCTTATCTACTTCCTCAATCAAGTGCACTGCCAGTGCCACTTAATATAGTGTCCTTTTTCAGTATTTACATTGTATAATAAGAATGTAAATAATTTTTTTGTATATTTGCATGACTAAACTTTAAAAATGTGTTAATCATAAAAGGCTTTTGTTCCTGTTGCATAGACTACATGACAATGTTGAAAATGTTACAGCCATGTTTTCTGTGTACTGTATATACTGTATTTAGGAGCATATGGAAACATCACTAAGATGCTTCTATTGCACTGAAACAGTAATTTCAACAGAATATAAACCAGCAGTGAATAATTGACTTCTTAATCTTTTAACAATTAACTCTCAATACAGACAGCAAATACACTTTGTTCCAAAATACAGTGTCCGATTCCCTTTCACTCACATGCTTCAAGACAGCTGCAAAGCAAGGAGCTACAGAGCTGGGGACCTGTGATATCCAGGGGACAGAAAGGAGTCTTTACCTGTATGTCTAGGCACGCAGTCACCAGTAACACACTCTAGGTGTGGAGCTTCAAGAGAGCATCTGCTCTGACTAAACAAACGTTTTCAGACAACCCATGCAACCTTGCTGCAAGGGATACACAGGGGCAGAAATTATCTAATTGCATACAGGACATTAATCAGCATACACAGGAAAAAAGGTTGGTAAGCAAATGCTTTCCTTTATCATTCAGATACTGGAAAAAGAACTGGGTATAAAATTGGCTGAATTATAATATTGGCTTCTCTTTAAAGGTAATTTCTTATTTTACATAAAACAATGTCCAGTGCATCATCAGAAGTCAATTTAGAGATATCGGTTTTTTTGCTTGCATTAAAATTTTCTGAAGCTTTGGTTCAATCAGAGAAACATCTCAGTCTATTCCTGCTAATTATATGGTGATCTTCAAAACTCAGATTTTGCTGCCTATTGGTAAGATTGCTTTTAGCAAAGGTAGCATGTTGTTTCACTGAAACAAAGCTGATGAATTACTTGGAAGACAAAATTCTTACCATAATTCATAGGTAAATACTTGGGCTCTCTGTATTTAGAAACCTTCCCTGTTTGTCATTATTCACGTGGTTGCCAGAAAATAATGAAAAATAGTCCATTGTATATTTTGATACCACTGACTACTTCCTTTTGAATTTTATTTCATTTTCTAAAAAGATAGTTAAGAATACTTAACAAATACTTTAAAATATCAGTTCTCATTAAAAGGAGATGTTTTCAATCCTTGTGATTGCAGAGGAATAGCTGAAAAGAAAAAAAAAGGACGAAGGAACCAGAGAGAGTAAGTAAACAAAACCCTGCTTTTCCCTGCTTTCTGACTCTATGGAACAAAAAAGCCATGACAAACCAAACCTAGTGAGTTTGGTGACCAATTTCAATTAATTAAATTGAAATCTTGTGCTTGCAAATTTCAAAGGATAGGTTGTGTGACAATTGCTCAAAACACTAAGTCTTTCAAAATACTATTTCCATCTTGCAAAGCTCATATGAAAGAAAGCCTTGTAAGCAGTTTCAAGGTCATTGTAGCATTAACTATGAGGGCAGTTACAGAAAGTCTTTGTTTCTCAGGTATTTCAGAGACATCTCAGGCGGCTTGGAGAGCTAGGACATGAAGGCATAGAGGCCAACACACAGGGCTGTTTACATTCCCCTGGGACTGGAGAACATGTCTGGATAGTCTTGCTGGACCTTTAAATGACTGAATGATTTTTGTGCTATTGCTCTCTCCAGTACATTCCTTGTCTCCCAGAGTTACCCTTCTTGTGCAAGCAAAGCTGCAGACATGTCATAGCCTGTGTCTCAGGTGGCAGCTCTGTTGTCCTGTTTTGCTTTAACAGAATAATGCCACATCAGAACCAGGCAAAGAGAAAGGGAGCTCCAACTGAGAAGAGCTGGCAGTCAGTTTCCATTGGATTAATACTTCTTTGGCATAGAATGCTCTCAACAGATAAACAGATTAAGACTAAGGACTGGAAATAACCAGACTGCACATTAATTAAAATCAGGCTAAAGGAATTAATCAAGTTATTTTAAGATAATTGTTCCATTGCACTTTCCAAGACTTCAGAGTAAATTTACCAAAGGCAACATGAGAAAATATCTTAGAGCATCCAAGGCTGGATGGAGCTCTGAGCAACCTGGTCCAATGTGAGGTGGTCCATGGCAGGGAGGCTGAAATTAGGTCCCTTCCAACCCAAACCATCTATGATTCTGTAATTCTTTATGGACTAAGTTTATTTATAACCATGCTGAGATAAAGATCTCGATACACATGCAAAAAAACTCCACTTCATGGAAACTTGGTGAAAATAATGCAAATAAGAGATAGCAGAATCAGATTTCATACTTTGACAGACAGCCTCTAAAAAACCCAAATGCACCAAACAACCAAACCATGCCAGAACTTGACAGTAACTTAGTACCTGATATTGTGAGAAGGATACAAAAGGTTTGGTTAGACTGCAAATTAAGCATGCATTTAATTCCTCCTTGGAAACAACTGGTTTGCATTTACAGCAAAATCAAGACCTACTTTTCACAGTGCGTGATTTTTTTTTTTTCCAAAGTGTTTTGAATTTGCCTAAATTTGAGAAAACATTTCATTGTTCTGAGCAGCCCCTTCATTTGGAGTGTAATTTAATTTCCTGTGCATGTACTTTTGTGAATGCTTTGGAGAAACCTTTCAAGCAATAATCGAAGGCAAGCTTGGTGGTATTGCCAGAATACTGCAGTCAAAAGCAAGCATCAGGCTTTTCATTCCAGGCATACAGCAGGTGACAACAGTATGATTTCTGCACTGCAGCTGGCTGTAGGACTGTAATCTCTCTTAGAGAGATGCATGCTCTTTCACAATAGTCACTCTTTCCTAAAATTCATTCCTTTTCTATATGTTCTATATTTTTCCCTTTAATTTTCTTTATTTTCCGCTCCATAAACATTATTTTGCGCAAATAATTCTAAAACAAGGGCATTTCCAATCGCATTCAAGTGTGAAAAGGGTGAACCAAAACTAATCCTGACACAGCTTTGAGGACTAAATTTTTTTCCCTGTAGCGTGCTTATTTTTCCCTCTATTTATTTTTACTTTGAGTTCTTACTTATACACCATGGCTATGTTGATAATACAAGTAATGTAAGAATGCTAAAAGAAGCTTGGGCTGAAACATAGTCTAACATCATCATCCCTTTTATTTATTTTCTCTTAAGATTATGTGTTTATTGGTTCAGTTTATGAAGTCTGCCAATTTGACTTTGCCTGTAGCTAAATTTACTGGTTGATTCATTTCAGTGAATCTTGCATGCTTGCATGCAAAAAGCTGAGCAAAGGTTTCCAAGTCATAGACAAGCCATGACACTCAGGAGGTCTTCTGTTTGTGCCCTTGGCCATTAAACAATAACATTCTGAGAAAGGCAGAAAGGCAGTAAAGGAGCCATATGAGCTAAAACAGAGGGTCTTTTAATGGCACTTCTATTGTAAGAATAAACTTGCAGCTACTTCAATTGTTTCTTAACATAGAAAGATGAGACATTTGGCCAGAGAGGTAACACAGTGTAATCAAGAAGATTTCAAGGTAACTAAAAATGTCTCTTTACAAATTGAAGACTTCAGAAATTGATGGGTTTAGAATTTTTGTTTAGAACATTAAAACATTGTACCTCACATGCTTTAACTTCATTTGTATGTTTATGTGCAATTAATGCCGTGATGCTTTAATTTCTAAGCTGCTCTTTTACCAATACATTTCATATGCTTTATGGTACATACAAGATCTTGCTTTCTGCAAGAATTCCCCTGAATTTTGCAAGTATATTCATTGAATATTGTTTAAAATGTAAACAAGCTTGAGGAATATAACAAAAGTACAGCTTGTCAGTAAAATATTTCTAAACTACAGAGTGGAGGTCATCCCATTTAGAAAAGCTTCTCAGATTTCTGAAGGGTTCCTGAATCCTAGATTGTCACATAAGACATTTCAAATATTTGTAGTAATCATGGCTGAAACTTTAAAAAGGAGACTGGTCAATGCTATCTATATTATGCTCTAAGGATCTTATATGATCTTCAAAACTTCTTCCCTATGACTGTTTGAAAATATGACAATTAATTTTTGCCTGAAACACCTTACAGAATTAATAATTGTTATGCTATAAAGGTTGTTTTCCAAACTTCAGTTTGTGTTTGTGCATGATTTCATTTGAGACTGCAGGATGCTATTGTAAATAATGTAAATAATATAAATATTGCAAAGTTATTATTCACCATTTATTGCAAATGCCAGAAAATCCTACGGTGAAAACTGGAAAGTTCAGTAGATGCAGAAGTTTCAGAGTATGGTGCCTGCAATTTGTGTATGTACAGTCTGTTGATTAGACTGTTCAAACTTTTGGTCTCAAATGGTCTCAATTTCTATCAGACCAGAAAATATAACTTAGGCAGCAAAGAACAACATTTGGTGAATCTTACAGGTATATGGTATATAACATATTATACATATGATAGTATGTGCCTGGCATGTTTGTTTTCACCTTTTTCTAGTATTTGCCATGGGACAGTAAAAAAATCTAGACATAGTTTTGATTACAAGTTTAAAATCCTGCACAATCCTTTATTTACTCTTAAATTCCTTCTTTTTTGTGGGTCTTTTTATTCTAGTAAATCCCAATAACGTATTTTTAACAGTTCTCAAATTAACTGCTGGAATTGTAATTAGCTTGTTAACTTCCAGTCTATGTCATAAAACTCAGTGTAAATTATTATAATGTATGTATTTTATATGTCTGAGATCACTAAATCTATTATTGCCCAGCTCCAAGCATGTTATGCACGTGGATTTCAACAGTTGCTGGAGGAATAGTGGTGCTGTGTGTCTCTCTGAAGATCTTTCTCCCCTATTTCTGGGCAGACCTGATCTATTTCTTGAGATGGAAGAGGTCAAAAGCAACAGTAAAAAAGTGGGCAAAAAATGGAATTCTCTCCATAACTGACCTTTTCAGGCAATCAGTGGAAAAAAATCCCCACAAGCCATTCCTTATCTATGAAGGAATGGTGTACACTTACCAGGACGTGGACAGGAGGAGTAACAGGGTAGCACAGGCCTTCCTGCACTATGGGAATCTGAAAAAAGGTGACACTGTGGCCCTGCTGATGGGTAATGGACCTGACTTCATCCATGTCTGGTTCGGGCTAGCCAAGCTGGGCTTCATCGTGGCCTTTCTCAACGTCAATATCCGCTCAAGATCTCTCCTGCACTGCATTAATACATGCGCAGCAAAAGCATTGGTCATAGGAGAAGGTAAGTTCTGTGTTGTGTTTCACTCACTGCTCACTTTCTACTGTTTCCTGCTTCTATCAAACATAGAAAATCAGAGCTCTTCAGAGCTGTAAGCTCTTTATATATGCAAACACCTAAAAGAAGGGAAGAAAAGGAGGGGACAAGTTAAGGAAAGAGACAGTGTTGCCTAAAAAGGAGAGAAAAGAGATAAAGTCTACATTTCAAGCGTATAAACACAGAATAAGCCCATGCAATTAATTAGTAGAATTAAAAGCTTAAATCTGAAATTCTCCAAGGACAAGGTATCAGGAGCAATAATCATGCATCAGCAAGTAAATAGCCTTGGAAAACACTTTAGCACAATTTCATTTCCATTTTTATTTATTCATTTATGTGGCTAATATAAAACTTCACTGACTACAGGAAGACACAGATTCCCTTTGTAGTTGTGATTTCCTTCAGGTCAAAATACCTGCATAAAAATGTATGTTACTTTATAACTACTTTAAGTAGTGATCCCAAGGTAGCATTGCTTGAAGCAAAGCTTACAGTGTAAGCAGCTGAAATTTCATCTCTGTTTATGGCACATTATGCAACACTAGGCAATTTATTTATATTCTACTCCTGTTTTTCCATCTTTTATACAGGTTGACAGTACTACCATAATTCCATATGAATCTGTGAGGGTTTGCTATTTGGTATATGCACCAAATGTGGTTTGCTATTTGGTATATGCACCAAATACACATTTGGAACAAATGTGATTAAATTAAATCCTATATACTGGCATCATCAACTAAGTTCATGGTGTTTTATCAATTGCAATTAAAGCCACATGAGAAATATAGGGAAATTGAACATCATGATGATTTTTTCACTGTCCAGTATGCAGGTTAGCCCTCCTATGGCTGTGGTAGGTTTATACAGTGGTATGATATATCATTTCAATGCTAGTAATCAGGTCTGCAGTTGTATTTATTTTAAAAATTACCATGGGTTTTCTGTTTGTTTGATTGTTTGTTTTAACTTGGCAGATTGTTTAGGATCAATAGAGAAAGAATTTATTTTGAATCTCTCGGAAAATAATGTTGCTGTCTGGCTGATGAGCGCCAGTTCTCCTCTCCAGCATGTTCACACCCTACTAGACAAAGTAGACAAAGTGCCTGATAATCCTGTTCCATCTCATCTTAAAGCTGTCACTGACATAAGAAACACAGCTCTGCATATCTTCACATCAGGAAGTACAGGTGAGGATGTGTACTAACAAAGTACAGCTGCACATCTGAAAATTAAGGCAGTATAAATTAAGCAAAAAGACAGAACTTGAATTTCCAAATTAAGGCAGGGAGGATTGATTTATTTAGAAGCACAGTACACTTTAAAGTGTTTTTGAAATTACACAATAGTGTAATTTCAGTTACTGAACTTCTACATAGATACTCCATGGCTGAAATTAATTTCTTGAATGTAAAGCAAATAAAGTCAGTCTCTAAGAGTTGCTCAGAAAGGAAGAACAGTGGAACCTCTGCTTCTGATTCTGAAATAGGAGTTATTTTTAGAGTGGAAGAATGGGGAAATCCATCCACTAGTCAATCCAAACAACTTCATAAAAATTATTTCTATTGCAAGTAGAAGCTGAGTGACACAGTGGCTCTCCAGATGTTTTCCCATTCTCACTTTCTGGCAAGGGAAACCTGTATGTATATTTGACCTGCACATGCCTGTGAAGGTGTCAGACATCTTTGTCCCCCAGATGAAATAGACATGGCAGGGGGGTTGGGAATACATTTTACATTATCCCTTCCAACCCTAACTACTCTATAATTCTGTTTAAATAGAATTACAGGCAGAAAGAGTGTAGGAGCTGAGAGACTAAGGAGATATAATCATAAAACAGCAAAGCATAGGACAAAGACTCAGAAGACGAGAATTCTCCCTGTATACATTCCCATCATAATTCTACTTCAGCAAAATTATTAATGTATGCAGTACATTTGTAGTTATTTGCTCTTTCCCTTTGACAGGTTTCCCAAAAGCTGCTATCATCACTCACCGCAGAACTCTGGCTGCCTCCTTAGCATTGACTCAGTGTGGTGCAGTTTCTCAGGATATTATATATGTCACTCTTCCCCTGTACCACATCAGTGCTTCTCTTCTTGGCATCAGTGGATGCATTCAGTTAGGTAATATTTACCTTCTAGTGAAGTTCCATTAAATTGACAAGGTTATAACATGTTAGTATTAGGTGAATAACTGCTTGGTAACTCAAATATTATGTTTACCAAAAGCCTTTTGTAATTTTATCATTTTTATCACCTCCCCCGTTTGCAGACAATATCTAAGGTATATGCATAGTTTTACAGACACTAATAATTGTATAAATCCAGCATAAAATGACTTGAAGTCTGTGTATTGTTAGCATCACTGCATATATTCTGTAAGTTTAACCTGAAATCATACTTCTACCCTATGCCAAAAGTCTGTAAAGGCATTCACATAGGCATCTGTGGTTGATTTTTAGTGTCAGAAGATACAAATGCATTGTGGAAGCCCAACCTTCAGAATAAGATTGACTAAATGTTTTGTGGAGTTTTTTCAGTCTCTTATTTGAGTAAGAACTACAGAGTTAGATTCATCATATTAAAGTGAAAAATAGGGAAAAGGACAAAATCTCCCCTTCTAAATTTGATAGTGGGAGTTATTTGTAGGGAGCTGGCAACCAGATATTTCCCAGGTGCATCCTCCTTTTCTGTCATTAGTGTCTTGCCTAGATGCTGGGTTTTGGCATGCTAAGTATATAACTGGAATGCTTTAAAAGACATTTCGCTGTTTTGTTTATTCAGGAACAAGGCAGACAGGCATGCTGGCTTACAGTAACTGCTGGCAAAACTGCTTCTGCCTAACAGAAACACAAAGGGGATGGGAAAATGAGTGTATGAAGAGGTTTGAGACTATGAATTTTCTTGGAACAGAAAATGTAGGGTAACGTCTTTCTTAGGTGTTTGGCTAGAGATCTGGGAGTCTGGGATTTGAATGACAAAGCTTTGAGGAGGGTGAGGCTGAAGAGCTCTGAAAGGTTTCAAAATAAAGGAGGAACTCAGAAAGGTTTCAAAATAAAGGCAAGATGGGAAAAGTGGAATAGAAGGGATTCAAAATTTGGAAGGCCCTGGGAAACCTCACACAGGACAAACAGGACTTGGACAAAAAGGAATTTTTGAAAGGATAGAAATTTGTAAATTTTTGACTGACAACACTTAGGAAGGGATAGGGTGGCAGATATGAGAGGGTAGAATGAAGTGGCTTTTGGAATTGAAAGCTCTAAAAGAACATCAGGGTCACAGAAAAGAAAATAATTTTGATTCTCAGTTGTCAAGGAACAGAAAAAGGGGAATGAAATGGAAACAACAAAGACAGCCCATTTCCTTTTCACCACTTGTCACACAAATAGAGAAGCTGTGAGCTACAATTTCCTCCATTCCAAGATCTTTTTTCAGAGTTAAACTAGTTCATGATCTTGTCAGAAACAAAATGTTTAGGCTGTGACCTATTCCTAACAATGAGTGATCATTAAAAGATTTGCTTCTGTTGCTTCTGTTACTCTAAGTTTTTAGTTACTACTCAGAAAAAGAAACAAGGCTTAATTGTGCAGGTTTCATTTAACAGACGGATCCTGTTGGAAATAGCTTACAATATATTTAATTAGCTGAATTTATCATTAACTGAATTAAGAGAATGACAAGCTTTTTCTCTTTTTTTTTTGGTTAAAATAGTGGTAGAAGACAAGGGGTTTATTTTAAAGGTTATTTTGAAATTTCTTACCTGTTTTCATCACATAGGAGCGACCTGTGTTTTGAAGAAGAAATTTTCTGCGAGACAGTTTTGGAATGACTGTAGGAAATACAATGTTACCATGTTTTTATATATAGGAGAACTCTGCCGCTATCTCTGCAATCAGCCCTGTGTAAGTTCCATTTGCAAATGCAGCTTTAAGATATAGCAAATCTGAAAGTCAGATAGATTCACTCATTTCTGAACAGCATAGTATTTTCAATGTTTGATAGCTTTTTACAGCGTTCCTTGTGTCTTGTGTTCCTTGCTATTACCATTAGCAATCAAGTTTAGACCAGCAAATGCAGTGGTGACAAATAGGACACATACCCCGACACTCACAGAAGTGCCTCTGCAAAGCCAGGCTTGTTGGCTTTTCATCTGAGTGACCAGAAGTCACAGGTCAGTCAGGAAATGGTGTAAGCTGTAAAAGCTTCAGCATTCACAATGACCAAAAAGAGTTCATACCAGATTGAATGATTTAACAATTTCAGTGCTCTGTTCCAAAGTAATTGTTTAGCAAGAGTGACCTATTATGTTCAGTATTTAATGGATGATGGTTAATTTTTAACTTTGAAACTGATTAATGAGTTTTTATTAGTTTAAGTCTTTTTCTTAGAGGTCTTCCAAAAGCACACTCTCTTACATGCCTGTATATATGATGATGGATGTATCTCTATGAAGCCAAAATACTAACAGTGTGGTGCAAAATCTTGGTCCCCCCTGAGATAGCAGTCCTAAAGATCATGATCAGGTTTGGAACAAAGTAAAATGTCAAACAGTGACAAGTCTGAAAATGCTTACTAAGTTGCAACTCTCATTTCTCAATGATAGCTTGGTTGATTTTTGGGAAAGCTTGGTTAATTTTTTAAATTTTATGCTTGGTAGTTAGGATATTACTGAAGGGAGGTGACAAGAAGTACTCCTATATACCTCAGAAAGCCTCATGTGCAAGCACAAAGTTCAAATGATCTCCAATGGTATTGGTCAGAGATCAATGCAAGGACTAGGAACAAGAAAATATCTGAAAGAATTCTCCAGCTGGTTTGAACAGAATCTTATTATTGGGTGGTCTGGATGTAGGAGAGGGATCAAAGACAAAAAGTACTAAAGGGTACAGGAAGGATAGCTGTTGGCCAGAGCTCAAGCCTATTCAAACAAGCCTGAAACAGAACTCAGGCCTGGCCAACAGCAACTACTGTATCAGTAGTGCATGGATCAGGAAAACGCAAAGGAATAATTAGCTAGGCCAAACCAGTTGTATAAAGGTTTCTCCTGCAGGAAAAAGCAATGAGAACTATATTTTCTTGACTCAATAACAAAAATTTAACCAAGAAGAAACAGATACTTAACCGGCAACTGGTAAGAGGGAAAACCAGAGATGGCCTGGATGAGTTGAGGAAGGTGAGGTTGCTAACAGGAGCGGATGAGGTACATCAGGAGCTCGGTCAACATTACATATCCTACTAGACTATGACCACATATAACATATAACCAGATGTTATATACATATATAATATCTAACCTCTGCTGTACAGGTTCATCTACACTGAAAGAAACCCATGCAGGGTAATAGGTCTGGTATGGTTTGGGACTAGGACTGAACATGAGGGACCTGTTGGAGTATGCTCTACATCATGCACAGGGTGTCTGTCCTTCCCTCCTTTCACTGAGCATGCCCAGGCCTCACAAACTGAGAAATAGCATGGATTTGGAAACTAGGAGGCACTTGGGGATTTCTTCATGTGGACAGAAACTCTGTGACTGAGTATGTCAAAGAATGTTTTTAAAGGGAACCAGGTAACTTTTAAATAAAGACATTTAAAATTCAAGGTAGTTCAGGGAAATGTTGCAGATCACACCTGTTGAACCAGACGTGAACCAAGGTAAGAATAACAGTTTCTTCTATTGCTTGTAATCTCTCAAATTCTTGAGTTTCACTTCAAGTCTTACAGTATCACAAAATACACTGGGGAAAAAATCAAAACCCATAGTTTCATCCTGAAGACAAAGTGTTGAAGAAGAGACAACATTATGCATGAAGGAAGTCTCCCAGTCAGCGTCCCAGCAGGTTTAAAATTGAGTGGGATTACATACATGTGACCAAAACCATTTATTCCTTCAGAGTTATCATTAAAATTGCAAAAGAAAACACATCTGATTAGGCAGAAGCAGGGAATATCAAACTCCAGTTTCATTTCTGTGTTTAACAGTGAGGTTTGGTCTGCATTACAGTTGATCCTGTTGTGACAAATAATTTATCTGCCATAAAATGCAGTTCTGGATCAAATGACGTTGTCTGCATAGTTCACAAAACAATTTTATGTTTTATTCACATTTATGTGAATGTTTTTGAAAGTCAAAAGTTTGGGACTCTGCTAAAACATTTCAGTGCAATTACAAGGCAAAGTTCTGTCTTTAAATCACCCTAATATTATTTAGAAATCAAACATAATTTTACAGTTTTAAAGATTGGAATAGCACTGAAACAAAACCAAAACAACCATTTATTTGATTTGAAGAAACCATTCCTGTTGACCTGAAATAAGTTTATTTTCTGCTGACATTTAGCCATAACAGTAACTTAATTACTCAATCCCAACTACACCTCCAAAAAAGTGGGGGCTTCTGAGACTCTTGACTGCAGTCCTATAGGCAGGGGGCTGAGCAGTCTGCTCCTATGCCAAAAGCAGTTATGTAAGTAAACTTTTGAATAGTTTACCACAATAATTGCATCACTAATATGTAACAATAATACATTTGCAACTACATTTTGACTGCAGATTTTATTATAATCTTTTGATGAATCTGGATTTAAGATTAAAAATGAACGTAATAATATGAGTTATTATAGCTTTGAGTTATTCTGCTGCTTTTTCAGGTTCCATAAGGAACATGGCAGATGTGCAAAATTTTCTACAAAAGTATAATTACAAAAAGAATCAACTTTTGTGTATCACAAATGTTTTCTAAGGCACAATTTTGTTGATACAGGAAAACTTCTCTTTTTGGTGGGAAAGGAACTTCTATTCTATGGGAAATGGCACTTCCTTAAAATCCATTTATTTACAGCTAAAATCTTTTAACATTTTTAATATACATTCTCTTTATAGAGTTCATAAGTAAAAATTCAAAGAATTACAGAAATAAAGTTTTCACCCTGCAAAAACCCCTCAACCTCAGACCAAGATTTCTTATGCTTTTCTGTTTTATTTTAAAAAATCAACAACAGCAAAAAACCCATTCTGTGAAGTATTTTAGTCAAGGTGGCAGTTCACAAATGAAAATTGTTCTGTTAGAAAGTATTAGATCAATTTTAGGTATTTAGATCCACTTTTCCCAGCTACAGGATGTTTCTTTTTGTTTCACTTTCACAGAAAGAAGAGGACAGAGTTCATGAAGTGCGCATTGCCCTTGGAAATGGTATTAGACCTTCTGTATGGAAAGAGTTTCTGATGAGGTTTGGCCCAGTTAAAATATTTGAATTCTATGGGTCCACAGAAGGAAGTCTTGGTTTCCTGAACTATACTAATAAAATAGGAGCAGTGGGCCGTGCTGGCATCTTCTCAAAGGTAAGGATTATCAAATCAACCAACCAATCAACCAATTTACCATACAATTATTATTATTAAAAAATATATTATTAAAGATATATATTATTAAAAAATAATTTAAAAAATATTAAAAGGCATGGGAAAGGCAGAAATCATAAAGAACAGGAAGGAAGAAAATGCTTCCTTCTTTCCAGATACAATAATAATAATAATTGGTTCATGAAAACAGAAGTCTTATTCTTAGCCACTTCCTTGACTCTATTCTCTATACATATATTTTGAAGCCACAGTCAATATACACAATGAGTACATAGAAACTCGTGTATCCAACTTTTCCCCTAAAATAGATTTTAAAAACCCCAAACTGTCTGTATAGAAGTGACTACCCAAAGGACTGGGTAATGACAATTCTTATTAAAGTTTACTAATCATCCTGAAAACCCACGATGAGGCCAGAAACTAGTTTTGATTTTACTTTTTGTATGAATCAGGAGATAGATATTCCAAAGCAAACTTATACAAATTTGTTCTTTGGCTGCATCTTCATTCATTAAAACTAGCATCACATTTTCTCTGAAATAAGATTAGCAAAACAAAAAAATACCAAAATTCTCAGCAAATAGAGGAGAAAAATGTTAATATCTAAGCTATACCTTTACATATACAACCACTGTTTCTACCATAAAAACACCTTGACAGTCTCAAATGCTTTTCCAATTTGTACAGTTTCTGTGAATCATGAACATTATACTACAATGAAATACTATTTAAACAGTACTAAAGATTCAGATCAGTTAAGATCAAGACCAGATTAATGACTTCCAAATTATTTCTGCTTTATATCTGAGATGTCAAAAATGCCTTGGCATGATGATGATAACAACTCTGCAAGACTTTCAATCTTCTAGCAATCTTAACCATGTGGATGGAGAATTGAGGCAGGAAAGACTAATCAGGTCATTAAGTTGAAAGTTTCCATTTGCATCTGTCTGGTGTAATTTTTGAGATGTCTGTAAATTTATTTTGGATTTTTTTTTTGTCAGAGAATCATCTTGATTTGCATTCTGGCAATATTAGAAATGGATGGCAGTTTTAAAGCAAAACTGACAATTTGATCAAATGCACTTTATCCTTCATATAAATTATTTGAATCTGACCCTACTCTTAGACAAGGGCTTCTTTTTATCAGTAAGGAGATGAACACTCACCTGTGTATGTATACTTAGTATTGCTTATCATGATATAAACACTTTCTGACAGTTGCCTCTTAGAATACTGTCAGTTTATTTCAGGCTGTCTCAAGTCTTCAAAAGTCAGTAGGGACTATTCATTAATTCAAAGCAATTTTTATCAAATCTAGAAAATTAGTAAGAAAGAGGTGTTTTTAAGTATGCATGTGTGCTTTTTTTCTTTTTTTTTTTTAGTTTCTACATTCTTTTGAGTTGTTGAAATATGATGTCTGGAAACAAGAACTTATAAAAGATGAAAATGGAAGGTGTAAGAAAGCACCCATAGGTAAGGAAAAATATTAGTTATCTATTACCTAACAGATAACTCAATTTAGAGGATGCTTTTTCTGTAAGCAACAGATTTTTGATATACACCTAGAACTTGAAAATAGAAAAAATAGGATAATAGATCCCAACAGAGATCTGTTGTTAGTATATGCAATAATATATCCAAATATTTATAAATTAACCCAAAATAAAAAATTGAAATCATATAAGAACATTAGTAATATTTGAGACCCATAATATTTTTATTCTCACTTGAGAAAAACTTGTTCCTATTCCTGGAAAAATCAGATTTTTTTAGTGCTCCTTTTTTTTTAATGAAAAAAAAAAAAGATACAGTAATTCCCAGCTATGCTGTGCTCTGAGGCCAGATGTTTAAAGATGCTTTCTAAGTTTCAGATTTAAAATTCTGATGAAGAGCAGAAAAATTTCAAATTGTGGATCATATTTTTATGATTAGTGACAAAACCAGATTTATCATTTTAGTACCTAGAGTTGCACAGACTTTCCAAAATCCTACTTAAAATGGAATACTCCACCTCAAAGAGTTGAAGCTCCCAGACTGAAAATAAGGTAGCCTCCTAGCTGAGAATATCCTTGAGAAAAATCCTCAAAACTGAGTCTCACCAAAGACAGCACTGCATTTATCGAAGCCACATCAAATATTCATGTGCCTGTGTACACATGCATGAATCCATCTGTGTCAAAGTTATCAGTTCTGGGGAAAAGGTCTTTAACACCACTAGTTTTAGTATGTAGATTTAATTATCATAGAGATAAAAATCCTGAAGGTAGAAGAGAGGTTTGTACAGATGACCTAAATGATAGCAGCTTATGATAATGTCAGATCTCAATGACACACAGTAGTACTGGTCATCAAATCAAATTGCTTATATTTGATAATATAACATATTATACTATATTATATTATATTATATTATATTATATTATATTATATTATATTATATTATATTATATTATATTATATTATATTATATTATATTATATTATATTATATTATATTATATTATATTATATTATATTATATTATATTATATTATATTATATTATATTATATTATATTATATTATATTATATTATATATATTTTATGGTAGTAGTACAGCAAAAAAATAGTAGCAATCTTCTATTTTTTTCTGATAAAATATTATTTGCTGACAATATCCAAATCAAGAAAAAGATTTTTTTTTCTTGAAAGGAGCTTGCTTCCTCACTACAGTCACATTAGAAACTGCTCAAAAAATTATTGTGTTCTCAGTGAAATTGATAAAATTCCCAATTTCATGACACAACTAGAAAAATTTTGCAGGTTATTACACATATTTTTAGGTAACTCTGAAGCTGTCACTGGATGTAATGTGAGATAGTAATGACAGTAAATTCACAAAATGGACTGGAGGATCCTTCTGTAAAAATGACTTGGGGTTAGAGCAACTCCGTTTTGTTTGGTTGTTCTTTTGTTATAAATTATGCATTGTATTTGCAGCAATGCCAGCTCCTCTTCTGAAAGGTAGTATGAGCTTTCATTCCATTTTCCATATTGAGTGTTCAAAAAAATGAAGAGGATTAAATTTAGGATGCAGAAATTCAGCTATGAAGAAAATTATTTGTTGGAAAATATCTCCTTACATCTTCTGAAGGAGTAAAATAAAAGTTTTTTGAAGATGGAATTATCTTTTAACATCAGGAGCACATTGAGAACAAAGCCACTAGTTATCACAGATAGGGAATAATAAAAGAAATATGTTTAAAGGGCATTCTGAATCAATTCCAGTGCAGTCAATGGAAGTTTTGTCCTTGTTATAAATAGGACTTAGGCAGCAACAAGGAGTGATGCCCAGTAGGGATGTGCTTCAAACCCCAGAGACTCCTTGATGATCAGGGGCGCACATTGTGGATTACGACTTGTTTTGTCACACCAGCACACCAGTGCTAAGGCAGTAGCATCCCTATCCTCTGGAACTCCTCAAAGCCCTCAAAAATCTTAGGTACTATATATTTTGCCTCTACACATATTGTTTGACTACCATCACCCTTTTCTAACTACATAAAGGATAAACAAAGATAAATCATCTTTTCAATGGGTAAATGCTTTTACCAGGTAAGTGATGTACAACACACTCCAAAGATCTCTTCCCTGTGGTCCAGATTTTTGGAAGAGAAGGAAGCAAACTTGTGTTCCCTTTTCCACTCACCCATTTCTTCTGTTCAGGGAAGAACTAAGGTAATGTAGCAATAAGACACATAAAACCAATGTGGCTTTCCAAAGGATTTTTAATATGATAATTTATGCTCTTAATAGCTCACTCTATATATGTTTATATATACCTCTCTCTCTCTCTCTCTCTCTCTATATATATATATATGTCTATATATGTTTCCTCTTTTCATGGCCTGCAGGTAAACCTGGTCTTCTAGTTTTTCAAGTTACTGAGGATGGCCCATTTTCTGGATATGTTGGAAATAAAGAAGCCTCAGAGAAGAAACTCCTGCGTAACGTGTTTGTGGATGGAGATGTGTATCTTGACACAGGGGACCTCCTAGTGATGGATGAGGATGGGTTCCTCTACTTCACTGACCGGGTGGGAGACACTTTCAGGTATAGCACAAAGTTAAGAGTAAATCCATGGAGCTTGGAAGAAATCACACATATGCAGGCCTGGATGACACAGGTCAGGCTCAAACATGATGAATGCCAACTTTGTTTAAACAAAATCACTAAGGATAGGAATCAAGTCCACCAAAGTGCACTCCAACATATTGGAATTTTTTAAATTTGGCACTTCTTGTATCACTGGGCTTTCAAATAAGATAGCACTAAACCAGAAAATGATTCTTCAGTTAAGAATGTAGCCCACATTAAAAGTAGTCCTCTGTCACATATAGGATAAAACATGTATTTGAGCTAACATCTGTATTAATATAAGAAATATTTTCAACAGGTGGAAAGGAGAAAATGTTGCCACTTTAGAAGTTGCAGAGATCATTGGTATGATGGATTTTGTCCAAGAAGTTAACGTTTATGGTGTAAGCGTAAAAAGTAAGACATTCCCTATAGTTTAAGAACAGAAAATGAAGAGAGTAATTTCTTACTGTAACTTTTCTGTTCTTGCAACTGCATGCACAAGTACATGTAAGGATATAAGTAGTTTCAGCTTGGCAATTCAGGCTTTTCTACAGCTTTTGAAATTTCAGTTACAGTAAAATGCTGCATTTAATAAACATGACATGCTGAAATTTTGTAATGAATGGAAGTAAAATTTGGATAAATTAAAAATTGTAACAGAAGTGAGAAATATGAAGTGAGAAATACAAAGTTATGAACTATGCAAGACTTCTCTTAGGCTACTGGCTTTCATCTGAAAAATGGTAAGATACAGTATATTAAAAGATAATGTCTGAAACCACTATCTTATGAGTACTGTCCAAGAACACATATTTTTTTTGAAATTGGAATGTTCTCAATCATATATGACACTTCATAAAAATATAAAATATCATGCTGAAAAGCTGTAGGAAACCAAATTACAAAATATAAAAATTTCTCAGAAGATGCAGCCATTGAAAAAACGGGTGGAGGAAGACAAACTTCTTGTGGTGCTGAGTAACTGTTCATTATTTCCCTTGGAGGCAAATAAAGTCTAGTATTAAAAGAAACTAGTCACATGAAGAAGGAGCTGTCAAGATACAGCACTCAGAGATGGGAAACACAATGGGTTCAAGGAAAGAGGATACATAAAAATAAAATTAAAAGGCCATCATCTGAATGGTTGATCAACAGATGGCAGTCATGCAGCGCATGCAAATAAAACTGTAGTCTAATGTTCAAAGCATCTCTCATTATCATCTACATGATAATGATGGAGGAGCTGATGGGGGCTCCTCGAAGGGTTATTGCTACCTCAGGCAGTAAATAGCACATAAAAAAATGCCTCAAGATTCACATCAATTTTTGGTTGTAGTGTCAATAACATCTAGACAGCATGGTATTTCATATTTCTGTATTGACTTGAGTCTCAAATATTGCCATAACAAACTTCACAGCATATCACCAGTTCAGTAACAGCAGATTCATTTTCAGGAAAAGGAATACCCATATTTTTTTTCTTTTCAGTGCCTTTAGGCAGACCTCAAGGCTGCTAATTTTTCTGAACAGATTTAACTGTGGCAGTTGATTTTTTCCAACTCAGATATTTTCTCCACTTAAATCTTTTTCTTGTGTTTCAATAAATAGATTGCAGGAACTATGTCTGGTACATATTTTTGAAAAGGGTTTTGTTTCAGTTTGCACGTCAAACATAATTGGATGCCTGTAATTTACTAGGAATCACCTTTTTTGTGACAAATTTTTCTGTGGGACGGGGTACAAAGCACTCAGCACTGCCTTTACAGTGTACAATAGGCATTTAACTTTATATAGAACAAGTACAGTCTTATACATGTTTAGATCCATGTATTGCATTAGTCTTTGTGTGGGTGCATTCAGGTTCTCTTTTTAATTAATGGTCCCTCTGATTTAATTAGGTCATTATATTACCACTGTTCAGGTAGGAATAAAACCTAGCAGGCAGTTCCAGCTACAGAGAATTCCCAATAAAAAGACATCAGTGACTTTTTTTAATTGAATAAACCCACTGAAAGTAACTTTTAAAGTTCTCAAATACCATGTATAAATAAAATAAGTAAAGTAATAAAATATCATAAACCTTATAAATAAAATATCATGTACTTTATACTCAGTGATGTCTGAGAAAACAGGATGGATATTTCACAATATCAATTTATTTGTTCTAAATATTATTGAATAGCCCCAAATGTTAGAAAACATTCACATATGCTCTTACTTGTCATACTATTTTTCTATTTTTTTAGATTATGAAGGAAGAACAGGGATGGCAGCTATTGTGCTTAAACGATACCACAACTTTAATGGAGAAAGACTTTATAAGCATGTTGAGGACTTCCTTCCAAGTTATGCCCAACCACGCTTTGTGAGAATCATGGTAAGACAAAGAAATATGTTTCTTATTTTATGTAAGATGCTGTGTTCTTTGTACAAGCATGACACTGAGAGTGATGCAGATGTATCTCAGCTTTACAATGACTCTCAAACTGAGTCACAAATTTTTAAAAGTACACATAAAAGTCCAGTGTTCAAGCAAAACTACAGCTTGCATAACTTTATTAAGACAACATGGCCCCCCATCCAGATGTGAGAGAATAAGGTGTCTGCCACTTGTATTTATCTTCTGTCTGACTTGACAATTGGTCACTTCAACCATGGAATGCAGAATGCATTTTACAAACAGTTTAAATAATTGAAAACAAAAGGAAATAGTACCCTAAATTACTGTTCCTATGGTTATTATGATGAATTTTAGCAAATATATGATGAATTAAACTTCTATTTTGTTTTATGGAACCATCCATACCTAAGAATCCTAGATGGGATTAGTAACTTTGCTGTTGGATTTTGCTTCAAAGTTCTTTAACCAGTGTTTTCTTCTTGTCAGTAGAAGACTAAGCAAACATAGGTGTAGCCTTACTCATAAGAGTTCTTCATATAACAGGGTGACATGATACATTTCAAACATTTTCCTGATGTGGCTGTCCTTGAAGTGATTATTATCCACTGTTACTGACAAGGCACCAAAGAAATACTGGGTTATTTACAACAGATAGTAAAAGTTTTATGGAGATTTCCTAATGTGAGAATTAAAATGCACTCGCATGTTTTAAAGAACAAAGGCAGAACTGGGATACAATTCTTTTTTTAATGTCCACTTTAAAAGTACAAGGATTGTACCCTTTGTGAGCACCCCACAGGCTGATCTGCAACCAGGCAGGAGGGCATGAACTCCAGAGGGTAGGAAAAGGCTCCACATTACATCATCCCAAAGTTTGTAGCTCACAGTTTTCTACTGTTTGGGGATGCTGAGAGGCAGTTTTACTTTTCCCTAAATACTGATAAATAGTCAAAAAGGTTCAAATTGAAGAATTTAGAGATTGAGAAAACCTTTTTTTTTCACTAACAGATTACTGTACTAAGTAAATGTACCTTCACATGCAGTAAGCATAGGTTATACTATCTGTGGGGCTTCAGGAGACAACTGGTGTCTTCTGGGAAAAGCTTTTGGAACAGATCTGTCTTTACAGTTCCACTAGATTGAGCAAATCTATACAGTGCTCTAAGGTTTATATGTGTGGAACCAATTAAACCTGTTTGCATTTATTTATTCTCTGACTAAATCGTTTTTACGTAGCTGAGGAGGAGCCAAAGTAAACAAAGTTTCTATCAGTACTAATTAACTAATATTTACACATGTGCAAATTTTTATTAAAGAAAACAACTTCAATTTAAAAAAAAATCAAAATGAGAAAAAATTGTTGTTGCTTTATAAAATGTCTTAGGGGAGTATAGCAGCATAGTTCAGTATATGCTGAACTCACAATTTTCTGTTTGGAAGAAAATTTATTGCCTTCTCTAGGTCCTGAGAAAGAGGTCACCCTGATCAACAGTGACAAACAAATACTACTTGAAATTCTCATGCAATATTGGATTAAAACCAAAATCATTCTTGAAAAATTTTCAGTAGTCCTTATGTAGTTTTTTCTAATATAACTTACAATTTTGGTTGACTGGTTTTGTGCAAATCAGACAGACTGATTTTCTGTTCTCAGTATCTTCCACTTGATTCTAAAAGAATAGCAGAGGCCCGGGAACAAGGATGCAAAAAACCAGGGGACTCCAGGGCTCTATTATATTTTCCACCTGATTTTTTTTAACTTCCTTCCAACAAGAACTAAAAAGTGGATCTTTTCAGCATGGGAACTAAAATGAAATGTTCACTGTATTGAAAACACATACAAGTAATAACAATGCTTGAGAACAGTCTGTTTTAAACTTTTCTCTAAATGTAAACAGCATTTGAAAGGCAATTTATTTATATACCACTTCTGCTCAAATACACCAACCATTGTGTGCAGAACAACTTGTTCATGAATTTGCATTTTAATAATTGCTGTATAGAAACTCCTTATACAGGCAAATAAGACAAGAAGGCATTTAACATTGTTGGGTTTAATGTTTTAAATTTAGCAGTAGGAAATCAGAAGAGAGCCAATACCACAAAATCAGTCAGCTCTTTGCAGAGTGAAACAAACGTTCCATACTCTACTGATTTTGTGGTGGACTGCCCTAAGGAAAGATAAAAGAAAATTGCATATATTGAAACAGAAGCTTGCTATCTTGTGTGTTGCTTTAGTAGGAAAATTAATAAGAAAAAATATTCATTTAGATTTAGATTTAGATTTCACTGCACTTGTGAATCTGATAATTGTTTAACTGAAGAAACTGTATAGTAAATTGTATGATATATTTAATTCAGTAAGTACATCATAATTTCACTCATATAGACTGAAATGGAATATTGCACCTTACTTGAACTATTTCTTTCATAGGATGTTATGCAAGTTACTGCAACTTTCAAGCATCAGAAAACGCATCTGGCAAATGAAGGATTTAATCCAGAAATTATATCTGAACCTCTGTATTTCATGTATGAACCTGCACATTCTTATATTCCTTTGACAAGAGAGAAATACCAGAAGGTGGTTTCTGGTGAAATACGTTTATAAAGCATAGACATAAAATTACTCTATAATACAGAAAATTTCAGATATACTCCTGAAACCATTTCAGGAGGAGCCACTATGCAGTATTTGTTTTAAAAACACAAGATATTCAAGTTAATCTTATGGTATTAAAATCTGTCACTTCCAAAGATACAGACACAATAGTTATGTGCATTGTGTAGGCTGCACTGCATCTGCTCATATTATTTCCTCACGCATGGGCTTACATATGCAAATTTTTATTTTACATTTCTCACTGATTCAAATTATTTTTGTCTGAGCCACCACTAACCTAGCTGAATATTTTACACACATACATTTTATTCTGACTCTGCTTTTAAAAATAATAAATAATTAGATCAATAATGTCCTAGGCATTAATAAAGTGAGCCATCAGAAACATAAGCAAAATACTGCACAAACACTGCATGTAGATCTCAGTTAAATGTTTGACAATTATACAATGTAATATTTAATTGCAGTATTTTATGTGATGCTCAACTTCAGGCTTTTATGGAAAATAAACATTCAGTGGTGAAATGTAGTATTTAGTGTACATTATTTTCCACAATTTACACCAGAACACAGATTATTTGCAAAAATTCACGTTGAGATTATTCACACTGAAAGAAGAGATAATGGTACATTATCTCTTCTTTAACTTACCATATTCCTGTCATATTCCTGAAGCTGAATTCTCATGAAAATGGGACAAAATTTACTATAGCTTCTAGGTTTTACTGGAAGTGAACATCTAGAAACTCTTATAAGGAGCTAAAAAGTTTCAAAGGCAGAATCAAATCAGAGAATGTAACATTAGCATACCTGCTGGATGTACTTTCCTTGAGTATACATATCTGGTTTCATTTAAAAATCAAACAAGTCTTCACTTATGTGAGGGAAAACCTCCCTCCTGTACAGTTCCCTGAACTCATATGACCTTTTGCCTGGAATAATAAAATACCTGTACAATAAAGCTAATGCTCATCCCAGTTAGAGCCTTACAGACTTGCATGATTTCCCCAAGCATAAGACTTATTTTTTCTTAGTTTTCAGTATGTGCTATGACTACCACTGCTAACTCTGCTACTTCTGCCATAATGCAGTGACGCATGGTAACAGACCCAAACACCTTTGGTGCCTTGTAGAGCACAGGACACAAGCAGCCCCACACCAGAAGAGCCCATCAAAGTAAGGAACAATTTAACTAACAAAGGAACTCTGTTATGATCACAAAGGTCCAAACCCCTTGGTGATACCATGTATTTCTCAAGATCCTCTGCCATTCCACATCACAGAAGTGTGTGTGACAGAAGCAGATGCGGCTTGAGGTCTGGAAGGCAGTGAGTGTGGGCAGAACTGGACAGATGGCATCCAGCACACCAGACACACCTAGGGCACACCAACATCTCCTATGAGACATAGGAGCTTGGAGTGAGAAGCAGAACTGCAAATAAAAATCTTTACTTTTAAGAATTGTCCATTTGTGGACTGGGAAGAGTACTGAACATAATACAGGTTTGAGGAAGGCCCGAGGAATTTCAATGGTTTGAATCCATTATGGGACTCTATAGCACCCCAGAAAATCTCCTTTGACTGAGACAGTAAACTTCTGATGTCCTGCCCAGTTTCTGGGAATCCTATTATCAAGAAAGGAAGGGATTGCTTATTCATAACTGTTGAATATAGTGGTTTCTCCAACTACTTCTACTGTGGTCTTCTAACACATGAAGCAATAGTGCTCATCTAGAACTCTTCTTATAAGCTGACACATTATTTCCAGAATGTCAATAATTGTTAAAACATGACAGAATATTGAGACAGCTGTGAATTGGCTATAAATAAAATACTCGTATTTTGCCTACCATCTAAAGGTTTATATAACTATGCATGCATGTAACACTTAAACGTGAAGAACATTAAATTTTTATGGGACTATCCCTATATAACTGCTGTTACCAATACACTTGATTAAGTTTGCAACATTTACAAAGCTCCAAAAGCCTCAGAAAAAAGTGTCATTTTCTCCCTTTATTTGTATTAAGGAGATGCCCTGCAAACTACTATCTTACTGCCAGTTATTTCTTCTTTTCTCCTTTACCCTTTTACTCTCTGCACTTAATTACTTCCCAACATTCATTCTTCAGAAAAGGTTAAAATAGAGCACAAGACAACAATCACATCTACCAGGATCTAAGCAAGAGATGGTTGAGGAATGGGTCCCTTACACCACAAAATTACTGTGGTTTCAAGATCCATATGAAATGTCCCATGCATGTGCAGAGAAGGATGACTACCTATTTACTCTTAAGCATCTAAACCCTTTCCTTCCTCACCTGTTGTTATAAGCTATTTTTTGAGTTTTCAAAAGTAGTTTCCTCTCATTTCCACAGAGCAGAAACAAAGGATATGAGAAGAAAACTAAGAAAGTGAGCAACTATTTTTGCTACAGAATTTTAAAAAAACTAAAATTTTAGAATATAACCCAGTTATACCAGTTAATAAAGTGGTCTTCCATATAGAAGACACAATTGGAGAAATCAATGTGAGGGAAGAAAAAGAGCAGAACATTAAATGAAATATGGCTTTAATGCTGATCATGTGCTTACAAGGCTCTCCAAGTCTACAGCTCAATCCTATGAGTGGCTATTCCTCTCTGGAAGGGCAAACTTTTTTAATGTTAAAGTCCTAGATCAAATGTTCCACAAAGCAGAATGCAGATTATGCCTTCTAGTCTCCTATATTACTCTATTTTGAGCCAAGACAGAGAAGCAAGTTTTCATATTTGACAGCTACTAAAAAATGAATTGGGATACCATTCTCTACATACTATAATAAGAAGTATAATGTTATATATTTACTATATAGTGTATAATACTAAATTTAAATAAATAGCTGACACTTCAAAATTTATGATTTTTTAAAAAAAACACAAACCACCAACAATCTCCTACATCTAAAATGCGTTATTTAAGACAAGTTCTTTCTTTTCCCTCAAAAATTTGAAGTATCTCACTTCTCTGGTGCTTATGCTACTAAAAAAGCATTGTAGTTCCCTAAGGTATATTAGTCAGGTTCAGAGTTAAAGCAAATATATATACATGTACTATTGTATTATCTGGATATTAAAAGGATTAATGTCTCAAACCCCCTCAAAATGAGGGTTTTTTTTTTACATTAACAAAGCATTTCAGTATTTGGTGTATGTTTCTTTGCTACAGGAAATTTTTCAGTTTTATTCAATCACATTTTTAAAAAAAAACTTCACTCTGAATTTCACCAAAGGAAAATTAAACTCCTTTATATTTCCTTATTGGGTCATACCATACTCCAGGGAATCAAATTGTTTTGAAGGGAAATTGAGCATAATAATTACAGCACAATAAATAATTAATGGCACTGTGGTATGAGTTTATGAGTTCTACATATGTCAAGAATAAAATAGATTCCAGGTAATGGCATGTAACAAGAAGCCAAATAACAGATGCATTTCTTGTTATACTTT
This sequence comes from Molothrus aeneus, assembly GCF_037042795.1. Classification (NCBI taxonomy): domain Eukaryota; kingdom Metazoa; phylum Chordata; class Aves; order Passeriformes; family Icteridae; genus Molothrus; species Molothrus aeneus. The sequence continues at coordinate 21,173,068 of NC_089680.1, read as the reverse complement.
GGGGCTTTATTACTTAAAAACAAATATCACTACATTTAAAATATAAGAGGTTTTAGAGACTTTTAGAGATAGTCTTTATAACCTCCTTATAAAGATTTCTTCACAATATGAATTTTCCACTTGGAAGTATGTGTTATGTTAGCAGTTTCAATCTCATAATAGCACACAATTTTCCCCAGACTTTTTGTCTTATTCAGTGTGGCATGTGGTAACCTGAACTTGCTTAACAGTTCAGTAGCCTGTGTGGCACTTACTGACCCATGCATGCAGTTAATTTTACCTTCACTTATGATAGCAATTACTTTACATTAATTGAAATAATTAATTTCTTTGTAAGCCTTTCAAATCTCATGCTACTTACTTTAAAAATATCCAATGCATACATCTGCATTGGATAAAAGCCCTGAAAGTATAGAGAACAAAAGTACTGAAGGCAAATTTAACCTATCTGCTATCTATAGGGGCTAAACCAGATACCTAAACTGAGGCATTTTAGTACCCTTGGGATGCATGATGCTTTTAAGTACCACTGCACACTTCTGTTTCATTTATTTCAGTATGAGCACTTCATAAAAAAAAATGAGATGGAAGGAAAGACTTTGGTAAGAATGTCACAGAGTGGGTACTTCTAAATGCTGGTTATGGGACATAAGTGTAGAATAGCCCTTTAGCTTCCTGAAAATTTCAGCCTTGAGATATATTTTGAAAGAGATCTATATAGAGACAAAAATAAAACTGTTTAAGTATGAACACTTAATTTATTTTAAAATATACTTCTTAGAGAAATGAATATTATTAAATACTGGAAATTATCAGTAAGGCAAAATGAACACATAGTCTTCATACCTGGGTGAATAGCATCTCAGAAAGAAATAGTATTACATCAGAAGGGACAAATCTAGGAAATGACTACTTTCTCACATTTAAAAATAAGTTATAAGACTTCTACTAGGAAACATTTTACACTGCCATTACATTACTTTTTAATTATTAATTTACAATTTGCTAAATTACAAGGCATATTACACTTCAGGCAGCTAAATAACATCACCAGTCAATCAGTCTTACTTATTTCCTAACAAAATAATTCTGAATTTTAAGACTTTGATGTTTCCTTCCAATAAGGTAGTTGAAGCCCTAAAATACACATGTATGTGAGATTAACATTAGGGGATTTTAAAGAATGCTTAGATGTATAGGTTATTGGACGTCACTAAAACTATTTGAATGAGCCTCAAAAACTCTAAGTATTTCTATTGTTTCTACTACATGAAAATCAGACACACAAAGAAACATCAGCTAAAATTATTACTGAGTGCTTGAAAGTATGACAAGATCTGTGCATGCAGTTGTATCCAGAAGGACTTATTTCAGTTTTTCTTGGTCCACCTAATTTCAAGTGTGCTTTGTCCCATTAATATTTGTCACCAGTTGTGGAGATGTACCTCATGAAGCAGAAATCTTCTTCTTCCTCTCTTGGATTTGAATGAATGTTATGTGTGAATCACCTGTTGAAGGTAAATGGGCCTCTCTAAAATTAATAAATTTTATTCTCACTACAACTTGGAGAAAGACAAAGCATACTACAAATTCTTGTGTTGGGGCACGGAAGTGCCCAGTGATTCTGCCTCCTTCCTATTCCAGTATGTATGTAGGTCAAACTAAACTGTATTTCTATAGTTTTGAACAAAAACTAAACCTTCTAATTTCAAACTTAATGACAAAATGGAAGAATTGATTGTATGTGGTGTTGTTGGGTTTCTATTCTATAAACTCAAATCACAGAACAGTATCACATAACACCTTAGAAACTTGGCAGAATTAACTGGAAGAGTTTTCTTTTCTTGTTCGACTCTTCGCTATCTTAATCATACTCTTTTTTATGCAGTAGGTGGCCAGAATGAGTGAGTGAGTGAGTGAGTGAGTGAGTGAGTGAGTGAGTGAGTGAGTGAGTGAGTGAGTGAGTGAGTGAGAAGGAGTTTGGGCTGTAGCTTCTTATACTATTTTTGTCTAATAGTGAACTTTCAGAAAACTTTCCAGGCTGACTTCCATTTTTCTGACTTACAGTAAGGCAACCAAGATTATTTTAGCAGAACAACTGATGAACTGTATTAATCCTTCTGGTTTACTCCTGCAATAGTCAGGAAGTATTTTCTGATCTTTATTGTTGCTTCGCACACCCAGTCATCCACTCATGTCATGTATCTAATTCTGAATTCTATTACTGTTCTGTTGTGCAGAGTCTAAAAAAGAGCAGATGTTCCTTGTTGATAGGGAACCAACATTCATTTTTAAAACAGACAGGTAAAACCCATAAAGCAGCAGTAGACATTTGAAGCACTTTTATGAGCAAATGAATAATCTTGTGATCCTAGCAGAAAAGGTAAAAAAATCTCATAGAATCCCGCTCGGCAGAAGATACCAAATGTGCAGTCCTAGCTTCAAAAAATAATTGCTGTAGGCACATGAAAGCATAAATGTTTACTCAAAACATGGAAACATGACCATGCTATTCTTTTTCTCCATGTGAGTCTTCTGAGTTCTGTTTCAAAAGTGCCTGCAGGTGGAATACCTCCAGCTGTAATCTGGACAAATCTCTCTAGCCACTTGGAACCAACTTTCACTTAGGAGGCTTCAAAGAAAACTGCTGCTGCAGAAAGAGGTGATGATTTCCTTTGCTATTAATCTATTTTTAGCTTGTGCTGTAGTAGAATATCAGGGTATGACAGACCAGCATCATTTTTTTCTAGAATGAAATTGGAGTCATCCTGTGAGATATGTTCCCGCACAGAGAAAAAAACCCCAAACAACAAAATACGCAATTCCAAAATTTACAATACAAATATCTATGATCAGACTGTGATATATCCTAGCAGAGTCCAGAAAAAAATCATAGCTGAGAAAACAGTACTGATTGAAGGCATGTTTTAACAGATGAAGATTAGCAGAGGAAGTATGGGCAGATCTGGGGACTGAGAACTTAATTTTTCCAGTTCAGAATTGCATTAAATTTGACTAGAGGTGTTTCCTTGTGACGCATTTTGTGTGCTTTCATGGAAGTATCTGAAAAAAATAAAGAAGGTCTAAAAAAAGGATGTATTCATAGTGATATCAGACCAAGCCACCTACACCTCATCAGTAGTGAGATTTCTGTGACCATTTGGAAGGGTATTAATATCTTCCCATTAACAAATTCTGTAGCAATTTTCGAGTTTGGTACCTAAGATTTCCAAGAACTATGAAGAGTTTTAGTGCTGGAATAGACTGTATAGGCAGAGCACAACATTAGCTTTTTTAATTAATTAAGCCTTATCTCTAGAAATGGCACAGCATGACCAGTTTCTTGGTTTCCAGAAATAGAGGAGATGAGCTGGATGTATGACAAAGTAGTCATAAAGTAGATAAAGTTGCAAGAATCAATGTGACATTAAGGCAGAGCCTGTCCTGAACAGATTTTTAAAGAGAAGGTCTTTGGGTTTAGGTGAAAGAAAATCATATAGAAATGCCCAAAGAAACAAACACCAACCAACAAGAAAGTACTCATATTGGTAAAACCAGCTCAGTAGTTCTGAAACAGTACATTTTTGTCTTTAAAAATCCATACGAGCATAACATTAATTGAATGGAGGCTCCATTTGGAGTAAACTCCAAATGGAGTAAGGTCCATTTATAGAATATGGTTAGCCTCTGATCCATGATTCCATAAAACTTACAGATTCACACATCATAAACATGTTTCACTTAAAACCACAAGAGCTACAGACTGAACTTTTTAAACAGAGACTTACAGGATCCTCAAGTAAAGCATGGTAGTAGACATTAGAGCAGAAAAAAGTTCAACAAAACAGTTCAACAACAAGACATGAGTAAGCATTTTTCTTTACGTAAGACTTTTTTTTATGCAGGGATCAGGTGCAGGAGATGCAGAGGAGAGTAAGTAAGTCTCCAAACTGGCAGTCTTACCATGAAGGCAAGAAACTCTGTTATTAATTAATTCGTTCTCCCACAGCACTTTTGCAATAACCTGTCATACTTTAACTTATCAGTCAAAATTTTACTCAGGAAAGATCTTTATATGACTAAACCCAGACATTTGCAGGTTTCATTTAGCAGTGGTTCAAAGGCCAAGGATAAACATTTTACCTTATCATGACTGATTTTCTTTGGAACTTTGTGAGGCTGTTTTGGGGGAACCTCTAGTTATATCACTAAAAGTAATACCCTGCACAGGTTTCAGTAGGAAAATCTTCTGTATTACAACTGCTCATTCTACGAAGTTTTAGACATTAAAAAAAATTGTTTTTAAATAAAAGAAAGTGTAATTCCACTTCTTTTGTTGGCAAGAGAAGTGTACAAATTGAGGCATTTAAAAATTTATATCTGATTGTAACATTAAAATATTCTTCATAAGTATACTTTTATGTATAAGAATATTCTGAAATATTCTTATACATAAAAGTATACTTATGAAGTATATTAAGACCACCTGCTTGTGTACATTCACCTCTGCAGGTGGCTGGCAACTATTACAGAAAACAACAAAAGCTGCTAAAGGATCAAATATTAAAGGCAGGGGGCAGGGGGCCTGAACTTCACCTTTAAAAAAATCTTTATTTTTACTTGCAAGGTTTTAGATGTTCTTGAAATTTTATTCTTCAGCAGTAGTAAATCTATTCTCAATATAACAAGATAAGAAGCCTATGTTATTGCTATTTATTTTTTTTAATATATTACAACCACTACCTTATCAGGGCCAAAGTTGATTTTAACTGTAATTCAGCTATGCTTTTGGTTTAGTTCTTCACACTCACAACCAGGGTTAAATTTTTAAAACTACACAGAAATAAAACAAAATATAAGCCAGGGTAAAGTAGATGAATGCAAAGAAGAAAAATGAGAACTACTATAAATTACATAGATTTTAGAAATCTCTGACAACAGAACGGAGGATGTCCAATTGCAGGTAGACACCAGAAAGAGAGGGGTCTTTACTTCAGCTGAGGTTTTGGAGTGAAGTGAAACACGTTCCTTAAAACTATATGGCTGTCCAATATATGTTCAACTACTCAACACTTTTTCAGAGCATGCCAAATGACCAGTGTCTAAAAGGGGAAAAAAACTTTAGAATTTACACAGCAGCGGGGATAGAAGAATGGAAAATGTGAGTACTGCTTAACTCAACAAAATTAAGATCAAATATGCAGCTTTCTTAGACTATTCCTTACATTCTAGAGGCGACACCAAGTAGGACACTCTGTAAGGATTTGTTCAATAAAAGTAATGAAAAAATATGAAGCTAGAAAATAGTCTGTCAAAGTCTGGAGACAGTGTTAATTTCTGCATCTCACAATGATGAGGTCATCAGCAAGTTGCTTTGAGTGTTATGTGTATAACCAAGCTAAAAATGTTCGTGTGCTAGCACAGCTAAATACATGTAGAGGCTTGAGAGAGAGTTGCACTACACTCTACCCCAAGGGACATTGAGACAGACTGTGCTGCTGTACATTTTAATCTGCTCTGTAGAAAATGGATCTTCAGCAAGAAAGAAAAAAAAAAAAAGCAAATATAGACAGTATATCAGGGAGAGAAAGAAGTTATCCTAACTTTTAGGACCTTGCCAGTGCAGGAAGCCTTGCAAGACATCCACATCCTTCCACTGAAAACAGCTAAGGAAAGCAGAACAAAATGATCATTCTCCCCAAGAAGGATGAAACTTATAGGAAAATGGAAAAGGCATTTTAAAATGTCTTTGTTCTTCACTCTGCTAATGGATTAGCTAGTGGTACTACTAATCCATAACAAAATATTTAACTAATACATAGATACAGAAAAGAGGCTACTTCAAGCTTCCTTCAAGAAAACATGGAGCACTGGGGTCTCTGCAGCCCCTGGTAGCTGGAGATGAGGCACACCTCTCCATCTGCAATTGCTTAAGTTCAGAGGGCAGAATGAGTTAGTAGGACAGACCACACTGAATAGTACTGGCTTTTCATTTTTCCTAGGGTAGTCTGGGATAATTTTGCTAACACCTTGACTATAAAGATTCACTAATCTGGTATTTGCACTATCTCTGAAAAGGGTGACCTTGAAATTGGTGAAGATACTGTGCTTCTGTAGCCATTATTTTTCCTCCCCTGACTGGCTGGTGCACTCAGCTGAAAAGGATTTCAACTCTTCAGAAAGGAGAAATAGAAAAAGAAAGCATAATAGAGTGGGGATGAGGTGCTGGGCTCCCATGTGCTGGATACTTCCCCTAACTGCAGCCCTTTCTAACAATCCTGATTTCTACCTCAGAAAAATTTGCCAGCAGTTCTTCAATCAGACATCCTCACCAACATCCAGGTAAACATGCTGCACCTGGACCCAGTGACTCAGATGACTGTTTACAGCCTCAGGGACCTGAATTGCTGCTTTTCCTTCCTGTCCCACTACACCCTCCTGCTCAAGCTAGCGTCTTCTGGCTCATTTTGCTCCTTCTCCTCTGTAGGGTGACTCCAGAGAGGTGCAGTCTGGCTCCTGGATGCTCTTGTTGCTCACAGAAACTGACTTCAAGTTTTGAATGTCCCAATCCACTCTTCTTTTGCCTCTGACATCACCGTGAGAGGCAGACACCTCGTCTGCTTCTCCAAAAAGCTCCCCCATGCACCACAATTAGCTGTGGCTGCCAGGAGAAACTGGAGCTGGCAAGAGCAAATTGGAAAGCTGGGCAATCAGCTCAGAGGAGAGAATAGCCCTGTGAATGTAATTGGTTAAGGCTATGAACATTTTTTCACACTGAATGTCTGTGTCAATTTATTTCCTTAAACAAAGTTCAAAAGTCAATGAAGCACATCAAATAGAAGTATTAAATGTTTAGTATAGCTTATAGACCAAGAGCTATATCCCTCCTGAACTCCTTTGCCATTCTCATTCTTCCTTTCAGACCCTCAATTATGCAAGACAGGCTGTGACAGCTGACATTTAGCTGGTGTCAGCACTTCAGCCTGGGTTTCATGTCCCACATTTGCCCTGACAGCCTGCATCTTTCTTCTGTTATGTGCATTATATGAAGAACCCTGCCAGGACTCTGCAAATTCTCTGGGATGCCTCTTTAGGGCAGATGATAGAATAGTAACAGGGAAAAAGAAAAAAGGTAAAAGTCCATCATAGTCCTTGCAGTTCATGAAGAGCTGTTTCACAAATTTTCAAAACACCAACAAAATCTGCTTTGTAGGTACACGGAGTTTCAAGACAAGGCTCAGCATTCAATTTTTTTAAATACTGACCTTCTGCTACAGATCTCATGTGGTTCTTTGTGAAAACAAACAAAAGTGCTCAGTGTGTATTTGAAGGGAAGTTAGATGACTTTTTTTTTTGTGTTGTGACATTGTCTTTTTTTCTAGGAAAGAGAGTATTGGGGTGTGTACCTTGTGCATACAGATAAAAGTTTACTGGGTGAAATGTGCAACTCAGGCTGTTTTGCAGATGAATACAAAGTCCAAGAGACACAAGGATAAGAGGTGACCATTTGGAGGCATTTTCTCCTGTGATTTGTACACTGAACTTTTAACTGTTGAACACAATGTGAACAATGGAGAATTTCCTGTAAGGATAGGTTGTCTTTTGATATTTCTCTTGTGTCCAGCTAACCTGCCACTGTACAGTGAAGAAGGCTGCTGCCCACCCTGCTGTAGTGACTTCAAACTGGCAGACAGCCCAGGTTGCTTTGACTGTAGCAAAAATCCCAAGGTATGACCTTGCTGAAGAGCAGTACTGGCATTTAAGGGCTTTATGGCTGGCTTTGCTGACATTTAAAAATGAAAAGCAGGAAAAAGCCAAACTGTGAGGTTGAGCTGAAGGCACACAACATAATGCCTCTGCACTATCACCAGAATAGGCTTTCCTCCTATGTTTTTTAAAATTTCTGTGCTTTTCATAAAACAGTTGACTAGAAAGTACCTATTTCAATGGATAGCAATCTGCATCATCATGCCAAAATTACCTCATTGGCTTTGAAACAGCTACAGCATCTTGCACACAGATTTGTGGAGTGAAAAAAATGTGATTAAACCAAACGGATACAACTGGGAAAAGCAGGCTCAGGCCACACAACCACTCTCCAATTTTTTCTAAAGTTAAAAATGTTTTGTGTTTCTAGCCTAAGGTTAGAAGTGAGTTGTATTTGTGTCCCTGTTAGCTTCTCTGCTTCTGACTATTCTTAATCTAACAAAAAAAAACATATAGCTGCCCTACCATCCCCCTTTTCTTTAGCCTTGTGCCATCACAGCTATGAGAATACAACTGTAGTATTGGAAGGGTAAGACCGTATATCCAAAACATCAAAAATGGCACTCTAACCTATTCTACCAGGTCATTTAAAACAAAGACTCCTCCTACTCAACTTCACATAATTTCAGTTTTTAAAACTGCTGTTGCCAGATGACTGTGTACTATAATCCATTCTACCACCAGAGAGGAAAATCCAAACCACTTACTTTCCTACCAGCTGATTTGGCTTTCCTTTTTCTTGGAACCACAGATCTGGAGAATAAAGCAAAGCCACAGCTGTTAATAAGAGGCTGCAAATCAATCTGTTTCCTTCCCACATAAGCAACTACTATAAGAACATGAAGTGATTGGGACTGGAAATGAAGATATAGCATATATGGGATAGGACGGCAACAGTTCAATATATATTTCAAAATGGACTTCTGGGGGGCAAGAAGATGTGTGTGAATAGGACAGAAATCAGTGTTTTAGAGAAATTCTTACTACTTTATGGATTTTCTATGCTGCCTTTCTTACAGAATTACTGCATTCCCCAAAGGTGACGGCTTTCATCATAATCTTGTAGTATGTTTCCCAATGGAAATGCATTTATGACGTGATTTCTTGCGTCAAGTACCTCCACAGTATTCCTCATTCTACACATCAACCCCTAATTAATCTAATTCCAGTAGTTTAAATAGTCTTTAATCACAAATAGAGAGTTTGAATTTAATGCAAAGTAAAATACAATCCAGAAGTGCAATGGCAAAAAGAACTACTTCTGTCTTCTTTAGGATCTTCTTGGGCTACAGAGAACTGAAAAAAACAGAGAGCATTTACAACAGAAATTTTCTACTTATTTTTTAAAGTGGTTCAGCACTTTCAAACTATGCCAAAGGGAATAAATAGGACTCGGCAGGTAATCTACCTTAAAGGGACACAACAAAGCAATTTTTTTAGCATTGCTGGATACGTAATACTACAAAAGAGGATGCTCTTTATAGCCCCTTGTATGAAGAACAGAGTCTTCACACAAAAGTGCATGGAAGTGCTGTTATTTGTTGTCAGTATGGTCTGATGGCTAAGAGAATGGACTGAGCCTTAAAATTGTTCCTTCACATTTTTGATAAAAAACAGTTCTAGAGCTGTTAATCACTTAAGACTTATCTTTACATATGAATTAATTTTGAGAAGGACTAATTTTTAAGCCATAATTTTTGAGTGGATTTTTTTGTTAGATACTCCTAAAGACCTCATGATCACCCTGTAACTGACATTGTTCTGTGGATTTCATTATTGCACCTTCAGTAACAAAGAGGAATATAAAATCATGTGAAGATTTAGAAGTTCAAAATAAGGCAGTCACCCCCATAAAGCTTTGCCTGAAACGGAAACAATTAACACTGCTAGGAGTGGCAAAGGAAAGGAAATCCAAGACAAGAAGGATAACTTTGTCAATTACAATTCCTTTAGTAATAGTACAGTGCAACAACATCAACCAAAATACAGCTAATTGTACATAATACAAAAATAAAGTTTATACTGTGCTAGGAATTATGTATTGAGCTTAAAGAGTGATGTATAACATTTTCTCTTAAATAATATGGTCAGGTACACTCAGCCAAATGGATGTACTAACACACCCTCTTTGAAGACAAACACATAAAGAGCAGTTTCTTAGTTCAGTGTATCCATATATCATATCACAGCTAGGATTTGAGAGCGAGCTAAGTCTTTCAAGTTTTCCCTTTGCTACTGTTCTTTATCCATAGCACAGCAGTTCTACAATCAAATGGTGAGTTGAATTTTTGATAGTGGCATTTATTAGCAGATACAGAAAAGAATTACTCAGAATAGCCTAAGGCACCATAGTTTCCACAACAGACCCAAGACATCACTGGCAAAAATCAATTTAAAGGCAGCTATGAGTGTTCAGCTACAGTACCACGATGAAAAACAATCTAATGTTGACAACATTCTCTGGTGACTGGTGTGGCTTCTGTTTATTCTCTAGAAGGAGTAGTAAAATATATGATTTTAATGTTATTACAAATCTGAAGAATGTATTAACTCTTAGCAAAAAAAATTTCTCCTTTTATCTCTCCTTTTTAAAATTCCAATCATCAATCTTGCAAGACAATTCTTTTACAGACTTTTTAGAAATAGTTTCCAACACATTATATAGTAAAAAGCCCACTAAATTATTTCTCTTCTCCTTTAAAAGAAAGTATATTGTCCCACGTCCCTCTCTCCCAAATGTATTGTATCTGTCTCTGCTATCAACACCACTGATGAACAATTCATTTAAGCAAAATCAAGTTTTCTCCTGAAGTCCTGAAGAGCAAACATGAACCCTTGATTTCCTCAAGACCTCTTCCCTAATAATAGCCCATGATACCAGCTAGAATTTAAAGCAGTATGAAGTGAAACTATCATCTTGACAGCACCACCTACCACAAAGACCAAAACAGCTACCTTGCTAAAACTCTTTTAAATTCTAGAGTGAAAAGTAGGATTAGAATAGGACAAGGAGTAAATTCATCAAATTTCACTACAGAAATTGTGCGTTTCATATTGAACATTGTAGCTCAGACAGAGAATCACAGCTGAGACATATTTAAAGAAGTACTTTGAATTTCAGAATATGTCCCAGACACATCAGAGGGTGATTCAAAAAGTTATGATTGTGACAGTCACTATAGCTAATCTGCTTCCATTCACCAAGAGATAGAAAAATTTATCAGAGAAAAAGAAGACTAGGTATGTAATCTCACATTACATACTTTTTTCAAACTATTTTTTAATAGTTTGAAAGTTTTAATAGTTTAATAGTAATTTTTTAAATTACTATCAACTCTCACCATACTCCTTCCACTAATCCATCACAGAATAGTTAGGGTTGTAAGGGACCTTCACAGATCATCTAGACCAACCCTCACTTGTATCCCCATATTTCAGAGTAGGACTGTCTGCAACTACTTATAAAAAATAATCAATATTCTTTATAGTGTTGATACATTATCTAATAAATCCCCAAAGGTTTTCATTTGTGTATTTATCTGCTTGGTCTGCTAAAACCTTGGCTCTTACCTGCACTTAGTGCAGAGTGTTGATGAGATTTTTCTGTGCCTTACAATAATGCCAACCTTGAAGTCAAACATTTTATTGCCAGTGCAGTAAATAACCTCAAGATTTTCCTATGAAAAATATCAGCAGCACATAAAATGCAAATATGTGTCTCACTACCTATTTTCCTTTAAGGTGCAATGAGCAGCAGTCTTGTTATATTGTTTCTGCATCTTTTACGCCTGAACCTTAAAGTTTATCAGCTTTCACACTTTTACTCATATTTTGAAATTAAATTAAACACCTCTTCAGAATTAAACTCCACAATCACATGTTATCATATGTTCAGTTAAGTGTGAAGAAATATAGTTCAGATTCTAGCAACACAATGAGCAACAGCAATTTCTTCCATCTCAAATAAACTTAAAATAAATAATTTCAATTAAAGTAAGAGCTTCAACCATAACAGCTGTGTAGCATATAAAAACCAAGAACTAAAGGGAATTAATCTTACTATTCTTATCTATCTAACCACTGGAATTTTCTGAGTCAATCAATACCAACATTTTCTAAGCTAAAACTCAGATCTAAGAATGACACAGAAAATGGGACATTATGGAACATTATGTTAAGAACAGACATTCTTCATTAAATGAGCTAACCACATCCCATGATTACAATTAACTTTGGTCATGTTCTAAATGTGCTCAGATCTCCAAAGACCTGGTAACATTAGGATACATCATACATTGCTTATCTACAACCAGTAGTACAGCCTTCTAGTTCTTTTGTATGACTGGGCTAATGATGACTTAACTGAAGAAAACTGAAGTCCTCTTGTATGGTTGGTTCTGATCTCAGTCACCTAACAGACACATGACACAAAAGTATCTATGACAGCAGTGCAAATACAAAAGCTCCATGACAGGGAAGAAAATAAGAAAAAAGAAAGAAATTTAAAAAAAAAAGAAAAAAAAAAAAAGAAAAAAGACTGTATGGTTTTTCTCAGCGATTGTTTACTATTTTGCCTTCTGGCAGATGAAAAAAGTTATCTTCTTTGAGTTTAAGATGTTCTGGTAGATCTAGCTGTCTTTTTGCTTCTTCAATATCTTCCTGAATTGCCGAAATGAGTGCATCTGAAAAAGGTAAGAATAGGGATATTTAAAAGTTGTTTTGTATTCTGAACACAATAACAAGTGAAAATAAGGCTTCATAAATACCAAACAACAATTACAGAAATAGAATGTAACTAGGAGGTTTAAAAGGCAGAATTCTCTGCTTTTAAAATGTTTTTTTTTAACATGCTAAAGTTGCATTTTTACCTGTTACTACCACTATCCTCTTCATTTGTCAAAAGACATAATTAGCAGCTCTGTTTCAATACTAACAAAACTGCATTTTAAGAAGAAATTAGTACACTTGACTTTCACGACAAGCCCATGATTTTAACATTACTACTTAGACAAGGGAAATAAAAGTGCAGGTTTTTAGTGTGATACATAAGAAGATGTGGGGGTATGTCTTTTTTGTTTTTAAATTATGAAAACATTTTAGGGACATTTTAAAGGTTAACCATAAAACATCTCATGATGGAAGGAAGTACAGTGAAGACATAGAACTTGCATGAATAAAGCAAAAAAGAAACTAGTCTGAGGGAGACCTTCAATACTGACCTAAGGAATCAAAGTTTTTTTCGGGTCGAATGTATCCAGTTATGACTATACTAAGAATTTCTCCATAAAAGTCTTCTTTGAAGGTGTGGATAATGTGTGTTTCCTAAAGGAAGAGAAGTAAGTGGACAATTACTATGAACTTTAAGAGTTTATTTCTCTCTCTGTAAGCATGTAGGCTTAATATCCAACATTCAAATTCTCCTTAACAGATAAAAAATAAAAGGGACATTTAGTATAGCATGTATAATCCAAAATAAAAAGGCCAGGGCTTTAGTTTGTATGAGGAAGTAGAATTGCATTCTGCATGGAATTAAAAAAAATTACTTCCTTAAAAAGTGTTTAAAGAGAAAAGGAATGGGAAAAAAAACCCCAACAAAATCAGAACAACAAAAACCCCCCTAACCAAACAAAAAGACCCAACAAACCAATTAAAAAAACCCCAAAACCCACACACCTAGACATCAGGAGAAGTGCTTCAAAACTTCTCAGAGTTAAGATTTCCAAGGCAGGAAATGTTAGTGTTTCATCAACAAGTGGATACATTAAAATAACTATGAAGATTTTGATAGAAATAGCTGCCTCATGGAGAACTTCTACACCTATCCCCTAAGGGAACTGAATGGTAAAATTGAAGAGCAAGTCCAGACTAAGACACAGACCTGACACTCAAAACTTTTTTATGCATATCCAAAACAAGCCAACCCATAGCATCTACCAGCAGAGCTATTATCTGGGAAGATTTTAACTACTTGCTCAGAAAAGCTATCTGTGAAGAAATTTTAAAGTATAGATTTGCCTAAGACAAACACTTAAAAGTAGAAACTCATGAACAAATAAAATTGTTTTCAACAAATAAAAGAGAGCTTTGCAAGATTCAGGAAAAGCACCAGCACCTGTCAACAAAAAACCCCACAGCTGTTACAGCTTAGGATTTTATCTTCTCCATCCTTACATCCTTATATGCCTTCAAGTATTTATTCGGTACATTAAGCTGCAGCATCTTATGTATCCATTTCATCATTTAAGAGAAGAATTAATTAAAAATTCAAATTAAGCTGCCCCAACATCTCCTATATGAAATGCAGATACATTGCAGAGAACAATAGATCATTACTATGTTCCAGCTTATGCCAGGGTCTCATAACCAGTAAATTCAATATGTTTACCAAGTTCATGCTTAATTTGCTATCAGCAAGTCAAGCAACCATCATTTCAAGTACTATTATATTTTAATTTTGGAAGTAGTTAAGAAATGGTGGAATAAAAGAAAGAAAAACTTTACTTAACTTCCTCTGTGTACTCTCTGGTTACAGGGAGCATATTCTTTTCAGAATATAAATATTAAATAGATAACAAATGTATTTCCAGTGGTACACAAATTTCTGGATACCATTCATCAATCAAATTCTGTGTACCTTGTTAAAATTAATCCAGTCTTTTATTACAATAAAAATCCCACAAAAAGCAAAATTCTTACCACTGATTTCTTAATATTCTTATAGAAGGGATTCCATCCTATGCTCAAAACCATTTTATGCACATCTCCATTTCCAACACAGGCCCATCCATAGTATATACCAGTAGGGATATCAGATGGAAAGCTTTCAACTACTTGCTCAGAAAAGTTAGCTGTAAAAATTTCATAAAGTGTGAGTGACTTTGTGTAAATCAAGTATATAACAGGATCTTCAAGTACTTAAAAGCCAAAGTCTGCCTACATACTATTTACAAACATAACACTGGTGATGACAAGAATAATGAGACAGAGCATCAGCAAAGTATAAAACAGCTTCATAAAATTTAGTTACTGTGGCAACACCAGAGTTTTTATAACTCCTACATACACACACACACACACACACAGAGTATGGTATAGTTTTCTTTCTCTTCTGCAGTAATAATTAATAAATACATCATACATACAGCCAGAACACATTTCATTCTTAGGACAATTACCACAGCTTTACCATGAGGAAAAACAAGAGGGAAAAAGTCAACTTTCTTCTGCACTACAAAATAGCATCTCAGAACTACTTATTAGTAAAATATTTACTGATGAAATAAACTATGTAGAAGCAAATGTAATCATTGTTTAGTCATCTGTCAGTTTTGCACAAGTTCCCTTTCAGAGGCATCTGTGGACTTGAGATTTCCTTTGAAAACTACGTATTTACAGTAAAATAAATTTCCTTTTGGCTGAATTGAATCTTCTCTCAAAATTACTATCCTACCTCTATTTCCAAGCTGAATAGATCTCTTAATGCAAGATACCAAACTGATTTGAAAGAATGAATGGTTACCAAATTCTTATAAAAGCTCACAGATAGGTACAGCTTCCTTTCCCTGTTCCCTAATACCAACACATCATTTATAAACAAGCAGGAGAAAAACGTGAAACGTTCTCAGAAACAGATGTGAGAAATCCAGCACTACAAGAGTGGTCTTATAAATTTTCATGTCTGTTAGATGTAGTGCAATATGACTACTAACTTCAGTGTGTGCTTAAGAACATTCAAAACTCTCTTGCAGTATTCATCTGCTTGCATTTAGACATCTGAAACAGAGATGGGCGATAGGAAAATATATTCTCTATAGGCCAAGTGCATCTGCTCTGTTTCAAACTCTGCTTTACTCCCCTTAAACTTTCTTCCTTGCAGTGATTCCCAATGCCTACTCCCTCTCCTACTCCTATCGGAGATTTATGCGAAGGGATCTTTTCCCAGGATGCCACACCCCTGCATCGAGAACGTGGCACTCATCTACATCCTGTACATCATGACGATCACTAGATGAGAAAAGGAACAAACATTAAGATTCAGGGAAACCTCTTTACAGACTAGGGTGCAGGGAATAACACAAGGGAAGGTGCAAGACTCTGAGCAGTGCAGGAGAGGGGGAAGAAAGGCGTCGGGAAAACGCTGGTAGGTAACAAGGTAGGGTCGTTCTCGAAAATTGCAAATCATAACAAAAGCGCAGCCCTGCAGGGCAGCGGGGCGGCCGCCGAGGTCAGGCGAGCTGAGTTACAGCGCTGCCGCACCGCTGCGGGGCAGGAGCACGGCACGGCTCCGCCCGAGGGGCGCGACACAGGCCGGCTGCAGAACCCCCGGCCCAGCACCTCGCCGGCGGGAGCGCTCCCGGGACCTGGCGCGGACCAGCAACCCCACGGCTGGGCCCAGCCCCGCGGACACCCCGCCCGTGTTGTTC
This sequence comes from Molothrus aeneus, assembly GCF_037042795.1. NCBI lineage: Eukaryota > Metazoa > Chordata > Aves > Passeriformes > Icteridae > Molothrus > Molothrus aeneus. Next base: position 21,156,878 of record NC_089680.1, on the reverse strand, counting down.
CGGGAAGATGTGCCCTCCGCGCCCGCTCACCCGTGGGGATGCCTAGCTCCTTGGAGCCCCTGCCGAAGCCCTTCACCACCTCCCCGCGGCAAAAGTACGGCAGGTGCCTCATGGCCCTGCGCTGAGGCGCCGGCGGCCCGAGCCCGCCGCGCCGCTGCGCCGCTCACCACCGCCCTCCGCACGGGGCGCTACCAACGACAGGGGAGGAACCGCTCGAGGCGGCGAGCCGCACAGCGCTCCGCGGCTCCTGCCCACCCTCCCGAGTGGACGTGCCCGCGCCGCATGCCCAGTGTGCCCTCCCTCGCCGGGGATGGCCGTCCCGGCCGCAGCGGGGTGGGCGGTGCCTGCTGAGGGCGGTCAGCTTCGCCGTGCGCAGCCGGGTGCTGTCACTCGTCAATGACAAAGCGCCGTGCCCTGTGCTCCCGCCCGCGCGTTTCGTCACACTCGGCTCTCCGAGGGCAGCTGGGTCTGGCCCGTCCCGCAGTTTCTTCGATAGAAACTACAGTGACTGCTGCGACTGCTGTGCTCCAGCTGCCACAGCCCCACCCTCTTACCTGAAAGGCTGCAGCTTGCACCCCGCGCTCACGCCTGTAGATAGGGATTGTTGCTCCCTTGGTAGCCCTGGATTTGCCTTTTCGCTCAGAAAAGACAAAATGCTTCAGTGAACAGCAGACATTTAGGAAAGCCGCGAGAACAGGTCTTTTTGTGACATGCTCCAGCGAACTGCCGTTCCTTGCTTAAAACAAAAGCAATAATCCAAACAACCAAACCCCAACAGGAAACTAAACTAAAACCAAACCAAAAACCCAAACCATTTTTACCCAACCTCTGCTTTTACCAACATGCTCACATCTCCCCTTCTCCCATTACCGCTGCTAGTGCAGGGGTCGCCCTTGGAAAAAAGCACCAAGAGAGCAGTGCTCATTCTGTGTTCGCTCCAAGGAAAATGAAGGGTCACATGAATATTTCTCTTCCTTCACTTCCTGTCTCTTCATGTTGATATAGCTTATTAATGTATTTAGATGATTAGCACTCTTTTTTCTATTGCCCTGCCTGATGCAACTTAAATAAATTTGAGGTGGCATGAGTTCAAAATAGTATTATGTGAAAGATATCCATAATCTTGGTTAACTGTGGAACAGTCAGCCCACCAGCAGACAGTCTCTTTGTATCAGTGAAACTATAGGCCATTTGAGTTCTGGAGTCTCATTCAGCGCTGCTGTGCTGCACATAAGCATATTTGTGTTTAAACACATAACTGTTATCCAGAAACACCATCCAGAAAAACCCTGAGGTGAACTGGCACTTTCTTTTTTCCACCCCTGCTAGAACAGTTTCTAATTTCAACAGCTTGATATGAGCCATTAAAGTATTTCAGGACTTACCTCTTATTTGGTTTGCTATTTTTTTAATGTGGAAAGGCAATGTGAACATCTATGGCTTGTGCTTGTATTTAATTGTATTCCAAATAAATAACTTTTTAAAATTGGAATTTTTTGGAGAAATGGACTTATATATTATATTATAAAGCACTGACTGTTCATGGAAGCTGTAGACACAAGCTGTTTTATATAAGAAGGCAAAAAAAATCTAATTGATTTTGCCTCAAACTTATCCTCTTCTTTCATTTCTCTTAATTCCCTGCCATCCTTTTCATGATAACATTTAAATTCATTACTTCAGCTTGAGTAGCTCTGACTGTCTTAGAGAATGACCATATGTGTAGCTGGAACTCGCAACAGAGTCATGATGGTATGTATGTAAGAAAAAAAAGTGGAAGGTATCCTAAGTATGCTGCTAGCAGGTCAATTCTGTTCTGCTGTCTCTGCGTGGGTAGAGAATAATGCTGCAAAGGGTGTTTAAGGGTTTTGTAATGGAAGTGCCTTGGATATGAAGTCTAAATCTTGAAGTCATTGCTTAACTAATGACAGACCATTAACAGTTGACAGTGTGGCCTCACAGCCATTAGCACTGCTAGTTTATTTTAGCTGAAAAGCAAGAAACGAAAACAAAACCCCTCTATTTTCTGGAATGAGTTTCCTCACGATATTTGTATTCAAGGACATACACATTTGTGTTTTTCCCTTCTTCCCCCTCGTCCCCACGCCTTTTTTTTTTTTTTTTTTTTTAAAAAAAAAAAAAACGAATCCATCTTTTCAGAACAGATGGTGCTGTTCTTGAGATATCCACGCGATGGCATGCAGTGACTTCTTTTTCGGCGTCTGTAGGTTTGGGCAAAAGGTTTACAATCTCAGTAACTGAGAAGACCTTTAGAATTACTAAGTCAAGGAAGTATTTGTTTAAGAACTATGTGGTTCAGTAATTTCACAGAAGTCTTGCTGACGACTTCTATCTCATTCTCTCAAACAGTTGTAACATGAATAATTTTTATCAGTAATCATGATGGGCTGCCATGATCCAGCTAAAATATTAGCCATCCTTCATACTATGTCCTCATTTTTCTTTTGTTATTAAGTATACTAGTTCATATTGGAGAGATGGGTGGATCTTAAGTAGAATTTAATTACTTCTACTGACATTTATGGTAGTTAACTCTACTAAAATTTTGTAGAGTTAGTAGACATGTTTCTTCCAAAAACATCATCAAATTTTAGAGATGAACATGTCTTTTAGCATTGTCAGTCAAATGAAGAACTATTTGAGAGTTCCTACCTCCAGTGAGAAAACTCAGGTGCTATTTCAGGCAGCTGGGGAAGAACTTCTGTTCCCTACTTACGCTACTTTAGCTATAGTTATTGTCAGTGAAAAGTATTTTTCTTTTTTTCTAGAGCCACAGAAACCAGAATAAAGAAAAGAGAGCATGTGTTATGTCAACTGTGTAGGGCCCATGTCAGGTTACCTTTGAGGACTCATCATACTAACCAACATTTAATGCAGAGTAGAACATACTCTGTTCATCTTGTTTTCCAGTATCACATCACAAGCCAGAGTCCCTGTCTCTTACCTCTGTGCTGCAAAAGCCTGCATTCCTATGCAAGGCTTAAGGTGAGAGCAGGATATCTTCATGTGATGTGGAAAAATAGCAGAACCATATCTGGTGGATACTGGAATATTTTAGGGCTGTCCCGACCAAACTGGAAATTCTGGTTTCACCAGACTCAGTGAAATATTCAAGAGCTGACTCAGAAAAGAGTGACATGTAGTAAAACTAGTAGCATTTTAGCCAGTTCCTTGGAAGTTTCCATTCCCAGCATGACAAAACACTCATTGATTCAGGAGTTCAATTCAAGGACGCTCTGGCACTCCTTACTTTTAGTATGCTGAAAACAGGTGATGAAATCACAGATATGTACAAAACACTCTTGCTAGAATGTCTAACAAATACCTGCTTTGAAAGAACTTTTTCTGTATTTTAGTCTGGAATAGAAAACCACAGAAGTTATTCTTTTACTTTTAAAAAAATGATCTTTATTTTTAGTAGTTTGAAGTTTTGTTCTAGGTGAATAGACAACTTTCTTCTAGGAAAAATACCTGCACATTAGTATGATGGTACCGAGACTGTGTTAGATTACAGTGAAGCAACAGTACTATGAATGTCTGTTTAATAAGTCATAGCTGATATTATCTGCTGAACATCTGATAATTACATAAAATTCTAAGAACTTCCATTTGCATGCTAGTAAACTGTGTGTGAAAGACAAAACTGGTGCACTTTAGATATTACAGAAATATTAGATAAAAGTGGGAACTTGATGCTTTTTGAAAGTTTATGTCAATTCTCAAGAATTCCTCCAGCTTTTGAATCCCTATTTCTGGTGTCTTTTCTCCACACCAAATCCTCAGTTATCTCCTTGAAAAATGCAGTGTTGCTTTCAGCTAGCTTCCCATTATCTCTACACATCATTATATTGTGCCATGTGGGCATGCTTCATGTTTAGTGCTCAAGAAAAAGCCTTTAAATGCATTTTAAGTCCTTCCCTCTTTGTCCATTTTCCTAAAATGGTTTAATAGTTGTTTCAGATTAAATATCTGTAATTAACTGATTAGGTTGGATTATATGATGGCCATCTTAATGGCAGGTGTATTGTCACACTTTTTTTTTTTTTTTGCAGCCACAATTGAGCCAGATCAAAATGTTTGAAACCAATCTGTCCGTTTTTATAAAAGCAACCTTCAGTTAACTGTTTCGCAAAATATTCAGCAGAATCTTACCTATAGAGACTTTCTCAGCACAAAAAAGTTAATAAAGGGCAAGGCAGCTCAGGCAGCTTACCACCTTGAAGATAACAAAATTATATTCTTGTATGTTTCACAGATTCTAGTCCAAAGTATCTTGCATTTCTCAACAATGAACACAAATTGCTATCAGAAGTCTCACAATGGAATGTAGAAGAACTAGACTAGGAATCTAGGTGAGAGGTGAGGAGATGTTTACTGTATTGTCATGATGTTTGCAGATGAATAGATGTTGGGCAACTCGGAGGTCAGTGTCAAGCTACTTCTGCAGAAATGGTGTGCAAGAAATGTCGGAAATGGCATGTAAGAAATGTGTTACAGGATGTAACTGAGATAGATGAGATCTATTAAGAAATTAATAAACAATGGGACAGGCAATGGATGTTTCAGCTCATTAAATTTAATACCAGGAATAACTTAATTACACATTTTTGTGAATCTGCATAATATCTGCTTCTCATGAGTTGTAAAGCAAACAAAAATTAGATACCAAAATATCTTCTGACCTAGAACTTAATATGACTTGGCTCTTATTTTCTGCTTTTCATGGGGAAGAATAGAAGACAAAGGTGCTAAAGGTTTACAGAAAAAGGCAATCACTCAGAGGGAAAAGCCTGTTAGAAGGGCATAAGCTCAAATTGGATTGAGTATGGAGATAAAAGGAGCAGATATTTGATGTTCATGAAGCTTCTTAAGTTTGGGAACACTTTACAAAAGAAAGTAAATCAGTTTGTCAAATCAGTCAGTCTTTACTGCAGAAATTAGTTTCACAACAACATAAATAAAAAGATTGAACCAGTGACCACTGAATTAATTCATGGAAATGCCATGAAGAACAGTACCCTCTCAAAACCACAAAAGATGTATTGCCCCAGTGGTGGATTTGCTTTTTTTATGTCCAGGAATAGCCTGCTTAGGCACTGACCTCTATTGTCTTTACAGAAAAAATTTTGCTAGTTTTCAGCCTATGAGGGATAAAAGTTTTTCACCTATGCAGTAACATCAGAAAGAGCAGAAAGTGAAAATTATTGTCGTAGTGACTGACATTGCCGGGGGAATGTAATGAAGGAAGTAACTACAATGTTTTTCCTTGCATACTAATGATAATTTTTAAGATCATTTACTTCTTTCCTTCTCTGGGCTTTCTGTTCCAGTGTTTATCACAGAGTAAGCAACAGCTGAGCAAACAAGAAAGATTCTGATGAAAATTTCTCATTGCTAAAAGGAACCTGTAGATTGTAATAATCCTGCTGCCACCAATACATGATGCATGTTCAAGGCATGCCTGCATTTGTGACAGCAATGCCATCCATATAAGGCAACCACTCCTTCAATAGCAATCTTCTTAATATTGCCTTTTGGAGAAATAGCCCCAATCATCGCTAGTGTCTGCCACTGCAAAGAAATCCTTCTCTTTTCAAATGTGCCGTTTGAGTGCATATTTGTGGTTTCTTAACACAGGAAGTATTTGCACAACAGCAACGGAAAAGTGCTACCCGTAATTTCCTTGATTTTTGGGCTCCATACCATTTGCCATGCACACAATCCCAGTAATCCTGCAAGCAGCCTGTGTGAAACACAACAGTGCTGAGGACAGAAGAGTAAGCCTGCATCAGTCTCCCAAAAATTCCCTCAGTATGGACAGAGTGCTGTCACTTGTCCTTCATAGTAAACCTACCTGGGTGCTGCTCTACTCATTTTCCTAATCACACCAAAGCTATGAATACAAAAGGCGTATACAAAGAAGAATCCCAGAAGTAATACAAGGCTTGCTCTGAATAACACAGCTGGTATGTTTGTTGCTAAATCAATTATTTTGTGGGAATATAATGCTGTGTGCTGCTTCTTCAATTTTCCCAGTTCAGCTGCATCCAAATGCAATGAAAATTACTAATTTTTCTCATTGGTATTTACAATTAAAAATCATTCTTCCCCCCCAAAAAAACCACCAAAAAATACACCAACAAACAGATTCCCATCCAAACCAAATAAAACCCAAAAAACCCCCAAAGCTCAGATGTCCTTGTTTTAGGATATCTCCTATTCCGCTTACTTTCTCAAGGGTATCCTGAGCTGCAGAGGTTCAAAACAAGTTATCTAAATCAGTACTAGCTTTATGTGGAGATGTTCTAACCAGTTTTTCCACATTATTAATATCCCTACTTTCTGCATGTGGATTAGCTCATTTTGCCCACACTGTTTACCTTGGCAAAGAAATAGCAGTGAGAACCCATAATTTATGCTACCAAACAGGTTGAGCAGAAAATTCAGTAGTGCCTGCTTTACATAACAGAACTAATTACCCTCAAAACTAAGGTTTTCAAAGCCACCATCAGTCTATCAGACATGTTTAATAAAAAGATCAATATAATCCTTCATTGCCTAGAAAATAAACCAGAAATTCATGAATGCTGTCAACCCTGTACTTGTACATGTACTTGGCAACCAGAATGTACGAACATGGAACAGATACTTTGTGATATTGCAAAACATTTACTAGTGAGTGAGAAAGGGCACCATATCCTGGGGTGCTTTGAATGATCTTCTAATTCCTTCCTTCACAGCAGAGCAGAAATAGTATTTTCTGACATCAGACAAGTGACTTCAACTATCATTAACTGTCTCTGTAGATAAGTAAGGAAGTGGCACAAAAGTACTCAAAATGTTTTATCTGATGCCAAGAATATAAAAAAAAACCAACCAACCAAACAAAAAAAAACCAAAACCAAAAAAAACCCAAAAAAACAACTGAGCAAACTAACATCCTTTTCTTTTAAGAAGAAATCAAGCCATGGAAGAGAATCTGTATAAATATCTGTTTTGATCCACACATTTGTTTTTATGCCAAATATGTAATAAATGTTTACAGCCCATATTAGGCCTTTAAATAGAATGTAAGTTTCTGAATTTGTTGCCTTGTGAAATAACCTAGATTCATAAAATGCTTTGGGTTGAAAGGGACCTTTAAAATCCTCTAGTTCCAGCCCCCAGCATGGGACCTTCCACTTGACCAGATTATTCAGAGCCCATCCAACCTAGCATTAAATCCTTAGAGGGATGAAGCATTCCGTTTCTCTGGGCAACCTGTTTCAGCACCTCAGCAGCCTCACAGTAAAGAATTACTGCCACAGTTTAAAGCCATTACTCCCCATCCTATCACTAAACATTCCTCTTAAGTCACTCTCACCCTTTTTTATAAGTCTGCTTTAGGAATTGAGAGGCTGTTCTTAGGTCTCTCCAGAGTCTTCTCTTCTCCAGCCTGATCAACACCACCTCTTCCAGCCTGTCCTTCACAGAAGGAGGTGCTGCTGCCCTTTGATCATCTAAGTGCCCTCCTTGCATTTGCTACCAAAGGACCTTATGCTGGGGGCCCCAGAGCTGGATGCAGCACCCCAAGAGCTGGATGCAGCACCCCAGAGCTGGATGCAGACCCAAGTGGGGTCTCATAAGAGCAGAGTAGGGGGGCAGAATCTCCCGTCTTGCCCTGCTGGCCATGCTGCTTTTTTTTTGTAGCCCAGGATGCAGTTGGCTTTCTGGGCTGCAAGCACATGTGGCTATGTCACTTAAAGTTTCTTGTCAGCCAACACATCCAAGTTCTTCTCTGGGCTGCTGTCAATCCATTCTCCTCCCAGACTGTATTTGTGTTTAGGGTTGCCCTGATCCAAGTGCAGGGCACTTGGCTTGGCCTTGTTAAACTGCATAAGGTTTGCATGGGCCCACCTGTCAAGCCTATCAAAGTCCCTCTGGATGGCAAGCCTGCCCTCCAGTGTGTTGATAACACCACATAGATTGGTGTTGTCAGCAGACTTGCTGACTTAATACCGAATGACCCAGAAGTTTGATATATTTTGAAGAATCTTTGAGAAGCTGTGAAATAACACACAGCATCAGCAAATGCAGTTACACTTTTTCTAGTCTTCCAGTCCACCACACTTACCTGTTTCTGACACCTCACTCTTCACATCACTCCTGAATCAACAACTCAAAATCCTCCAGAATGTTGAATTTAGAAACAAAGAAACAAGTAAATTTTGTAAAGCATGGTGCTGTGACTATCTCCCTGGGGAGCCTGTTCCAGTGCTCAGCCACCGTCTAGGTGAAGAATCTTTTCTTGCTATCCAACCTAAATCTCCCCAGACACAACTTCAGGCCATTCCTTTGGGTCCACAGAGAAGAGCTCATGCCTGCCCTCTTCCTCTCAGGAAGAAGTTGTAGCCTGCAATGAAATCTGTCCTCAAGTCTCCTCCAGGCTGAGCAGACCAAGTGACCTCATCTGCTCCTCTTACAGCTTCCCCTCAAGGCCCTTCAACCTTCTTTGTGACCCTTCTTTGGACACTCTCTAACAGTTTCATGTCTTTCTTATATTGTAACACCAAAAAACTGCCCCCAGCACTGGAGGTGAGGCTGCCCCAGCTCAGAGCAGAGCAGGACAATCCCCTCCCTTGCCCAGCTGGCCATGCTGTGCCTGATGCACCCCAGGACAGGGTTACTGCTGACTCATGTTCAACTTGCCAGGACCCCCAGGTCCCTTTCCATGGCACTGCTTACAGCATCTCATTCCCAGTCTGTCCCTACATCCAGGGTTGCCCTGTCCCAGATGCAGAATCCAGCACTTTCCCCTGTTGAACTTCATATGGTTAGTGATTGCTCAGACCCCTGATTTGTTGAGCTCTTTCTGCAGGGTCTCCTTGCCCCTGGGGGAGTCAACACCTCCTACCAGTTTTGTACCATCTGGGAACTTGCTCAATATCCCTTCCAGTCTTACATCCAAGTGATTTATGAAGATGCTGAAGAGCACAGGGCCAAAGATGGCACCCTGGCAACCCCACCAGTGACAGGTTCCCAGTCTGATGTCACTCAATTCACTTTAAACCTCTGTGGGCTTCACCAACCTGTGAGCCAGGTGCTCACCCATCCCATGATGTGTTTATCCAGCTGTGGGCTACACATTTTGTCCAGAAGGATCCTCTAGGAGAAAGCACTGAAAGCTTTACTGAAATCCAAAAAGATTGCATCGACTGACATAAGGCTACTTAAAGATCAAGCTAATTCTGATTTCAGATGAATAATCAGAAGGTTAGTTTAAATAATCAGTAGATTTTTTAAAAATCAATTGAACAATAATGGTGTAAGTAAAAATAAATTACAGGAGTACCTCCCTTTATACTTCACTTTTTCAGTTTTCAGTTTTTTTCATCATAATGAAACCACATCAGTTTTGCTCCTGTGGGCTATTTGTCCATGTACATGTTTCCCAGGAATACGGATTTTTCAGTTTCAAACTGGTAAAAAACTAAGTGATTTTTATTCATAAATTCCAAAGCAGAGGTAATTATTTCCTGTTATTTGGTATTATATATAGTGATTTTTATTCAATCAACTTTTGATCCTGAACCAATTTCTGAAGAATCATGACTGATACAGAAAAGATCCTATAACATACTTGCTTTATTTCCAAATTCTTAATATGTTCAGCATGAACCATCTGCTACTTCATTTTATGACTCTTCACAATTAGAAGATGTGCAATGCAATATTTTGCTGTGGGGGAATGAGGATTTCTTAAAATCTTTTTTTCTTTGAACATAGCTCTTGCCATGTGTATATACAAAAGGAGTAATAGGATGAATGACACATGCTTGTGTCTTTATTTTTGTGAGAGCACCAGACCAGTTTCCCAGAATAGTCTATCAATACACTGCTTCGTACAGAAACCAGCAGCAGTATACCAAGGAAACAAAACTGTCAACGTTGGAACTCATTCTGAGATTTAAATTAATATTTCTATATTTTTTGTTCAGACCATAAATTGTCTTGATCATATCTTGAAATATTATTCAGGAAGTGGCTGCAAGAAGCAAAAGTTGCAAAAGATTCGGACACTAATGTCAATGACTGCAGCAATGCAATCTCTACATCTATGCAGAACATTTAATCAGTAAACCTAAAAGCACTTCCCTGAAGAAATAACTTCCCTCTCTATTTAATTCAGAAACTACAGATACAAGAAAATCCATACATAAACTACAGATACAAGAAAGTCCTCTTTTGACTTGGTTTGCATTAGAAACACATTTTTGCTAAAAATAATGACACATTATTTTTATTCTTTTGCTTCTGAGGACTAAGTACAGTATTGATAACAAGAAATTAAACCCTTTGTTTTGACAATGTTCTGGCCTGTAACTCATCCTCAAGAGATAAATACTTACTGCTTTTTTTGTTGTTGTTGTTATTTTCTTTTTTTGAATATTTACTTATACCACAAAACACCACCACTTATGGTTTATCAGAGCACTACATGATAATACAAGGCTTAGAAATAAAAGGATCAATGGAAAAACCCAGAGAGATCCATCAGGAATTTTGCCCCTCAGGAAGGTTTACTGAAGCTGCCAGAAAAAAAACTCCAAAATGAGAGAAGTCTGCTTTTTTTCCCACTGGCTTGCATGGCGCTGTGTTTTGGATTTGTGCTGGAAGCAGTGTTGGAAGCTCAGGGGTGTTTTCATGAGCAGCACCTACACAGTGTCTGTCTAGGTCTTTTGTGCTCCTCACCCCCCAGCGATTTGGCTGGGCAGGCACAAAGAGTTGAAAGGGGCACATCTGAGACAGCTAACTCCAACTGACCCAAGGGATACCACAGTTCACATGGCATCATGCTAAACATATAAACCCAAGAGAAGAGGAATAAAGGGGGCAATGTTTGGAGTGATGGCATTTGAATTTCTCAAATGGGGCCCTGCTTTCCCGGGAATGGCTGAACACTTGCCTGCCCATGGGAAGAGGGGAGCAAATTCTTGGTTTTGCTTTGCTTATCTGCACAGTTTTTGCATTGCCTATTAAACTGTCTTTATCTCAACCCTTGATTTTTCTCACTTGTACCCTTCTGATCCTCTCCCCTATCATGCTGTAAGGAAGTAAGCAAGCGGTTAAATGGGGTTTGGTTCCCAGCTGGGGTTAAACTACAACATGAAGAAACTTGTTTTGTCCTGGATATTGAAATTACATTATTAATTGATATATAAATGAAACTACATGTTCATCAGACTGTACTAAGGAAAGGTACTAAGTATTCTTGACTTAGAAAGTATGAAACTGTTAAAAGGTATCATGTATGAAGAAGAAATTTAGGAAATTCTTACAAGAGACCTCAATTTTATAGGCAGTCTTAATATCTTAGGGAAGTTCTTGTTCAGCATCTGTCTGTGACAGACATGAGACAGGCAAACCTGAATAAAACATTTACATAAGACACAGATTAAAACTTAAGGAAAAAAAAAATAAAGGAGTGGTGAAATGCAGAACATAAATTGACTAGTCTGTAATTAGGACTCCACATGTACCCTCCAGGGCAAAACAATAACCAAACCACTAACTCCTGGGAACATAAAGAAACAAGACAGATTTGGAAACTGCAGTCTAGAAATTCAACAGGACAAGTTTGGAAAGGGCCCTGTGAAAGATTGTATAAAGGTACAATAAAATACACATCCCAGAAATATCCACCTTTTTGATAAAATTTCTCCAAGAATTTACACCATGTTCAAAAGTCTGTGGACAAAAATGAAATTCCTAATAAAAAATGAATTACACTCTTATGCTGCAGTACACCACTCTAGGAACTACTCAACAGGCAACTGCATCTAGCTGTATGAATAAACTCATTGTAATTTATAGTAATGTGCAGTTTTTATGATTGTGTGATGATCTTACAGTAAAGTCCCAAAAAGGAAAGAACTGAATCACATACCAGGGGACAATTCTTATTATAGATTCAAGTTACTAAATATACAAGTGAAAGGCAATCTTGTGTTGTGAGAATTATGCAGCTGCCACCTAGTCCATGTTAGGAATTTTGCAGATGCCACCTCAACAGGGCTCAGACCTAGGTTCCTGCCTGAAGGAGACAGGCCACCAATCTGCTGAGTAAATAACTTGTTTCTTTATCTGACATACAGAGGAGATTGAGCTGTGTGGTCCAAGGAGGGACCCTCATTCCAGACCACACACCCCAGCTATACTTTGGTTGCTGGGCTGACATTTGTCTGAAAAATTACCATGTTCTCTTAGAAATGTTTCCTTGGTTCCTAGCTTCATTCTGATTGCATCTGCCACTTTCATCTAGTTTGGTGGTTGCATTAGCTTTATCAAAAGGTTTACTCTCAGACAGGTCTTGCACTCTAAGGCCTCAAGTACCTTAGCTTCAAGTGCTATGCAAGGCTATTAATCCTAACAATTCTCAACACTTGGAAATACACAGTTTATTATTTCCTTAGGGAATGGAGCACCTAGTCCAGGGATGGAAAATATCAGACTATGAATTTTATCCACAATTGACATGATACAAAAGAACTCCCATGGGAGTACTGGAAAATTCATGTGTTCAGATTTCATCCTTCCATGCAGTTTCTCAGGAATCACATATACATTACTTTTATGAACATGTTATATGGAAACTGACTGCCAGAGGGACAGAGAAGGCCATTCTGTTTCCTGCACAACAAGTTTTAGTAAAAAAATATCCTTAAAATTGAAATCTTGATTTCGGCTGATGCCAGTAGAGCAACCCTGCTATAAAAAAGGAACCCATAACAATAGGTAACATACAGTGAAAGTCTAACTGAAAAAAGAATCCAGAAATAACAAAAATACTGCATTTTTTACAGAATTTACAAATACCATTTAAAGGAACTTTAGGTTCATGGTCCTAAGCTAACATTTATGTTTGGATATGCTGGAAAAAAGTGTTGATACAGATTTTTTTTCTCCTGTCTACAAGTAGCAATACCAGACTATATATAACATGAAATCATATTAACTATAGATCTTATACCAACAGTGAAGCAGCTGTGCCCCTGCAGCCCATGGAAGCCCATGGTGGAGCAAATACTCACCTACTGCCCATGGAGAATCCCACACCAGAGCACATGGATGCCTGAAGGAGGCTGTGACCCCATGGAAAGAAGCCCACACTGGAGCAAGTTTGTTGGCAGGACTTGGGACCCCACAGGTGGCCCACAATGGAGCAGTCTGTTCCTGAAGGACTGCGCTCTGTGGAAGGGACCTATGCTGGGGCAGTTCGTAAAGATATGCAGATCGTGGAGGAACTCACGATGGAGAAGTTTATAGAGGACTGTCTCCTATGGCAGGGACCCCACAATGGAGCAGGGACAGACTTTGAGGAATCTGGCAGAAACAACACATGAACTGACCACAGCCTCCATTCCTTGTTCCCTGTCTCACTTACAGAGGGAAGACAGAGAAAATCAGGAGTGAATTTGATCATGGGAAGAAGGTAAGGGGAAAGGTGTTTTTTAGATTTAGTTTTATTTCTCATTAACATTACATTACTATGATTTGATCAGTAATAAACCTATTTCCTCAAGTTGGGTGTGTTTTGCCTGTGACAGTACTTACTGAGCAATGTCTCCCTGCCCTTCTTTGACCTACAAGCTTTTTAATATTTTCTCTCCCCTGTCCAGCTAAGGAAGGGAGCAATAGAGCAGCTTTGGTGGGCACCTGGCATCCAGTCAAGATTAACGCACCATGCAGCTGTAACAACAGCTTTGATGCCTTGAAAGGCTGAACCTGGAACAGAGACTAGACAGAGTTAAAGGAATAAAGTAGATATTTATTAGAAGGCCTCAATGGATACACCTTGGGCAGTACAAGAGCCTGGCCAGGGTTACACCCAAGATGGACCCAGAATGGTCATGGAAATGGATGACCAGTCACAAAATTTCACACCTTTTTTTTGGTCCATTTGCATATTATAGTTAATTGTCTAATTACAGCTTCAGGTTATGAAGTTCCATCCTCCTTATCCCTATCTTCAGTGCTCTGTTGTTTATACCTTTTGGGCCTGAAACTTTTAATGGCTTGTCCTTGGTCTCAAGCTGGAAAGGGATTGTTTTGTCTACCTACCTTGTGAAGAGAACTTACTAACACTTAATATGAAGCTCAGAGCTACACACCTAAGCAGCACAGAATCTGAAAAATTTGAAAGCTAAAACCCAAGGCATCAGCTTCAATAAAGCAAAGAAGGAAAAATGAAACAAACTTCTCTGGAAAAGCTGACTTGTGAAACCATCAACAGACACTCAAAGGAAGGGCTTGAGCAGACCACTGCGGATACACAGTCTGCAGTCCTTTCAGAAGTCTGCACTTGGACCACCTGTAAGCAATTGTGAGACCAAGCTCTGAAATTTGTGAAATGTTTCAAAAGTGTAGAGAACAAGTTAAACCAATTCAAACATTAGTTCAGAATTCCTGACATATACATACACATAGATCTGCATATATGTATGTACTTATTTATGGTTATATACATAATATCAGTAGTGATTTATTATTACTTTGGGAGAGAGGACTTTCTAAGACAAATATAATTTTGATAAATAAAATTTGAAATAGTTCAGAGGGTTGAAGTTTTTCTCATTTGAAAAACTCATTTGTTAGTGTCTTAGGAGGACCTTGACTGATTCCCCTTCTGCTTAAAATACTGTCTTTGCCAGGCTACACCAGGATGAGCTTTCACCACTCTTGCCAAAGCAGTCTGCAGGAGGAGTTATTAATTCCCTCAACAGTCATGGTAGAAGCTGGCTTGCTTCTCACCTTTTTCAGTGAAATCAGCAAGTCATACTTCTTAACTGGATCAAGTAACAAAAAATAATCTAAGTGGTTCAATTTGGTTTATTTGGCAAAGTTGGTGGGAAGAGGTGGGAGGCCTCTTCAAGAACAGTTCAGGAGATGCCCCATATGGGACACAGCTTGTTCCTTACAGTTCCAAGATGGACCCACTGCTATCCAATGCTGAACCTGTCAGTGACACTGCTGGCACCTCTGTGATAACATATTTCAAAAAGTGCAACAACCACTCTACAGCAGCTGTGAAAGAGAAGAGTGAGAAAAATATGGGAAAAATAGCCCGATGGACACCAGTGCCAGCAATGAAGTGGGGGGGGGGGGGGGGGGAGGTGCTTCAGATGCTGGAGCAGAGGTTCCTCTGCAGGCCCTGGAGAAGAACATAGAGAAGCAGGTTGTCCCCCTGCACCCCACGGATGATCACAGTTGAACAGATAACCACAGGCAACCCATGGAAGATCTCATAAGGAGCAGCTGGGTGTGTGTTTTGGAGAAAGCTGTAGACAGTAGAAAGCTCATTCAGGAGGAGGCTCACAGCAGGAGCAGCTACCTGGGGGCGGGAACCCATGCTGCAGCAGTCTGTCCCTGAAGGACAGTAGTCCATTGAAAGGACCCACACTAGAGCAGTTTGTGAAGGACATGAAAGGGAAAACCAGCACCAGGATGAAGGACTGGCTGAGAGGAGCAGTTATGGGACTGACATTGACAATCATCATTCTTCATGCCCCTGCAGCACTCAGGAGGAAAGAAGTAGGAAGAGTAAGAAATGAAGGGGTGAAGCTGAACCTGAGAAGAAGCCAGAGTGACTAAGGGGAAGGTGGTTTTAGTTTTGTCCCTTTTTTTTCCCTCTCACCATTGCACTCTACTTTTAATTGACAGTAAATTAATCTTTCCCATGTTGAGTCTGTTTTGACCATGATGGTAACAGGTGAGTAATCTCTCTGGCTTTATTCCAATCCATGAGCTTTTCCATCTTGTTTTCTAATCCTATTCTGTGAAGAAAGAAAATTAAGAGAGCTGGGTAGGCATCTGGCAGCAAGCCAAGGTCAAATCCACCACAGTGGTAAGACAAGAGGCCCCTATTTTACCCAGTGTATGTTTTACAGTAATTTTGGCAACTCAGGGTTGCAATCCACTCCATATTATTTTTCATTCTGTAATTAGTGCTAACCAACTAGTGTCTTGGAAGAAATTTGTCCTAGCATGTCCTTGATCATGCAGTACTGACATAGTCTATTCATATTAAACTTATTTTAAACTTACCTGAAAAATTTGCCTCTCAAACAGTATCAGAATTCTGTGTAAGCACACAACAAATAAAGTGAAATATGCATTACACATAGTCTGAGGAAGAAAACATGACCTTCCCCAATGAACTTTAAGCATGAGCCCCTCTTGTCCCTACAAATTAAGACTGACCCACATCAGTAGACATTTCGTTCCAAAGAAAAGCACACTGCAATGTGCTTTAGACATGCTTTTCTTTATTTTCAAACCAAGATAAATGGGTTGACATGTCTTCCTTCTGTCAGACAATATTTTTTGTTTAAATGGTTTTGGCAGCTGCAATCATCTTCTTTGGACCTTTGACTTCAGCACACAGTGTTCGCATTTTTGGCACACTCCGCCCCCACCCCCAATTTATGTAGAGGCTCAGGCTTCAAGAGTTCGTCTCCAAATTGAAGATTACTTTTTTCCCCTACTCAGGTGCAGAGCAAGCAGAATTGGGAATCTAGGACAAGAACATTATGTCTCATAAACTTTACAACAAAGGTAAATGTTGCTAGGGATGTTTATGGAGAACATAATAAAAACTCCTGGATTTAAGCAACTCTTTCCTTAGAGAAGGCTAATGCAGTAAGATCACACTCTCTTTATGAAGAAACCTTCATGCCCTAGCAGGATTCAAAACTGAGTTTAGGGTCCTCTGTCTGTCTGTGGATAGATATTAGGACCTTGCCTCTTTCTAATGTTAGGTCTGAATTATCAGAAGAAATAGATATCTGGGTTACACTTACATGACAGAAAAATTAAGACAAGTAATTTTTTACAAAGGTTAATACGGAAGGTCTTATTACAAAATGCTAGACCGCTGTCTGACTTTCCAGAAAAAGGAAACTTTACTTCCTTAAAACTAGTAAACTTACAAGAATTAGCAGTAAGCATGAGGTTTAAAAAATTCCCTACCACTCAAACTTTTTACATAGCATAAAAAAATCTAAGGTATTTAGAAACATTTTGTATACTTTATGTTTTCCAAGAAAAAGCCTAAAATCCTGGAGGCAGCTGTCAAATTACAAATGAGATACTAATATCAAATTAGAAAGCATATCTGTGAGATAGCTGTGCTCCTTATTCAAAATTCATTTAAGCTGTATTCTCCTGCACCGTAACTACGTAAGTTTAGCCATGCACAGAAAACTATTTTTGAAACTTTCTCAAGGTTGTTTGTATGTCCTTGTTCTCACTGGGTTGTTAGTCTTACCTCATCAATCAATATTTCATTCAAACCAATCAAAATTCACAGAAAAATCATTTATGTATTTTAAATTTCCCATATTTGTAACTTGCTTTTTGTTCACTTTTGTCTTTATTTTGCCTCTAAGTTCCACTTTTTCTATTGTTTTATCTGTCAGTAATTCCAAATTGTGAAAAACGTACTTTTTTTCTTTTGTTTTACAGCTGCCCTACATACATCTGTCACTGGCCCATCACATGGAAGAAAGTGCAGCTTGTGGACCCTGTCATCTTCATATTCCAGACTCAAGGTTGGAAGAGTAAAAACCAGGCACAAACCCATTTCATCATTTTTTTTTTCAGGAACAGCTAACAAACACTATCCATAAATAGAAACATACGTGAAACACAGTTCTTGAAATGTCACAAAGCTGCACGAAAAACATGATGGGTCTCTGCCAGCATGGTCAGCCAAGGATCACAACCTCTGTAATTATGTCAATGAACTCCCTATTTTACTTGTGCCAAAACCAGAGAATAACAGACTTCTTAACTTCAGTCCTCTACCTGAAATCATTACATGCAGTAATTACTTTAATGCCCTTTTTTTTTTCTCTCCATAGGAAGTACTTGTTAGACAGTACTTTGTTATTGCACCAATACATAGCAACTCTAGTTGGAGGTTTTGCATCAGACACCTTTGCATCTGTAGCTCTTTAAGTAATTAGGGCAGGGTGGATGGAAAACAGTGAGAGCAAACATCTGCCCCTAAAGCTTACCCAATTCATTCTCTTAAGAATACTGGTGTTCAGCTCTACTGCTTGTACTGCAATTGCAATACTGTGATCTTTTGCAGGCAGTTTAGCAAGAAGACAGATACTCAAATTTATTTATGTTTTGATTTATTTTTCTCATTTACATGGAACACAAACAAAAGACAGTCATTGCCTATAATCATAAATTATGAGTAATTGTAAAACATTACTCTTCATGGGGAAAACTAATAGGAAATCTTGCCCCCTCTCCTAGATTTCTGTCTCCTGCTAGAAACTTCTCTTATCATCCTCTGCTGGATTTACAGATAAAAGGCCTTTTTGGCTTGGTCCTCCATGAACAATCAGAAGTGAACAAGAAATTCAAGCCTGTAAATAATAGACACAGTAGAAAACCAGCTTTCCCCCCACTCCCGTCTGTCAGGAAAAGGGGAAAAAGGGAGAACTGTCAAGCTGGCATACAGCTACACACTTTAATATTTAATTCTTTACACACTTTTTAATTCTTTACCCAGCATGCATATACATATATATATATATATATATATATATATATATATACACATTAAACATTATCTTGACAACATGATGATGAAAATTTGAGATCTTGGCAGTCCATTCCTAAAATAAGCTGTCTGACCCATGTGGATGGATCTGATGGGTGGACACAATTCCCTCTTCTGCTGGGAGTGTGTACTAGTAAGAGCCTAGAAAGCTATCTCATTTTCTTGTTAGCTTCCAGTCTCTTATCAGTGCAGATGCGAGACCTCTCAGTACAATCTCACGACTGCAATGAGAAATGGCCAGGAGACAATTCCATTAAGTGTGTCCCCAGCTGCCAAATAAAGCTACACGTCAAATAATGCTGATGCGTAAGGATTTTTGGGGAGTTCTGTAAGACTGTTCAAGCTGCTGCAGGCTGCACTACTTGGGGTTTTTCAATGAGGCACACGCTCTCTTTGAACTTTCTATTTCCTTGAAATTTAATTTTCTGTTTTCTTTCAAAGTACTTCGTTAAAATAATAAGGGGCTTTCCCCTAAGCTCCACCTTCATCTTTCACAGCTCTCCAAACCATGTGGACTATGTTTATCGTCCGACAGATATTTGAAGTGACAAAGCGAACAAGAAATCTGAGTCTTCACACTCTGCCTAGACACGTCTTACTCTTCACCGCTGCAAGTTTCGTGCACCACTTCCCAGTCATATCTGCTCCCCTTTCCCCCCACCCTCTCTTCCGTCGCTCCATGTTCCCTCGCAGAGCTCTTGTAAGCCCACGTGCAGCACCAGGCGACTCTCGGGCCGCGCAGTGCGGCCGCAGGAGCCCCGGTCCCGCTGGCTCCTCGCTCAGCCAGGCTGCTACAACCACCCCGAGCCCGCCCAGCGCCCCCGGGCACCCGGCCCCCAGCGCCGCTGGGTGCGCAGTCGTTTGGGGCTGGGAACACGAGACAGCCCTTCGAACCCATGAGCCGCAGAGGAGTTGCTCCAACGTTACCGGTACCGCAGCGGTGAAGAAAGCAACCAAAAGGCCAAACAAGCGCTGCCGAGGGCTCCGTGTGGGTGAGCCCGGGGCCAGGCGGGGAGGCAGGGGCGGGAGGCTGGGCGCGGCCGCGGCGCCGCGGAGGGCCAGGCCGGCAGCACCCGCGCGGGGGTGCCGGGAGGGGCGCGGGGCCGGGCGGGGACCGGGCGGAGCCCGCAGCCCAGGGCAGCGGCCGGAGTCCGGCCGGGGCCGCGCCCGCCGGGGAGGGGGCCGGGCTCCGTGCCTGCCCCTGGGCTGCTCCGCACCTGGCGCTGTGGGCGTACCGGGAGCGGTCCCGGAGCGGGCGGCAGTGCGGGCTGGTCTGGAGCATCGCTCTTCCCGGGCGCCGTACCCTGCGGAGACTCGCAGTATTACTCCAGGAGTCGCCGTATCGTCGGGCAGGTGCTGCATTGGAGGGCAGGGAGACGTATCTGTTGCGTCTCTGTCCTTTTTCCCCCCCTTCTTTCCTTCTTTTTTCCCCCCACCTCTTTTTTCTTTCCTTACCCCTTTCCCTCTCTCTCCCTCCATCCCCTCCTCTCTCTCCCCACTCCCCCCCCCCCCCCGCCCCAACTTCCCTCTCCCCTCTCATTTTGGTTCCTCTTATGTCCTTCTTCTTCTTTCTTTCCCCCGTTCTTCTTATTTCGCTTTCCCCCTTCTTCCCTTGCTTTTTCCCTGTCACACCTTCTTTTTTCTTTGTTTGTTTTGTTTCCCCGCTTTCTGCCAGTCTGCCTTCGGACCCTCCTCCGCTCGCCTTTTCCCGCGGCAGTGCATGCAGGGAACCCCGGGCAGGCTGTCGGCTTGGTGGGAAATCTGCGAGCCCTAACAGGGTTTAGGATTCATGATGCTCCTGAGGTGTTGCAGTCGTAGGTTGTGGTGCTTTCTCTCTTTCTCTCTAACTCAGTGTAACTGGGAAAACCCTGAAAAAAGTTTTTTCGGTCAGAATTAAAAAAAAAAAAAAGCTGTTTAGAAGGTTGTAAATAGTTTTTTGTGGCCCAGGTTGGGTGAGAGGACTGAGAAAGAAGGCTGACAGGAGACTCAGTTGTGCTCTGGCACTTTGCCTTCTTTCAGCGTTGCTGAGAAAAGTGGACTTCTTTGTGGGAAAAAGGAGGAGTGGCAGCAGGAGGGAATTGCCATTTTGGAGTCTGCTATTTTAAATGTAATTTTAATGGAATATGAGGTATTTGACCACAGAATGAGAGTCAGAAATGGTAGTAAGAGAAGAGAGGACAAGTCTAGCTTTTCTGTCTTTCAACTTAAAAATCTTTGTGAAAAATAGTGCAGTATTTGTAGCTCAAGTTGGAGATCACTTAGATTGCTTTTGAAAGTAGGTGTATACAAAAGAAAATATTTTCTGTCCTCAATGATTAGCTATTCTTCCTATAGTGTATACCAATTACCAGCATAATGCCTTTCGTACAGAATTTGAGTTATGTGGAGTAATACTCACTTCCTGAGGCCAGAAGAGCCAAAAATTGCTAAAAAACCTGATTAATACTTTTGCCAAGTCTACCTTCTTTTCTAACATAAACCAAATGCAAGGCAAACATACAAGCTAAAGATTTACAGTCTATTTGCTGAAAATATTATCTTTACTGAGCAAAATCCTGCTCTCCAATTTTGTTTCCATATTAGAAAACCCACTGGTAGCCTTATTAAAAGAGTTAATTTTGGTTTTTTAATAATCTCTCTCAGTTTTGCTTTGGATTTCAACATAATTAAGTTCTCCCTTTACACTGGTTCATAAACTCCTGAAAGTGGAAAACAACTATCAACCTAGAATTCTGTCTTAGAAAAGGTGAAAAAATGTAGTGCTACAGAAATGTATCCTACCCAGCAGTACAAGTGAAGTAACTTTCAGTGTTAGGTTTACTTCTTAGCTCCAGAGACACCACTTTTTGTAATACACAGCATTTTTATACATAGGATAATTGTGGTGCTGTTAGAGGAACTGAATAAAACAAACAGAAACCTCATCTTGGAAAACTGTGATAGAGTATCTCAGGAAGTTCACTGATGATTCTTTAGCTCACTGATGAACTATAACTGTAGGCATGGCTTTAAAATGCTGGCTTCTCCATAGGGCTAAAGAAAAATCTCAGAATATTTTCTATGTAGTGCTTGAAGAGGGATCCAAGTACTCAAAATTGACAGCTTTTTACTTCAGCCTCCCTTCAGGTTTTATAGATAACCTTTACTGTCAGTGTGTACCGTTATGAAATACAGCATTGTCACAAGGCAGCAATGAGCAAAATTTTTTACGTGGGCATGAGGAGAGTAGCAACTGCTCTCTTCCTGGTGATTATAGGTCCTAGTTTAGAATACTGTGAAAAAACTAGGTGCCTGTTTTACCTTGAAGTAGCCAAAGTGTACAAATTACTTTGAGGAACACCGGGCAGTTCTTCTGGCTTGTTAAATTGGCCAACATTAGTTTAAAGATGTCATTATTTTTTGTTTTGTGATTCATACTTTCAGTGTTAGTAACCTTAAAGTAAAACCTATCTTTCTGTCCATACTAAGAGTCACAGGCTTCATGAGGTAGGAACAAGTCACTGAATGACTTTGCCATAACATCTTTACTCTCCTTAGCTGAAATTCCTTACTGTTAGCTCTGTCTGTGGGGCCTCTAAGGACGGACAACATTGGAAATAGTCATAAGGCTTTGAACTGTTCTGCAGAAGGTTTCTGTGATACAGTAATATAAGAGAGTACTAGAAAGGCTAGTAAAACTGACTGCTTTTTCAATTTACAATCTACACAGAGTGTATGTTCATGCGAGTGTTACTCATTTTTTGAAGCAGAAATATTTTAGAGCGTAAGATTCCTAACAATTGAATTTAGTATCTTCAGATAACCTGGAGGTTCGAATTTATTTTCATCTTTTTTTTAGCTCTGAAAAAACAGTTGTCTACTTTTAGCTACTCTCAGTATTTAATTTCCATGTAGTGGTGGATGTAGCAGTACTAGTCATGTGTGGAGTTTTGTTTAAAGCTGTCTTCCAAGTTGACAAAGAACTTTAAATGTGTTAGGGTTTTTTCTGTAAAAAGGGAGTGTATTTTCCCTTTTTTATTGTTTTCCTGAGCAACTCTGAGGGAAAAGCATCTACTCCTACAGAGTGTTGCAGACAGCTGTGCCCACGTGAAACCCTGCTGCATATGATTACAGAATTAAGAGTCCCATAAAGGCTTATGGTAGCCCAACTACGTGGCTTATGATCAGTTCTCATTTTCACTAAGACCCAAGACTCAACACTACCTAACAGAACAAGTATGAGTTCTTTGATTCATTTATAGCATGTCGACTTTCAAGATTGTGCTGCTTGGTGTTATGGAAAGCTGAGTAAATGACTCCTGTGTCTGGCAGATCTTTGCAGATGACACCGAAGTCCACGAAATCTCTCTTTGTGTTTATGCATGTTTGTGTTTATACAAGCTGCTTACTGCTTTGAAAATCACTTCCTCATCAGAATGAATGTTCTGCATAACTGCATCTGAATGGAAACATGGTAATTGTAGTGACTACAATTGATGTGAGTGCTTTGAAGCATTCTGGATATGCCTTTGTAAAGTGTTAGGACTTCCCAGCAAATCCGTCTTCATGGCCCCACTGGCTGGAGAGCTCCCCAGAGCCCATCTGGTTGGATCTGTTGTTGCACCCCTCCTGGCTGAATGCGTGGGTGCCAGAGATGGGAGTGGGGTGGCTCCTTCCACCCGCAGCACATCATGGTGCCAGAGCAGAGGCGCGGTGCAGCCGCAGAGGTGGTGCTGTGCCAGTGGCCAGAGGCTGGTGTCCTGGCTGCTGGAGTAGCCGTGACCTGTGCTGGCTGTGCACCCTCACAAGCATCCTCATTTGTAGGACCAGCAGCTCCAGTCCAGCCTGTCTGCACAAAACCTCCCCACCAGCTCTGGTCTCCCTCCAAGCGCAAACCTTCCTCCACCTCTCCCACAGTGGAAAGTGCTGCCTCTGACAAGGTAATTCTCTAGTGTGTGCACTAAGGCTGTGCAGAGCTAAAGCTTTAGTCATGTTAAAAGCTCAACTGAATGCAGTCTTAAACTATTGAGTGTTCTAGGCTCAGTAAATGTGTTAGGTGTATTATAAATGAAAGGCAACAGATCTTACCCTGTAAAGATCAGCTTTTGTGAATGGGATATGATCATATTTTAGGACTTTGAAATTGTGAGCAAAACAAATAGTAACTTACTGTTAAAATTGGCCTGAGGAAGAAACATGCCAGTGAGAGAAATTTACAGGGAAAAAAATTCCACATAAAGATAAGAGCCATGTTAATGTGTAAATGTTTGCAGATCTCTCATTTTGGTATAATGAAAATGCCGGCTCTGATTATTCTGAGCTCTGAACAATAGAGGAATTGCACCCAGCTGGGTATACAAGGTCTTTCTGAATGGGATTCTTTATCCTACACTCAACTAAGTTGTATTCTAAAATGGGAGCAGGAAAAACTTAGCAAGCTTTATTCTAGAAGGTGAAGACTGCCATGGTCAGTTTCAATCAAGATCATCTCCCTCCACTGGAACAGTGATGGGTTGGTAATCTTCTTGAGTATGTGTTATTTCTCAATGCTAGTGCTCCTATAAAAAACTAAGAATAGGATAAAATAATAGTGCCAACAGCCTAAAGAAAGGATTCCAATGTCCATCAGCTAAAGTATCACAAATATAACTGTATTTGAAGAACACTTTAAGTTCTAGAAAAGTCTTAATTTTTAAGTTTGTAGGCAGAATACAGTAATTGAAGGTTAAGCAGTATCACATGCTTCATCCTATGAATCTATATACCCAATGGACACTATCACATATTTAGTCTCCTTCCTCCGTTAATTTAATATGCAATGAATATTATTTTTGGAGGATTAGATTTACTAGTGAAAAAAATCAGGACATCAAGTACAAAAGTGTGTGATAAGTTACAAAGCATATTAAAACATGTTCTAAATTATGTTGTTGGGTTCAATGTCACAGTGCAAATTGAAAGAGAATTCTGGAATTTTCCTTTAAATTTTTTTTAAAATTAAAAGTGTAAGACCTCATTGTTAAAATTTCCCTCTCTGTGCTTTCTGCTGTAATTGCATGCTAGCTTACTGGGCTACTTCCCTTAAGTTTTAAGTTTTAAATTTTCTTCCAATTTTATTTCACTGTACATGAAAAATACTCTTTGAACAAATGTCTGCCTTCCTTAAAATAAATTAGAAATGCAGGATGGAGTACTTACAGTTGTAATTCTGAAAACTAAGTACACTTCAGAGTAAATAAAACTATGTGATATGATGTTGTTAGTGATAAATTTGTGTCTAGTTTGTGGTCTCTGCCTGCTGTTGGCTTGAAATACAAAATATTTGACTATAGTACTTCCTGATTCTCATAGCTGTGCTACACACTTGTGCAGTGTTCCACACTTCCTCCCACCTGCTCCTTCCCCCAGTCAATTTGCAGTGTCATGGGCAAAGTGGTGGACCAATGTGTAGTGCATCCCGGGCAGCATTACTGATTAAAAACTCTGTTATGCCATGCCTCAGTTTCTTAAATGCACCTGAGATCTGCAAGTAGCATCTTAAGAGCCACAGTTTAGCAATTAAAATGATACTGGGGTAGCTTAAAGAAAATAGGGCGGAAAAGGAAATTCTTAACACTGAACAACCTATGGCAAAACAGAGCAGTGGACACAATATACACTTATTTTTCTTAAACAGAGTTTCTTCCCAGTTTTTATGAGTAGCTGTTATTCTTAGAGCTATTAAAAAAGTTATTCTGAGGCACTATCTTTTTTTTTGAAAGTAGTAAAAGTGTAAGAAGCCTTGTATCTCTCAAGTACTTTATATTTTATAAACTTACAGATTTACATTTTGGAAGACATTTTCTGTAAACTGTGTGGGCTTTTGCAATTAGAAGCTGGTTTGAAATTTAAACCTGCACTAAATTATTAGGCAGTGAATTTGTGATTAGAAATGGCATCTGAGTAGCAGTGTAAGTTATTTAAGGATATCCTGTTCTTGATCATTTTACCTGCATGAGATAGTACTTAAAAAAAAAAGAAAAAAAAGACAGAGTTCTGTGATACAGTTCTAGAGTGCAGCTTTCTCAACAGCTACAGCTGTAGCTGCTGCACAACTGCAGTGATTCTGTTCACATGGTACTGAAACAGAAAAAAAGGTACTTCAAGAGTAACAGAACTAACAAACAAAAATTATCTAGTGCTTGTGCAGTAAAGTAGAAAATAAAATTGGCTAGAAATCTTGTTGCAATCCAGCATTGCAGCATGCCTCCACATAAAAGTAATTGCTGAATATTATAAACAATTGTGTTTAAATGATGGTAATGCAATACTGCTGTGCACTTAGATTAGTGCACTTGCAGTGACTTGATACAAATCAGCTTGAGATACAGGTCATAAGTATTGCCTTTTACCTTATAAACCTATTTCAGCAATTCAGTAACAGTTTTTCTCACAACTCTGAAAACTCAGGTGCCTTGCTGTAGTAACTTTTTTTCCCTCACCCTTCTCATCAGCTCTTCCTTGGTGGTATTTCTAAGCTCATATGAAGGATGTTGAAGAGACTGTCTCACATAAAGATCTCAAAAGGCTGCAGGGACTTCTTTGCCAGTGAGAACTAAAGCATGACTGCCATCCAGGAAGTGAGTGGTAAGTCTTAATGATAAAGAAATCTATGTCAACCCTGAAGTGGGTATTAAACATTCTTGTCAAGCTCTAAAGCACGAATTAAGAAGAAATATTTGCTTCTCAGTAGTGTATCTGACTTCAATTTTGTTTTAAATGCAGATGAATCAGCTCTGTTTTCTTACTGAACTTCAGTTTTTAGTATTAGTACTGTGGAAGTTTCATGAAAACTGTATGCTTCTCCCAGTGTTTTTCTATAAAAAATTTATTCATTAATTTTTATTTTTCAACAGAATATTTTTGGCTGAACTATTCAGCTTTCTACTGTCATTAAATAAAAGTGTAATTATTAATCACTAATTTTTTTAAGAAACCTTTTAGTCTAACAATGACCATCATATTCCATTTTGGTTTAGGATTTTTCCTTCCATTTCCCTGAAAAACTTGCCAAATTCCTGAGAAACAAAATTTTTTTTCTGAAGCTGTTGAAGCTCATATGAAGAGAGAAGAGGACATTTTTTTTAGCCCTGCAAAGCTACCTGGTATTTGAAATGCTGAAGAGGAAATTACGGTTTTGTTACAACTCACGCTTCAGGCTTTTCTTGGGTCTAACTCTCATTTTAGTAATAATTTCAGTTTTGAAAGTTAACCAGAAAGAAGACTTCCTAAACCGGAGACATCTGGAGCTAACAAAAGAAGATCCTATTAGCGATGTTAACTGCACCAAGATTATTGAGGGGGATATAGAAGAAATACAAAAGGTACAGCTTGAGGCATTATCAGTGTCATTTAAGAAGCGCCCCAGACTAACAACAGATGATTATATTAACATGACTGCAGACTGTGCCTCCTTCACCAAGACTAGGAAATACATTATGGAACCTCTCAGTAACGAAGAAGCAGAATTTCCAATTGCTTACTCAATAGTGGTTTATCACAAAATTGAGATGCTTGATAGACTTCTAAGATCAATCTATGCTCCACAGAATTTTTACTGCATTCATGTAGACAAAAAGTCTCCAGAATCCTTTTTTGCTGCTGTGAAGGGAATAGTCTCATGTTTTGATAATGTCTTTATTTCCAGCCAGTTAGAGAGTGTGGTATATGCTTCGTGGAGCAGAGTGCAGGCAGACATTAACTGCATGAAAGATCTCCATAGAAGAAGTTCAAACTGGAAATACCTAATAAACCTATGTGGTATGGACTTTCCTATAAAGACCAACAAGGAAATAGTAGAGAAATTAAAAGCCCTTAAGGGTGAAAACAGCTTGGAAACAGAAAAAATGCCTGTTTATAAAGAAGTAAGGTGGAAGAAACACCATGAGATTATTGATGGTAAAATAAAGAACACAGGCATAGACAAACAACTACCACCTCTCAGTACTCCAGTTTTTTCTGGCAGTGCCTATTTTGTAGTTAGCAGGAGCTTTGTAGAATATGTACTAGAAAACAGCAAAATACTTAAGTTCATTGAGTGGGCAAAAGATACTTACAGCCCAGATGAGTACCTGTGGGCAACAATTCAGAGAATCCCTGAAGTCCCAGGCGCGTTCTCTTCCAGTGACAAGTACGACGTTTCTGACATGAATGCCCTGGCCAGGTTTGTCAAGTGGCAGTACTTTGAAGGTGATGTGTCCAAAGGTGCACCCTACCCACCATGCAGTGGAGTTCACATTCGCTCTGTGTGTGTTTTTGGAGTAGGAGACTTGAACTGGATGCTACGGAACCACCACTTATTTGCTAATAAGTTTGACACTGATGTCGACCCTTTTGCAGTGAAATGCTTGGAAGAGTATTTGCGACACAAAGCCCTGTATCTGCAAAAGAACTGAGTTGTGTGCTTCTGTTGGGAAACATAAGTACAGATACTCTACTGCTACATACTTTAACGTTTTACAGCAGTTGTGGTGATGCTGATAATGGGTATAAGGACTCTCACCATGTTGGTCTAGTGCTGCTCATGCCCTGCCTTGTCCATGGACGAGAGGGAGAAAACATGTCTTGAGTATGCCTTGTGGCACACTGAAGTTTGGAGCTTTAGGTACAAAATCAGCAAGAAAGCCAACTATTTGGAATATTTATTATCTAGAAGGTATAATTAATGGTCTTTCTTTGGCTAAACTGTTTTAAGGCATAGAAAATGCATGTTGTTCATGGTTATTCTCAAATTTTTTTTTCCATGAATGTAATGAATGCTAACTGGAAGAGAAAGATGAAGGGGTGGGGTACAAAGCAGCTGGACTGCACTTCATACTGAATACTAAAATATCTCAGGAATATAACATTAGAAGTTATCTAAAAGCTATGCAAAAGGGGATATGCAAAGCCAGCTGTTATCATTTTACTTAGATCTGTTTGCTGCAGTTCTGTTACATGTAATTCTTAATCCTCCTGAAAATTTTGTCTTCAGCATGGAGTATCAAAGAATTCAAATCTTTTGTATTCTTAAAGCACCCTGATATTGTGATATGAAGTTTATACACTAGTTTGTAATTACATCTTCTCAGGGAAACTTCAGTTTTGTGCCTGATGAGATTAGACTTGTAATTTTACATTTCTTACTGTATGGGGAGTTTTGCTTTTGTATCCAAAATTGATGAAATTTCTCAAAACTTAAAGAACTGCAGTAGTGTCTAAATATTACTGATGGAACTGCTGGTTTCTGCTTTCTGTCAAGCTCAACTTGCATTCCAGATTATTTTAATACTAAGTACGGAAAAAATAAAATTATTTTTTTAAATGACATTGTCTCCTCCTACAATTGAAGTCCCCTCTGAAAATACCACAAATAATTCCCAATGATGAAGGCCAAAGATATTTTTGCTATAGTTTTCCATACATGACCAAAGATAAGCCCTACCTTACCTCCATATGGTCATTTGTTCATGTGTCTGTGCTTCTTTAGGTTTAGCTTGTTCATCTGAATTTTAACTCCAATTAGGCCATTGCTTAGTTTAGCTGCTGCAGTGCGGCACAGAAGCTTGGGGATAAAAGAAGAGGATACTGTGAGGGATAATATTTTTTCCTTCTGTATCAATTCAGGTTTGCCATGCATAGTTACTGCCAGCTCTCTCATTCCTGAGATGGCAGTGGAATTCATTACAAGTATTAGCAAATGGCAAAACAGACTAAATTTTTTTATTTGTGAACTGTTGCTGTAATTGCAGCATGTGTTTCTTACAAAGGCAGTTTGTTCTGAAGTTTCTCTTACTTACACATTAACATAAGGGACTGCTTGCTGTTGATCATGCAAACAGATAGGGAGGCAAGCAGTTTTATCTGAAATGGAGCCTGTTTTTGCCAACCTCTGCCTTCAGAACCACCTGAAAGCTGTTCTGGGAGTCTTCAGAGACTTTCATATTAACAGGTAATTAAAGCCTGTGAGCAAGGCAGTTGAGGGAAATACGCCATCTTCCCCACCCTCTGACTTTTCTACAAGAATGCTCTTGCAGACAGTTGTGCTTTACCACCTTTGCATAAGCTACAACAAACTTCACTGCATGTAGTACTGGGAATTTCCTGGAAGACATTTTTAGCAGAAAGCAGTTTTTAAGAATTTGCACCTAAAAACAATGTGCATGAATATCCTCTGTGATACCGGAACTGCTGACTCAGTTGCTTGAAATCTACTTGTCAGAGCATCTTTAACTTACCTCTTTCAGCCTGCTTTGTACTTAGTCATTTGTGTAACACCTTGTCTGTATTTCTGTTGTTAATAGTACAACTACTATAGGTGGCAAAGATGCTGCTTGATTAGATGCTTCAAATATCACTGTTTAGATGGAGTCAAGAGATAATCTTCTGTACAGAAGGAAAAGTAAGAGAGCATAGCTGTTTAGGATATGTTTGCCATAAGATAAGGAAGAATTTCTTCTGGGAAAAGTGAGCTACCAAAAAAACCCCTCTAAAACTGACTAGAGAACAGTCACCCTGCTCTGGTAGAATTTAAATGCCCAAGTCCCATCCCAGCTTACACCAGCCTTCACACCATGATCCTATGATCCTGTGGGCATCTAGGAGGGAAACTGGTTTGCATTCTGCCTACTGAATAACCCTTTTTTTTTTTTAATTTTCTTTCTTTCTTTTTAATTTTTTTCTGTGGTTTAAAGCTGGTTCAGTTTCTCAGTTCAGCTGACCACCGTTGCTGGGAAGCAATGAGTATCCACTGAAATTGTCGCTGAAGTACCACGTATGCTACTCAAAGTCCCCTAATATAATTTAATTTTCCATAGCAAAGCTTTCTAAAAGAGCTCAGTGCATTGAAGACACTGCTCTACTTCAGTCCCCACTTAACACATAAGCATTTTGAGTGGCATTAATAATAATAACAACAACAATTTACTTGGTTTACTGATGATAACTGTGGTAACAAAGTATCCTGTAACACTAAGGATCACCAGGCTGAAAGTATTTAGGATCAAAGGGTGATTTGATCCCAGAAACCTGATACTTGTGCTTTTATCTCTTGCCTGCCTGAGGTTTGGTTTGACAAGGGAGTGTGTGTTTGGCTCTTGCTCCTTCCTATCAAGCACAAGACAAAATGACAGAAAACCTACAACACTGCAGTTATAATCAAGGTCACCAGTCAGATCACCATTACTTGGTGCATTTTTAAGCAGTCTGAAAATTAAAAATTGACCTAGGTCATAACATGAATGCAGTGTAAAGTGAAATGAAAGAAGAGGTCATCTACTTCAACATACATGGACTATGCTGATCAGGAGGATTTAATCCCTCCAGATTCTGTTGCCAGTTCTGAATTGCTGCAGCAGTCATTAAAAGTAATAAACATGATTTGATATAACTTCTGCCACAATATTTACTTCTTAAATTTCTATCTTCTTTTTTTGGAAATGATAGTGGTGGTTTTCTTTTAGTCATGGAATAATTAGAAGAGCTGATATTGTAGGGAGTACCTCTTCAGTCAACTTAAATAAGGAAAATTTTCTTATGTAAAATGGTTTCCAAATTCCAGCTAGCAATACCATTCATTGTTAGCTTAATGTTTCAGTAATCTAGGTAAGTTTCCACAGTTTTCAAATTATCTTCTTTTCAATGGATCATTTTAGTGCACTTTAATGCCCTAGACTGTAGTGTGATAAATTAACAGTAACCTGCTTTTGACAGACAGCAGCCTTCCAGGTATTGCTTTTCATGCCTTAATAGACATGAAAAGCAATAACCTTTAGATTATGTTTTTTTATTTGAAATCAAGCCAGCAGACTTTTTAAAGATATACTTACTCAAGTTTTTAAGAATCTAACAAATCTGATCTTTTAAGTTATTTGAAAATGTTACTATATCTCTCTGGAATATGTATCCTAATTCTTCTGTTTTATAGCTGAAAGGAGTTGGTTTTGCATACATTCTTGGCATAAAGATAATAGTTTGGATATTTTTTCTTCTTGTTTCTTGGTTCCCCCTTCCTACCTCCCCCCCCCGCTTTATTTTTTCACCTGTTTTTTTTACCCCCTTCCCTTTTCTGGATCTGACAGTTCTTCATACAGATGTCTGTGCTTGCATCATTGCCTGCCTTATTTACCATGCCTTATGTACACTATCTTCTAAGTGGGAAATATCCTGCTCAGCGCCCTCATTTAAATACTGTGCCTCTCAAACTGAGCTTTGCTGTTGGGAGTCTTAAACATGATTGCGTATCTTGTAGGATCTGCCAGTATTTGTTTTAGTTTGTCTGTTTTCTATATCTATAATAGAGCTTG
Organism: Molothrus aeneus; assembly: GCF_037042795.1. Lineage (NCBI taxonomy): Eukaryota > Metazoa > Chordata > Aves > Passeriformes > Icteridae > Molothrus > Molothrus aeneus. The sequence goes on along the minus strand of NC_089680.1, from coordinate 21,124,940 downwards.
ACAAGAAAAAGTTAAGAACACAACCAAATCCTTGAAGTAAAACAGTACAATTAAAAAGATATTGTTTTCTTTAAAAAACCTGACGTTTTTAAAGTTTCCTAAGAAAATTACTAAGTTGTGTAAAAGATGAAAAAAAATTCTTGTAAGAACATGTCAGGATGGGTCTTGAGCAGATGCCATCTTTTAAAATCCATATCACCTACTCCAAGACAGGATGCTGGAATTCTTTCTCACTGATACAGATCTAGCTGTATTTTTAAATAAGTATTTCCTTTGGACTTGGAAACGTAGCCTTCTGGGAGATCTAGTCACATACAACTAACAGTGTTTTATTCTGTACTATGAGAACATATTAATCTTGCTTATCTTAATTTTTTAAAAAATTTTTCAGGGACATGATCCCCTTAATTCTCTCATTTAAACAAGTAATATTTCAGAAATCTTTTAGCAGAAAATGTTTAATTACTAAAACCTTCAGTATCTTTGATGAAGGTAGTTTGTCTACAAACAAAATCCTTTTTCCTTTCAGACAGCTTGGGGGTGGGGAGCAGAAATATTCATAAGGCTTCAAAGTGTAATTTACTGACTGATGTGTGATAGGGAAAGTGAGAATTGTGGCTTAGCATCAACAGTTATGACTGAGTCTTTAGTACATTTTGGCAAGAGCTGTGTGAATTGCATTAGTGATACTGGAAATAGAGATTTGCCAGTGTTGATGTGAAATCATGTTAGTATGGAAAATGTACTGGAAGAGTGGATATGACAGGTCTGCTGTCATGGTAATGCTCATAATCTCATTTAACAACAGACTGTTGTTAATGAAACGTGTTGCTTTCACTAGGCAGTTAAATTACCCCTTTGAACCACTAGATTATTAGGATGATTTTGTAATACCTCATCTACAAGCAGGAGTTGAAATGCTGTTGACCTTAATTTTGAGTTAGTCCAAGCCACCCTTTAAGTCTTTTCAAGTTCTGCAGAAATAGCAAACCTGTTTTTAACAACATACCAAGCAGTGATGTTACCCACATGACATGTCTTTGCTGGGCATGCAGAACAAGGAGGTGCTCTTAAGAGTTAAAGTATAATAAGCCTTGGAAGCCTTGCACCCTGGCACATTCAATTCCTGTTGCTACAGGGGCCCCTGAGAGCAGAGGGGATTTGCTTTTACATCAGAGCAAACCCAGGTGAACCTAAATTGCTACAGTGAGACCAAAGCATTTATTCTTTCTGCTGTGCCTGTGGCACTGCAGCACTGAGCAGCTGCTGCCTGTGAGATATATAAATCCTCTGCAATGAGAAGCAGTGAGAGAGAAATGAAAAAATAAATATCCAGATTACACAATTAATTTATATCTTCTTCAAGCACTTCTAATAGAAGACAAAATACAAGGACCACACATACTCTTCCCTCCCTCTCTTCTTCCTCCCTCCCCACTAAATTTCATTCAAATAGCTGCTATGATGGGAAACCCTGCAAACAAAATATTTCACTGAGATAATGTCCCTGCTCTCTAGGGCAACAGACCTTTGGAGAGCTCTTGTTCTCTTCAAATGACCAAAATCAGAAGGGCCAAAGAGAAACTTCACTTTGTTTTCACAGCAATTACTCAAAGCATTTTCCTTTGCTGGTTTTTAAACATTTCTGCCTGCTTGTGCAACTAAGGGCAAAGTGAAGGAGGTCTGTTCCTCCAGTCTCAGTATCTCCAGTCTCATGGGCTTTTTCATTCCTTAAAACACAAGACTTCTCCCACCCTTGACTCCTTCAGAGTTTCCTACCTTCTTTTCTCCTCCTGCCATGATCTGTGAAGAGAGGGCACATGTGAAAGAAACACTAAGAGACCTTCTACACATTACTTCAGCTGGCCAAGCTACAAAGTCAAGTTTCAGGGAAACTAGTTTCAGATTAATTAGATCTAGCATGTGAGGGGTGTCTGTTTTTCAACTTGGTAGCTATTTTTTAGCTTAATTTTTTAGTAAATTCAGCATTTCAAACCCTCTTAGGAATAATTGCTTTTGCATGTCTCCCTTTTATTTGGCAAACTGCATTCTTCTAGGGTTTTATTTTTGACATCACATTGCTTTTACCTATTAATGTATTCAATCTGCAGTCAATACAGAGGACCTGACCTTTGAAGGTTGAATTTTTACTAGTAGCCTGAAGAATCTTCAGAAAATTCTAAATCTGCCAGACTGGCAGTGCAGCCATATAATTCATGTACTTCAGTTAATTTGGATGAAACTATGAGAACACAAACCTATTTCCATCAACTGAGCATCTTTCTAGCATTAAAATAGTCACACATAGCAATTTTTTAAATGTGGGAAAATCCTCCACAAGGCTACTTTCACAATCCCAAGATGAATGACACAGACTGGAACAGTCTCTCAAAAAATTGGAAGTATGCTAAGAGCAGAAAAGACTGAAAACAAAGTAACAGTCAGAACAGAACAGAATGACAATCAAAATATCAGAACACTTCACATAGCTCTTTCCAAGATGCTATTGTCACCAGTTGCTTTACAGCCAGTGGAGGTTAAAAAGCAAATTTGAACCAGCTGCTCAAGGGAGGGCAGTGATTTAGTGACAGATGATGAGGTACTTGGTGGCTTTCAAGTGAGCTGTCAACCTACCCATGCCTGCAAGCCCAGCTGGTCTGCACCCAAGGGTGCTGAGGATGCTGTCTGGTATCTTCAAAAGGCTGTTCTCTTTCAGCTCTGATGAATCATAGAGACTGGAGAAAGTCCCAAATGGCCAAGGTAAAACAGACGTTGTACCCATCTAAAGGAAGGGCAAATAGAACAATCTGAGCAACTACAGGATGATTGTCTCATTTTCAGCCCCTGAGGAAAGCATCTCTGAAGCAAGAACCCTTAGGCAAGTACAAGCACACAAGGCAGAAGATGGAGACTGACTAACTGATGCCTGATCTGATGATCATCTGTGACAAAATGATTGGGTTTGTGGGTGAGGCAAGAGCAGTAGATGATGATGTTCTGATTGTACGTGAGTAAGACTTCAGCAGACACTGTGAGCAAGCTGGACTGGAGGGGGGCAGCTTTGAGGTGTGTGCTCTGCTACAGGGAGGTTACCGGGGGCTACAGGTTTTTTACAGTAGTTTCCACTAGTAGAAACAGGAGAGTTTTCAGCTAGAGAAAGTAGGCCTCAGGAATTTCCATGGCAGGATAACTAAACACAAGCTATCTGGAGAGGCTGTACCATCTCTGTCCTTCATGGACTTCAAACCCTAGTGAGACAAAGCCCTGAGTAACCATGTCTGACCCCACAGCTAAGCCTGTTTTGGACAGGGGGTTGAGTTTGGTGACCTGCTGCACTCCATATCATTCCATATAACTGTTTTCCTATATTCTTCCAGTAGTTATACAGTTACAAAACCACTCCAGAGAAGTAAGAGCTGAAGAAAAATATTTCCAGAGTCAAATAACCTATTACTTACGAACCAAATGTTTTAAATAATATGTGATACCAGAGGTTTGCTGTAACTCATTTTCCCATGTTGCACATATCCACTTTGTTGCCCCTCAAGTATCGGTCCCCACAAAGTCCCAGCATTATTGGTTTTCACCTGTTGTCTAATTTTTAACTCATTATTCCTTTCACAAGAATACTGCCATGTCTTTCTGGGATTAAATTTGGTCAAATGATTGCTTACATGAAGACTGTTTCCCTCTGAGAGGCCCAGGGTGTGTGCTACATGTAATGTGATGGTATCTCCCCATTACTGGCAGTCACATTTCAGAGGCTCACATAGCCCAGCTGAAGCAGGAGTTTTTTTGAACAATGAAAACACATAGCACTTTCTGGTTCTGTTGTAACCATCATCTGGCTTTGCTCACACCACCAAATGAAGTCATAAACGAATCCTTTTACGAGATACAACAATGGGATGATAGGAAATATTTCCTCACTCTTTCTTGGAGTGCAGTAAGAAGGAAAATGAGTCTGCACTTGTACAAATCTCACTTTGGACACAAAGAAGAATCTGCACAGGCAAGTCAATCTTCTGTATATATATATCTCTAAGAAGGTATCTGGCTTTTGGCTACTTAAATATTGTTTAGTAGCTATAATGATGAGGTTGTTACTTCATCAAAGTAGCTGTGATTATGAACTGTAAGGAAAGCAATTCTGTTTTGTGTAATTATTTTCATGTGTACTCCATCTTGCTCCAGAAGGTCTGCATGTCTGGACTTGTAAGGTACTTTTATAAACAACTGCAAGAAAGGCTAGATACTTGCTTGATTGTGTAGCTTGCCATCTCTTTGGACAGAAGCTGATACGTAAAATTATAGAGACCTTTGATAGGAATTTACTATCTCATATATAGTCTAATAATCCCAAGGAAAATCTTGTCTTGTTGTACATAAGAATATTTCAGCGGTGGTATTATTATTTATATAAAGGCATTGGGGTTATAGTAGTATAAATGGCTTTTGGCAGAAGGCAGTATTTGGTTAATGTTTGTTAAGTGCTACTCTCTTTAACCACTGGGTAAAAAAAAGGAAAAATAACTCTACCAAATTTATTTCAGTTTCTGCTGAGTGCTCTGTGTCATTTGTTGGCAAAGGTAATGGAAGGAAAAACATCAGCAACAAAAAGTGACCATGAAATGGTTTTTTTAACATTAACAGCATTGGCTCAGATTTTCTTTCCCATATTTGGTACTGCCAAAACTGTAGGAAAGGACTATGATACAATTCATATTTCATGCTGCTAGCCTTGGCCAATTCTTAAAAAGAAATGAAAGCACCTAATGTGATACACTGAATAGTTATGTTCAAAATTACATCCATGCTCCACCACACCTCAAGTTAGAGCCATCTTGTTTCCATCACCATCTTATCTTTGACCTTTGATCCTTCACATGTGCATTTACACATCTCCCATCTAGATCAGCCCATACTGCACAGCCCAGCAGCTGACTAGTTTTAAAGTCTGCACAAAGACTTATGCTGTAAGCACACTCAGAAGGCTTTCCTTATCTTCCCCTCCCTGTGTGAGAACAGCACACACTCATTTTTTGAAAGAATGAGGAATACGTGTCGCTGCCTACACAAGAATTTGATCTCTTCTCTGAAGAAGTCAGCAGTTCTGTAATTCCAAGTGGGTTAAAGACAAACCCTCCACTGCCTTGGCCAGCCCCATGCAGTTGGTAATTTCCCATGCTGGCTGTTCATGAGGTTTGCGTAGTTTTTGTGCGTAATCTCAAATAGGGAATCAGGCACATAATGCCAACATCCCTTAGGGAAAACATTTTAAGTGCAGCCTACTGTGTACATCTTCACTGATGTTTGCAGATCTTTGCGCAGATACTGCATGCTATTTACACTTTGTAACTGCTACGGAGGAAGTGTCACTGTGCTTGTCTGATACCACATTCCTTTTATCTTTCTCTGAGGTTGTGGTACAAACCAATCAATATCAGAGGCCCTCTGCTAAGCTACAAGGGTGGCTCAGAGTGATGGCAAGTCTCAAGAACTGACATCTGAAGAATGCCAGGCAGGAGAAGTCAGGAAAACACAACAAAAAATTGCAAGTTACAGGAGCTTGGACCCTGCATAGTTTCAGAAAGGAAAGTTTATCAACCTCAAAAGGCTTAAGCAAATAAACCTCAGCTGGAGAAAAAAACCAATCCTCACTACCCTGCCTTTTAAACATCCCTAGCTACTAGCCAGAAGATCCTCTATCTTTATTTTTAAAATGGCAAAAAAAAAAAAAGGTAGAATTAATTTTCAGATTTGATGTTAAATTAAAAGCTGCAAAAAAAGGATTAGGCTGTTGGATAAAATACTCTCAACACTTAAGTATATGTCAAGAGGCCCTTGGCATTTTTCCTCACAGAATTGATGCCAGTGCTGCAGTTCAATATGTAAATCCTGGTTTCAGAGCTGCTCAGTCAACATTATCGCATTATTTCTGCCATAAGAGTCCAGCTGCTGGGCAGATTTGGGATTCTGCTGTGATCTAATTCCTGTGGCTCTACAGTGTATTTTATGAAGGCTCACACAATACATTTTTTGTTAGACAGAGAACATCAGCAGAGGCTTGCAAAACACAGTGACTAGGGAACTTGAAATTATCTACATTAACTTAGAGACCAAAAATGTCTTAAAAATAAGCTGTGAAAAGCAAAACTAGTGATGAGACTCTGCTTAGCACAAGCACTTGCTTTTTTCCACATAGCAGAGAGATGGGACAGAGGATTCAGTGTTAGATGTGAAGTAGGGAAGTGGCTAGGGAAGGCCATGAAAACCTTGGGAACACAAAAATATAGAAAAGAAAGTGGCACAGATCCGTTCACTTTTTCTGGAGCCCTGGCAGTGGACACACACTGAGTGGACACATAATGAGAGAAAAAAAGAAGAAAAAAAAAATCCTCAGTATGACTTTTTTCTGGAGTTAAATATTAACTTGTCCAGAGGAAGTAAAAGGCAGCAAAATAGCACAGTTATTGATTTCAGCATAACTTTATCCAAGTGCCCTACTGTGGCCAGTGTAAAGTAAACAAATGGGAAGACAGACCACTTCCTCCAAAGAAACTACATCAAAAAAATCATAAGCCACTGCACTAAAAGGCAAGGGAGATGAAGAATATATTTTGTTATACGGAGAAAAACAGAATGAGAAATTAATGTATAATAAAATAATAAATAGACTGAAACTAGAAAAATAGAAAAAACCCCAACAACCCCAAAACAGGAAAACAGGAAGACTGACAAAAAGAGGAACAGAAAAAATTAGTAAGAGGTAATAATAATAAAATGGCAGGATATGGTGCAACAAACTGTTCCAATGAAGTTTTGACATTTTAAAAAGTTGTCCATTCTGTCTGTACCCATCCTATCCACCAGAGCAGTGGTGAAGCATTATAAATTACTTGATATTGTAGTTGTGGGAAACTGCAAGTTTAGACTGGGAGCCCCCTGCACATTGAGGAGCAGTGATCCACACCACAGCCCTGCTGGGCAGGTGCCGCGTGCCGGGCTGGTGGTCAGGCTGTGCTGAGCCACACCGTGCCATGTCACACCGTGCCACACACCTTCCCCCAGCACAGCCTCCCCGTGGTGCTGGAGCCTCCTGTGGGCAGCTCCCACTCAGCACTGTTGGCAAAGCCCTGCCTTTTAACAGGACACAAGAAATTCTGTGGAGAATTTGTTTCTTTTTTGACCATAGAAATTATGAATAGAGTTGCTTTCTCGTTAGGAAATCCTGCAACAGCTTGAATGACTTTCAGGGTTGACTTGCTTGCTCTCCATGTCATAAATAGGGTCTGTGGAATGTCTTGCTAAGAAATACCATTTGAATGATACCTTACAAGATCTGAGTGTTTTTTCTTATGGAGATGGCAACAGACCTGCACCTCCAAGGCAAAACCAGAAGCTCTAAATGAAAATCACTCTAAGGATCTAAAATCAGCACATAGTTAGAAAACTAAAATATAATAAAGCTAAAATCTTTCCACTAACCTCCCCAAAACAACTAGCACAATCTCCTCTCACCTGCCAAGTAGTATGTATGCATTCAGTATAAATTACATCAGGCAGTGTAAAAAGATTTGGCAGTAAATTGAAATAAAATCTTTTTTACACACATCAGGGCTTCTCCTCCCTGGAAAGTTAAATTTCTAGCTTACCTAAAATGGAACAACTGTTTGTGAAAATCTTTCCTTGTGGAAAATTAATTCAAAGTAATAATGCCATTGTACTTTTTAGAATCTAATTCTGAAACAAGCCCATCCACACTGACTTCTACTAAACAAACAAGTCTGAGATAGCTTCACAAACAGCGCAGATCAGGATGCTCATTTCCATCTAAAAGTTGAAAGAACAGGAAGTTATGCATCACACATCAATCATCTTAAACAATGACATATCTCTTGCACAAAGTCATATCCTAGTGTTTTCTCACAAATCATCCATTATCTTGTTTAACCCACAACAGGAAGTCCTCTGGTACTTATGTAGCACTCACCTGGTCTGTTCTTTGGGCCTAAAAGTAAAATAAATTGGATTTTTGCGTTTACTTCTACCAGACAGCTGAAACCGCTTTTCTTCATTTGGGAGAACGTGCCCTGTTTACTACAGCAATTTATGAGATACTGTAATCCAGACAATTCTGTCATGAGACACACAGTCACTATAACTAATATTAGAATAGATTCCAGACACTTCACATGCAGTAAATGGAGATCAAACTACATTATATGTTTATACTGCAAGAAAATAATTTTATCCTCTGTAACCTCAGCACAGGGGTGATTGCAAGATGTCACTCCAAGGTTAATGAATAACAAGAGTACAAAGCATCCCCAGCAAAGACTTGAATCAGTGCAGGAGATCTCAAAATTCCTTCCTATTGCATACAGATATGGAAATGCTCTGTCATAGCAAAGCAGGACTGAGGGACAGTGGTGGAGATGTGCAACACTGCCCTTGTCTTCCTGCTACTGCCAGCTCTGCAGATTCAGCCTCTAGCATTGGGTGAGGTGACACTTCCCAGCACAATGCTCTCCTGGGGCTGCACACACTCCACAGTTTGATGGTGGCCAGTCAGGCACAGGGAACACTGGAGAAACACACAGTGGCCTTGTCCCCAGGGGCAGCCAGAGGGGAGAGTGAACAGGGGACATCCTATGAAGGACTCGAACAAGGCAGGAGCGCCCCAGGCTGGGGAACCATGTGCTTCGTATTTTTTCTGCATTAATGCTGAGTTATTCTTGGTGTGATAGTTAAGATTGATTTATCTCCCCTCAAAAATGCACATACCTTGTCAGATTTAGAAATCAGAGAGTTCTAGATATCTTAACAATTAGTTTAAGTGTTAAAATACTTTTTATTCAACAGAAATGGAAAAGGTTGAGAGTAGAAATGGGTTACAGCCATCTACTCTCAGCAAGCCAAACAACCAAACATAGTTTAATTTGTATATCACAGTGCTTTTCCCTGCTAGGCTGCTAATCTTTAACAGCATGGCCACAAGGATTGCAGAGTTGTCTATTCTTGTAACCACAAGTAAAGATATGTTAAAACCCACTGAACATTTCTTTAGAAAGGATGACTGACTGACTTCAACAGAACTAAATAAGATCTGTCTTATTCACCAGAAAATTTTCAAACAGAAGCCTTTTAGCTAACAGGAACCAGGTGCCCTCATCTCACTATTCTTTCACCACTAAAATTTTCTCAAGTTCCTCTATTTTATCTTTATCCTAATTCTTCCAGCATCATGTAGCATCACATGTGGACATGTGCACTTTTTGCAATGTCAGACTCTTATAAAACTTAAAAATTGGCATTTAAAAATATAATAGTACATTATTTTCACCACATACTTAAAATAGTTAATATAGTCTTATGCCTTCATTCAGCATAGACCTGCACAGCAATCTTTATGTCTAGTTAGACACAAACCTGCGCAACATATACACAAATTAAAGAACAGGCACAATGCCTAGGCAACAAAGAGAGGTTTCATGCACAGTACAATGCGTAATTTTTCAAATGCCAGAGATGGTCACGCTACCGGTTAAGAAATCCCCAATAGAACAAAGTAACAGGAAGAAGAAATAACCTTTCCCCAATGCCCACTGCACTGTTTTTTATTTCACATGCAACATTTGATTTCACATACAAGACTGACAGAAGTTTCCCCCATACACTTTCCAGGGAAGAGGACATACAAATTTGAATGCTCAAAGCCTGAAAAGGACATTTGTAGGTGAATATGTGTTCACAGAGCAGACATTCAAGCTTAAATATTAAGGAAGCCAAGCTGTGATGCAAAAGAAAATCTCCTTTAGCCCTATCCATAGGGATTTACTTGTCTCACCTGTATCTGGATCCTTACTCAAGCAACAGCTCAAAATCAGGTAGTTTTGGGTAGCAACTGAGTAGCGGGTAGTATTTTTGAGGCCAGGTTGTAGAAACAAACAGATGGCAGGTAAGGGATCATCTAACAACAAGGTATCTGAATGGATCTTGCTTTACCTGTGTGCATCATTTAGCGGCTCTAATCCAAGGCTAAACTGACAGTCCTCAGAGGAAATACAATCTCAAACCCACAAACATGCTAAGCCCTTTTCACATATCTTACTTATATCAGTAAATATCTTCTAGTTCAAACATGTTTTCCTTTCACATTTCTTCAGTCTGTTTATCTGACAGACTGTTTATCAGACTGTTTATAAACAGTCTTCATCTGTTTAATAGCCTTGTTCTGGACACAGGAAAAAGCTATCTGGAACAAATTGGTCTCAGACACCATCTCATCTGTCATCTCATCTGGACTGTTGAGGCCACCTGTAATGTATTTTTGGCTTCAAAAGTCACATTAGTTGGCTGTAGTGTGGTGCAAAAGAGGACCTTAGGCTAGCCTAGATGTTACAGATAATTTTAACTCCACTTGCTTTAACTGGTTTTAAGCTTTTCATCTTCCTTTGTCTTTCCATACTAGCAGCCTCAGAGAACACTATGTAGCTCAATTTCATTCTTCACATAGTTGAGTATTTGCTTATTCCCAGCTCCCTTTCTCTCCCATCTGGTAATAAATGATGGAAAATCCTGTCAGAGGTTGCAATACCTTTGGGAAGTTTGATGGCTATAATTTGTGTCATGTATATTACCCACTTGTAATTTGTTATGATTACTGATGATTTATTCAAAGACCTTCTAGGCTCAACTACTTGCACTCTAGCACTCTAACACTAACAGCAACAGGCTGGACAGAATAGGGACTCATCCCCTCTCCTGTGCAGGTATATAAAATAATCCCAATACTATTTATAAATCTAGGGTAAAGAAGGACACCTGCAGATGTTTTCTACAGGGAATAAGATCAATAACTTGACTAACTCCATCTGGGTAGCAGTACTTTGTCTTCATCAGGCTTTGTGCCATTCATAAACTGAAAGAATTACTGTGCTGGTTTTGGCTGGGGTAGAGTTAATTTTCTTCCCAGCAGCTGATATAGGGCTGTGTTTTGGATTTGTGCTGAACACGGGGTTGATAATACAGAGATGTTTCTGTCATTGCTGAGCAGGGTTTACACACAGCCAAGGCCTTTTCTGCTTTTTGTGTTCCAAGCTGAGGGAAGGAAGCTGAGGAAGCTGGGGGTGCCTGGCAGGCTGGGAGGAGACACAGCCAGGACAGGTGGCCCAAACTGCCCAAAGGGATATTTCAGATGCTATGGCATCATGTTCAGGATATGAAGGGGGGGAAGGAAGGTGGAACAGGGGTATGTTGGGACTGATGGTGTTTGTCCTCCCAAGTCCCATCTCCTGGGGATGGCTGAATACCCACCTGCCCATGAGTAGGGCTGAATGAACTGTTTTGCCTTACCTGTGTGTGTGACTTTTGCTTTCCCTGCTAAACTCTTTTTATCTCAACACATGAGTTCTCTCGCTTTTACTGTTCTGATTCTCTCCCCAGTCCTGCTGTGTGGAGCTTGGCTGTTGCCTGGGGTTAAACCATGAATATTACTCTCACAGCAAAAGAAAAAAACCCAAGAGAAGACAGAACTTAACATGGCAGAAAAGAAGTATTAATATTAAAGAATTAAGTAAATTTAAAAAAAAAAAACTCAAGGGCAACCATGAAGAAAGGTCATGTAATGGCTTTAAACTAAAAGAGGGTAGATATGGTTCAGGTATTAGGAAAAAATTCATCACTATGAGGGTGGTGAGGCACAGAACCAGTTGCCCAGAGAAGCTGTGGATGCCCCACCCCTGAAAGTGCTCAAGGACAGGTTGGATACACTGAGCAACCTGGTCTAGTGTCCCTGTGGGTAGGAAGTATCATCATCTTTAAGGTCCCTTATAACCCAATAACCCAAACTATTCTGTGATTCTATGATATGTGGACATTTGTGAACTGAGACAAATCTGAGATAAATAATTCTTGCTTTGTTTTTAGTTTTTCCATGACTTTGCATCTGGAATATTGTCATCAGTAGATCAGGACAATTTCTTTATCATATGAAAAAGGTCTTGATAAAGCAGTAGTCAAAAAGAGCTTTATATTGCAAAATGTTGTTCACTTCCCATCAAGTTTTCCATGAAGCATCTGACTTGTATATAGCACTTTACAAGATTTATCCCAGATCTGTCTCTATTGAAATCAATCCCATGCTATTTTTCTTTTCATTGTGGGTTTTTTTTTTTTCATTGTGGTTTCATTGTAAATGGAACCTACCTCTGTAGCAGCAATTCCTGTTGTACTTCCTGATGAACAACTACAGTTCTGGTTTCCCCATATGCAGAAAAGGACCTGTCCTGGATTTAACCTTGCTAATGAAAGCTGAAAAATAATTGTTTTTCTTGGCTGAACATTTGGTTATTAGTTCAGTCCACAAACCATAAGGCATGTTTGTTTAAGGCTCATAGGAGAGTAGAGGTCAGAAAAAAAAATTAATTCATATTAAAAAATGTTTAAAGTTTAGACTAATTTTCATGACAGATAGGGTTATGAAAAAGAAAGAAGACCTGTTTGGTAAGTTACAAACCAAGAGTTATCAGGAAATTCCAGATCCACAGATGTTCCATGAGTGCCGGAAGGGTCACTCTATTTTCTTTAACACCCTTTTAGCTTTAAAAGGGATGTAGTAGCTTTTTACATTTATTAATCAACATTCATAATTCACTTTTTAAGCTGTGGGGAAATGCTTTAGAAATGTCTATATCTTCTTAAATATTTTGTTGATCTAATTTTTTACAGAGCACTCTGTCTTTCCAGGACAGTTTTTTTTTCAGATATATATTTCTAAGAGCAATGAAATTCTTTTAATGATAATCTCAGTGCTAGCCATCTGTAACAGATCATTTCACTCCTTAGTAACTTCACGGGCTTCAGTCAGTGTTTCTGAATGCTGCTAAACAAGCTGACTGCAGAAAAACCAACAGAATATTTAGATTTAGCCAGGTGTTAAATTTTAAGTCACTGTAAGTTACTTTATTGTCCTCATTACAAGCTAGTTCCTTTTCTGTACACAAAAACACCTCCCACCTTCACTCAATAGTAGCACTTCAGTCACAAAACCATCAAACTGGTCATAATGGTGGAAGTCATTTCCAAGTGAAAGGATTCTGTGAAATGACCCCTGATTATCTAACCCTCTCCAGCTGTCCAGAAAGCTACAGGGCCATGGCACAAACCTGCTTGCTCTGAGGCTCATCCCAGCACTTCTACGGCCACTGCCTCCACAGCTGCTGCCATTGCCACATCTCTTCCCACTCCATTCTCAGCAGGGGCAGCAACACAACACCAGACAAGGGCAGTAGCACTGGTGATACCAGCAACAAGAAGGAAATCATGGCCAACAGCAGAGCTGAGGATTGGAGCAGCAGCAAGGGCACCCAGAGAGGAATGAAACTGAACCTAAATGTGAAATAAAATGCTATTTAAGTAAGCTTATAATCAGAATCCAGCAAGCTGCAAATGGGCTTTAACATTATTTGTGCACAACATAATATACTACAGTAGTGGTTTTAAATACACTTGTTTATAGCAAGCAGCAACTATTTCTGTCACAACTTTAGTAAACAAGAGGCAGTCATGGTGCCCTTCAAGAATGGGGATGTGTCATAAACCATCCCAGTTCTCATTTGCTCACTGACACACTGGGCTTTCTGAAGTTTTTGTACCTAAATGTGAAACTTTTCTTTCCTAGATTTTTTAAAAATTCCACCTATGTTTCTGCAGAAGCTTTCCTGGATACCTAGATTTTACTTCTAGGTTTAAGCCATAGGCTGCCCATTATTTTTGTCAGGTGTATTCTCAATGAACTGTAACTGTCTGGAGGAAAAATACATGTTTACTATGCACTATTTCCCCTGTACGGGATTAGTCATGGTAAAGATGGGTAGCAATTGTACCCTTCTTAATAATTTTGGCATCCCACCTGTCTGTACTTACATGCAGCATCCTGTCATGCTAGGCTGTTCAGGGCACAGCATCACAAACATCTGCCACATGCTGTGATTGTGAACCCTCCAAGGAAACAGGAGAGCCAACCTAATAGCCAGTACTGTTTGGATGCAAGAAACAACACCCAACTTTCTGCTCTGGTTTTGGTTTGGAATACGAGTTCTCCATGTCCAATCCCCACAGGATTCAAAACAACCACTGACTTTAAAGCAAGCTGCCTGGATTAGCATGGGCAGCCCTCAAGAAATGCTTATCACATTGAGTGAATTCTCATTATTTTTCATCTGTTTTCATGGAGTAGATCAGTTTTTGTAACTCTCCTTTTAAATATGTTTAACATTTGTACATACCTTGGCTCTCCCAAGTCTGAGACTCCAGCCCAGACAGCTCACTTCATCCATCCAAAGGGAATTCACTGATGTAAAGGGCGTCTCAACTAACCATGACATGATCCTAAAGTCACTTCTGTTCACTTCAATCTGGAAATGAGGATTCAAACCAAAGCAATTATACAGGCCTGACTAAAATGACACAGACTTTCCTCCTGTCTAAATGAATGTGAACAAGAGTAAAACTGGAGAAAAATAACAGTTCTGTTGAAAAGTCCTGAGCACATGCCCATGGAAACTTTTAAGAGGCTAATAAATAAGACCATCTGAGTGAAAGAGGCTTTTATTCTCAGCTTGAAACTGCAGTGGGTGAAACTGATACCCAGCCAAATTAGTATCAGGCACTCTCAACAGAACTGAACTCTCTCATTTAGTAGTAGTTACTACTGTTCTGAAGTAAAAGCTTTAGCTAGTGTGTGATTAATACTGTACACTGATTTGGTGAGAGTACCAAATGAATAAAAAAGGATTTAAAAGGTAATTGTATCTGCCAGCTTGAAGAACTACTTTCCACATTTGATGAACAAAACAGCAAACAGAAGACAGGAAGTCTCTGAAGAGAAAGCCAGCTAACGTGTGGAAAAAATGTGTGCATACTGAGAATGTCTGGAGGCAGGTACTGAGATAAGTAAGCCAGCTGAGGTTGCGTTTGTGCTAGTGAGCAGCAGCAGTCAGTGGGCTCACCCTTCTGCCACAACCTCCAAGACAATGCACTCACCTTTTAAAATATTGCTCACTGTTAAAAACAAATTTAGAGTACATTATAATGCAGGAATACTTAGCCACCATGTGGCATCTTCTCTGCATTTCCTCTTAACCTGGTTAGTACTTAGAAAAGAAATCATCTATGAATGTCAAGAAACCCCAGATCGTTTAATTCTATTTTCACACTACTGAGGTTACCTGATTTACAGCAAAGAACAAAAGTACACATGCAGCACATGTAATTTTCTACAAGTACATATGTAATTTTCTAAAAATTATACACTAAAATCCCTGCAGAGACATTTAACCTTCAAAAGATGTTGAAGGTTACATGTCCTGACCACTCCATCACTATTGAAGTTATGACCAGTGTGGCTAGAAATTAAATTTAATTAGTTATTTGGTAAAAGTCACAAAAAAGAAAGAAGCAGAACTCCAGATGTAGTAAACTTAATACACGAAGCAAAGCTTCATCCTATCATTCATAGAAAAGCTTCTGGTCACCAATATAAGTGTTCACATTTTAGGAAATGGGACAGGTTAGCAGGTTGTTTTCAGCTGCTCACAGTTGCATTGACTCATTCTGAAATTTATTTTTTTTTTGTCAAGATGAGTATACACATACTAACTTGTACTACTTATCAGGTACTCCCCACCTACCAGTAGTAGAAATGCTAGCAAAACACTTTAGGGGATGTTAGCTTTTCTATTAACAGTAATAAGAGATGGTTCCTCCTGTCTTTGAAATAGAGGATTATTAATAAAAAGAATGACTAAATTGTTAGGGGACTGCAGTAGGACTAGATGAACACACAAAAATAACAATATGATTCACCTTTGAGCTAAAAGAGTCTGAGTTCACTGCTCCAGTTAAGCAATCTCTTCTTAAAAAATGTCAAAGTAAGTCTTCAGATTAGTAGGCAATTTGAAATACACTGTGTTTGTTTATGCAGACTACATTTAATCTGGTGCTAAGCACAGTATTGTGTTACCTAATTCATCTCTGCTCATTGGAAGTGTAAGCAATGGAACATGGTGGTATGCTGGTGATCATCAAAGGCAGCTACAGCTGCTCATAAATGCAGTAAAGCATATTGCTGACAAAAATTACAAGTTTTTTTACTCCTTGACTTTTACTTTTTACCTGAACTTTTTCTCCCACATTGTTAAAATGCTACCTTAAGGAAAAGAGGAAGAGGAATCCATCCTCCAGTGTCTGAGTCCAAGGCAAGGGGAAATCTTGTAATATTTTCACACAGTCACATTTTTAAGGTTTTGGCTTAAGCTGTGCTATCCCATTTGTTATGCCACTAGAATAGCTACAGACCTACTATCACACAAAGATTTTTTAGGAATAATAGGAATAATAATTTTATAAGAATAATACACCTAATGCTTATCAAACACTGAGGCCTTCACAGGCTGAATACTGCCAGTGGGTTTGGGGATCACAGGCTGAATACTGCCAGTGGGTTTGGATTTCCAAAAATGTTCCTCTCCCCAGAAGAGAAGCAAAAAAATAAACATTAAAGGACATTTAATAGAAAGGGTAAGGAAGCAAAAATGAAAGTAATACACAGAATAACTGGAAAACTATGTAGCCAGTTTCAAGATGTGAGACTTCTGAAACTGAAAAACGTCTCACTGGGGAAGGGCAGAAAAACCTGCAACCAGACTTTTCCTGGGGGATTTATATACCTGTAGAAATTGAGCCAACAGTTTGAATTCAACACTGTTGCCAGTAGTTACCATGGATTTGTTACTTATTGCAATTTCCCCACCTCATAATGACCTGCTTGTCCCAGGCAGAAACACAGTTCAGCAAAACTTCAAACTTACAGGAGCTTGGTTACTTTTATTAAAACTATTTCCTGAGCTAAATCCAATTTTATCAATACTGGGTAATGTCTCAAATGAAGGTGTGTAAGAAAACCTCATATATAAGTCTTGCAATAATATTTTTACTAGGTAGCAGGGTATCATCCAGACCAGTTCAGGACTAGTTCCTATCAAGCAGCAGTTTTCTCCTTCAGGAGCATTGCAGTAATAGGTAAAACAGTCTTTCCCATGTTTCACTGCAGTTGGGATAGACTATTGCATTGTCAATAGAACAGCCAGAGAATGTAGGTGTTTAAGTGTACTGGCCCTAGGCTGTCATTTTGCTTATGCAAATAGTTACAACCTATTGCATACAGTCTTGGAAATGCAAGAACAGGAAGAAGGCTACTCCAGAAGGCCAGAGAGCTCGAGGGGGAAGGGTGTGCTGTGGGACAGCAGCAGGAGGACAGTGTACGGCCAGGCAGGAGTGAACCTGGCAAAGAGCTGCTCAGATAAAATGCCCTCTCTAAACAACAGCCTCTCTGCAGGCCATCTTGGGAAGCAGAAATTGCCCAGTCCTGGCGAGGGAAAGGCACTTGCTGCCATAAGCTATGAGCAGAGTAAATTAGGCTTCTGTCTTTCTGAGCCACTGCATGGTCTTGAGTGAGAATTCTTAAGAACAGGGAAAAACACATTCCTTTAAACATGTATTTACTTTTAAACCGTGATCTGGCTCTACAGGAAGAAGCTATCAAAAAACAGACCCAGTCAGGTTTTCACTTTTCTTGTTAATATACTCAGAAAAATCTCATCTTCTCAAACTGGATCTCCAAATGACTAATTTTTATTTTTGATTTCCCATCAGCACCCAGTTTCTAACTTTTGAGTGATCTTGGAACAGCTGACAGAGACGTCTCTCTGATGAATCTGTCTGCTGATTACTGCAGCAGTTGATGACCACTACTATCAAAAACTTGTGTTTCCCAAGCCGAGGCACTGAACAAGCACCCTATAACACCTGCATGTTCAAAAAAAATGTGCAAAGTTTGTTCAGCTTCTTGGATAGAGCTTACTAAATATTAAAAAAAACCTCACTGGAGACCCACAGAATTTCCAAGTTATTAATATCACTATTCATATCAATATTGATGTTTAAATAATCTGGAGTTTTCTAAACACATTAAAATGTTTTTAGGTTTGCCTCTTTTTTATGACGCAATTAGACTTGTTTGCTCTCTTCTCCTCTTTCTTTTCTAGCAGGAGTTGTCAGGGATACTTGTGTTGACTTCCTTATTTGTGTTTCTTTAATCAAGACAATGTCCAGGCACCTAGCAAGCTCAGTAATTTACAAAAACAAAATCCTAGGTGAAAGCAGGACAACATAAGATTTTCTCTCACAACTGCTGCCTTAAGTATTAGCTTTCATATTCTTCAGATTCTGTGCTGCCTAGGTGTGTATCTCTTGCACATCTCTATTAGTCTTCACCAACAACTCTGAAAGGCTGTTATACATGTGCTCCTCCATGCACACCACAAGAATGAGTGGAATGACCAATCAAGCTGGTTAAACCAGGTGCCAGTATATGGGCAGGTTCCTTATGGCCTCCATGGTAGGAGGACACCTACCACGGGGGAAGCTCTGAGCACTTGTGGCCTCCATGCTGCTTCTTCCACGGGAAAAGAGGAGGTGCTGGAGCCATATGGGCACCTCATGGACTTCAGATCTGGATGTATGCAAGTGAAAAGAAACCAAAACGGGCAGACCCCCCAAAGGTTTTTCCTCCCCTTGAATTTACAAAATCTTCCTACAATTCACACTAAGAATGAAAAAAAAAAGGCAAATAGCAGTCAGATATTGTGTTACCAGATGGTGAGTTATCACTGAAATAAAGTTAAAACTAAAAGGACCACAGACTCTGCATTTTTGCGGAGTACCTGAAGAAATTCACAGATTTATTCTGTTGGGCATAAAAATGGCTGTATCCCTGGGACAGCTAACCTAACATCCAGCACACCATTAGGCAGCTGAACAACAGATGCAGATCTTTCAAAGCTTGAATGCAACAGAAAAGCTGGAATGCAGTATAATCTTTCTCAGCTCTGGCTTTGCTCATAAATTAAGGCACCTATACATATGCACATATATTTATTAATATGTGTCTACTGTAACGCATCATATCACACCTGTCTACCTAGGTGAGTTGTCACCATTCTGTTTCACAATCTTTGAGCTTCAGGTCACTAAAGATTCTGAGAAACCTTCTTGTGCTTCCTCAAGATTCCCACTGTACCACATTCCTACTTCAAGAGAAGGCACTTTAAAAAAGTGCTGTGTGAATCAGAAACATGGAAAAACTAAGCCATTCATCAATAGTAATTATTCATTTGAAATTGGCATAAAGCTAGGAAGCTTATAAATGGAAGAAGTGATGGTGAATGGCAACAGGCAAGTAAAAACACCTAATATGGACAATTTTTATTAGTAGTTGTTATTGTTGTTATTACTATTTTTACTAGTATAGTAGAAGTAGTAGTAAGTAGCAGTAACAATAATGATAGTGATGATAATAATTACAACAACTTACCAGGCTAAGCAAACCAGAGACGAAAAAATCCAGAGAAAGCTATTAGGAATGAAAAGAGTGTCTCTTCTGGGTTCTATTCAGCATTCACAAAAAAAAGCCCACCTTTTTCCTAGGCTGTTCCTGCTCACATGAGAGGAAAATAAAGAACCAGCTTTGCAAAAAGTGCAGCAGCTGAAATCATCTAGGCATCCTCAGCTGAGTAATTTTGAGAGGACTTTACCCCTTTGTCCCTGTCTGATTTGGCACAGCAAAGTGCTTTTCCCCCCACCACCCGCCCCCTAGGACCTGCTAGACTGGGCAAGTCAACAAAATTGGTGACAACATTGTTTCTGTGGGTTCACATCACTAGCCTTATGCATTTTTACTCCCTTCATACTCTGGCAATTGAGAAAGTGCTCCACAGCAGGTACTGAACCTGTCTGACAAGCCTCCCATGAACTGAAAGCTCAGAACACCCACAGCATCTAGACCAGTGTCTATCTGATCACTGCTCAGTTTAAGGCACAGCATTTTAAGCTAAACATGCCTGAATTCAGATTTAGCAGGCCAAAATTATGTTTATTAACAGTAGCTTGGTTCTGAGCTGGGGTACTGGTTTTGGCTGGGATACAAGTTCACTTCCTTCATAGCAGTTTGTCTGGTTCTGTTTTGGATTTGTGGCCAAAATGACATTGATAGCAAAAAAAATCACAGAACCATAGAATGGCCTGAGTTGGAAGGGAATTTAAAGATCATCTAGTTCCAACCTACCTGCCATGGACAGGCACACCTTCCACTAGAGCAGGGTGCTCCAACCCCCATCCAACCTGGCTTTAACCAGAGGTGGGGCATCCACAACTTCCCTGGGCAATCTGTTCCAAAGCCACACCAACCTCTCAGTAATTATTTTTTAGTCACTGCCAAGCAGGCTTACACAGAGTTAAGCCGCCTTCTGCTCCTCCACCCACAGCACCAGCAACTGGGAGTGCACAAAGAGTGGGGAGGGGACACCACTGAACCCAGCTGATCAAAGGGATATCACAACCTGACCATAAGGCAACGTGCTCAGGGTACAGAGCTGGGGAGAAAAAGAAGGAAGGGGTGTGTTCACAGCTTTTCTCTCCATCTAACGGGAGCTGTCAACGAGAGACACTTCTCACAGTTACTGGGTGTCACAGCCTACCAGACAGAAGAGAGATTCCAAATCTCCAATCACTGAAAACTAAACAAAATTCTATTTTAAAGGAAATTTAAAAGAAAATTGATTCCAGAGAAAACAGCAGCAGCCAGTACCTATGAATCTTTCCTCCTGGAGTACAGTGACCACCTGGATAGTGTAACCTTATTGATGGACTGGGTTCATCTGGTCAGTAAGTATGATCATATCAGTGATGGAACTCCACCAAAGCCAACTCTTCTACTTAAAGAGTATCAGACCAACTTTAGTGGATCAAGGTCTCACTAATTTTGCTGCTTGATCCTAAAACCTGCAGTGTTCAATACACTTCTTTCACCATACTGATTTTCTTTCCTGTTCCAGTGGTAATGCAGTAGGAAGTGAGCCAGCAGATAACCTGAGGTCTTTTATTGCTGTATAAATCTATGCCATCATATACCACTGTGAGAGTACACCTCAGGAGATGGCAGCTTCTTGTCTGAGCACTGCTATTGATCCGTCAAGTAATACAAGAATTCTCTCCTGAGGCAATAAGCTTTCTTTTTTTATTATTTTACATTGCATTTCTGGTCTCCACTTTTCCTCTTTGGCATAGTTCATCTTCTATTCTGTCATTTCTCTCCTGCAGCTATTTTCCACTATGAAACACCATGTTCCATATGCCCCCCTATTGCATCTTGCTCTTTCCTTTCTATATTTAATTTGTTTCCTAATTCACACTTCTGACGTCTTCTGACTCATGCTTATTCTGCACAAGTCGCTAAGAAATGTGCAAAATTTGATTTTCTAAATTTGTGCAGCATTTCCCATTTCTTCAGCTTTCTCCCCTGTGCTGTCTACACACTGGCTGAGCGAGTTTTATTCTAAACTGAGTGAACACCAGATTAAGCCACTTATCACCAGGTATTCCATCATTTCTTTAAATAAGGCGGGGGGGAAATAACATTTGGAACAGAGCTTACTTGTGCTTCTTTTAAGCAACAGCTCCAGGCAAACAGGCCTGCTATGCTTCAGAAGCTCTCCCCAAGGAGAATCAGAATTTGGAAGGAGACTGGAGCCTCAAGCAGAAGGCTGTCTGTAACCCTACCCTCCCCCAGTCATTTCCCTGACCTGTCCTTCTTTCCCCTAGTTTTTCTTTCTCTGACTGATAATTTTAGCTGTGTTCCTTATTCTTACTTTTTACATCATAAAGGCCAAATTTCACATTAATATTCTGTGTGTTCTTTTGGCTGACTGTTTAAGACAATGTTACTCAGACTTCAAAGGGATGAAGGCAGAGATGAAGTTTTATGGTCCTAATGGCTTAACACACGTCTGTACTAGAAAGCTAGCACTTCATTTTGGGAGCCACTCTCTCATGGAGAAAGTCTACTTTGCATACCAGGCCTCAGGGAGCAGCATGGGAAGTACTCTGTGGATTATTTTCCTATCATTGCTAAAGGCTGCTTTGCTTGCTGCCTACTGAAATACATAATAGAGATAAGAAGATAAAATTTCAACATGGCATATTTGAATTTTCTTTTAACTGCTTATATTTTAGCAGTGAGTTTGGACTTAAAAACATCTAAACAGACAATGCTGAGAAGTGAAACAAAAGAATAAATAAATAAATACTGAGAAGTGAAATAAAGGAATAAGGAACTGTGGCTTGAAATGCTTAGAGTCTATCTGTTTTTCTGATAGACTAGATACTGTATGAGAAACACTGCACTTTTTTTTTCTGCAGTAGCCCTGCACAGAGGCCACAGCTGGTCAACTCAAATGTAACAGGAACCTCATTCTTTGGTGTCAGCATTTACTCCTAAGACTGTTCATAGGTCACTACTGCAGTGTCAGGACAGGCACATGGTCGACTGATATGACCCTCAAAGCATTTAAAAATCATTCGGAAACAGTGCTGTGCTGCATTCAAACTACTTGTTCATAATACATGATATTGGCTTGAAATGACATTTCTTCTGTCTTTACAATCCAAATATGATGTACTATAGTGGTGACAGAGTACAGAGGCATTTTCATACCTAACATAATTCTGGTTTCAAGACCAAAACCTTCATCCTTTGAAACCAACAAGGACCTTGCTAATAATGCTAACATATATGCACATACTAGGACACAAAATTGATTTTTGTCTAATAACAATAGTATTAATTTAATTAAAACAAACAAACAAACAAACAAAAAAAAAAACACCCCAGATTTGCCTTTTGATTCCTATTTTGTATAAAAGACCAAGACACTGGATTTTACAAAATGGAAAAAAAATAAGGAGATTGCAAATGTACTTGTAAAATCAGTCATGTGTGTTTGTCTTTAAAAATAATAATTACTGCAGGATCAACTGGCACGCACACATCAAAAAGCCTACAGCAGTCTGCACTTTTAAATGTACTATCATCTACCAAAAGTCTTGAGAGAAGTTCTGCCTTATTTCCACAAAGCTAGATTTAAGAGGGTTATCTCAAATGCAGGAAAACAACAAGGAATAAAAAAAATGTGTCAAGCTTAGGCTGTAGTTCCTTTCAGATTCTCAAATTTAGCAGGGCAGAGCACAGCCTAGTCAATTCTACTGCTTGGACTGAATGGACAAACCAGAGTCACTAAGACTGCTGACAGAATTCACACTGTGTGAGCAGTAAGTGACCACTTCTTCTGAAATGCGTGAATGTTTCTAGGAAAAATAAGTGTAAGAACCAAGCACATAAATTTTGAAGAGACTTCAGTACCTTTGCAAAGTAATTTTTGCAGTTTGAGAACAGTTTGTATTTTGTAGTGGTTGGTCTTTTGTCAAGCAAGGACTGCAGAACTGTAAATCATGACAGTTCCTGCAAACAGGAACAGCTGACATTCTGACTTCACAGTGCCATTCTCTGGTCTTCTCCTGAGCACAGGAGATAACTGACTCCATGGCAGCTGCATTTTGTAATGGAAACAGCGTGCCAGAAGGGTTGCATGACTGGAGGAAAGGGACAGCGAATGACCAAGTTAAACTGCTGATCTCCTGATGCATGCTCAATTGGCTTCATCTGTGCCAGGCAATACAGGGACACCCCTTTTGTTCCTAGAAATAAATAAATTTGGCTGCACAGCCAACAAAATCTGACCTGTCAGGCATTCCCATTAGTAGGAAACTGAGGGTCACTTCTTACACTTAAACTAGTAATTTGTAAACATCTGATAAATCTCCAAACCTATCAGAAGTCAAAAAAACTATTTTCAACAAGTATGAAAGGTTTGTTTAATCAAACTTCTTTGACTCTGAAAAGGTCTAGGAGCACTCACAGAGCTGCTTTCAGGTGGGTGGCAATTAAGAAGCCACAGCTTCTTCATGCCCTTTAATCTTGTATTTGGAGCCTACTGGACAATGATCAGGATAGCTCCAAAATCAGCCAGGTTTACTTAGTTGCAGTACAGATTGGCCCATTTGACACAGATGTAGAGTGGCATGTGGGCACAATGTACCAGGGAGGTGAGAGGACTCCACGTCCACCAGCAGCTCTGACCCCTTCCTTCAGCGAAGTCAATCAGGTTGTTAACCCACTCAGGGTGGTTTCACAGTCAATCTCCTTCTGCCCCATAGCTTTTGACCTTCTGACATATAAGATGGACTGTCTGTGGATTTGATTTTACATAATAGCACAGACACAAATTAGAAAGAAATTTAAAGAGTTCCTTCTGCTTTCTTTCAGGAACAATACTGCTAGTATCAACAAAGCCAGGATTTTAATACATGGAGATGAGGAATAATCCCATGAGACACAAAATTGACTCTGTTTCAGTTTTTGGAAGGACAGACAGGGAATTCAAAATATAACAAAATATTTCTATACTACAAAAAGAAGTGATCTAAACCAATCAAGTGTTTTCATGCACCCAGGGAATAAAAATCTCTACAATGTGGAGGTGAAAGGAAATATGTCCAGTAGTGGGTTGCAATTCTTTATTTCTGATTCATAGGCATATATATCCATACAATGCTATTAGATATTCTTGTATTGCTTAATCTATAATTTAAGTCAGCATAGGTATTTTAGCAAAAAAAATTTGCAACTACTAATTTATATTTCATCTGAGCACTCTGATACACAATAGAAAAAATCCATATATAAAAGCTTGTATCTGTGCAATGCATACTATATTTCTCTTTCAACAAACTACTGATTTAGTAATATTGATATGTTATTGTTAGTATAACATAGAATTGCTTTATCGTAACATTAGAAAACTTTTCAAAATATATTAATAAGCAAAGATAACCATTCTTTGATCCTGCAATCATTTTTTAGCTATCACATCAATGCCCCATTTTGTTTTAACGTGCCATATCACTTAAACAAATTCCTTTCATCTCAGGCTGCCACCATTATTCTGCCCATAATAATAATATTAATTTGTAACTTTGCTGCTTAGTAATTTCATACAAAGAAGTAGAATTAAACTCAACCCTGAGCTGATCTGATGTCCACCATTAGAATCACAAATCTCTTATACCCCACATAGGTCTCAAAGAGTGAATGAAGATTTGTGCTGAACCTCTGCTTTGCGGCGAACTTCTCTTCTAGTGGAAACTTTTCTTATCTATTGTGTAACACAGGTCATGTGGCTTGTCTTAAGAGCCTTGAACTACAGGTCTACAAAAGATGCAACTTTGCAACTTCATGCTACTAAATGCTTTAATAGTTTAGATCTTAATGAAGCTTAATTAATCTGGAAGTCGATACAAACATTAATCTGTACATAAAACATTATCCCCAATATACTAAGTGACAGCACTTTTGTAAGGCAGACACAAGCCAGGATTCAAATATCTGAGAAAAGGTGGACACTGCCAGACTCTAGTTTAGGATAAGGTTACAGAGCAGCAACAATGGTCAGCAGGATTAGGCCCTTCCTTTGTGAAAATTTACAGAAAGATGTCATACAGCATACTAGCAAGTAGGACAGAGACACCAGCACAAAGCAGAGGGCACATATTTTGGTTTTCACGTTGGCCAATAAGAAAGCACTCTTCTGTCCTTCTGACAATTTTGTCAGTCTTCATTACAATGGCTGAACAATTATGCTCACCATGACAGACACTTGCTTCACTGCTTGCAGACTACCTTGCAAATACAAGACAGAAACTGACAGAGTTGGAAATGTGCAAACCCCCCCAAAAAAACCAATCAAACTTTTAAGTGAAGGACAGAACAGGACTTTCAGTTTAGATCCTGCTGAAAAAATGAAGCTCCACTGACTCTGCTTAAACTTTATGCCCCAAGAATTACTTTGCTTGTTTTCTCTTTCATCAGTAATTCTGAACCGAAGGCAGGACTAGAGTTAGACCATACTAATAAGGTGCAACTTATCTTGAATTGTTAAGTCTAAGGATTTCTTTACAAAGTAAAGAATCCACAGATGTAATTCTAGGACATACAAGAATCTTGTGAAAAAAAGAATAGTATTTCAGAGAGTACGTAATAATAAGACTTCCATTAGGACTTCCCAAAAGGCAGGCAAGTCAGCAGGTTTGGAAAGTGTCTATGTGTATTCATTAGAGTAAGGATAAACATTTGTCATTTTCTTGACTCTCATATTTTTAAAGCCAAGAAACAGAAATCACTAGATAATTAACTTGCACACTTCTGTAAAAGTATGATCTGAGAAACTGAAGCTATTTCCCAGTAAGGAGTAGGACTTACTGTAGTATCGTTTGTGCAAATAAATAGGACCCCAGCAAACAAAAAATGCTTAGGGTTTTTCCACTTTTTTTTACTGGTGTGTTCTGTGACACAGACAATAAAGACCATTACAAGACCTATTTTTATCTAATAGAAACACTTGGAGCAAGATTTTAACAAATCTTCCTAACAAATGAGTATGGCTCCCAGCTTTCAGATCCCAGTAGGAAATAATATTTGATTCATATTCAGAGAATTAATAGCCTTTACAATTGGAGAAAGGATGTCACTTGAAGACTCATAACTTTTAAAAAAGTGTTCTGGAAGATACAGACTTAGAAAGCAGCAATAAATTAATGCTCCAAGGATTTTAGATTATATGAAAGTAATTTACAGGATTAGCTGCTTTGAGGAAATTATGCCTAAAATAAATATACTAAACAGAATTACTAAAATAAAGTTAATTTCAGTTACTCATTCATCCTCTGGGAAGTATAACGAGACTAATTATTATTTTTTAGTATATCACACTTTTCTCTGATCAAACAAAAAAGTAATTTAATGAAGATGGAAAGACTTTTTAGATCTCAAGAAACACAAATTCATAAAAGCATGAATAGTTTGTTTTGGAAGGGCCCTTAGGAATCATCTAGTTGCAGCCCCTTTGCCTTGAGCAGGGACACCCTTCACTACAACAGGCTACCCAAAGCCTGATCAAACACAGCCTGCCAAATTCAAGAAAGTCCTGCATAACTTCTAAAGTTATTTTTAAACAGCAAAGTTGCTGCTGCTCTGTGACACAAGCAAACTAACACTTATTGTAACAACAACTATTGCGTTCAGCTATGCATAAACATTAATATGCTGAAGACAAAAATTAAAAAATCCCCATCCTCATTGACCTATTCATGAGGCACACTGTTGGTAAAATGGTATCCTTTTAAACAGAAATGGCACTCACAGAGAAACCAATGCTAGATGATACAGCTTTCCTAATGAAAACTGTTTCTGAAAACAACAAAAATAACCAGGACCCAAAATTCTGTTGTTTCCATGGCCATAGGATTGGCTCTTTTGGTCTTCTTGAACTGCTAAATGACAGGGGAAACTTATAAACCAAACAAAATTGACCAAATCACTTATTGTACAGCATGGTTGTGATTGTCTGGGTGATGAAAATCCATGTGAACCCTCTTCTTCAAATGCCTGGCAATGATGCTTCTTATTTCATAGTCATGTCAATCCTGTTTATTAAAGACAAAATGACAAAGAACAAAAAATTAATGAGTGCTCTGAAAACACAGAGCTAGTTATTTCCCCAATCCTGAGCTCCCACAAAGTGTTTAGTAACCTTATCTCTCATTTACTTAAATCCAGTAGTGTGAAATAACTTACATCTTATGTACATCTATGAAAGAACACAATTTAGTAACTTATGTTACTGTTTTATTGGAATTAACAATTACTTTTTCAGCAATAGCAATCTGAATACAATGAAGTGTATCATGTTTGGGAAGATCCACTGGTGGAATGACACAACAGTGCGGCAGGAATGGGTACTCCTAAAAATGTTCCTAAGTGTACAGTTTTGCTACATAGTGCAAAGCACATGACATCAAAAACTTTCCAAGTATTCTTTAGAGTAAGAAGTTGTCTTCATAGATGTTGCCTCAAGATACAGTTTTCCTTAAAGAATACATAATTTAAAATTTCCTCAATATTTATGAACTGTTACACAATGGTTCTTCCACTATGAATTATTTCCCAATATTTCTTTTAAAGTCATGGAGAAGTGCAAGGAGTTGAACAAAACAGAACACAAGGGAGCATGATAATAGACAAAAGCCTTTGGAACAAAATGAAAGAGACAACAGAAGCAAACTAAGTGCTGGGCAGACTCCAGAGGTGCTTCAGCAGAAAGCATACAGAAAAAAAGTCTGTGTAGAACAGCTGTTCTCCGAGTGAAGGGATTTACATAGGATGCTATTTCCTGAAGAAATGACACGAGAAATAAGAGATATGATCACAGGAAAACTATTGCCACTTAGGAAGACAGATTAATATTTATGCAGAGAATATAAATGCCATGAATTAACATTAATTTGGCCTTAACTGTATTTATTTAACATAAATGTAAATTCTCTTCTCATATTGCTTTTTGCTGCCCAGCTTATTGAGAAAAACAGGAAAGCTGTTCAAGCCACAAAAGGTCAAAATCATACACATGTCATTTTTTGTTCTTATGTCATCTTTTGTTCTTACTTTGAAAAACAGTTCTCATATTGACTCATTATAGAATAAAACAGCGTCTGAGAAAAAAAGAGATGAGGTGAAATGTCAGTTCAGGAATCAGGAATTTAGCTTATGGTTATAACCTGTGTATAAGCTATCACGGAGTGACAGCTTACTAAGGCACTGTTTGGTTTTTTTTAAGTGAAAACCAAAGCTTCAATTTATTTATGCAACTTTTTGCTACATACACTGCTAATTATTTGCCTGTTTATTAATACTCATGTTATTGGTGGAATCTTTTCTTGAGGATTCAGGTTTACTATAGAGTATTTCCCGTACAGTGTGAGACAACAGTGATTTCTGTATTTCTACAGACCCATCAGATGGGCAGGGAGAGCAGAGGCCTCAATCCCTCTGCCCTGTGCACACTGGCCAGGACACACACTCTACTTGCTGCAGGGCTGGCTCTCCTGACACACTGTTCCAGCAAGGAATTGCCAGTGCTCCTGTGACACACTGCACCTACAAACACTCCCACTGATCAACAGGAAAAGCAGCACTGCAGGGTTTTCCATTTGCATACTACAGTTATGGAATCAGAGAGAGCTACAGCACACCAGGGGACTGACACATTCCCATTTCCAAGGGAACAAGTCCATCTTTGAAAGGAAAAGATGTAAAGATGCTTGAGATTTAACCAGGAAAATAATTATGAAAGAAGCTGAGAAGCAGAAAAGCAAAGAGAAGGCACATGTTAAGAGTATGGCCCAGAAATCAAAGTAAAAGATAAGACTTTTAATCTTTGAATGAGAATAGCAAGTTTAAAATTTAGGATAATGCATGGAACCATCTTCACTGTGATCATCCTCCACTTTTTCTATCTGTTTTTAATATAATTGGATCAGAATATTCTCAGGCTAACAATTATATCTCTCTCTGCCTGGAAATTATTAAGGACGCCTCAAACATGTTCCTAATGCAACACAAATATAACAAATCTTCAGTATTTAACACATATATAAAGTATATAAAATATAAATATAGCAAAGCTTCAATGCTTTGTCTGCTTGTACCATGTTGCTCCTGAATATTATCATAAAAGCATTTAGGTCTCAAAAACGCTTTAAGGAGTCTACCCAGCCTCAGTTCCCAGCAGTATGGTTGTAAAGTAATGTTAAAATGTAATGA
This sequence comes from Molothrus aeneus, assembly GCF_037042795.1. Lineage (NCBI taxonomy): Eukaryota > Metazoa > Chordata > Aves > Passeriformes > Icteridae > Molothrus > Molothrus aeneus. Next base: position 21,095,266 of record NC_089680.1, on the reverse strand, counting down.
CAGTATTAGGCATAAATTCTTACTCCTGCTCCACTGAAGCCATTTCTGGATCATTTGAGAGGCAGCTAGTTCTGGATACAAGGAAAAAGATGAGTAAACATTTTTTCTGTGTTGATTTCTTTCTCTTTTAAAATATGACATCAAATTTGGGGATGTAATAACTAACTGTAGTGAGTATCTCTGACAGCACAAACACACAAATGTTGGTGTTTTTAGGAATCTAGGGATCTTAGTGCCCACAGCACACGTTAGTTTGAGTAACAAAGTTTTAAACTATTTCTTTAAGTTAGGGAGGGGAAATGCACTACAGTGATCTCATACATCCAACAGTAACAATAATCAGTGATGCCTCATGTGAATATTTCATTCCCCTTTCACTTGCTTGCAACACTGCTGTCTCTACTATTTTAAATGGAGTAACAAAAAAGCAACGTTTTTCAAGAGTTCTCATTGTCATATGCTTATGTTTATATGACAACATTGCATATACAATGCATTTGAAAATGTCTGAACAGAAAGGATAGAAGTTGTATTTCAAGGGTGGCTAGGCCTTTTAGTTTAACAAAATAGTCAGGTGGTATCAGATAATGGCTTACGTGAATTTATTGCTTCTGAGGCCGTGTTAACTCTTGGAATCAAAAAGCAGTGGCCAGTGTTTCACGTATTTCTCTGTAGTTGTTTTAGAAAGTGACCTCAGAAGAACTGAAGGAAAATGTGTACTGCAAAAGAAGGAACTTTCGGAAAAAGTACAGCAAAGAAGCAGCTGTAAATTGAAAATCCTGAAGGAAGGTGACTGGAAAGAAATTTCAAAATTCAAAATCTTTAGTTACAAAAACTGCAAGGGAGAATGTTATACTAGAACCAACAGACACAGACTTCTCCTCAAAAATTTGGTGTACAATACTCACATGAGGAAAAGTGCACTGTACACTTCCTAAAGCTCTGCTCATAGAGTCATGGACTGTGCACTTCTTGAGGATTTCTTTGGTACTGTACACCATACTTCCACATTATATTCAAGTCAAAGCACAAAGTTATTATTTTAAAGTATCTGATCACCACGTGTCCCTGTTTTATTAAGTAACCATAGACAATATAATATTATTATCAAGTATTAATTCCACAGCCTATCCAGCTGACATTGGAAAGACAGAAGAATCTACATACCTACCTTAACTGAGATAGCTAGCCCTGATTTAATGAACTGTAAAAAAAAATTATAGAAAGAACTACCTCTTAAAAACTGTATAAATCATCTGAGATAAGTGGAAAAGAGTAGAAAATGTTTAATGATCAATTTAATTGAGTATGTGATTCCAGTCATTCCCATGACTATAGAAACAATCATCAAAAAACAGCTAAAAAAATTTTTATAGTGCAAGGGTATGCTTATTTATTACTGAGATCCAGCAGTACAAAAGCAGTGAGAGGGGAAGTCAATTCTCAAATGGGGCAACTTACACAGTAATTGAAACTACAAGCTGCCTGTTGTACCAAACACAATGTACTACAGCATTCAAGTACTCCTGTGAAACAATATAATGCCAGGATTCAGCTGAAAGCTATCTTACTTAGCTGTTTCTGAAGCTTCCCTCAGCTCTTCATCCAGTCTGCATGAGTAAAAGTTATTGATATAAAGAAACAGAGAAGCAAGCAGAGCATAAGAGTGAAGCAGAGCAATAGCAGAGCAAAGAACAAATACAGTACATGCTTTTGTAAGGCACCCAGTACAATTTAGGGCTAAACCTAAAGCTCTTCAGTTCAGTATGATACTATTTATCCCTGTGCTCAACCCACCTTAAATTTCTAAGTCCTTATAAATTTCTAAGTCCTCTAAGCTCACTTGGAGGCAGAGACAGAGAAGCAGCAGGGGTCTGAGGCATGCCCAGTGGACAGAGCTGAAAGCATTCACTTGCTCTATCGGGTAATGTTAAACTAGCTGCAGCCTGGGCCAAGTCAAGGACATTTACAGTTCAGTGAGTTTTATTTGCAAGGGAGGCTGATCTCAACAGCTTGAAGGGGAAAGTAAGATGCCATGTCTTTGCAAGTCCTCTCTCATTCAGCTGTTGAGGTCGCCTGCAGGTGAAAGGCTGTCACACAGATTCACTCTATTATGAGCAGCAGCATGGGCTAGAAAGCAAGTTTTACCTCATTCTTCTCTTAATACACTTATCTTCATCATACCTTACAAGATAAGAATGGATGAAGGAAGAGAAAATATGTACAAGTTCATATACAACAATCATATAGTATCGTGCTTCACTGAAAACTACCAAGAAAATCACATAACCCAAATTCTGGCATAACACCATGTACTTTCTAAAGGTGGGGTTTTTCTTGCCCATAGGTGGTATGCTTGCTCTTGGCAATGGAGCAATTATGAAGACAAAAGATGAGTTGTATTTTTCTATAGGAATCTGTCCAAATTTGCAGCAAAGGGAAGCTATGAACTGAACACTGCTCTTCTCCCTGTGGTAAGAGAATAGCCACTCACAGATGCCTTGAATGCACACAGCCACTAAATCTTATTACAACATCCTGAAATGCTTGCCACCAATGGGTGCAATTGTCATCTTTCGAGGTCTGTCTTTTTCAGCAAAATCATGATCTTTCATCTGGCTGCTGATGACATGAAGCAGGCATTACCTTAAAACTCTTTAAGTACTAAAGTTTCTTTGGTACTACAGCTGTGATCATTTCACCCTTGGCCTGAGAGGTGAATGGACTTTTTGAACACTTTTAAGTTTACAGGGAAAAAAATGTCTGCAACACAGATGCATGTGCTGCCACAGTGTAACAGTAAAACACAGCAAGGAAACAGACAGAAACTCTCTGAGGTTAGAAAAGGTAAGGTTTCTATCAAAGGGAATCATAAGAAACTAAAATGTTTACAGGAACCAGAAGAAAATTTATTAGGGATGTTAGAACATTAGGGACAACTCTTTGTCAGTTGACCAACAGCCTCTGCTCCACATTCTTATCATCACTCCACCTCTAAAGAAGTTACAGCAGCAAATGAACCTCAGTGAAATTCTCTATGATCCCTGAATTTGCAACTGTAATTTACTGTTTTCTCATCTGCTATTGCTAGACCTGAGCTTCCCACCTGCTCCCTGGAATTGCACCAGCAGCTTGACAAAGGAAATTCCTTTACAACTACTGTGAAACAGGTGTGAAAACTCCTGCCTGGGTTGAGGAGATCTATGACAACTTCAAAAGCTGTCACTGACCAGTCATAATGAAAATACAATCATACTTGCACATCTACTCTTCACACTACCTTCTAGAATAAGCAATTCAAAACCTGGGACATTTGCTAAAGAGAACAGTTAAAAATAAAATCCTGAACACAACATCTTTTTAATAATGACTACATGAAAACCGTGATTTTTTTCAGTCATGCTTTCAGTCTTAGTGTATCACTTCTTTTTGTTGCTTTCAGGTCTGAAAAAAAGTCAGTTGAGGTGAGCAATGCCAATCAACTTCCTACAATTTTTTAACAGATATTTTCCTCTGGAAATGCCTGCATTTAGAAAACCTCTTCACATAAGCAGCAAGAACTAAGAAACTATCTTTCAGCACTTGTGAATTTAACCACAAGAACTGACAAGGCAAGGACCAGTAAACCTATAGAATTTCACTGGTCTTCTATTGAATAGGCTATCTTTTAATTAACATTTCTGCTAAAAGCCCTGCATGACTGAAACTTGAAAACACTTCCACTTAAATAGAGGTAAAAGTTATGAAAAAATATAGCACAGATGATTCCTCAGGAAAGGCCAAACAAATTTACCACTCCCCTAGAAGTAAATAGTTATTGTGTTTTGTGTTTCTGTTACACAGTGGTGTCCTGCCACTCAGTTTGACAGTGAAATGTTTGAGGAACAACAGACAATAATTTTGAAAAACAACAGGAAAGTGCTTTCTGTTTTTCTTATGGTCTTTAACACTATTATCAGTTTGTGGAAATAGTTTCCATTAGAACAAGTACATGCTAGTGTACATCACTTACTTGACAATACTGTCTGGTATATGCACATATTCCATTGGAATCATCTCTCGAAGCTCTGCCAACGTGTTGACATACTGTATCTTACTGCTGAACTTAGAGCTGAAACACAGGAAAAAAGGTATTAATTGACTGCCCCCCGATCTTTTATGACATGCTAAAACCAAATGAAGAAATGTATTAAATGTAAGAAATAATTAAGCAATTGGATATTCATATTTCAATTACAGACTGAGAGACTGGACTATTAATGATTAATTACTCAAACCATCCACCTGCCACAGCGAAATAAGGCTGGTAAGAGGCAAGTCCTGTGAGGTGGGATAACACCTTTTATCATGCCAGTCCTCTCTTACATAATGGCTCAGGTGTGAAAACTTCCCTGTGGGGAAGAACCAGGACTTTCACACAGCCTGAAGGTATTCATCCCTGACATAACTGGTGGAACATAAACGACTCAGCTCTAACATCTTCGAAGGCAAGGTACTTGGGCAGTCCCACCTGAACTTGAGTGAATATAAATGCAATGGACTCTGTGTTTTATGGGCTTCCCCCACTCAATGAAGACAGTGACCATAACTTTGACAAGACTGGAAAACTCATCACCAAGAAGACCAGAAGAAGAGGAACAAGGAGATGCCAACAGGATCACTGAATGATGATATTTTTTCTACTTTGTCTGTGTTTGTCATGCTCTTTCTCCTCTCCTCCCACCCACTCTCTTTCTATCTCTCCCTCACAATTACTGCTAAATAAAAGTCCGTGTTTCAGCATATGGCCTTGTTTGCACCTTAACTCAGACAGAGAGATCTCTCTAATAATTTTAATAATCATATCTTAACGCCGTTCAGCTGATTATGAGCCTACCTGAATCACATTATTAAGCCAACATCGTAAATTGTACTTCCTACATACTAGACAATGTGATTAGTTTTACAGTTGGAAGGAGATGCGTAAAAATTTGGAAAAGATTCAAGTCCCTTACAGACCACTTACATGTAAAAAGAGACGGAAAGCATTACTTGACATGGATATAATCATAAACACAGTTATCAAGGGATTGTGATGACTCAGCATTTCTATTTTACACTAATTCTCAAACACAATAAAACTGAATTTCATCATTTATTCAGAAGAGCACAGATCTGATTGTGTCTATTCTTACTGCAGTGTCTTTCTATGATGAAATAATGTGTTTATTTCAGCTGTGCTATATGATTCATTTATTGTGCTTATAAAATGATCACTTGGAAAAAAGGCTAAACTGTTCTGAAAACACACTTAAAACACAAGGCTATTAGCTTGTCTAACCTAAGTTATTTCATAAGTGTGAGGTTATGAGAAATCTTTCTCCTTTGGCTTATAAAGCAATTTTTCACATTTAGCTCTGGTTGTATTTAGATCATCTTAAAACAGCAGTAATAGTGGCAAGCTCATATGGACCATATATGTTAAGTGTAGGTCTTGAAAAACAGAACATGTTCTTTCTGTTTACTGCTGACCTGCAAGTACAGCCAGACAACATGAAGCCTCTGAAATAGCTCTGAGCAGAAGGTTACTGTCCCTCTCCTCAACAGAGGTATCTTCCCAATAATGCAAAGTGAGACAACTCACTTTGGGAACAGGAATACATGAAAGTGCTGTGAACAGTTGTTTAAGCTCACTCATTGTGATTTGTCTCTGTACCCAATTAGCATCACTAGGCACACAGAGTGGTCACATTTTAGATGCAAGAATCACCCACAACTGTCCAGTCAAAGCACGGAAACATACAGATTCTTAGCATTTTATCCAAATTGCTATCATAATCTGCAGCATCAGCATTGCTATCTAAACTAACCTGGAAAACTGCAAGCCAATCATAAGCTTCTAAAGACCGTGGGAAGGGATTAAAAAATCTTTCAGTGGGTAGTTTTTCTTTCCTGAGGATTCTTCTGGGTCCACTAATTCCACTGCAGTGCCTGATTTCTAATTCCTTCATGTGTGAATCAGTGTATGGGCATCCCAGACAGTTTCTTTCAGACTTCAGGGAAAACATGCTGCCAATAGTGGTAACTTTCCCCTATTTAAGTATTTCTGTCAAATGCCAAGTATGTTTCACCACTTGAAGAACCCCTTTGAAATACAATTTCTTACGTAACACAGCTCAAGTAATTTTTGGCGTGCATATCAACAGGGATTCTAAAAGAGTACCTAAGATCTATATCTGCTACCTCTAGTTCTTTAATTCCATATATTCAAACAATACTTTGTCAGTCAAGATGGTCCCACACTCCACTGAATTATCTTGCCAGTTTTTGAGGAAGAAAAAGATAGAGCTGAGGTAGAATTGAGGGTATCCCACACTCAGCCCCTTACCATTTTGTTGTCTTTCAGGATTTTGATTTCTACTGTTTAGCCCCACATCTCAGCTGGTATACAATTAAAATTATGTTGGTTCCTTCAGCTATCTCACTGAAATCTCTGCTTGCCTTGTGGCTAATTAATTTCTCACTCTAAAATTCCCACTGTGCCTGTCACAGGTTCAGGGAACAGCTGAGGGCTAGCAAATTAAGCTATAGTCATTGGCTTTCAATCCAATCAAGTTTTTATCTCCTTAACCCCTGAAGAAAGGGAAGGGAACTCATAATGTTCTTCTATCCTTGGTAAGGGTCCAAATATCTCATGTCATCCTCCACAAAAGTCACACTAGCCAGGTCTCCTGCCCACCTTTTCAGCTTCTATTTGCCCTTCACTTTCTTCTTGCACCAAGACTCAATCTACCTGGCTGAGATAGTCTCTAGTGTTTCTTGTTCCACACTGCTAATCTGCTTTGCCAAACTATTTAGAGTGAACATTTTCTTCTGTTTCACAATGAAAAACCTCTCGTCACTGCTGCTTAATATGGCTACTTTGAATAAATGACTAATGAATTGAAACAGACATGACTTTTAAAAAAGACCAAACTGTCATTTATGGGAGTAAAGAGGATGGCAACCAAAATATCTCACATATCAAATGCAACTCAGCAAATCCTCCTAACTACTGTTGATAATTCCAATTCACTTTTACTCTGGTATTCTGAATAGTAACTTTCAGCTTGGTCTTTAAGATACCACATCTAAAAAGGAGCTCTGTTATGACATTCTGCCTGCTGCACTTTGGCAGCAATGGGACAACTCATGTGCTTCCCCAACCCATGTCACTCTATCAGGACAGAGCACCCTGGGACAGTGCTCTCCACAGAGATCTCCACCTGCAGTGTCTTCACCTGCAGACTGTAAACAGAACGGCCCGAGATCTATCATGACACAAGTCATTCTCTGTGTGGCTTTTGTAGCTGAAGAGTCGCCTCTTGCCTGAAGCAACTCTTTTTCACACCTGCCAGTTTGCTCTCCCTGACCGCATACTTGCCTATCCTCTGCAGTAAGTGTGAGGTCTTTGAAGTTGATAGCTTTTTTTTAAATTGTTTTACTAATCAAACCATTATTTTTGACAGCATTAAACATTTCTTGAATCCAAATGCATTCAAACACCTCAGGGTGCACGCAGTTCCTCTTGTATGAGCTATGAGCAGTAATGATATTTTAAAAACCCAGAACCATAGCCTAATCTTGTTCTGTAGCCAGATTTTTGAATAAGGTGATTATAATTACATGCAGTTCCCTTTTCTATATGCCTTTTTCTGGATTCTGAACAAAGACTATTTTAAGGAACTGAATTCTCAGAACATACACATACAGGTTTAGAAAACCATGCCTATGACTTCCACAACTAGATACTCATACTCACATGAATCACTTTTTTTTCCCCTATTCACCTTCGGAAAGCCAAATTCAACTTCCAAAATCCCAACATGAACTATAAAATGAGCACTATTCAGCGAAAGATTAACAGTTTAAGGCTTTAGGGTGCTTATGTATTCTCAAGGGCATAGAAAATCACAGGTATTTGCTACATACCTTATAAAAGGTCGCGTTACAGCCAGAATTGTCCTGATAAACCATGATGGATGAACAATTATAAATGACTTCAAATTCTTCCGTAATCTAAGTAACAAAAGCAAGAGTTTCTTAGAAAAACAGAAAAACCACAAAAGATAAAGAAAGATCATATACAGTAAACCCTGGCGTACAGGAGAGTTACAGAAATGGACACTATTTAAAATAACGGCTGTGGATCAGACAGGAAAACACTACTTACCGTCGATCAATCATCTGGTAACATTTTTTCATCCAACCCAATCCAGGCATCCTTCTTCTTGGTGTTGCTCCATTCAAGTAGACAATCATGTAGTCTTCAGCTACCATCAGCTCTAAGGTACTGATTACATATCTGATAAAAGTACAGATGACAGTGAGCATATACGGTACACTATCTGATTGATCCCAAACTAAATCAGGCAGTTGGGAATAAATGAAAGCAGATTGAACATTTTATGACAAGATAGGCTTTTCTTTTCCTTTAAACAAAACCAAATATTTAGCACTGATCACCATGGTACCTGTAGATACACACAGCTAGAAAACCACAGTCTTACCTGTGCCTTCAAAAATGTGTGGCTTCCTCACAATAATAGAGTTCTGTAGTGAGTTTTCAAGTATCACTGGTGAATTTGCTTTTTCTTAAAAAGTAATTAAGTCAGGAGATTTTGCAAGGGAGAACATGGCATCCTGTGAAGTCCTAGGAACTTCTGAAATTAACTCTTGAGAAACTTCTATTCACTGTTCTAATCACCAGTTTTGCTCAATACAATAATAAAAGGTGTCAGAAGATACTTGTTTAAACTTCATGTGATCCTTATTGTCCTGCTATCGAGTCTGTGACTGCAAAATACAAATACTTTGACACTCATGCCCAAGAAAACCTGTCCATCAACCTGACATCTGATGGAACAGAGTACTCCACTCCATCACTTCATTTTGTGAGCAAAACACTCCCAACACCCGTTATCATACAGTGCTCTTGGGACCAAATGAATTCTACCTAGAGAGCACACTACTCAACTCACTCAAATAAGAAGATAGTTAAATTCTTGCTGGGGACTAGCTATGCAGATGATCCACTTATATGTCCCTACTCCATTTGGGAGCTGATCATCACAGGAATGTTCAAATTGTTCTCTCTACTATCCAGCCTCAAGGTATGCCTATGTAAAAACTAGAATGCAAAACTACCAAGCCACACCTTAAAAACCTGAATGCCTCAGTGCACTCACTACAAAAGGCAGCTCTATCCCGAAGCATAATGGCCCCTTTCAGAGTTATATGGGAATGCCTCACAATCTAATCTGACCCTTAAATTCCTTAGGATGCAATGTCTTTAGAAGAATTGTAGGAAATCTAGTTCTCACCAGAGAGTGGTATTTTACCTGGGCATAAAGCAGGCAACATTAACTAGACCAGTTCCATGCATTTGGTAAATGCCATCCAAATCCCTACCCCCTCAATGCATTCCACTGCTCATTCTTACCTTGCACTTGTGCACTCCCTACTTTTGCCTCACATTAGTGAAGGCTTATGTCTAACAGTGATATAGAAAAGCAAGGTATTGCATGGACATTCTGATGCAATCCCCTGCTTTTCTGTAATAAAGCTTCATTTAATAGCTATTTCAACAAAGCTACTATTTGACAGGTTATAAGATTAGCCCTTCCCACATGGCAAAACATCTAGTGCTTTAAAGGCACTTAACAGTGAAACATACAAGTTTGTAAGTACAAGTGTGTAAGTATGTATTAAAATATGACAAGACTTTCAGTTATGGAACATGACAGTCTAAAAATGTCAAGGGAGCAAGAGCTCCCTTGCAAATTATACCTATCTAATAATTTCTTATTATTTTATAATAATGGCAATTTCTTCATTATTTGAAAGGATGGACAGAAATTTTCTCATTGACTAGAACAACTAAATCACTCAGAAAGCAAAGTGATGGTTTTGTTTTCAAAGTGTAGTTTTTCAAATTGAGATTATTTTAAAAAATTTTAATCTGTGGACTAGCTTTAATCTGACTTCCAGGCAACCACAAATTAAAAAGTAGATTTTTTTTAATGTGGTTCTGCATTATCTACAAAAACTGCTGTAGAAGCTGTTTCAAGCATTTTCACACAAATTCATCCCTTCAAAGACAATTTTACAGAATTAGTTAATATAAAAAATAGGAAGAAGATAACTGGAAATGTGAAAGGAATTCAGATGGGAAAGGAGCTGTTGAGGACGGTTGTTAATCAGAAGCTAGAGGTAGCTTACATGCTACCAGAAACATGCTGTATAGAAAAAGAGATTCAGTGGTTTGCAGGTCTCTCCAGATCCCTATATAATTCAATAGTAAAGAATTACCAAATATTTAAAAATATCAGTTACTGTATATTTAGCAAACTGTTGTACTCTCTCTCTTTCCATGCAGACCTAGAATGGAAAGAAAGAGTTGAACTTTCTCCTTTTTCTTCTTTTCTTGGAGAGACTCAACTGTCTACAAGCCTTAAAATAAGCTGCAAGTTCACAGCCAACATGAACTCACATTTTTATTACTACTCCAGAAAAAGTGACTTACAAAATTGACTTCAGCAATATACTTAAGCCATGTGGAAAAGGCTCTTAAGGCTTTCTCTGCAAAGTTAATTTATCACCAGTTCTATCTGAACAAGGGTCTTGGGTGAAGACAAAGAACAACTATTGAATGTCAGTCATGGTTACAGTTAGCTTTGTTCCTTATTTATCAAGTTAAAACCGCTGAAGTAATTCCTTCTTCTCTTCTGAATCACTGAGCATTGTGTGTATCAGTTACTATAGATCGCATTGAGTTCTTAGAGGCCAGACCAGACCCTAACCCTAACCCTAACCCTAACCCTAACCCTAACCCTAACCCTAACCCTAATGATACCAGTTGTTCTGACCACAAACTAAAACACTGAGTCTTGATTTTCACACATACAGACAATTTTTAAGGCACTGGCTGCCAACAAGTACATCTTCATAGGCTGGAATATTAAGGGGACCTGGGTCTGTGCCTTGTAAGCTGCAAATGGCAAAGGCCGTGTCTCCTGCTGGCTTTAAATATTACTTACTGCATTTTAGCACAGAAAACATTGGAATGATTGATTTTTTACAGCTGTAAGAGGAAGTAGCTGCAGGCACTTCAGGAGAGAGTTGCCTTCAAAATTTTGGGCTGCCAAAACAATTGCTATTAGGAATAATTTTCCTGTGATAGATTTGGGGTTATGTGTCCAAATCTGTGTCCTGCTCAACTGGCCCCTGCCACTTCTAGCTGAATCAGAAGCAGCTGGAGTCAGGAAGCATAGTTAGAGATGCTTGTGTCAGCAATTTATCCTGTTTTTAAAAAGCAAGCGTCAAAAAAAGGCTCAGTAACTCCTAAACCAAAGACAGCGTATATTAAAAACATGTTCAGGGATACATCATAATAATAAACAATGAACAATGAAAAACTGTCTAAGCCCCTGCTGACTGCTCTCAGCAAGACCTGGAAATCATTAGTGAAACTGTGTAAAGACTGTAGCCCCAACAAGGTGAAGATATCGCACTCCTTGGCTTTTAGAGAGATACTAACAGTCAGACTTGGTCCTGAAAAATACACCTTAAATTGGGAAGATGAGTAGGTAAAGGATACCAAAATAATACCCCACTGGGCAGTTTATCTAAAACTGCTATTTTCCTTGTCACTCCCCTTCTAATGGCCAAAATTACCTCTTAAGGAAAGACAGGTTACCTCTCACTGCATTATTCTGAGTACTAACTCAAAAGACTTTGTCACATTGCTCACATATCACTCACAGGAAAAGATTTTCCATGACATAGTTGTAATCAGCTCGACTGCTGTCTGGCAAGAAGCATGCCGCAAACACAATGATAGCATTCAGACCATCACCATAGTATCCTGTGGAAAAAAAAATGAAAAAGCATTTTTATCTTTTCCAAAAGCTTTTAACAGGATAATTTTTTTTTAATCCTGTAATAAAGCTACTATGTGTACTGCTGAAGCATCCCAGAATGCTTCATACCGAAGGTTTGAAAATATATGAACTATTATAAAGTGATAAAGAAGTTGGACAGTCAGCTAAGCTGAATCCTCAAAAAACGCACATACCACAACTACTAGTAAACTTTTTACAGTGACCAGCAAAAAAACCTTCTAAGGCTTCTACTACTGGTTCATTGCAGCTCTATGGCAATCATGTACTGAATGCTCACCTCACACTGAGGAATAAGGGGGTGAAGAAAATATCCTACATTTGTTGTCCTGAAAAGTTTGAATTAAGTTTGGCAAAGTCTTGCAGTCCAATCTCAGTTGGTCCCCAATGGCTTTAGAACATTATAATTATGACTGCACTCCACTTTACCTTAAAAGCTCCTGGGGATCAGTTAAATCCTTTGCTGCAAGTTTTGTATAAATTACTTTTTAACCTTCAATGCTCCAGTTGTCCAATACTGGCATTCTCTGGGCTGCATCACTGCCTAATGATAGCTGTTAATCTTCAAAGCTGTAGCACTACCATTCCAGGGCCCAGCACGGTTGCTTATTATCCAAAAGAATATGCTTCGTTTTCATGATGGATTAATGTTGGTTAATTGTCTCCACAACCCTTTGCAGCTGCCATGGATTTTCTGTATTTATCATAAATAATAAATAAAAAACATTCCTGCATTTCAGTTGAAGGTTTTGCTTAAAGGATACATGCAATAAGGAGGGGATTTATAAAGATGCCATAGGAATGGCTGTAGGTAGACAGCACTAGTGATGCAGAGACAGAGGACAGATATACTCAGAGAACACTCAAAAACCTTTTGAGTCTAGAAAAATGAGACACTAAGGGAGAGATGATAGTATTTGTGAAGGAAACTTCAATTCCCCTCAGGAACATGTTTTTATGACAAAAATTAAAGGCTAATACTAACACTTAAACAACCTTTGCAAAAGGAGATTCTAAGACTTTTACAGTGCTTTCTGGATACTGGAGAGCAACATCCAAACCTAACTAAGTGCTTATGAAATTCAAGTCCTGTTTTCAGCATGTATTCTTATTCAGCTAGATTATTTGGAATTGTGCTGGTTTCAGCTGGCAGAGACTTTGTTTTCTTCACAGTGGTAAGCATGGGGTTGTAGTTTTGATTAGCACTGAAATCAGATGGCTGACAACATAGAGATGTTTTTATTATTGCTGTGCAGTGTTCACAAAGCACCAAGGCCTTTTCTGCTTTTTATACTGCCCCCCACCACTCAGAGAGCAGGCTGAGGATCCACAAGAACCTGGAAGGGGAAGGGGACACTGCCAAGGCAGCTGGCCCTAACTGACCACATGGATATTCCAGACCATATGGCATCATGCTCAGGAGAGGAAGAAGGAGGAAGTAGGAGGGGACATTTGGAGTGATGGCCTTTATCTTCCCAAATGTTTTGTGTGATGAGGACCTGCTCTCCTGGAGATGGCTGAACACCTGCCTGTCTTTGAGAAGTAGTGAATGAATTTCTTGTTTGGCTTTGCTTATGTGCACAGATTTTGCTCTGTGTATTAAGTTGTCCTTATCTCAACCCAAGACTTTACACATTCTTACTCTTCTGATTCACCATGTGGGAGTCAGCAACTGAATGTGTGGGGCTTGGCTGCCAGCTGGGTTTCAACAACAACAGGCAAAAGCAGTATTTCTCTCCCCCTCAGGTTTACAAATAGGGAGGACACTTCCTTCCTTCCTTCCATAAATTTAATAAAATTTTAAAAGACTTTATAATAAAGCAATCTGTCCAGCTGGCAGGCTCAGGAATTTGGCAGTAAGAGCACATTATGGCAGGGGCATCCACTAAATTACATAGCACAGTTTGCAGTTCATGGAAAGCAAAACAATTATGTGCAGATGCTAACTAACAACACACAGAAGAAAAATCCACAGATAAATCTTAGCCACTTTTTCTCACACATGCTTGAAGAGAAGGAATGTTCACCCTAGGGACAAGTGTATTTTAATTCATCACTAAAAGCCAATAAAAGCCATTTGCCCAAAATCTCAGTTAGACTAAAGCAAAGAAAAAGATCTCTAAGAAATTTCTCCATCAGGATATATTGAAGACAATCTCAAACCTAGGCCACCAAATCTACTCTCCCCTTTCCTATTTTGTGGCTACCACATAGGTTCTGCATTTGCTGTTATCTGTCATTTGGTAGGGAGGAATGTTCAGTAGATCTTTAAATCAAGAAATGCTTGATTTGACTTCCTATTGACTAATTTTAGTCAGAAAATATTATTATTCTTGAGATTAAAGAAAAGACTCCTGGCCCTCTAAACACTCCACTGAAGTACTGCCAAAGGGAGCTTCATATGGAATGGGCCTTGCTACCATAATGTAGAAACTGGTCGAGTTGTCCAAAGTTTTCCACATTAGATGCAACAACATGATTTTGTTTCCTTGTCTTCAACCTGCCACTTCATAAATGCAGAATTTAATCCAGTCCTTAACTTACTTTGATTTGCCTAGATACCAAGAAAAATTTCCAGTTTAGCCAGCAGCAGGCTGAAATTTATTGTTAGATCTTATACTGTTTGTTTTACAATGACTAATGCTATTGACTAATAGCAAAACAGCCTTCCAAAAGTAAAAAACCCTAAATGCTCTTTATCTTACATTTGTGATCTAACAAATCATCAGACATGTAAAATTTGAATTCATATTATTTCATACTATGAGAGTTGAGCTGAATTACCTAATCTCTCATTAAACACTGGTTTTTCACAAAAGCTGATATAAACATAAACTTCAACATCTAGTAGGAAATATACAAGCTTTTACCACAAATGCATATTGACTAGTTTACAGCACACAAAAATACATAAATAAACAACATTAGCAAGGCCCAAAAGTATTTTGTGTTTGTTTCCTAAATTAAAATTCCCATCTGGGCGTGTTTGCTAAATTGTGTCACATTCACAAATCTTTGATGGTAGTGTGCTAGTAGAAAAAGAGTTGAGCCCTAAAAATCTTTACTAATTAAGGTTAAACCTTCTGTACATGAATAGCTGTAGGCTAGCATTTAGCTGCTTTTAATGTAAAAATTAACCATCATTTATTTCTGTAATTTTACCAGACATAGGCTCAACACCGAAAACATTTTAACTTCAACATTTTAGTATCTTTAACTGATGCTGCAGACCAACAACACTGTGAAAAAAGCATCCTCATATAAACTCATAAATCTTACCTCTGAGATGCTACACTGCCTGTCTCAGTTTTTGCAGGAATAAAACAACTCATCTTAACCTAATACCTTGCTTAACAGATAGCAAAGAGTGTCTCCCAAAAATACAGAATCCAAAGATAATCCAATCTGAGACACCAAGGAAAAAGCACTTAGAGTAATACCTACCCATTTGAATTAATTTACATGGAAATGTACTAGTAACACTGAAATTATGAATTCTCTAAGGAAGGTGGGAAGCAGATAAGCAAATGAGAAAATATAGCAAGCACATGGTGCCATTTTCCTCCTTTTCTTTGATATATCATTTGATAGTTATTATGCTCCTGACAACTATAAATGGCAGAAAAATAGCATAAGGTGGGTAGCCATATGAATGGAAGCCCCATCATTTTTCTTTTGCCACTCTACTTGTTTAGATCTGTGCAATCACATACATCATTCAATAAATCACAGAGCATTACACTTCCTCACACAAAAGGTTTTGTCAAAACTCACCAAATAAAGTTTTCAAAATTTTATTTTGCTGTAAGTCAAAAGCTTTTTTCCTTGTCTGAGACAGTTTTACCTTACAATGACCAGATTGTTCCTGACACAAATATGTCAGTATGCTGCTTCCAAAATAGCTTTAAATTTAAAATTCTTATTAGTCATTGCCCCATTGAATTTAAAGCCTGGCTGACTTCAGCCAAAGCTGAAAAATAAATTTTCTCTCCCCATGTCAATATGATAATGGAACAAAAAATAATTCATGATCAATAAAGCATGAAATTTTTTACATCAATTTTAAAAATGCTTACAGCTGCTCCTACCTCCATGTGAAATGACCTTTTTGTATGGTTCAATGACTCTCATATCAATTCTCTGTTCTTGTTCTCCAATAACCACTGTTCTCCATAACCTGTTGTCCTCTCGCTCCTCTTCAGCAGAGTACTCAGGGATTGATTCAGACTCCTCCTGGGAAGCATCCTTAGCAGCAGTCTGCTCTTCTGAAAAGGGGAACTGTATGTATTACTTCTTCCCATTAAAGCTCTAAATATTTTTGCTGTTATGTACATTTGAGATAGATGACTGAAAATAACTGCATTTTTACTGTTCTGGTATAAATAAGAGCAGAATGACACATATTTGAAGTATACTGTTCTTTCTAAAACATTATTCTGTCTCTGCAGTCATAAGAACAGAATTTGAATTGCAAGTCAGTAAGGGAGGTAACAGTAAACAAAGAGTGAGATACATAATGACATACACAAGAATACATAAAAAGCTGCAGGCATTCTATTTGAAAATACTAAGAAGATCTATGAGAATTAAGAATAAACTCAAAGGAGCAGTTTTAATTGACAAGAACTAAAGAACACAATGTTTCATAGGTGCCCTCAAACCTTTCTATGTGTTGGGTTACCTACAGATGTACCTCTCTGATTAAGGCTTCTTCTTGAACTACTACTAATACAAACTGAAGCATATGATCCTCAAAACATCCTAGTTTATCATAAGAATTAAAAAAGTATCTATGAAATCAGGAATATGATAGCATACTGCATGTATACCACATATACTACATAGAAGCCACAGGCACATATACATACATGCACTAACTATTACTTTGTAAAACTGAATTCTCCAATAAATCCTACCAATAATTTCACCAGATCTGTAACAAACACCAAGTTTCTCTAACCTGGCAAAAAAAGCTTCTAAAAAAGATAGGTTGAGCACATATTTACTGCTACAATAGGACTAACAAAGTCTGAATTTCTAATGCTGCCTGTCTTGTATTTTCTGTCCCTAATACAAAATATTTTTACAGAATTATACTGTATATAATATATACTATATTATAGAAGATGCGCCTCTCTGAGGTAGATTCTCTCATGTGCAATGAAATCTGAGTCTATAAACAATTCTCTACTTTAAATAGTTCCTGCCTGATGGAATCCTGAAAGAAAGGAGGAATATTTCACCTCTTTCCTCACTGTCTAAGTAGCCAATGAGTTAAAAACATACTCAAATAAAATTGTATTAATGGTGGAAACAGGGATGGAAAATCAAGAAATAAATACACATGCAAATATAGTGTGACCATGTAAGCCTTTTGTTCCCTAAGAACTCCAAATGAGTTTGAGGAGATCTAAGGTTGGAAAAAAGGACAGTCTGACAAAAAAGTGGGGTTTTTCAAGTATAGTATTTCAAATTGATTTAACAGCTGCTGCTCAGCAGATTATATACTGAGGAACTGAAGAATATATTCATGGTTTCCCAGGGTACAATGCTCATGATGTTTAACAATAGCATTCAGCTTTGAAATACCACGTATTCTGTGACACTGGGAATAAGGTTACTAAATGCATAACCCCACTACCTCCAAACCCAGGTATCTTAATGCAATTTTGTTGCCAGTTTTGCAAAGGTACTGTTGGTAGCAATATGAAAATTACATGCATACAGTCAAGTTATGCAAACTTTAGCAGTTTGCCCATTCCTGCATCCTATATCCTTATACAGGGTCTCCACAGGACACTATTATGCAGCTCAGGTACTTTTAGAATAGACAGATGGGATTATCAACACAGCCTACAAAGACTGTCTGGTCAGCTGATTCCTTGTGAAGTACAAAGAACATGACTGAGGCAGAGAAGTATAGCTGGCAGAACGAACTTTAATAAAAAGAGGCTGGGCTATATACATGGCTGACCAATGTTCAAATTGTATTTGGGGTTTGATTTTTTTTTTTTTTTGCTTGGGTTTTTTGTTGTGCTTTTTTTGTTGTTGCTTGGTTTTTGGGGTTTATTTGGTTGTTGGGTTTTTTTTGTTTGGTAAATCTTAAGACAATAATAGTTACTAAAACCCTGATAAAACTTACAATGTTGAAATTGGATATATGAATTATTTTTTAATAGAAATGGTACTAGACTGCCTCTTCCTGATGAAATAGCTCTCCTTTACCGCCTGGAGTGTTGATTTTGCAGAGGAAGATGCGCCAGTGTTAAATTCACAAAGGAAATAAATGTCTAATAAATAAAATAATAACCATTCTTACTTTATAAATATGCTGATTGGAGAGAAGGCCTTCACTGATACTCATGTATGGCTTTCAGAAATGAATTTTTTTTTTTTTATGTCATCTAAATCAATGATCATAAAAAGCTGATTTCAGAAACTCGCATGGCTTCTGAAGGGAATGTTGGAATGTATGGTATTAGTGACTAAAAAGCCCCAACCCATGAAATTGGTGATCAACCAATCTCTGAACAAGTCAGGTGCTAGTTCAAGACAAGTATTTTAGTATTTCTGCTCTAATCTTCCATGCATATTGCAGTTGTGATAATTGTTCTTCACCATTCATTTGAAAAAATGGATCTCAGTATTAACTTATAATACAGAGACATTTTTCAGTGATGAGGTGAACTCCTGAGCCATGGTAACAGTCTTGCTTTTCTCAGTTGTCTTTTGTAGTTCAAAGGTACCTTCAGCAGTCTGATCATGACAAAAGTCACTGTTCTTTCTGGTCTCAGCAGCTATGTTTTTCTCAGTATTTACTTTTCTGGGTTTGGCAGCAGTTAGAAACATTGAACTGTGGGAGATTACTGGTAACATCATGATGAGTGCATACCAGCTATTAGTAGAGTACAGGAGTACAAAGATAATAAAGGCTATTTACCATGCAAATAAGCCATTCTGCACCAGTTCTTATGACTATAATCTTAGCTATCAGATTAACATTACACATAGCCAACTTCTTTTATTGCTGGCTTATTTTGATAAAATGGGGTTTTTTTTGGTCTTTTCTATTCTTTTCATGGCTCATCTTTTGGGGTTTTTTTTGTTTTGGTCTTTTCTATTCTTTTCATGGCTCATCTCAGTCGAAGGTATTTTTACTATTAACTATCTAAAACTACACAACTGTATAAATGTCACCAAAACCAGAGGGACCCTGGGCTCTTCACTTAAGAGTTTGGGGAAATCGGTCTAACTCTAAGAACCAAACAAATCATCACATTTAGAAAGCAGGAAAAAAAAAACCACTGGGAGGAAATGCCATCCATACAACTGCTACCAAAATCACTGGAGTTACATTTAATTACCTGAGGGTTTAAAGGAAACATCTGTTCTACTGCAGACAAGAGACTTTTTCTCTCACATGGTGGTCACAACAGTCAAAGCATGTGAGCCTCTGGGTGTGTGTTAGTTTTAACCTTCAGTGTAAAATCTTCTAACTATCAAGCAACTCATCACCACATTCTGCATCTACCCACAAGGAAATCATCCTCCTCATGAGAAGTAACATTAGAGATGCTAATGCATGAGTGAGTACACAATAATGCCTCTTTGGCAATACCACTTAAAATAATGCAACTGCTCTTGTATGCTCCAGCAACCTCACTGGTATTAGGGAAAGTAAATGCATGGGAAAATTCACTTTTAACTGATCCATTTTTAAAGTTTCTTTCTGCTCTCAGCTGTAAAATGTTCACACTTGTTTTTCCCTCAAATAGCTTGTGAACTGTTTGTATTTACATCAGCAATTAAAATTCTTACATGTTTATGTTTTATAAGGTACTAGCAAGGAACAGGAAACACCCTATTTTGAATAGCATGAAACTAAGTAAACTGAGTAAAACTTCTACATCATATTTCTCCAAGAGAAAATCATTAATACGTGAAGAAAGAGAGAAATTTCCATTGCACACTTCAGGGTGCATCTGTATTGTACAGCTAGCCCTGCTGAGAAAGGACATCAAAATTAGTGGAACAAGGAATTCCGTTCTTCCATCACCTGAGCTTTATTATGCCATCCATATACCTTCCATATCTCAGATTTCCAATCATGGGAATAAAGAGCAGACCTTTCTTCCTAACAAAAGACCTCTCTGCACATTGTGTCTACCTCACTAATATACTGCAAGATCTTTGGTGCAGCCAACATATTTTGCACAAAGTTAGATTCCTAAATATGGCCAATGTAACTGTAATCTGGAGCTGGCCAGAGCTGCAAGACGCTGCAGTTAGCTACAGCTAGCTACAGCAACAGTCAGCTGCCCTCTCCTTCTTGGAAGAACAAGACAATTGTTTTCAGACAAGTCCTGTGGTACTGGACAAAGACAGGACTTTGAATTTCATTCTCTCTAGGTAGCTCTTACTTTATTAATTCAGCTGAACTATTTCTTTCTGCACTCTGAATAAACAGAAGGATAATAATTTACAAAGGAGGAATAAAAGTTAAAAAAATAGGAGACAGTAAAAATACCTAAAAACAAAAATGCCTAGCATTGATGAACCCTACATTTACAATGTAGACCATTACCTTGTCCAGCGTATTCAAAAGAGTCAGCTTCATCAGGAGTGTCAAGGTCATCTACATTAATGTCAATTTCATCGGGTGTATCCAAATTATCATCAGACAATATAGACCCTTCACTCTGGTCCAATGAGAGATTGATGTTTGGAGCAGTGAGCTTTATCCTTCTGGGTTGGGAACCATTAAGATCAAGCGAATTGGGAGGTTCTGAATAAAAGAAAAAAAAAAGAACAAAAAAGAGAAAAAGAACTGTAGCTACTTCACATACAATTAATCTCCCAGGTACTCAAAAACTACCTTTAAACACAGTGGGACAGATCAATTTTAGTAACACCATGACATTTAAGACTATCTAACACAAAACACAAATATTAGCATTAATATCTAATGAAATGAAACAAAAATCTACAGGAACAGCAAATGTAGTTCAGAGCTCTTAAATTATGTTAAATCCAGAAACACTTTTTTGCAGTCATCAGACAAAATGAGGTTTTGAACATGCTCTGACCCACAATATTTAAGAGCTTGAAGGGCAAATATAAATCATTTGAGTTATGAATCAAGACATTGCTGAGTTCTGGGAAAATCTGTATGAGTTAAAAGCCATTGTAAATATTTATTTTCTCATGCATTCAGTGCTGATTTACAACTACTTACATCTTTAGCTTTAACCATATAATACCTTACTCAATATGGTAACAAATAAAAAAAATCTCTGAGTCTCTTAATCAGTCTTAAATAGAAGTAGTATTCAACAAGACAAGAGCTAGATATAACTTTGCTCCTTGCCTCTGTCTTGTATGGCACATTTCAAGTTGTTCTGCTTAGTTCACTTAGACAGAGGTCAATTATAGAATACATAATACAGACTATTAAACTTTACAAGGACTAAACAAGTGATACCAATGCCCAAGAGAAAATGTCACACTGTAATTATCATTTCTCAAGTGAAGAAGATAATTGACTAAATAAAGCAAACTCAATGCTTTTTTCTTTTTAACATTGAACTGATTCTTTACCAGCACAGAAATATCATTCTCACTGCATAATTAAATGCCACAGGAATAAGGTACAATTAAGAAAATGAGCAAGAGCTTTTCTCACCAGGTCTCATCTCCGCAGAACTGGGGCTTTGTACACCCTCAGCTAAGGGGATGTCCATTCCCACATCCTCTTGTACCAATCTGAGAGGTAAATACAAAGGAAGATCTTAAAGAGATGTACAGCTCATGATCTTATATAGAACTGCAATTTCCTCCAACATAGCCAGTTCAGAAGCCTGAATACAAAACTGATGTTGCAAACAGCAATATTTCTCATTTTACACAAATTAAGATGGTCTTCAGTTATCAAGCAAATGGGAGACATCACTGCAAGGAGCTGCAGCTACTCTTGGTAAAACAGTATATTCCTGACTGAATACACAGTTACTGTATAGTAAAAATGAGTAGGTTTTCCCTTTTTTGGTATTATGTATCTTACAGCAATTCTGATCCAAACCAGTAATACTGATACAGGTAATCTGTCACACTGAAAAAGTTCAGAAAGTAAAAAAGTGAGAATCAAAACTGCATCAAAGATTTTCAAAGACTAAATTGTTGCAAATATCTTACCTAGACCCCATTTTTAGGAAGATACTAAGAAATGACGTTTAACATACATATATACCTACATACACACATACGTACATACATAAGACAAGGAAAAGGCACTAAGTGGTGAAAATAGCAACAAAGATAGTTAAATATTTAAAGCAAGTTGACTTGAACCGTTTTTATGTCTACTTGTTATTTAAATATTTTACTAAATACTTGCTGGAAGAACAGTTCAACTGCAAACAGGACACAACATTTTAAATTTTCAGGACAGTTTTAGCAGCTACCAAACTATCTGCAAACACATGACTTCAAGAGAGTTTCATTTTCTTTATCATGATACTTTTAGTATTTTATTCTGCACTACTTTTCCAAAATCTGCTTTCTTTTCCCCCCCTCACAAAAGCTGAACAACAGACTCTTCTCTGAACTTTGACCAACAGAACTGCGATGAGATCAAAGCTGGTAGTTTTCCCTGCAATAGCATCAGCTAGTTATGTTTTTAATGATTCAAGTGACTCAGCTGAACAGATCTGAATAGGTGTGGCTTACTGCTCTTGCAGTTTCTTCCTGCCCTCACTTTCCCAATGAGGAGGACTACACTTGTTGTATTGCACTAAATAGTTTATTTAGTTGTTGTTTTGCACTGGGTGATGGGAAATTTGTACTGAGTATGGTATGTCATGTAGATTGTTATTTTCCCTTCTCCCATCACATGGTTTATCCCTCATGCACCCCCTGTTATACACACCTGGTGGTCTGTTCCCTGGTTACCCCTCCCCTCGCCCCTCCCCAAGGGTATCCCATTGGCTGCGGTCCTCTTTCCCCGCCCCCCCCTCCTGGGGTATAAAAGTCCACTGCAGGAGTGTTATGCCCTCTTCTCCACCTGGGTGGTCGTGGGAACCAGAAGCATCCCGTCCCAAGCCAATGAACAGGACACTTGTCCCTACATGGAGAAGAGCGCTTCTCGTCTTTTATTTTTGTCTATGCAAGACCGTGTGGGCTAGGGTTTGAGCTAGCCGGACTGGACCCATACAACAGCCCAGAGACACACAGATTCTTGCACACCCTCATTTGATTGTGTCCAGACAAGACCCTTGGGTCAATCACTGTTTCAAAGTGGGAGTAGAGTTTCTGTGATTTATAGTCATTTCATATAAATTATATATAAATGTGCATACTCAGGGCTGCCAAAGGCTTCACTGTGCCTAAATTGAAAAAGATCTTTACTTCAAACCCCGCGAAATCAAATTCCCAGTACAGACCAGCAATTTTTTTTGATGAGACCATAGGGAACACAGTTTTCCATGAGACCATAGAGAACACAATTTACAGCTATGGTCAAACATGTTTGTGCTGCTCAGCCTTCAACCAAACCTTGTCTCTCAAGAAAAACTGATTTTACTAATTTTGATTTTATCCCCACATACTGTATAGTATGTCTTTCATAAACACAGAGATGAACAGCCTAATGATTTTTACAAAACATAGCGATTCTGGAATATGTTTAATTACTGTTAAAGAAGGCTTGAAACACTTTCTCTTAGGATACACAACAGACTAGTGAAGAAATTTGATGAAAGTATACTGTTCATTACTAAAATGAAAGCACAAATTTCCTGTAAGGTACCAGTTCCTTTTTCCCCCCTACTCTGTACAATTATCTGTATTCAGAAGTACTGACTACCACCACAACTTACATAGATAATGTAAATAAATCATTAGAATCTTTGGCTTTTTTTTGTGTGTGTGGTTTTTATACAATCCATAGTAAAATATGTGTAATGAAGTCTGATTCATTCATATGAACTAATTAGAGAGAAATCCTAATTAAAAAGAAGCGCTGTAAGTAACAGCTGGCTAAGGCAAATAACTGTAGTGGAAAGGGTGTGGGGAGAGCATGAATATTTCTAACCCATTTTAAATTCAGATTTGGATTTTATGTGAGGTTTTATTAACCTTTTAAAAATAAAACCATGAAGAGTTCTTCGATTAAACCAGCTCAGGATTAGTCAGATGATAACTTATGGGTACTCAAGGGTTTATATTTTGGTTGGAAAGAATACAATTTTGGTACTGTCATTCAAACAATTAATTTGTGATATTTCTTACAGCTTTATCAGACCAAATGGCAATCCCTTACCTGCACAACCTTTGGGAATTACTGGAGGAAAATATTTGAAAGGAAATATTCAAATCTGTGCAAAAACTAAGGTAGAGCAGGACAGTGATATTTCAGGCTTTCTGTATTAAAAAGCGACTCTTTTCTCTGTATTAAACAAAAAAATTGTTTAAGAAGGAAGATCATCTTTTCCTCTGTATGAAAAGAGCATGACTGAGTTTTATATACTCTATGCCTACAGAAACAGTGACAATTATAATCTGCAAGAAAGCAATTTCCCACAAGTAATTAATTCACAAATTTAGAGCTGAGTAACATTTTTGCAATGCCCAAAACAGATTTATCCTAAATCATGATGTTTCTAGGATTACCTCAAGACTGCTTTTCTCCCTGTGGCATCTTTTTTAAACTTTTTTTCCAACACATACGTACTTGAGTTGGTATTGTAGCTTTCTCTAGGGCCTCTTACACTTTCACAACAAAATTTTGAGGTATTTTTCTTCTTTCAGTGGGACCACTGCAGCTGAGTTAAACCAGAATTTTTTATCATATTTGTGAAGAAGAGTATATTTCTAGGTATTAAAAGCTGCATGTGAAACACTTGTTTGAATTTCTTATAAAATTCAGCTACAAGCAGTATACTCAAAAAATATCCCTACTACTGGATTAGTTAAACAGCGTTAGAATTTGTTGGAGTACTTCTAACTTGATTTTGTTGACACAGTGTTTTTAATGTCAAAAATCTGTACTGTTCATATTGGGTTATTAAATTTGGAAAGTAAGACTCTCTGGTCCTACAAGAACTGGGTCAAAGCAGGAATTTAAAAAGTCCAGTTGCCAAAAGCACTGCAGACGCAAAGTTCTCCATTTTATCTTCAATTACATAAAATGCTATTGCCTTTCAGAAGCTTTTTATCAGAGATTAGGTTTCCTGGGTTTTTTTTAGTTTGTTATTTTTAATTGTGTCAGGTTCTTATGTACTGTCAAAACCAGTCAACCGGCTTTTTGGAGAAGAAAAAGTCTGCCTTGGGAGCTAGTCTTATTTTTCCAAATCCTTTGTGCTTTACTCAAAGACATTAAAGATTCCTTGCCAGACACACACACCCCTTAGGTTCAGTGAAAGTTCTTCATTTTCATACGCCACAGTCAATATTTCACTCATAAATTAATGGGCAATACAGGCATATTTAAAATGGTAATTAAATATCTGTGATATTGTGCCCCAACATACGGCTTCAGAATTGCTGTCACTGAGAGAATGAGGAGCGTATGGATGAAGATTGTTTTCTACAGACACAGCTTCACATTTTCTGATGGATTTTGAGAGCATGTTCTGCTGAGCAGCTCAGCACCTTGCAGAGTAACTTCTGGGTGTGCAGAAGCTCTCAACAGATCTCAGCAGGAACCCTAGCAATGGAAGTCAGACTCCAGAAACTTTAAAATAGACAACTACCTCCTCTTCCTTTCCCACAGACTACTTCATATGCTTTCAAAATTCTGGCTTATAAAATTCCTTGCCTTACCGTAAGGGTGCAGCTTGGAACATAGATGATGTGGACAAAATATTAAAGAAAGATATATTTTTTTTAATCCCCTTTTAATGAATGCTTCTATTGAAGAAATAAATTAAGTTACTTTAGAAAGCCCATTCTATTCAGGTATGATTTACTGGATTGATAAAAAAAAGATCTTGGAACAGAGGTCAAAGTCAATTAAGGTTTTTTGTATCATAAATGACTTCTTTTATGTTGTACACAGACCAGTCATTTAAGGATCAGCTGTGCTGGGAATCAAGTTACTGATTATTTGCTCTGATATTCAGGTCTATGATCTTGTTCAGAAGAAGCTGAACCCCCCTCATTTCTCAAAGGCAGATCAGAGACAGATACCAAATTCATTTGAAAGGAGGAGAGGCAGGAGGCTGAAATACTTTCTCTTTTTTTTGGTTCAGACATTCTTACAGATCAATAAATTAATAAGCTTTAAATAATTCTTAATGCCCTCTCAAATCAGTATTTCTCAAAATTAAAGTTATCCTTCCTGACTTTTCTAGGTACAGCAGCATTCTGCTATTTTGGAAAGAGCAGCTTTGAATATTCACAGCAATATGTCATAATCCCTATGGGCTGTGTTGCCTCACCCTTGTGTCATCTGTGATCTATCACCAGTTTCCCAAGTTGCTCTGCAGCTATTATTATCAAGAAGTTAATTTCTTTAGTCTAAAATAAGATATGCTTTTAATGCACTGCTTTGAATAAATACCTACAACATGCAAAAGAGATCAACATTAATCCAGTTGTGACTGCCACCACAATTTATTCACCAGCTGGACTTCAAAATGTATAAATTTTCTCATTTTCTTTACTCATCATTGCAGATGTTTCATCTGAAGTGGAGCCCCCAACTGCCAGGCACTTTTCCTAGGTAAGTAAATCTTGTTTCCTCCATGCTGTTACCCTTACGTAGAGAAATAATTATATTCTTAAATTTTCACAGGATTCAAAAGTTTTTTTATAAAGTTTCAAAACATGATGAATCAAAGAAATGACATGGATGAAATCACCTTTGTGCATATTAATACATGCTTGGTTTGGATACTAAAAAATGTGAAGAAGGGAGATGAAGTGCAGTGGGATGGTTATTCAGAGGCTAAGCATTTAGGCTTTTTTTATCTTCTCAAATTCCACACATATGCAGGTATACCCTGGTTTTGAATGAAGTAAGAGTCCTGCTGATAGACCACTTTCTCACTAATTTTGCAGAAAAATTGAGTTGCATTGAAGAGTAATGCAGGAAGTGAAATTTTAGGTATAAAAACAAGTAGGGGAACTTAAACTCATTGAGTTACGTTTGCAGCACACAGGCAGCACAAAGTTCTTCTCCTTTGAACCCATCCCATCCCCACCCTGTGACACCACCCTTATGCAATTACTGAGCCCAGGATAATAGAAAGGAGAGCTTGAGGGAGTGGAAATGAGAATATTTTCCTTGGAAGGTATGAAAAAGCCCTTGGCATTTATCCAGTAATGCCTGTCTACTGAGTCTCAGCACAGCTCTGTCTGAAAGTGCTTTAGCATTAAGTATTTTGCCAGAGTATGCAGTATCTTGTGTAAACCCATCTCTGGCCTGCTTGATGGGTCTCACATAATTTTGATCACCCACCTGGAAGATGTCTAACTTTTTGTAGACAAAACAAGAATTCCTTCCTACTAAGAAGCAATGAAAAGCCTTAGAAGAACCTAAAGCAATTGTTCAAATGCTCCACAAACTGCAATTTACATCAAGGATATGTTTACACAAAATGTTTTCTTATTGCTCCATTCCTCTTCAGAGCCAAAATACGTTACCAAATACATGATTTATGAGGGGTGTTTTGCTATCACCCATCTCTGTAGCTACCTTTCATGGTTTAAGCTGAGCTGGTAGCTAAGCATCTCAAAGACATTCACTTTTCCCCACCCCAGTGGGATGGAGTGGAGAATACAAAGTTAGACTTGGGGGTTCAGTGAGGAACAATACATTTGCTCAACACTCACCGAGCCATGCCAAACTCCATCCCCAAGCTACAATCAGTCCTGGTTCCCCCTTTGCTGGGAACTCCCCAGACTGTACACAAGGCATGATGTTCTGTGATCAGCTCGGGTCAGCTGTTCCAGCTATGCTTCCTCCTGGCTTCCTGTGCACCTGCTTGCTTGCAGGGCATGAGACACCAAAACTGTCCTTGACTAAGGGTAAGCATTGCTTAGCAGCAACTAAAACATCAGTGTGTTATCAACATTATTCTCATACTGAATCCAAAACACAGCACTGTACCAGCTGAGAAAAAATGAACTCTATGCCAGTCAAAACCAGGAAACTGCTCCAACATTCATCTCACCTGATATAAAAGAACAGCAAAACCCATTCTGTTAGCACAACTAAACACTTCACATATTATTTAATTTTTAAAAAAGAAACTGTTTTGCTGTTTCACATTTATATCCAAACAGCACATCTTTTGCATTCTCTCATAGACTCCACACTCGTGGCTTGTAATTTCTGCGCCATTTCTGTTCAGAAAAGATATTATAGGTTTATAGACCAACACTACAATAGCATTTTTAAAAAGAACAGCAAATGTCTATTTCCTACTTTTACTACTTGGAGTGCTCAGGTAAGAAAGTCAGTCTGTCCATTATCTTCCAGTTGTACATGTAATTCCATAAACTGTTATAACTGAGATGTGTTATGTCTGAGACCTTTAACACTGCTGGACTAACAACAAATCCTAATATAATCTACATGTGTTTGAGTTTTGATGCTTGGGTTACACAAACAGCAATGTTCTGCAAAGTCAGAGAAATGTTGGACATACTTCAGTAGCAACTGTGTCTACAGCCAATCGGAGATGCTTTAGGAAATACAGTGTTAATATACGAATTTCAGAAATAAAAAGTGACAAAATACTGGGCTTTAGTGTGAAGAAACTTTGATGAAATACACAGGAAGAAATAGAGAAAGAAAGCAAGAACATTAGTCCCCAAAAATCCAAATGGATTGTGTACTAAGAGATAAAGAACCCATCAGCATCTGTACCCACTAAACCCAAAATTACTTCCTCTAACTAGTCCCCTGCTACAAAACTTCCAGACAATAAACAAGAATTTATGCAGATACCTATTCAGAGATAAAAGAGACTGCAGTGTGATTTTTTTTAGGTTTAGCAGAATTAATGATCCCTAAACCGTAGAAGAGTATGCAACAAATCAAAGTGACATACACTGTGCAAGATTTAGTCAGTATCAGTCAGAGATTATGCTTCAGCTCTATCCATATACCAAGAAAATGAGTGTATTGGAAGGAATCCACTCCAGGATATCTGAGACTATAAAAAAGTAATTACTTTTCCTCACAGCTGTGTAAAATAATTATACTGTGTACAGGTGACTTGTAAAAATGGATTAATTTTATAACCTCTCAAGACCTGAATTTAGCAACCATATGTTAGAAATTAGCAGTGTTTCTATTGCTATTTATTTTTTAGCTCTTAATCACAAATTAGTTTAGGAAAAATCTATAGATTGAGTACTATAATTTATGCATAGCATGAGATTTTTATTCCCACATCTGTATGAAAAGGAAAAGAAAATAAAAAAGCTGTGGTGGTTTGTTTGAGCCAAAAGGTTTATTAATCAAACATCTGTGCAAATGCTAACTCATCATTGTCATACTGCTTGCTGCCTAGTAGATTACATGCTCATAATCATATTTTACAGAAATATATGTCATTTATGAAAGCCACAGAATAAGCCATTGCTAAATAGAAGCAAAAATCATAAGTTCCTTAGTTTTTATACTTCAGTTTTCATGTGCTAACATTTTGCTCCATTTTCAGCATGGGAGTTGAGCGAAAAGACTAGGCATAACAGTAAGAGACAATTTTCTTTCTGTAGAAAAATCCTGATACAGCCACAAGATTTGAAAACATGTTAAAATTCTCACTTAGAGCCACTGAGTACATTTTTAACCATTCTTTATTAAAACATTTCCTAGTCTCCAATCAAATTAATTGTTTAGTGTCTGTTTATATACCCATCTTTTCCCTTGTTCCTCTTTTTTAACTTATACTATAAGCCTCATTTTATTCCAGGAAGCTTGTCATAGTGGTAGGCTCTCCTGGCTCCTCATATCAGCTTGAGACTGCTAAAAAAAAAAAGTTGCTATTCTTAAGCATATGCTGCTGCTTTCACTGCTGCTAGGTGGGCACACACTGTCTGTCCTGACCCTTTGCCAGCTCCCTCCCTGTGTCCCAGCACAAGAGAAACAGGAAAAGGCATGGAGGATGCAGAGAGCCATGAAGGGACAAATCCAAGTAACAGGGATAATGGATTTCACTAGGCTATTTCATCAACCTTATGTTCATGCCCATTGATCAGGAAGGCCTACAGAACAGATCCAGGGCTCCAGCCTTCTTCAATTATAAGTGACTTCCAGACACATGAAATAAAAATGCATCTTAACATAAAAAGAGGGAAATTGGAAGTTCCAAACCTAAATGTCTTGCCGAAATGGGGACTTAGAAATGTAAGCCAGACTGATGCTGCCAGCAGCAGATCCCAGAGTTTCCAAAACCACGTAACAACTTCATGGCATTAACATGGACAGAAGACAATTCTGTAGCTGGTGCTTTTGGAATGTGTGCAAATAACAGCACTGTCTCCAACTGTGTCTCTTACAGAGAAATGCCAAACCTGCTGGGTTCCTAATATTACCATTTTAATAATATTCTCTTAAGGCAATATTCTGTGTGCAAAAGCAGAGAGTGACAAATTCTAAGGCAGAAGTAACATATCACATAACACCTATTTCTTTGCTTAGCATTGCACTTGTATACCACCACATAGTTTTGTCCTAAGAGCAGGGGTTGTTCTCTGTTAGGTGCCTAGATCAGCGCTCCTTAATCTTTACTGAAACAATGGAAAATCACCAGAATTAACAACACAAAGTTGGGGAGTTTATGGGTGCTCCTCCATCAATATTGAAAGATCAGAAGGTCCAGCAATATGCTGTGTACATTCAAAGCAGTATTAGCATTTAGAAAGCATGTTTCTGATCTCTTAAGAGACGTTGTTAGTATTCCACAGATAATATTTCACATATCTAGATGGTCTGTTAATCAACAACCACTCTTGAACAAACATTACAAATGCAACATGGTAATGCCAGCAGAGAAAGTAGAAATTAAATCAATCTGATTCAAAAGATCCATAAGTACAATCTGAAAATATATTTTCTTTTTAAATGGTATTTTTAAAAATTTTTACGATGCTAGGGACATGATTCCTACCTTCCACTCTCATTGAGCGATTAATTATTCCCTGAGAAAACTCAGGTTTAGTTCCTAACTTTTAAACCAGTTTCTCTTCCTGAATGTGCGGCTCACAGTGACCATTTTCCTGCCATACTGTCCTGTCAGGACCTATCATCAGAATACCTGCAGCTCCAAATGATTTAACTGGCATATCAGAAGCACTTGAAAAAGCAGGGTGCACCTTCTACCCAGTGCAGCCATCTGCACTTTCAAGAAGTATGCTAATGATTTGAGAGCAGTTAACAGGGGAGAGGTTGCAGGATCAGAAGCCAAAAAATCTTCAGAAAGTTTTAAATTTTATACCCCACTGGACTTGTCTATTCTCCACTGGACATGTGGAAAATCCCCTCCAACTATAACAATCTACACCGTATCAAGCACATTTGTTTCCAAATGAAAACATGCTAAAATGCCTCTCACTGCTCTTAACCATTATTTAAAACCATTAGTTCTGAAACTGAGCTAGTACCTGAACTTCAGTGGCTATTTCTCTTTACCACTTGGTTTTCTGTAGTATTGGCAATTTCTTGCATTGCTTAATGGACTTGTTTCTCTGCATGTCTGGATGATGACATGTACAGTGCTGATGACACTTACTGCCATCCTAAACTAGGCTAGAACAAAATGCTTTAACAAAGCATCTTACAACAGCTGAAGTATCTCTTGATCACATGGCAAAATGTGATGATGACTTTTAGAGCTGCTAATTACAAGAATTCACTTAACATCAAGATGCACAGATTTTTTTTTTTTCATCCATCCATTAAAGCATTAGCATTTTTCTAATATTCTTCTGATTTCAAGATCAGCTTTGGACAATATGTTGATAGACAGGAAAAGATACCTGGAAGCTTTTTTTTTTTATATTGTATGACTTGTATCTTTTTTTCCCCTCATACTGCTTTTCTCTGGTCCTATTTATCATCTCATTCCCTATCCTGAAAATATTTCTAGTTCCTCAAGACCTTAAATATTGTGAAATTCTTTGTCTTCTTTTCTCTCATCTGTGTCACTGCAATGCCAAATGTCCATCATCTTTTCCACATTACTGTATCAATGATTTCACAACTTAAATGTTATTGTGATTTAGATTCCTAGGTGACCTACTACAAACTTAGGAATAACCAACAGCTACATTTTCCCAGTCTTGGCTATGGGTGACCTAAAGAAAAGGCTCTGAAAAGCTGTTAATGTCAAACTTACTTCCCCTCAAAGCTGCAGTTGTTGGAGATGCAATTAACAGTAGGAGAATTTAACTGACAATGCAGAATATGGAGTGGGAATTTTAGCCAGAAAATTTAAATGGAAATATCCTATTGGGTGTAAATTGGTAACTGAAATGAATTCCTATCCATACTGCAAAATTATCAGCTTGGGAAAAATAAATAAGTCCCAAACATGAGCGAGGGAAGGCTCCTAATCAGGCCACACAAGCTCTACAGAAGCAGTTAAACTGGAAAACATGCAAGCTTGCTCTGGCAAGAGGTTTTAGGAGCAGGAAAGATTGTTAGACCCTGAAGCTGGCAGGCCTAAAAGGCATGCTCAAAGAGAGATGGGAGATGCAGAAAGCCACCAGTTATCTTCAGAAGCAGAACTCTGTCACTGAGTTGGAAGTGCCGCAAGAAGCAGTAGGAACATAAAAACCAGCCCAAGTGTGGGAAAGAGGAGTAATGTCAGTCATAGCAAAAATGCTGTGAAAGAGTCAGAGTGACAGGAAATGCCAGACTGAGTAAGTAATATTCAGAAGGAGAGAAAATGGGGCTCCTCCATCCTCAACATGGCACTTATATATTACAGCTAGTGAAATACATAGACAAGGTTAGCTATATTCTCTACTTTCAACAAGCAGGCAGTGGTGTATTCTGCTGGGCTACTGCCCAGCAGACAGCTCTTCAGAGTCTGCTGCCAGTGTGTAGGACACAGTCAGGTTTCACCTGTTAGCCTAAAATGAAAAAGTCCCATCTGCTGCTGTCATAGGTTTTTCGCAGGTGCAAGGCTGTAGATAAGACCACAAATTACAAGATATACTAAGAACTAATAAAGAGTTAATTCTTAATATCCTGTAACAGTGAAACCACTTTCTTCAATGTCCAAAGGAAAAACAAAGTAGATAAACTATGAAGTCTGTGAAGCAACTGGAATGTCACTCCTACCTACCCCTGCTTAAGTATTATTTGTTGTTGCAGTAGCACTGTCATTTTCTAGGTATTTTTACGGGACGTGATAGGAAGTGTCTCCAATACTGAAGACACAACAGTGATAAAAAAAAAAAGGTCTTATCAATTCTCACAGGTGCTTTCAAAAACATATTCTCATCTACACATTTTCTCTTATTAAGTTTGCAAGCTGCAACTTTTGCCCAAAGACTGGAGCTTTAAGATGCCATTTTTTTATTTGCCTTTTCCTGCAGATATATTACAAGCTGTAAATAAAACTGCTCTCCTATTATTGCTGAATTCTATACAGAGATGCCACAAAACTGCAACAGACTGCTCATAGCAGGATCTAAGTTTTTAAGCAGTGAATGTATGCAAAAACTAGATTTGTCTCTAACTACATAAATTTTCTACTATCCAGATTTATGCAAAGCCAAATAAAGAAACCAGACTAATCAAAGTCAGGAAAGAAAAGGCTATTTTAGATCTTTATACATCCCTACTCCACATAAGGTATCAGTGAGGAGCATTGCTGAGAGTGAAAGAATGAACATGGCAGCCCTGGAAGAAAGAAATGTTTGGCAGGGTAAGGATTGGTGTGCATTGTTCCCTGCTCTGACCTCCACAGTTATTTTAATGCCTCCTGATAGTGCTGCGCATCCTCCCTTTCTCAAAACAGCTTTGCTTTCCAAGTAAATATACATAAATCCAGAAATTACATCTCTGCCTGCCCATCCTTCCCTTCCCCAGCCCCCTTCGAAGAATTCTGGCTGAAGAAAGAAACAAGCCTGCATACATTTCCTTTCAATTTTGCTTTAAGTAGTCAATACTTTTACATTCTATATATTTCAATGCCTCCTGTATATCACTATCATCCCTATCATTCATGTGCTTACCATACTTGGAACTGAAGAATATTTTCATTCCTTCATCACAGACAGAAAAGCAAGTAACTGAATGAGCTGAATCAAGCTCCTATAATTAAATTTACAAAAAAATACTGCCTGCACAAACCAACTTTTGCAGTAATTGAATCTCTTACCACTGAGATTACTGCTGCATCCTTCATCAGTTAACCTTCAAAAATTACATATACTGTTCACTGCAACATTTTAAGAGGACATTGCAAAAAATTCAAAAATAATACGCTTCAGTTGATAGGGAAGAAAACCCCGAAACTATAATGCCAAGTAGCCTAAAATGAGAGCTCTCACAAACAGTGGAGCTACCAGTAATTAAGCACTTTTAAAAGCAAGACATATGCTGGCAATGCCCTTTCATCCCTTTTTGCCCATTGTATCCTCAGAGCTAGGCAAAAAAAGCTGAAAATAATCCAGCACATTAGATGATTGTGCAGTGAAGTTTTGTTTCCTAATTATAAATGCCTGTGCTCAGACAAAAGAAATCCTTCTGAACTGATGTAAGCTCCTCTCATAAAGAGCTGCAACAGAATTAAAATACAGCTGCCCTGTTTTCAGTAATGAGGTCCGGAGTGCTTTGCATCATGCTGACTAGCATTTACCCTTTTTCTGACTGAAGTAACTGCAATAAAGAGCTGTTAATCAGAAAATCTCCTGCACATCTGCTGCTTGGAGCCAAGAGACGCTTACCTTCTGAAGACTCGAAAAGGCCTCTCTACTGCAAAAATAGTAAAGATGCTTCACTGCTGCACTTCAGCATCCCTCGTTCCCTAGCAGTTTACTAGGAATACAGATCCTCCACCATTTTCTGGTCACGTGGGTAGTGGTACTGCTAAATAAGGGTGATCACCTGCCTTCACACAGCAGCTACTCGGCTTTGCTTACAGGCGCACTTCAACAAATGCAGAGCTGTGCTTCCGCCGTGAAAATTACAATTCTTTTTTACATTCCCTGTGGCGCTTCATCGGAACATCATCAAACTTTGATGCAGTGAGTCAGCCGGGCGGCAGCAAAAAAGCTCCCTGCTGCTTCATTTCACTGCCTGAGGAAAGCTTATGCTGCGACTGCATGACAAAAGTTCCTCTGGATCCAACTTATCTCAGCCCTCATTTCTGTTTGCATTGATGGCTATAGAGTACATGCACATTCAGACATGGTTTGCATAATTTTTTCAGTTTGCAATTTAGCAATGGGAATGCAGGAGCAAATTTAAACAAAAAAAAACCAAAACACCAACAACCACCAGTTGAGAAGGCATGGTAGATTCTGAAAACACAAACTATGTACAGCAGGAAACAATGCCCACAGCCTGTGGTCCTGATTGCGCTTCTTAGGGAAAGAAAGGATACTTCTTCCCAGGCAGTGCAGTCTCACAGTCTCATTTTCTAAAAGCCTATTGTGAGTAGGGTCCCTAAAAAATCCAGGTTCCTTTCCAAATACAAAACAAATCTCCACAGCAAGGCAATAGACCCTAAGACAGCCTAACCTTCATCTGGTTTCCTTCTTCATATTGCACAGATCCTCCTGGAAAACAATGAGAACTGGAGAAGCTTTCACATCAGACTGCTTAGCCAGAAACAGTCAAAAACAAAGAAAAGCCTAACCTCATTTTCTCTTTTCAGTACAGCTCCATGCACAGCTACAGCATATTACAATTCAGTGGCTCCCACCTTGTTCTTCATGGTATTAGTAATCCTACAGAGAAAGGGGTCATTATCTGCAACACATGTCCTGGTAAGTCAGTCCCAGATGGTATTTTAAAGGAAAACAGATAAATACAAAGCATTTCAAGAAATTTAAAAATCATCACCAATCACCACTTCCAAAGAGGACAGTGCTGCAGACACGTCATCTTTGATGTTTCTGTCACCTAGATGTACGTAAAATTTCCAGTGATGGTGATGTTTCTCGCACTTTTTCAACTGGCCAAGATTTATTTCACTTAAAATCAACAGTCCATAACCATTAATCATGGACCCTAAAGTCCATAATTCCCAGACTTCCTGTATCCAGGAAATAAAGTTATGAAGTATTTATGTACAATAGAAGTCATTGGTAGCAAGATTACAGTGAAGCTGTGAAATCAGTAATGTGGCAGAAAACAAGGTCTTAATTCTACACATGCAGAGTACCATAGAATATTTTTGAGATTTTAGGATGCTATTGAGGAAGCTTCCCTGTCTACGAAGCAGGAGCCATTCTGGCAGTCACACTCACAGCACCTGAGCTGGGACCCCACACTCACACGGTCAGACCAGGTTTCCTTACTGGTGCAACCCTATGATTCCCATAGCACAGTCTCAACCCTTAAAATAACCTAATCATGGTCCAACAACAAAAGAACAGCTTGAGCTGGGTGCCTCTGAGGAAGGACCCCGAACACAGGAAACTCTGGGCTTTTATGCCCTCACAGTCGGTGCGTGCAAAATTCTAGGGGTTACCCAGCAGAGTCATCAGCCCCTGCTGTGTCTTTCAGTGTCCAGTCACTTGCTGGCACAACATTTCCCCATGGTGCCCTTCACTGTGCAAAGACCATAACCAGCTCATGGACAACTCATCCTTAGTAGATGCTCTGCTGGGACCACTTACCTCACTGAGGCTCACTGCCAAAGTCAGGTCTGTGTGAATAGGGTTAAGGTTTCAAAGCTTGTTAACACTTCAGGCTGAAGTCTCTTGTCATTGATCACACTGATTGGAATATATAATTAATTAGGTCAGAAAACAATGGTGCTTTTAATATTGAGGGATTTTTTTCATTTAACTGCTAAACCATACTAACAAAGTCCAGGTCTTCTTGCTTTAAGAAAGTGGCTCTATCAGGCCAATCTCACAATTTAATTAAAATTTCAGTACAATTAGTAAACAATAATAAGTTGTGGGGTTTTTTCCCTTTTGAAGTTGTTTTTCAGTCAGTGATGTGCTATTCTTTTCCTCTTAACAGATTTTTATAAAGGTCTTGATATTTGCCATGTAAATATTAAACCTGTTTTTTACAAAAATGAGATCATCAGGACCTTCCTACAAGCAACCCTCTCAGTTGTTGCTCCTTTCCTTACATGTTTGGTTTTAACCTTTAAAGCA
Source organism: Molothrus aeneus (assembly GCF_037042795.1). Classification (NCBI taxonomy): domain Eukaryota; kingdom Metazoa; phylum Chordata; class Aves; order Passeriformes; family Icteridae; genus Molothrus; species Molothrus aeneus. The sequence continues at coordinate 21,058,046 of NC_089680.1, read as the reverse complement.
CGGTCTTTGTGTTAAGTCAAATGTCGTGCTTTGTGCTGCCAAGTGGGAGACCTAAGTTCAATTCCCATTTCAAGTCCATAATTTTGTAGTTCAGCAGGAGCTGGAAACATAACTGAACCAGCATGCCTGGTCCCCAGAGTGCCTGGAACTCCTTTCTACTGGATATGGCCAATTAATAAACAATCCTGACAGAAGTGAAAGATGGCAGCCCCACAGGCTTCCAAGAAAAAAAAAAGGAAATAGGTATTCAAAGGGAAGTAAATATTATCTTATTTTTTCCGACAGCAACAACATTTTCAAGTCTTTAAGCATCCTATATACAACATCCCTGGCTGTGACCAAAGAAGAATAAGGCAAACCTGGTATGTCTAACTCACTGCCTTATTCTAGATTTGGGATGACAGAAGAGACATTTTGAGAAAATATTTGGTGAAACCTTTGGTCACTGGAATCAATCTGAATTTTTTCCTGGGTACCAGTCTGTCAGTATTTAATTTCAGTACCCACATCGATATTGACTCAAATAATTAACACCTTTGAGATTTATTTGTATTTGGCTAAGTCACAGAGACAGCAGAGTCGTCTCAGAATTCTTACTAATCTTGTAACACATATTTTTCTTTAATTATATTTGAATATCTTTATTCACTGGCAAGCACAGGGGAGTGTGATGAAAGCAGGCTTTTCTATTAATAAAACACTGGATTGCTCCACTACTGGGCAGTTTTAATAGCCAGCAGTATAGTAGTGGTCAAAGAGGGATATTTCATAGAGAGGCAGTGGAAGAACTATCTTTTCCAAAACATCATTATACATGTGAGCAGAAAATAATTATTCCTGTTACTTTGAGAAAATGCTATCAGAAAGATAAATGAAGCTTTCTTTTGAAGTCTTATTCTAGCAGGTTAAATACATTGTGGTAGTTCTTCAAAGGAAGTTGTTTTCTGCTCAGTTTTGCCACCAGTTTTCTAAGCTCTTCCTCAAAACTTCCAAATATCTCTGTTCTTATTTCTACTGTTCTCACTGCTTCTTGTACCTCAAGTCAATACATCATTTAATAGTATTTTATTCAGCTCTTTCTAACTCCTTCTAATAAGGAAAAGGATAATACTACCCTACAACAAACCTAAAAGCAAGAATGATCTGGTATACACAGCCACTAAAATACTCTGACGAATATGCTGAGTAAAAACTAGCATAGCCACCTGCAGTGTTCTCCCTCTGCCTCCTGACCAATTCATCACCACCAACCTTCATATAGCTCTGTAAGACAAGATACCTTCTATCAAGAACAAAATTACCTCCCATCTTCATAAATTTTACTGCTGGCACACCTCCAGTCAGCAGCAGCAAAGTATGTAATCCTGCCCACCTAACATGCTGTACAAAAAGCTGTTTCCTTTCCAGAAAGACTGACCTTATTAATGAGCTATCAAATCTTTTTTACTTTTTTTAGGAGTCCAAAAAAGCTCTAGGGTTTGTTACTTTCGGTGTTTGTGTATTTCTGAGACAAGCTGATGTCTTTTCTCCAGTGTTTTAATACTAGTAAACAGCCTTATTCTTCACTCCCTGCTGAAGCTTTTCCTTGTGGAAATAGAACAGGAGAGGATGGAAGAACTTCACCCCTAGCCATAGACTTCTTTAAAACACCTTTGAGAGTTGTTATGTGTGACACTGGGATGAAGGGCAGTGACTAGCAAGCATCAAGATTTTAAGGCACTTCCTCATTCTAGTTTTTGTTAATGCTTTCTGTTGCAAAACCTTAATTCCCTCTGTGTTGGAATACCAGGCTCTTTCTTGCTCCAAGGTCAGGGCAAATAAATCTGAGGAGATACTGTTTTTGAAGTCTGAGTCTGAAGTTTGTTATCCTTATCTATCATAAACTCAGGACATGTGAGCTCTCTCTTACAAGTCGACAAAGTGAGCTAAACTGGTGTCTATTTAAGGCTATTTAAGTCCCAATTATCCAATAAACAGTTCATATTAGTTATGCTCCTAACCCAATTATGATCACCCAAAACCCACAACACAGACATCTTTCACCCAGTCAGAGAAAACCAACCAGATTCATGAAGAAGAAGGAAGAAGAAGGTGCAAAAAAGACAACTAACCCACACCCAAAATTCTCCATCTTGGCTCCCATATATCATCATATACTAAAATCCCAAATCCAAGCTTTTCACCCAGTGAGATCACATAATACTATCCAAACTACACACACACTGTTTCTGTGCTATCACTCAATTTTTGACGCCTTTTCCAAGGTCTCAGGTCAAACAAGGTTTTTACTTGGCACCCTTAAATTCAGAAAGCTAGAAGTTTTCAGCCATCAGAGTTCCAACATCTCTTCTGTGTAACAGGCAATTTTGTTAGAAGTGGCAGACATCTGCTGGATGTAAGCAGAAAACAATGCAAACTGCATCCTTCACAGACCCTTATTCCACTACAAAGGTCCTACTTCAGCACAGTACAAGTAGGAACCTTTTATTTTTTTCCCTAAACAGGGGCATATGGATATAAAAGGGATTTCAATACAGTTACTAAGTGCCTTCATAAATTAATTCAGCTGTTCATTGGCTGGGTTTGAGTTTGAATACAAATGATAAATTTCTTTATTTTTCTAAGATGATAGAACCACAGAATGATTTGGGTTGGAAGGGACCTCAAAGGTCACCTGGTTCCAACCCACTTGACTGGGGAAGGGATACTTGCCACTACATCAGGTTGCTCAGTGCCCCATCCAGCCTGACTCTGCACACTTCCAAGGATGGAGCATTCACAGCTATTCCAGGCAACCTGTTCCAGTGCCTCACCACCCTCACACTAAAGAGTTTCTTTTCATCCTACTTTGATGTAAATCTTTGGTAGACTCAGAGCCTGATGGTAGCCTGATGACTAGCAACATCAGGTGCCTTCCAGAAATTGTACTGCAACAATCAGAAAAGTCTTAGTTTCTCCTCTTATGTGATAACACCAGTATTCCTTCACTAACCTCCCAGAGGCTGGCAGCTCTGCTGCATTACATTATTTTAAACTTCACTGGCCATGAAGGGCAGTTAATTTCAGACAAAAAAGTCAAAAGCTGCATACTGAGCTATGTTTTAAGAAGGAACTTCTGGTTTTAAAACTGTCAAATAAATACATTAAGAAAGCATTCGTAATTACACACGTCTACCATGTCAGTTGCTAGTTTTTCATCTGTTTATGTAAGAGCTTTCATTAAACAGGCATATCATCTAGAAATAATGATTCCTGTATGTGTTTCATCATAGTATTTTTTTTTGTGTGTTTGCTTTGGTTTCAAAGGAATCAAGGGCCCTGCAATCATGCTGTGGGCATGCACAGGGATGGGTATGTCTGTTCTCCTCGGAAGCCTGAAGTCTTTACCTAACTGACCAAAGAAATAAGCTTACTACAAGTTTATTGAATATCAACTACCAAGCAGAGAGGAAACTGAGGGGAAAACCACACTGCAAAAGCAATCTCTATTACATACAAAATCCTCACAGAAGAGGATTAATTACTTTTAATAAAATTAATGCTGGAAGAAATTTCCATTAAAGTTTACAACTTACCAAGAAAAAGTCTAACAGGAAAACTTAAACCCAAAGCAAAGTATATTTTACTGGTTCCATGCACCCACAATCAATTATCAATGTGGAAGCTCAATAAGTTACTTACTTTGCTTTTCTGGGCATCAGTATTAGTAGTGGAAAGGACAGACATAGCCACTGCTATTGACTAAAAAGGCATTTAGTATTAAACAACTTCTAAGTAAGATAAGACAAACAGCTAAACTAGAAGCTATAGTGATGACATATATTCTATACCAAGAATTATTTTATCTTTTTCTTGCAGGATGCACCATATTCCATCATGCATTTAAATTTTTATTGAACACACAAGAACATTAACATGGTCCAGTTTTGGATTTAAATGTGGGAATTAGCCTAAGCAAATACACTAAGTTCTAAGAATAATGAATTTACTGCATGCAAAATTCCAATGTGAACTGTTGTTGAGTAGTACTTCAGGATTTGCCAAAGTTCCTAAAAAGCCACAGAGCTCTTCTCAAAATGGATATAACAATTTATTGCACTAAGATGTTTACCCACCCCTATAAATCTACGGCATAGAAATGTTTTTTCTAGTACCAGTCTAAGTTCAAAAATCAGATTTTCTTCCTGAGGTGTCAAAGAGTCTTACTGCATCAAAGCTATCTCAAGTTGAAAATGTGCTGGTTTACTTACAAATCATTCTAAATTAGATATCTAGAGTTTTCTTTTCCTCTCTACATCACAGGAATGTAAGTACGACAAGTCAAATCTTGCAGGATGCTGCCTGCATGTAATTAATCAGTATGACTTAGACTGGGCCAGCATCTGCCTGGTTTTAATTTAAAATGCTTTATGGGAGACAGAGGAAATAACAGACGATTTCTTCATGTCAGATTTGCAAGCCTGCAACTAGCTAGTGCCTCTAAACAGCTCTTCCTGATTCCTGTCCCAGTCATTACTGGCCGTGAGCAGAACTGGTAGGCATGTCATGATTCTAAGATTTTTTACTAGAAATGTATGGTTTGTCAAGAAAGTATGTTTCCTAATTGAAATTAGTTGTTTTTAATTAACTCCCAGTGAAACCCTGCAGAGGTAACACCAGAAAATGGCTTCAGGGCTAACAAACAAAGCACCTCCAGGTCAAAGGACATCTCCCTTTCCTAGATTTGCAGATTCTCAGCCATGCTTCCACACAACAACATGGACACAAAACAGCTGCTTGGAAATTTTGTTTGTTTGGCTTCTCCCAGATTTCTCTTTTATAGGAAATTTCAAAATTTACACTTTTCATTCTGGAATGGAATTTAGAAGCTTAGAGGAGCGAGTGCGACAGAAATGCTGTGCCAACCCACCATACTTTGGCTAGTTTCAAGGTCAAGCACTCGATACTTGGTTTACTTCAGGCTCTAAGGTCTGATGAGTCTGCTAACACTTCTGAAAATTTCTCTGTCCCTTGATGGCAGCCTGCTGTTTGCAAAGGAAGAGAGGTCAACAACAGAAGCACCCTCTCCAATACACTACAGTAAATGGAGTCAGGAGGGCCACCCCTCACCCCATCTGATGACACAGCAGAGAGTCACTTGGCAGGAGGAATACTGCCAGCACAGAGACTGCATGTCTACCCAAAACCAGGTCCACATGTACTCACTCAGTCTGCTTCAATCACCAGTTCAATTCCAACAGTCATAAATGCTCCTCTGATCTGACTAGAGCTTGAAAATAATCACAAAGATCACAACTTTCTTTCATGCTTTTCTTTCTTCTACAACCAGCACATTTTTCTCACTCTGGGCCTTGATTTCCTCCTTTCTTCCTTCTCAACAATTTTGCATTGGGCAGACATAGTACTTCACTTCGATCCCTCCATAATCTCATCCTATACTGGCAACATCATTAGTACCTGGCTTGGGCCTGTATGCCCTGGCCATATCTGTTTCACATTTAAAAGTAGGTAACACAATCAGTGGGACTTCACAGAAGGAAGACAAATTTACTCCTGCAAGAAAGTAACCTTCAAATCAATTGCAAAACAACCCTAATTTGGCTCGTATCAAGCGACAAAGAACCAACAATCTGTTTACAGAAAGGAAGTAATACATTGATAGTTAAATAATACTTTGCATATTTCAGACTTGAAAGTCTTGCCATCTATACATAATAGCACACACCTCAATAACATAAGTAACAAATGAACAGAAGACTTTTGAAAGAAAATAGGTTGATTTTTACTTACCCTGATTTTTGATTCAATTCTCTGTCACTGTTGAGAAGAACCATTTCCTCCTTCATTTCTTGTTCTGTTGCTACATTATTCCCAATCCTCTGTTGAGAATGTGCTTCCCATATACTATCACCACCAACTACCTGCAACTCTGGTGTTCCTGCAATGCCCAAACTCACATTCTCAGCAGCCAGGCCATCTGAAGGAGAACAGCTTTCATGTTCAAAAGATTTCTGAAGGGGAGTTTCTACCTGAAATTCTGTCCAAGTGTCAAGAATCAATTCCTGCGCTACAACAGATGCCAGTTCTTCACCAGGATGTCCGGACCCTGATTTTGGCATCTCTGTCTTGGCAGAAATTTCTTCAGGTGATATGTCACTTATTTCATTTTGTCCCAATATAATCCAACCCTCGTCTTGCCCAGAGCTTTCCTGTGATTTCCTTTCACCATCCAGCTTCTGAGGCACAGCAGAAGAATTTTTCTCTTCTAAGTGAACAGCGTCCCATCCAGTCCCAGCAACAAGATGATCTTTGCTTTCATTTGAAATGGATATTGCCTGAAAGGCATCCAAGGAGCCTGGTGAAAAGTCTTCATGGGATTCTTGAAATGCAAAATTAATTTTGCTTCTTTCAAGGGTATCATTTGTTGCAGGTGTTTTTTCTTCCTCAGTAACAAGGATGTAATCCATCTCCAGTGAAGTTGGGAGCACCTGCATCCTCACATCTTCTTTACTGTCTGTACTTTCCAGTTCAGGGCTCTTCTGGGAATTTCTCAGCTTCTCTTCTCTACATAGTAGGGAGCTAGTGCCAGCTTCTAAAAGAACAGGCAAAGAGAAACTCTTTTTAATTTCTATATTACTGATTTAGTCACCATAGTATGCTTTAATCAGTACTGTGAGATAAAGCACTTTTCATTTTGCTTTGCTCTGTTAATGTGTACTTGAATTTTATAACATCATCACCATCATCATTATTGTTAAAGGTTACACATTAACACGGCAATCATCCCCAAGGCACAAACAATTCAGTGTCCCATAGGCTAGGCCCTGCACAAACAACAGAAATTATATTACTACTTCAGTGTTCAAAAGCTTTAGATCTGCCTGTGATGCCTAAAGTTTTAGCTTTCATATTTTCCAGATTCTGTAGTGCATTAGTATACAGCTCTGAACTCTATATAAAGTGTCAGCAAGTTCTCTTCACAGCTCAGTTAGACAAAACAATCCTTTTCCAGCCTGAGAACCAAGGACACCTCAGTTACAGCCTCAGGCCCAAAAAGTGTCAACAACAGCAAACTGAGGAGAGGAGTGGATAGGACTTCATAACCTGAAGCTGTAATTGGACAATTAACCCCAAAATGTAAATGGACCAAAACTTTTTAAAGTTTTGTGAAAACACGTGGGTCCATCTTGGGTCCATCTTGGGTGTAGCCCTGGCCAGGCTCTTGTACTGCCCAAGATGAATCCTTTGAAGGCCTTTTAATAAATACCTACTTTATTCCTTTACCTCTGTCTAACCCCTGTTCCAGGTAGCCTCTCAAGGCATCATCTGAGAGAATGACACTAGAGCTCTTTCCACAATAAATGTTCTGCACATTAGGGAGACACACAAACATCTCACTTCCCTCAAAGCCTCCTCCTCATAGGCTTCATAGAAATACTTCCTCCTTTCGCTGTTCTATGTTTTTGCCCTGGAAAGCAGATTTTCTTACCATCACATGATCTTCTATCTCCACCTTGTGGTGAGTCAGGATCGGTTGTTTCTTTTTCAGATTTTCCTGTCAAGAAATCAGAATCTGGGGGAGTTACTTCAGACATGGAGAGCGACGGTACTGACGTGTGATTTTCCTCAAGACACTTTGTGGATGTCTCAAACACCTTATCTTCAGTCATTAGGATGCCCTCTGCACCTTCCAGAGGAGCTGGCAGTGGCAATCGTTTTTCCAAAGAAACACTGTCATAAAATGGCTGCTGTAACCAGAGCTCACCATTTGCATTCTCACTGCTGCCAGAGGGTTCAGCATCAAAAGATGCAGAAGATGGAGGAGTACACACCGTTGGTGATTGGTCACTGGGTATTTCCTTAAGCACAGGAACATAATTTTCAATTACGGCTTCATATTCTTTTGCTGTGTCATCAAACAGTTCATTATTTGAATCAGATTCATCACCTTCATTACCACCAGGTAGAAAGGACTTGGGAAAGAATGTCCGTTCATCCTCTGACTTCCCTTCTGCTGCCTCACTGCCTAGCAGTGTCAGTATGCTCATTCCACCACGTGTGCCTCCCAGGCCATTAGTCACTGAGGTGTCCCTCATACTATGTTCTATCCCTGTGTCAGAGTCATCTACACATTCTTCTGACCTATCTAGCTCAACACCAGTTATTGCTGTATGATCAATACCAGAATATTTTACAACTTCACCCAAGGCACTAATTTCTTTTAAACTTTGTTCTTCCCTGTCAGGTTGATTGAAATCCATAGGAAGCAAATGCATTTGAGAGGTCGCTATTTGAGCTGTATCAGTTGGTGCTCCTTGATGGCTTGCATTAGTGAAATTTCCATGGAACATGTCTTTCACATATGAGGATGTCACTTTTATAACTTCACTGGCAATTTCAGTTGACTGAACAGGGTCAAAAACCAGCTTATTTTCTAGACTGTATTCTTCTGGAATTGCTAATTCAGGAGGCTCCTGAGGATTAGAAGAGATAAGCTGATAGAATTCACTGGCCTTTACTGGTTCATAGTCCTGGGGGCTACCATTTTCAGAGTGCATCTCATTCTGCATTACTAACTGACACTTTGAGTCAAAATCTGTCTCTTTATTCACATTTGATTTTGTATGAATTGGCTGACTGTCTTTGTCTTCAGGCTCCACTGCAACCTGAGAAGATGGGATAGAGGCATGCTTAGCTCCATATTCCTGGCACACATCAGGACTGCTTGATGACTCTGAACCATTGTCTTGGTCACAGTGACTTAAAATATCAGGATTTTCACCATCTGATTTCAAAGTGACAATCTCCTCAGCATTAGTCCACAGGTCAGGTTCCACTGAAAACTGCTGATTACTTCCTTGTGTGTTATCCTGTAAAATATCTGGGATAAGTGCAGTTTGGGGAACTAATATATTCCACTCTGGGCTTGACTTTTCTGCCATTTCAAAAGATAAGTCTACAGTGAAAGCACCTGGCATGGAGTTGTGCACTTCTACTCTTTCACAGGTGTCTTCCTGCTGTCCTTGAGGAGTGAGACTTGCATTTTCCTCACTGTCTTTTGGTAGATCCAGTACAGTGATTGCTTCAACTGGTTTAGCTTGTTCCTCATCTGAAAAAGAGTTTTGTGGAGTCAGTTGATTTTCATCATCTGTAGAAAACAACTGCTCTATCAACTCCCTTTCTTTTTTATCCAGTGTGAAAGAATCAAATCGATTGAACTGTGAAGTGTCTTCATTTATCTGACCATCAGGACTATTGATAGATGGTACTAGTCTTTCATTTTCTTTTTCATCAGAGTACAGGGGGGCAGATGGATTTTCATCATTATTTGTATCTGTGGAATGTGCTTCTGTTAGTTCTTCATCTTGTGAAGGTGACCCACAGGAGTACTCTTTACTATTTCCTAGCTGATTTGTTACAGAGTGACTTGAACCAGAATACTGATCTTCCAATTGCTTTTCTTCACAAGGTTGTGAACTCCACCAATCTGAACTGTTATCTAGAAAATCAGATGTTCCTACTGTGGATTTTGGATTAGTTCTTGAATCAGCTTCCAGCGACATACTCCACCTATCTACAGCTTTTAAAGAATGCTCTTCGTTATCGCCAGCAGCAGAAGTCAATGCAGGATCTTCATTCACTTGATACAAATATGAGTCTTCCCCACTATCTGGTTTTTCATTGAAAATACTCACCTGAGATACTTCATCAAGTGTTTCACAGTGGCCTGTTGTAGGCTGAATAGTCTTATGATCAATAAAGTCAACAGACCTATCCTCCTGCAATACCTTTTTGGCTTCAATTGTTTCAGAATTTTCACTGAAGGTGCTTACAAGGACATTCTCTCCCACCTTAGTTTTTGCACCTAAACTGTCTTCATTAGCTTCAGGACTTGTTGCATTGGACTGATCATAATCCTCTTCATTTTCAGCTGCTTTGTGCTGTTTGTTTTCACACATTGAATCTTCATTAATCACTTCTGGACATGCCTCTGAATTCTCTGAATCCTCATTTATGTCAGGACTTGATAAAGAAGATACAGTATCATCATCTACATGGGCATTCCAAAAATCTAAGCTTTTAGGAACTTTGTTCTCTTCGCCACTTGTTTCAAATCCTTCTTCGTATTCATTCTCAAATTCCTGCTTTTTAAAGGAATCTGCAAGATTTTTATTATTTTTCATCTCCCACACATCCCTGCTTCTTTCATGATGATTAGCAACTGGAAGGTCTCCCCACACATTCACAGAGGTATCACTTAAGTCAGGACTTGTTCCACTTGAGTGTGTATAATAATTTATTGAATTACTCCACATATTATCTTCTTCCAAATAGCTTTTGATCTGTATATCTTTTGAAATACTGCTTGTGGTATTTGCTATTTCAAGGATTTCGCTTGCCTCAGGACTTGTTCCAGGAGAGTGTAAATCTTCACATGGCTGTGAATCCCAAGCAGTTTGGGGAAAATTGTCATTAAGCACTGCAAATGGCTCTCCACAAAGATTAGTAGCAGGTTCTACATTTTCAGAGTTTTCATTTCTCCCAGAAGCTATTTCAAGTGAAAATGAATTTTCCACCACAGACATATGTGTAATATCAGGAACACTAACAAATCCAGAAGGATTTTTCTTAAACTCATCTGTGAAAGAATTTTCATTGGTCCTCATCAGTTCTAAGCTATTTTTAAAAGATAGTAAATCAGAATTACAAATGTCTGGATGGTTAGGAGTCACTTCATGTAAGCATTCTTGCCCTTCTCCCAGAGGTTCCTGTGGTCTATCCATCAAAGGAATTGATATGGCTTGGCCACAACCATTCTTTCCAGAGTCATTCCAGACACCTGAGCTTCCAGGTATTTTAGCAGAATTATTCTCAGGATTATCACTACCCTTATCAGAACTTTCAGAAGTACTTTCCATCTTGGGACTTGCTGCATCCTCTGTCACTGTAGCCTCTTTCCCAGCTTCCTCAGAAAGCAGCTGTGACATTTCACTATAATCGCAATTTTGTGGTAAGAGGTCATCAAAAAATTCATAATCTCTGCCTCCTTCAGAAATACTTGAAGATTCTAAACTGTTCTGCAACATGTCTTTTCTCTCTTCCTGGCTAACTGGATTACTTTGATTGGAAAATGACACATTCTCTGTGATTAATACTTCCAAACTAACACTATTTCTCTGTTTTTCTGGGGAGGTGGCAACTTCAGTTGTTGGTTCATTTTCTTCCAAATCTGTTTTACCTGAAGATTCATTGCCCTCTTGCACTGGTTTATTACAAATGTCATCAATCATCTGCTGCCCACTTGTCACATGTGTTCTCTTACATTCCTCTCCTTCCTTAGAGATGACAGTGGCATTATCCCAGCCTTCCTCACAACCCTGCTCACTCTGTAAATGCCACGAGTTCACCTGGTGCATTGAATCCTGAATACCCAGCTCTTCATCAATACTGGCAGTGGTTTGTGCTGCATTCTTACTAAGTATCTCACTCCCTAAGTCACATATTTTCAGATCCAAACCATTCTCATTTTCTGAAGTTGGCGTAGAGGTGTTTGTGTCTCCTACAGGAACACTGCCCACTGCTTCTGCCTCATCAGCTGCTCTCTGTCCAGTATTTAATTCATTCTGTGATGGTGATAAGTCATTCACTGTTTGATTATATGCCAGTATTACTCTTCTGCTTTCAGATACAGGAAAGTTATTTTCACTGCTACATGTTTCAGTTGAAAAACATAGATCAGCTGTTTGTTCTGAATTAAGGCAAGATTTAGCAGAGGCAGAAAGAACTGACATTTCAGAATTTCTTTCTTGTAACTGGGTGATGTTATTTAGGGGAGTGTTCCAGATATCGGTATTTCTAGTATTTGAAAAAGGCATATTGTTAGGAGATAATGGTTCCTTAGTTGATTTCTCAAGTACTTTTGACTCAGCCAAATTTGTGTTCATGAATTTACCAGTAACTGTTCCTTCATCAAAATCCTTGTCCTCATTTTCTCTTTCATCTTCCACATATGTAGGTGATATATATGAATCAGATGTTGAATAATTGGTGTCTGGTGGAGAAACAACTAAATCTTCTGCTATATTTGATGAACTAAGATCCGAGTTTTTATATAAGAAGGTATCCTCCCAGGGCACCACTACTTCTGTTACTTCTTTTCTGAGGTTTTTATCATACATATTCCAGGTATCTATATTTTCAAATTGTTTTGGTCTATGTTTAGGATCACCAAACAAAGCTTTTTCCCCTGTGTTCAGCTTGGAATTATTTTGCATATTGTTGAAAACAAAAGTTATATTTTCAGATTTTCCATGGTCTTCTATTGAATAATACCTTCCTTTATCCCACACTTCTGGATTTTCAATTTCATTGTCCACTGTGATTTCTGAAGAATCTGATAAACCTGTTTTTGATACAGCCCATTCCTCAGGAATATTCACTGATTTTAACTCTCTGTCTAGTTTGGGCATGTTCCATACGTCTTCTGAGGATTTACCAGCATTTCCTTCATCAAACTCAGTCCAGATTTTGTAAGAGTCTCCAGCTAGCTGGCTACCTTTTCCTTCACCGCTACACCATGCATCTGACCTCACAGGTGTTGGTTGGCTGACCTTCCAAAGGTCTGTAAAGCTCTCCACTTCTTGCTTTGTCTCATCTAAAGAAGCAGTTTGCAAACATGAATGTTCACTGTTTTTCTCTTGATTCTCATGGTTCCAATTATCTTCTTTAAACTGATTATCCCATAGACCTGCTTTCATATATTCCATTTGCTTTGGCTGTTTTTGGATGAACACAGAATCTGAGGCTCTTCTATCAGTATGTTCTCGTAGCAAAGGACTTTCTTTAGAATCTTTCCATAAGACAGGACTCTGAAATACAGATTCCTGTTCACTTGAACTCCATGCATCAGCATTTCTGGAATCTAGATCAAAGCCATCCCACCAGCTGCCATATCTAACACGAGACGGAGAGTAATTTATGCCCTCTATTTCATTAATTTTTTTTATGACATCTTGTGAGAAAATTAAAGGCTGCCCATTATCCAATGGTGAAGTATCTACAAGACTATTCATAGGAGTTGGTGGAATTTTTGAATCAGCAGATTTCAACGCTTCTGGTGAAGAAGAATCACCTTCAACAAAATCAATCAAACTTGAAGTTTTCTCACACATTTCTCCTGGATTCTCATCAAATTCAGCCCGATTGTCTTCCTCAATTTTTGTTGTACGTAAGTCAGTTGAATACTTTACTTTATCATTTTCTAAGAGGTTTGTCTCATCAAGTTTTTTCTTCAGAGTGAGCTGATGCCCTTCTGATGAATCACTATTGAGAAAATAGTCATCTGCTGGGGAACAATCAACAGAACGAGAAGATGACTCAGATGGAGCTGTAACCATGGGTGCTAGATCAAAATTGAAAAGATCAAAGTTATCACTCTTGCTTCCTGACTGAGACTTTTGCTCTTCAGCTATTGCTCCTTCAGGAATAGGGCTGTAGGAATCAAAGCCAGGCAGAAGACTGTGATGTGAAGCAGCCCCTTCTGCAACAGGGCTGTCATCACTAAGAAAAACAGAACTCTCCTTGGAAGACCGGCTGCTTCTAATGGTAGCCAAGCCACTGTCTGGACTCACAAGGTCTACATTAACATCAATGTGGGCTTGCACAGACCCATTTAGATCTTGAGGATTTTCTATAAAATTGGCAGAACTGGGCTGTGGTTCTACATCAGAACCATATAACTCCATAATACCAGAAGATCCTTGTGAAAGTGGAGCACTTCCAGCAACAGCTTCAGTAGAAGAAGTTCTACTGTTTGATACCATTTCTGGTTGCCTTCTATTTATAACTTCCTTAATTAGAAGAAAAATTTGATCACAGGTCACTGAAGAATTTTCTTGATGATAAATGAGAATTTGGTCACATTCACATTCTAGAGGATTCAGCTCCAAACAAGGATTCTGACATTCTTCTAATTCACAGCAGATCTGTTGAAAAATGGGATATTTCAGAAGTCACTGCAGTCATGGACATAAGGCACATATGACTACTTCATCATGTAATACAGCCATACCTATCTCTTCCTATTAACCTATTACTTGGCCATTTCACTGTAGCAACCTTATTACAATCCCCAAATAGATGATGCATTACAAAAGAGGATCAAGACAAAATATTTGTTTTAAGATTGGTCAGAAATCATACCACTTGACTTTTCGGCTCACTTCTTGTTAAAAAATCCAAATAAAACGTTTGGTTGTTTCCTTGAGAAATCTGAGTAAATTTTATGTAATTAATTTGTGAATGTACTTCTAGAATGGGGTAATTATATTACTAAAATAAATAAATGCATTTATATTGGCCTTGAAAACCATGGAGTCACTTAGCCTCCCAAAAATCATAAGTTTTCAAGACTGAGAAAATGGTTCAGAAGGTTGCCGCTGAGATAGTCTCTTCCATCTGGGGATAAATATAGTTTTAAAAAATGGGAAGCACCTAGCTCTGGACAAACATACAGAATAATAATAATTTGTTTTGATTTCAGAGTTTGAATTCTTTAGGAATAACATATACATATATATGAGTTTTGGTCATTACCACTTACAAGGTGTTTGCTTATCACTCATTGCCAAAAACATATTTGTGTACAAACCCAAGTCAAAACTGGGGGAAAAACCATTTTAACTGAATTGAAAATTCTTGCCCTTTCAGTATTTCTCATAACCTTTTTCTATTAGCTTGGTCTGAAGCAATAATAAATACCATAATCTTTCATTCTCTTACCATATAAATAATGCAGCCATTTCAAATAGCTGCTCAATTGCTGGTCAACTGTTGCTATGTTTTAAAGTCACTTAAATAATCAACATCTTGATATAGACTACTTAAAAAAACCTCAACCCTTTTTTTCCAGGAAAAACATTTCATTCTTTTTCCAGGTACTTACTTGATTGCCTAGCTCTACATTTTCCGAGTATACTGCTATTTGTTGTTTTGTTTGCTTCTCATCTGACAAGCAGTTGGCCAAAATGACAAGTACATCAAATGCATATTTATCTATGAATGCTTTCAGATCACCAATGAGACTCCTGTGTAATATGCAGTCCTGAAAAACATTAAAAAATTAAAAGAAATGTCAGCAACTTTTCTGGTTCTTTTCATCCAAATATGTTGTAAAAATAGCTGTAAATGTTAAAAAGCATCAGCAGGTCTAACAAGCAAGAAAATTCCATTTCACTTGTCAAAACAACGAGTGAAATAAAAATAAAAATCAAGAACCAGTCCCATAGCACAGTAATGGAAGAACACTAGAATACTAAATGCAAGTTTTGCCTTCCTAATCTGCTGGTGAAACATAATTCTTACTTGTTCCTGCTACTTGCTTTTGCAACATTGATTAAAAGTACTCCAAGCCCTAGTGTATACCCATGATAAAGAAACTGGGTAAAGGACTCGCATGGATGAGCATGGAACTTCCAGTAAAACTCAAACTCAAGAAAGAAATATATGCAACGTGGAAGAAGGGTCAGGCCACAGGGAAGGACTCTAGGAACATCGAGTTGCAGGGATACAATGAGGAAGGCCAAGACCCACTTGCAACTGAGTCTGGCAAGGGACATCAAGGACAGCAAGAAGGGCTTCTATGATTTTATCAGCAGCAAAAGAAAGATTAGGCAAAATGCAGGGCCACTGCAGAATCAGATGGATGTTCTGGTGATGGAAGACATTGAGAAGGTAAAATTACTGAATGTCTTCTTTGCTTGTCTTTACTGTTGAGACCGGCCCTCAAGAGTCCCAGACCTCAGTGGTAAGAGAGGAAGGCTGGAGAAAGGAAGGCTTCTCCTTGGCTGTCGAGGGTTGGGTTAGAGATCAGCTAGGCAGACTTAACACCTTAAACCATTGGGATCCATCCACAGGTGATGAGACAGCCTGGCAGATGTCCATTTGCTGCTTTCCATCATCTTTGAAAAATCATGGAGAATGGGTAAATTGCCTGATGATTCAAGGAAGGCCATTGTCACTCTTGACTTCAAAAATAACACGGACACCTGGGAAACTACCAGCCAGCCAGCCAGCCAGCCTGCCTCACCTCAGTTCCTGGAAAAGTGATGGAACAGATCATTCTGGAGACCATCAAAAAGCATATAGAAGACAAGGTCATCAGGAACATAGGAACAGTAAGGATGGATTCACTGAAAGCAAACCAGATTGGACTAATCTGATAGACCTCTGTGATGGCATAGCAGGATGGGTCGACAAGGGGAGAGCAGTGGATGTTGCCTACCTCACCTTCAGAAAGGCTTTTTTTTTTCCTGTAACATCCTCACAGGTAGACTCAGGACATGTGGGTTAGAGGAAAGGACAGTGAGGTGGATCACGAACTGGCTGAAGGCAGAGCTCAGAGGGTCATGATCAGTGCAGCAGAGTCCAGCAGGAAGTCTGCAGTCAGTGGTACTCCCAAAGGATCAGTACTAGGATCAACCTTATTTATCAGTGGCCTGGAGGAAGGGATCAAATGCACCCTCAGCAGGTTTGCTGGTGACACTAAACTGGGGGCAGTGGCTGATCCACCTGAAAGCTCTGCTGCCATTCAATGGGACCTTGATCAGCTGGAGGGTTGGGCAGAGAGAAACCTGGTGAGCCTCAACAAGGGCAAGTGCCAGGTCCTGCACCTGGGGAGGAATAGCCCCAAGTGCCAGCACAGGCTGAGGCTGACCTCCCACAGAGCAGCTCTGTGGAAAAGGACCTGGGACTCCTGGTGCATCACAAGCTGTCCATGAGCCACCAGTGCCCCTGTGGCCAGGAGGGCCAATGTCATCCTGGGGTGCATTGGCAAGAGTGTGGCCAGCAGGTCAGGGAGGTGATCCTCCCCCTCTACTCAGCCCTGGCGAGGCCATTCCTGGAGTGCTGTGTCCAGTTCTGGGCTCCTCAGCACAGGGGAGACAAGGAGCTACTGGAGAGGGTCCAGTGGAGAGCCACAAGGATGATCAGGGGTCTGGAGCTCCTCTCTCATGAGGAGAGACTCTGGGAGCTGGGATTGTTTGGTCTGGAGAAGAGAAGACTGAGAGGAGATCTCACCAATACACAGAAATATCTCAAAGGTGGGTGTCAGGAGGATGGTGTCAGACTCTTTTCAGTGGTGCCCAGAAACAAGAGAAGGAGCTATGTCCATAAACTGAAACACAGGAAGTTTCACCTCAGCAAGAGGAAGAATTTCTTTACACTGAGGGTGGTAGAGCACTGGAACAGCTGCCTGGGGAGGCTGTGGAGTCTCCCTCTCTGAAGACATTGAAAACCCCCCTGCACGTGTTCCTGTGTCACCTGCTCTCAGTGACCCTGCTTTGGCAGGGGGCTTGGACTGGATGATCTTGAGAGGTCCTCTCCAACCCTAACAATTCTGTGATTCTGTGATACTGGTCTATTGCTATTTCTTGAATAAAACCCAGGTTTTTGTTAGAAAAATAAATACTTTATGAAATTTGTCATGCCAATATTTCATCTAAAAAAACAAACATTAAAACAATAGTATTGAGAAGCAAAATTCACAAGCTAATTTAATTTTGCAGTCCTTCATATGTATCCATGATGATGTTAACCTATTGTAACACACAATTACCACAGACTGCTCCAACAGATCCCTTTGTTCCTGCTCTTTGAATTGTGCAAATCTCAAAAAAAAAAAATACACACACACACACAAGTAAGAACTGAGGCAAAGTATTTTTATACCCCTTGTATCAAAAAAGTTGCCTTCTTTCACACACACCCCAAACCAAGTACACAGGAGGTAAAGTTTTATGTTTCCTATTCTCATTAATACTTGGACCAGCCCAGTTAGGTAGGACTTGAAATATAAACCATACATCACCTTTCTCAGCTGAGAACATAATGCACAAAGTATAAATATCTTTTTTCAGCTCTCACTTCTGATAACTACTGCTCAACAAAGACGTAGAAATTTCATTTTCTCCTTTATGTTTCTGCTGTTTGTATTAAAATAATTTTTTGTCATCTTCTAGCCAAGACTTCTTTTGATGCTGCCAAGCTACACTGGCCTTGAATAAACAGCAGTTCATCATGAACACGGCACAACTGTATGTGCAGACTGGCATGTTATTCCCCTGCATCGGTCTCTTACCTAATAATTACTATTTTGATTACAAATATATAAACACAATTTATTAATCTACTCAACTGTGTCCACAAAATGCATCACCCTCCAAGTTAAACTTAAAAAAAATAATCTAGTTTGTCAAATGCTTTGGAAGTAGATTCTTTTCTGCAACCAGAGATGAAGTTTCCCTTTGACATTTGCATAGCACCTTAAAATGAGGTTTATGTGAAATTCACACAGATTAATGCACAAACAAGTCAGCTGCCAGTTTATTGGTGGACACTAAAATGTGAAATCTGAATAGAAAGTTATGATGAGGAACTACTCTGAAAAAGCTTTGAATATCCAAACCAGTAAAATCTTCTGAAGACACAAGTACCGGGTAGATTAGAAACAGTTCCAAAATGTCCTTGAGCATGGAAAAGTCACTTCAATTATCCCATTCCTAACTGCAGCTGGAACAATTAAAATCGATTCAAATAAAAAAATCTGAACTATAGCAGATTCAAAACCTTCTGAAAATTCCTGATAACTCACCTAAACAACGTTAAAGTTTATTCTTTTAAAGTAGTACCAGCAACAAAATTCAGATACTCTCTTCACAGGCATTCAAACATTCAAGTAAATAATGACAGCTGCAAACAAGTCTTAAAAACTACAAAGGCCATATACTGAAAGACATGATAGATATATGGACTGTCCTATGAATTTTATAACCTAAATTAACAAGAACTTATTACAAATGCTTACAGAAAATGAAAAATTTCCTTCAGAAATGAAAAAATGCAAATAATTTCAACAGTTAAGCTAGTACACCCCAAATTAATTACATGCATTTAAAATATGCTTTTGAGGAATTAGTATAGCAGGAGATAAACTAACAATGACAAAGGTCAGTTAACTGGTCATTTTTATACTCTTCTTTTCTTGTACTAACATGTGCTTAAGTATTAGGTAATATTTACATAGCATACAGCAGATAAACAGTGTATGTAAATATTATTAGTTGTCATAATGCTGTTATAATGCCCTCTAAGTATCTTATATACAAAAAATGAATTGTTAGCATACTTGAAATATATGTACTTGAAATAAATAGAATCTAGTAGTACATATATTTTGCATAGTTAACAGCAGTGTAACTACTGGAGTAATTTAGTGTCACAACACGCAATAAAATGGTGCTTTTGTCTAATGCACATAAATAGCTTCCGCTGTAACACAGCAATATGATGTGCATTTTAAAATTTACAAATATTTTTGTATCAGTTAGGTGAGCAGAATGAGAACGTTGAAGAAATCCAAAGACTTTTGAAGGATTTTTGAACATGAACTATTTAGTAATTATGTATTTTTGTTGAGAAATACCATTTTATGTAAGTTCTATACTGTTAGGAAATTTCTTTTTTGGAAACTCTATTTTCTTTCTTGATTCTCAAGAATTTATTTTTAAGTTTAACAGATAATGTAACTATAAACATGGATGATCCTTTAAAAGAGGCAAAATATCGAAGAAATATCTGAAGAGAATCTTAACTTCTCTGTCTCTTGCAACACTGATTCATGAAATCAACAGCCAATTACCCAAGTGATCACTGCAAGTGTACATTACACACACTTCTGACTCTTCTAAGCTAACTGTGTCAATATTAACCTGACCAAATTAAGAACAAACTGTCTCTTTTGTTCTTCACACTTCTCACATGGGGAGCACAATATGGCTTTTGTCAGAGGTGCTCCATCATTTTGGCTCAAGGAAACTGTCAGTACAGTTTGGGATTCGTTATTCATGGGCAGATACCCTGATGAGTCTAATGAAGCCTTTCTGCTGACAACTCATTTGCTAAAAATACCAAACCATCACAAAATATAAATGAGGAATATCGTATCCCATTACAGTTTTCACAACTGATGCAATTATCACAATACAGAAGTCATACATAGTGCTACTGCATTCTCTTAATATTTCATGGTTGGTACTTCTGCATTCCAGTTTATTTCTATGTGATCACTGATAAAACTTTATGACATACTTAAATTGCAATATAATAGGGTAAACACCAAAGATACAGCACACACGCAGAGCTAACAGGCTGTGTGCCATTTGTTGTAAATCCAGCTAATTACTAGAAGCCCCCTCCTTTTTTAAAAAAAAATTAAAAGAAAGGCAAAAGAGTGCAGAAAAATACTCAATTTTTATAAGAAGTTTTCAGGTAAAGGTCAGTAAAAATTGAAAGAACAGTATAAACATCATGATGTTTACCACACTCCAGAAAGACAAACAAGCATATTTTTTGTTTTATCTCTTTTTTTCTTCTATCAAAACCACTGGTAAAAATGCTCTATTAAAAATCCCTACCTTCTCTGTAAGAAAAGACTGTATTTTTCTATCACGTATTTTGATGTACCAACTAGCAGCTTTTCTGCACAATCTTCTGGAAAGAACAAAAATAGCAGCAAAATCTGCTTTCCTTGTGTCAACAGTTTCCAAAGCCAAAAAAGGTATTAGGTCCTAAACTAAAGAGTAGGAGAATGGGCATCTTTGAGCCTTGTTATCTTGCTCTATGACTACCCAAGTGACACGCTCACCTTTGGGTATTCCAAACTTAAGTTGGAATGAATTCAAACTGGAAATACTGTAGCAGTGTGAAAGCTCATATTGAATAATGCAATGAGTGCCTATTTAGCACTCACATCCCTTAGTACTGATGATGGCTGTGTTTTTACAGTCTGTTTCATTAAAGGCAGAGTAATGAAAAAAAAGAAAGAAAAAAAGAAATCAAAGAAAAAATAGGAATTCCTCTTTAATAAAAAAAAGTTAGTATGCTTTGTTCAATTAAAGCATGTTTAGACAGGTTCATAATGGAAAGAGTGTCTTTTCTACAGCATTGGTGCATTTCATCATAGTATCTTAGCAATGATCCATTCTTTATGAATTCAGATTGCAGCTAAACAGGTTTTACTTGCATTTGATATAGCTACAAATTCTGTATATTCAAATTCAGGTTGTCCATTTTAACCAGTGTTTAAGTAGAACTTACAAAGATTTACATGGTTTTTGTGTATTTAGCACAGCACAAATACATGAATACAGCACATGATTTCTGGGCAAGACTGTGAAGTCTCAATTCGTTCATAAAACCTGAGGTAGAAAAATTTTGCTCAGGTGTACTGCCAAACTGCAGTTTCATTATTCCCCATTTACAGAACTAGCTGAGACAACTCTGAATTTAGCAGCTGAGGTACAGCATCTTCATGTATCCTAAAATACATTCTGATATACATGTAACATAAGGATATCATCACGGCCCATTTGGCTTATAACATTCTTCCTAGAGTTGGAATACCTACCTTCAGTGTCTATCACTGTCACTCACCTAAGGAACACAATTTCTTATCCATAAGCAAGGCAGCCCCCCATGAGTGCTGAGGTGTAAAACTAAGTATGAAACACAACAGTGAAAAATGCTCCCCGGTGTCAGTGGGGTTTATGCACATGTACTCAAAATACGTGGCAGCTCAGAAGGGCTGGAGATGAAGCCCTGTTAAGGCACTGCCACTACTGCACAACACAAACATTGAGTGCGTTAGCCTAAAGACATTAACAAACATTGGTAACAGTCTGCACACTCCTGTGTATCTAATAATAATATTAGATTGCTGGGACCTCAATATCTAGAAGAAAAAAAGTTTTGCAGCAGTACAGGAATCAGAGAATATCAAAGTACATAATGTAGTCTGGTGTAGAGATGAAAGTACTCATTTATTTCCATCTCTAAAGGAAGAAATTCAAAGTGCTTGTAATTTGTCTCATTGTAGTTGGATGTTTTCTGTAATAGGAAAACCATAACTGACAAAGATAAAGCTTCCAGTTTTGAGCATTTCTGGTAGTTAAAGGGTAAGTAGTTTGGAGTTGCTAAAAATGCAAAGTAAATTAAAATATGTAGAAGTAATTTTCAAGTTTAACAGCTTAAATGACACCCCCCTTTTCAATCTGTCTTTAAAACTCTACCTCTGTAAAATAAGTGAAGGGACCAAGTAGAAAAGTTGCAATCATAGCAATATGACTTCTGGTCCAACTAGATAAGTATAGAGAAATGTATATGTTGAAATGTACTCCCTCCAGATAATTTTAAAGGTTGAAGTAAATACAATTTTTTTTTTTTTTGGCTAAAGTATATGGAGAGGAAAGTCTTTTATTTTTAAACCACAAGTATACAAAGCTTAAAAGTAAAGGCAACTGCTTATGCACTATACTTATAAGCAAAGATTCCTCACAGAAAATATGCACGAAATATGTACAAAATTAAAATAAATATCTCCACACTGAAGTACAGCATAGTTTACACAATCTAATAATTATTTGCCTCAAAAATTTAGAGGAGAAAAAGAAGCATTATTTTTTTATTAATCAATAAGCTATTTGGACATAGCCTGCAATACACTTTTTTTATTCTCCTTTATATTATTCTGTTTTCTGATTCTAGGTTAAGAACTTGCATCTTATTTTTCCATAGCTTGTAAATCAATTAAAAATACTGAAAAAGACATAACCTATCACTTCAGTTACAAGGTTCATTTAGTCACATACAATATTTGATTTCACTGTTGACTGATTAGCAAGTGGTAACAAGCAAAAGGCTGAATAGACAGAGTGATGAATTAAAACATAAGAAACATCACAACTATACATATACTGACCAGGAGCTGTCTCTTTTAGCCAGCTAAGTCTCAGGTGTAAGGTTATACATAATAATTCATACCTTACAAAATAATGCCCAAGCAAACATGATAATGCAAAAACACATTTCTGGCTGTCAAGAAAATTTCTGGCAAAATTAATCAACCATTCATCCATTCAGGCTCTTTGCATATCCTTTTGTCAAACAGGGAATACTAAGAGATTTCTTTCCTCTTTCACGCGCTCATTGCAATGGTTTGTAAAATCCATCAAGCCTGAGTTGATTTATTGAACTGTCTCTTAGCTCAGCAGTGTAACTATAGCAAATGAACTGGTAACTTCTTAAAAAACAGCAGTGATTCAACAATATCTGGTTTATTTGATTCCTTCTAACTTCAGATTAGCAATTTCTTAAAGGCACTAACTTGCATTATTTAGTAGTTCCATTTGCAATTTTATACCAACACATTTTGTTTGTACTGCCCCACATTTTTAATATTATGTTTTGACAATTGATAAAAGCATTTTTAATTTATAACTGATGTAAGACTCTACCTAAATCTTCACATCTTCATGCCAGGTAGTATGCTTCTACTGCTACTCAGTAAAGCTTTCAAATTTAAATACAATACTGCTGTGTACTATTATGTGAGCCATCTCCCTCATTAGGCTATGAATACTGAAAACTAATTACCCCCACCTATTTCTTTAATTACACAGACAACTTTGCATGCATATTCAACTGTTTTTATATTTATCTATTCGCATCCCTAGTAATGAGAATTGTTATAAAAAGTAGTTAAGGCACAAAAGACAGAGATATGCCAAGCCATGTGAAGCACATGGATTTTATTGCTACGCATCGTCCATTGAACCCCATGAAGCACATTCATCACTCACCAGCTTTGCATTTTTCTTCATAAAGATATATGACCTTTGCCTATTAGATTTCATTAGCAGGGCACCATACAAGGCTCGTCTGCAGATGACAGGATAGAAAGCTAAACAACCTCGCCTGAAGGATTTGTGAGAACAAGCCCATCTTCAATCTTTGTCCCTGGGAGGCACTTCTAACACCTGCCAACCACAGCACTATCATCAGAAAAACATTTAGAGATTTATCTTCAGGCTGGTGATTATAAGAGATAATTTGTTTGGAGTATGGATAAAGTTGGTCTAGCATAAACAAACTACAAGCTCAAATTATACGACGAACCTCATTAACTATTGATTTAACCACTGCAAATCCATGAACAAATGTTGTATCAAAATGTTAATTCTTCATGAAAATTTAATAAAAAACAAAAATGCCAAGGCAGGATGGCAGGCTATTTTTAGTGCACTTTTAATGTTTGCAGCTTAAACTGAAAATGGAGACTTGCTTTTTTTATAACATGGACAAGACTATACTATAGTGATTTTCTCTTAACATGAAGTTTTGTCTGGCAAGAAGTGCTAGATCTTTTCAGTTACTGCCACTACAGAGGGATGAAGGAGTGTTTCCTCTCCTACTTTCAGGAACACTTCTTTTGTTTTGAGACAGCAAGACTAGATGTACCATTAAAAACACCTTCAATAGCAAGAAGCTAGAAGTATTATAAATGGATGCCATCACAGGCAGACAGACTGAAAAATTATATATTCATTGATACTTTCTATATTACAGATATCACACATATCCTATGGAAATAACTTTCTCCTAATCTTTGAAAATTATTTAAACTCAAGCTAAAAATAAACTCTCAGTCTTCAGCCAACATTGTATTTAAAAACAATACAGCTGCATCATTCCTGAGGTCTGTTTTTGAGGGGGAAAGGTTGAGGTTTTTCCTTCTTTTCTAATACAGCGTCATTCAGGCCTGTCCCCTCTTTGGTAACAGAGAGAAAAAATGCTGTCAGACTTCCTGTTGTAATCCAAAGAGAAGAGCCACAAAATATTTCCACCTGATGTTGGTGGAATATGGCCTAGGAGAATTCCATTGCACCAGCTCTGACAACAACACAATTCCTTAATATGCCCATCCTGAGAGCTCATTTGTGCAGAGAAGGTAGAAGGAAACAAGCAGACCTCTTACACTCCAGCAGTCTAAACAAATCATCCAGTGTGACTTGCACTTAATAACATAGTATCAGTACTTTTAACACTATTATTACTGTAGAAACAGCAGACATATTTTGAAAGGAACTCAAAACCTTTCAGGTAAAACATTCAAAATAAGAAGAAATTGTGAAAATATTTTTATGGGATGACATTATTGACATTATCTCTCATTACTAATTGCTTCTGGATGGGAATGGTATTGATTGTGAAATTATTAGTTTATCAATAAAAAAACAAATGCA
This sequence comes from Molothrus aeneus, assembly GCF_037042795.1. Classification (NCBI taxonomy): domain Eukaryota; kingdom Metazoa; phylum Chordata; class Aves; order Passeriformes; family Icteridae; genus Molothrus; species Molothrus aeneus. Next base: position 21,032,910 of record NC_089680.1, on the reverse strand, counting down.
AAATGACAAAATCTCCTGGGGAAGACAGTATTCCTTACACACCAACATAGCCATTCAAAGTTACATGGCAATTTTAGTTTTTCCTTTTATTTTTTACCTATTATTTCCCTGTCAACTCACAATGTCACTTCAGGAATAAACCATAGTTATTTAATTATTAAAGCCATTTCACTCCATATATATAGACAAGAAAATGATGCTGCAAGATAATTGATAGAAAATGTTAAAAAATCAGCTGATAATACATCTAAAGAGCCATTTGTGCAGAATTCAGTTATATCACTTCTAGTACATTCTAAGTTGTTAATATGCCATTTTTTGATTGTTTCATCAAATTTCAGTAGTCGGTGAAGCTTTCTTTTTCACCTAGCTACATCTTTGCCTTTCTAAAGCAGCTGTTTGATTCCTCACAGTCTTTTGACTGCAAATAATTTTTCTCAAAAAATTTACTTCTTTCATTAATGCTCTTGACTCCAAAATACTATTTTCTCCTACAGGTTTTCTTCCTCCAGTGCTGAAAATTCTTGACTTACATAATTTTTACTTTTGCTATTGCTTGTCATGAACACTCTTGTTCCCACTTTCAACTTCTCATTCTCCTTCCTATTACCCCAAATCTCTCTAGATGCAAAATACAGTTTCACACTGACGTACAATGCTCTTTAATTACACTTCAGTGTTTTTTATACATTTATCCTTTGGTTCACAACAAATGCTCCCTTTCTGCACCACAGATCCACATTTTGAAAAACAGGTTCTCTTCATATGGGAAAATTCAAAGAGTAATTACTACCTTTAGATGTTCAATTTGCAAGCCTGAACAAAAAGGCCTATTCAGAATTTCACAAACTAAAAGTTAATGGAAATCCTCTCACTGACTTCACAGGATTTGGCATATACCACACGTAAGAATTCTCCCAATCATATCTGTGGCGATATTCATAGTAATGCATAGGCACTCAAATTTAGCAAAAGGCCCTTCTTGGAAGCAAAAGTTCTCTGCTAAAAATTTTACTATTTTAGAAATGCATTTTCAATTATTTTGATTAAATCACTTTTGCACTGTATACTAAATCACTGGCACTTTGGTTGATCACCCATAGTGTCAATATGGAACAACTGTCTGGAATACAACTGAAGACAAAAAGGAATTAATTTTCTCTTCATTCAGTTTATCTCCCTGCTGTGGGAAGCTGAACACCTTCCTCCAAAATACATGAACAAACAAGGATCAATGTATTCCCAATGCAATTGGCTTTAGTCTCATCTGCAGTGAGACTGAACTAGGAACTAGAAATTGAACAGAGATGGTCAAAGGCTGTACACCAAACTTTTCCACCCAAAAAAAATCCCAGACAAATAAGAGTAGCAATTCAGTTTCTTCCAATTAATTTAAGTTTCCTATGGATTCTTCTAATACGCACTTACAGTTATGCAAACAAAATGCCTTTAGCAACTCGTTTGTTAAACAGTCAGCTCCTTCAGAAGAGAGAACAGTCATTACCAACAGAAGCAGAACAGGATAAAACAAAGTTTTTTGCCGATGCCTGCCAGGCGACTCACACTTGTTTACCCAAGGCTGAAGTTAGCTGTGGCACCCCTGTCTCTGCTTTACAGTAACTAAGAGGACAGCTTTACTACTGAGATGGTTCTATTTCCTGAGAACCAAATACATGCTTTCTGTAAGGCTGCTTTTGGAACTACAGAACCAAGTTCTCCAACATATATGTTTTCTTCAGGTTGTATCCTTCAAGAAATTATTCTTTGCTCTCTCACTACAAAAACAGAAGTGAAAAATGAGATGCAAAGTGAAACAGTACCCTAAAATCTACCTGAAGTTAACCACTCTGAGACACAAGACTGCTTTGGTGATACTGGCGTGTAAATCCAGTTAAACAATCACCCAAAAGAACTGGAATACATTTCATATTGTTCTAGTTTTACTTGATACTTACATGAAATACTCAATGTTTAAAAGAAATTATGACGAGGAGTTTGTCAAAAAATAAAAAGGTTTTTTACTGATGAACAACAACAGGGGGATTTTGTTTGGGTCAGTAAACAAAAATGTGCTTTAAGATTTAATATTACAGGAAAAGTGGCATGCAAAATCATTTTTTTCCAATATGTTCAGCAGCCAGGTCAATTAATTTCCATAATCTTCTGCTGCATCAGTACCGCCCCTGCAGCATAATACAAGTCTCAAATGGGCTTTACCACCTTACTGGCAATCACACCATGTGCACTAGTGACTCCAGCTAGCACAACTGACTCTGCTCACACCATTACAGCTTTCTTCCATTAACTTAAATCTTGAGCCAAGACTAAACATGTGCTTACTCTCTGCATCATGACTGTAATCATTCATTGCAACTGAATCATCTTTCTAACACACTATTAGGTACTTCTCAGCAATAATGTATTATCAGAACCATGTAGTAGATGCTAAGTTATAAAGAAAAGGCTCTTCTAACAACACTAGAAGAGTGCATCATCTAATAGTGTATCTACTACATTAATATAGTTTTAGTCCCTTGCAACTGTGTTAAGAGTAAACAGCAGTACCACAGACCTACAGCTCCTTAAGTGAACATACCAGTATCATAATCCTTAAAAAAGACATAACTTAAAACATCCAAATTGTAAGACACAATGGTCCAGACCTAAAAGAACATAAAAGGCATGGACTTAACCTCTCTTTATCATGAACCACAAGCCCTGATGTTCCTCCATTAAACAAAAGGAACTGACCATAGTCCTGCTGTATCCTTCACGAGAACAACATTTTTACATGTAATGTGTGGTTTACCTTCACCACTATACATCCACCAGGAAGAAGAGGGAGAGTAACGAGAGAAAAGAGTACAAGACACAGGATTCTTTGCCAGACCTTTTAGCAAACAGCTGCTCACAGGTATCAGGGAAGACAGAGAGGATATGATAAAGAAATTGAGAACAGATATAAGGAGAGGGACAAAAACAGGGTGCCCATTAATTTGGGTCATGAGTTTATACCAGAATAATACTCGTAGAGAATTCTCTGTTAGGTAGAGATCATTGAGTAAACATTGAAAAATACAAGGTAGAGGAAGAAACAGGAAAGCAAGTATGTACAATAGGAAGTATTATGCAATCTGAGTATGAGCATTACCAATAAAGGGAGCAGAGAAGTCTTGACTAAAAGACATTTAGACCTGATTTAATCTTCCTTTTTCACCCACCAGATGGTGCCCTTGCAGCATCCATGAACAAGCTAAGTCAATCTCTGCCTCGTCTACAGACACAGACAGGTCATTCCATGTGTTCTCACACCTGGTTCTGAAGGGACAGTTTAGCTGTATCACTGACACTTGAACTGTTCTTAAAAGAGAAGACTTTTCAGATAGTTCTTGGCATACATATTTTTCAAAATCTCATTAGAAGTCTGACTAATTTTATTAGCAGCATGATCTACAGGCCATACCTACCCCTATGGCAGCTGGTATCTGCTGCGGTGTATGGATCTGTGAGCACAAGAATGACAGTTTGGCATCAATTAGGAGAGCACACAAACTCTTAGAAAGCACTGGAGATTTATTTTGTTGCCTGAAACATGGTTTCTAATCTGGAAATACTTCATCTCTGCAGAGCTGTGTATTTCTCCCACAGTGATGGAGAAAGCTTTGCATCTGTTCAGGTTAATGTGCTCCTGTTTCTCTGCTGAGATTTAAATTCAAGGATACACAGCATTCTTCAAAGCTTGATTGGCACACAGAAGTAAAACGTGTACTCAGTGTTAATCTCCTAGTCTATTACTACTGTCTTTCATAATCTACATATATTTTACAAAATTCTTTAGTAAGAAAGGCTGTCAGAGCAAATGATGCATCAAATTCAAACAGGCCATCAAGATTGCTAATGGATTTTAATAGCAGCTATTACAGCATAATGGTATTTTCCCAACAGCTGTTTGTTTATAAAATTTTCAGTTTACAAGACCTTTATGTCCAATCCCAGGAGATATCCATCAATTCATTTATAATCATTTGGTTCAACCTACATGCAAATGCTGTCTTATTTGCACTGAGTGTGATTGTATATGTGTAGAAGACATGAGCAACTACCACAGCAATGAAAATGCTGGGAAACTTTACAAACTAAACTAATTAGTGTGTGCCTTTTGACTTAAGCAGCAAATTAAAGTGCTTTACTTGTTTCTTTCTTCCCACTCCCGAACAGCTCATTGCAACTAAGGAAGAGCTGCCTGGATTACAGCCTATTTTATGTCCTGACATGTAATTATTTGTTTAGTTCCATGTAGCTACAGCTGGTAAGATTTTAAAACATAGCACATAACTGGGCATAACTGGAGCAACTGGCCAGCAGACAATGGCTCAATGTGGTCTGCAGAAGTGGCAGAGAAGCATTAGAGGAGAAGTATCTTGACAGGCTTACAAAGCTTGATCTGATCTGGAAAACCTATCAGACACAAAACCCATAAAAGCATGACTAAGATTTTTTCCCAGGTTTCTGATGATTTGGTTTGGTTTGGTATTCTGGGGGCATTTTTTGGTTGATTGGTCGGGGTATTTTAGTGTACAAGCACGTATTTTTTGATATCTACTAGACACAAATCAGGAAGAAATAGGAAATTTGGACCCTGGCATGCTTTTTCTATTGAGTCATATTCAGAGCTGAACTGTGTGAAATAAGTGGGATTAAAAAAAATTATTCAGAAGATAACTAGAAATGGGAGCTAATTATGAACTGAGGGAAGAAAAATTGATAAATTTATTGAATGAGATTTTTTGATGTTGCACACTTAGAGATGGCTGTCTGTCCAGCTCTCTTCATGATTCTCAAGCTGCCTATGTAATATAAATTTCTGAGTAACAGTTAATACTGAAATCTGGATAAATGCCTTTAGTATATGTACTAATGGGTAAGATTTTTCTAGAAACATCTAGACTTAAATAATTTTGCTTCCATGGTGTTAGCAAATACCCTACTAACAACAAGCAACTGAAAATTTTTAAAGATATAGGACAAGACAGAAAGACACACACTTCACCTTAAACACTGCCCTCTTTAAACAGCAGGTGGCTCTAATTTTCCACAAAAGAAGGCTACAACTAAAATTTTCAGCCAGGATTCTCATTTCCGTCATACAGGAATAGGGGAGTTATTAGGCAGTAAACAGGATATGGATAAATAAGCTGTTAAGTGGGTGCTATTTGTGAGCAGGTTAGGTAGCCACCCTACAAACCATCAGTCTTCATCCATACAACAAGTACTGTTCTGGGTAATTAGCTTATAGTAAATGTCAATTACAGCAGGCTCTGTAGATTCAGATTCTACCTCTGTGCCTGCTCTGTAGTCTGATATGCACTTAAACATCTCAAGCAACAAGGAAAATTACTAAAAGAAGAATCTTTTTTTTTTCTTGGAATGCCTTGACATTTATGGTCCTTTACATGAGATGCACCATCCTTTCCTCCTAGTCATTTCAATACCATACCATGACTTACCATTACTATTTGGTTTACTCTGATTTTTTCACATCCATTCTGCACAGCAGAGTTATTGGCAGGAATTTTCAGGGCAGAAGAAGAATTTAAAAAGTAAAAAAATATCTGCCAAAAGAGTTATGGTCAGATCTATGGACATGAAGTCAATATGAGGAAATCAATTAGAAAACACAATCTAAATATGATTAACTAAAAAAAAAAAGTACTTTCTACCTCTAAATCAATACAGTAGAAGAGTTGAGCTTAACAGAAAACCACCAATGAGATTAGACTGCAAGTCATATTTATAAACCAGCTGGCCAGAACTGTGGGGGACAATAAAAGAAGTTTTTTCAAATACCTAATGGCAACACGCAGCATAAAAATAACATTGTCCCATTACAGGGTAAGGATGGTTATCTCACAAACAGGTACATGGAGAAGGCAGAGATGTTTAATGCATTCTTTGCCTCTGTCTTCAACACTGATGACTGACCAAAGGGGTCTCAGTACCCTGAGCTGAAAGATCATGAGCTCAAGAACAATCAATTCCCAATGGATCCTGAAATTTTGAGGGACCTCTTGCTCCAGCTGGACCCCTACAAATCCAGTCCTGATGGGATTCATCCAATACTTCTCAAAGAGCCGCTGTCATTGCAAAGCCTCTCTCAGTGATTTCTGATCAATGAGTTCTGGGAACCCAAAACTATAAAGTCCCAGCTGACTGGAAGCTGACTTTCAAGAAGACCAAGAAGGAGGATGCTGGAAAATACAGGCTGGTCAGTCTCACTTCAGTGACAGGTAGTTATGGAGAAGATTACTCTGGGGGTATTAAAAAACACCTGAAGGACAACACAGTCTTTGGTCACAGCCAGCATGGCTGCATGAGAGAAGCTGCTTTATCAAACTTGTTATCCTTTCATAACAAGGTAACCCACCCAGTCGATCAAGGGAAGCCAGCTGATGTAATCTTCTTGGATTTCAGTAAAGCTTCCAACACTGTCTCTCACAGAATCCTTCTGGACAAAATGTGCAGCCCACAGCTGGATAAACACATCATGTGATGGGTGAGCAACTGGGCCACAGGTCAGCCACAAAGGGTTACAGTGAATGGGGTGACATCAGACTGGGGACCTGTCACTACTGGGATTCCACAGGGCCCCATGCTCGGCCCTCTGCTCTTCAACATCTTCATAAGTGACCTGGAGGCAGGACTGGAAGGTATACTCCACCAGTTCCCAGAAAACAAAAAACTGGGAGGAGCTGCTGACTCCCTCAAAAGGCAGAGAGACCCTGAAGAGAAACCTTGACAAATCAGGGGTCTGGACAATCACTAACCATATAAAGTTCAACAAGATAAATTGCTGGATTCTGCATCTGGGATGGGACAACCCTGGATGTATGGACAGACTGGGAATGAGGTGCTGTAAGCAGAGCCATGGGAAGGGACCTGGGGGTCCTGGCAAGTTGAACATGGGTCAGCAGTGCCCTGGCAGCCAGGAGGGCCAACCCTGTCCTGAGGGGCATCAGGCACAGCATGGCCAGCTGGGCAAGGGAGGGGATTGTCCTGCTCTGCTCTGAGATGGGGCAGCCTCACCTCCAGTGCTGGGGGCTGGTTTGGGTGCCACAATATGTAAAAGGATATAAAGCTGTTGGAGAGCATCCAAAGGAGGGTAACAAGGATGGTGAAGGGCCTTGAGGAGAAGCCATATAAGGAGTGGCTGAGGTCACTTGGTCTGTTCTGCCTACAGGAGACTGAGGGGAGCCCTCATTGTGGTCTACAACTTCCTAGTGAGGAGGAGGGGCAGGCACTGACATCTTGTCTGTGGTGACTAGCAGGACCCAAGGGAATGGCCTGGAGTTGTGTTAGTTGGAAAGTTTACGCTGGATATTAGGAATGGTTCTTCACCCAGAGGGTGGCTAGGCAATGGAACAGCTTCCAAGGGCAGTGGTCAGAGCACCAGCCTGAGAGAGTTCAAGACACATTTGGACAATACTCTCAGGCACAAGGTGTGACTCTAGGGGATGTCCTGTGTAGGGCCAGGAGTTGGACCCAATGATCCATGTGGGTGCCTTCCAAGTCCATATTCATAACTCAGGAGCATCATACTGCAAAAAGTCTATTTTTTGATGGGAAAGTTACCTGTTGAGAACAAGCAGTGATAACTTTGGAGAGGTCTCTGCAGAAAAACTTAAGGAAAAAATATGATTCAAAATGGTATTTTCGCTGTTTGTGTATGGACCCTCCTACATCACACAATGACCACATGCCTATGAATATGATAGGCACTGAATATCTTTGGTTTTCATTGAGAAATACACAAATATATGGAAGAAATATTACTTACCTGGTAGTTTTGGAACTCTGAGAAACTCTTTGGAATTGATCTTCTATGATCACAGCATTATTTAATTTCACTGGATGCCATAAAAATGAACATTGTCTTAACTTATCTGAAAAGTGCACAGTGCATAGGCAGGTGCCCACATCTTAGTATGCCATAAACTTCCCAATGTCTTAATTTTTCTTTGTCTCATCTATGATTTTTCCAGAAGGTTTGTTCAAGTACTTTGCACTAAATGAGGCATATTCTGAGATATCATCACAAGTGGTCCCTGCATTAGTAAGTTAGCAAAGATTATAGAGTCTTCTGGCCTATAATTGGCATGACACCACAGTGACTGGTCAATTTTCCACCTTTAGTCAAAATGAAATGTCAACTGCAGCAAAAAATATGATTAAGAAAGCTTAAGAAAGCTAAAATAAGGGTGTGATGGGAGATGAAAGACGAGCCCTCTCCACAAAGCTTTCTTTCAAAATTCTAATACCTTTCCAAAGTGAGAAACTGAAAGCAGTGTAATTAAAGAAAACACCTAAAAGTTAGTAAAGGCAACATTCAGGATTGAGGTCTCTACTTTTGTTTGCTGATAGAGCTGCTTGTGGAAAGAAATTAGTTTAAAAAAAATCCAATGTATATTTATTTTTTACTGCATACACACTGTGTATTTTATACATATGGTATACAAACTCTATATATACTGAATAGTTCATATTTCTAAAGTGTCCATATGCATGTATTTTTCAAGATAGTATATTTGTACATAAACACAGACACACGCTACTGCTTAGGCATTTCAATTCAAGTTGACGCAGTACTGTCAGTAAGTATATATTCAGGGAATTAAGACTTTACAAACACTGTAATTCAGAACTTTGTTTAGTCATATAATAAACAGTGGGTCAGCAAGTTTATTTATATTAGAGATGTTACAATGCAATAGTCAAAAAGTAAAGATAAGCAACAGAACACTAACTCGTTTGTGGTAACTTTTAATTTTAGAGCTCTGGGTAAAGGAAAACCTATAATATATTCTAGAGTATATTGCCTCAAACTTACCTAACTGATATCACCGTTATGCAAAAGCACAGCAGTAACCACAGAAGTGAAATTTATGTAAACAGTCAAAGAAATTCAAAGCTAGGTAATTAGATATAAATACAACTTTTGAGTTGTTAAATACTTTCTTCATAGTGTTTTCCTCACAAATTTATAATAAATAAGTAGCTACACTCTCAGTTCTGGCAGAGCTCTGCTAAACACAGTATATGCATTTGTCTTTGTAACAAGTATCCTGGTTGATGTGCTTCACCGAGTGTTATGTTCACGCAATTCTGGTTTTTAAGGTGCAGCCATGCTCTGACACAACCACAGCAGAAACCAAGTAGTGCCTGCAACAGAAACTGTTTTGCAACCAATTTTTTGATTATTTAATACTCAGCCATCTCAATTATACCAAGAAGTTACAAGACTTTTTAGTTTAAACTGCAATTTTAAAGAACTCAGAGTTCTTAATTCTTGCCACTGTTACATGCTTTCCATGCAATCTCAAAGGTATCCTGCATTCTCCAATGCATGTACCATGCTGACCTAAGGAAATGTTGAATAATAAAACGAAGAGATTCTAAAGAGAAATTGAAGATATAAAGTATCAGAGAGATGACTACTCAAAAGCAATTTTCAGCTCTTCATTATTTGTAACACATCAGCTTACTCTCTGAATAGTTTTCTGTACAATAAATGAAGGGAAGGGAGGGGGAGCCAATACTTTTTAGAGTTTTCCTTGCATGTTCCTTGTACTTTCACTGTTGAACAGAAGAGTATCCAAATATATCATACTATATACGCATAGGAATGCTATCTCTTCCATACAAAATACATAATATTAACTTATTCTTCTGTACAGTGCATGGTATTTCCTTGTACTACTGAACAAATACTGCATTTCTTGCTGCCACTAATGAGGGAAATAAGATTTACGTGGATCAGATACACACAGACGAGAATAGTAAGAGAACACTATTTTTTGGGGGCTAAATTCATAAATCATTATGTGATCTGTCAAGATTCATAATGATCCATAAGAAAAACCTTCCAAAGAACTAGCATGAAAATTGCATATTATGTGATACTCCTCCAGAGTTTATATGTCAAATGTTTTGCCTCAATGGCAAAGAATTTGTCTATTCCACAGTCAGAAATATATGTAAAGTAAAATGTAACACAAAATTTCTGATAATGCCAAACAGATGCATAGCCGGAGCAAAAAACATAATGCATTACTTGCTATGGCCATGACAAACTGGGAGCCTTTAAAAGGAACAGACAACTTCTGCATTTTTTAACACAAAGCAAATATATTTCCTGTTGCCACCAACAAGTAAGCTAGCACATATTTCTGTGTCTTGGATTTCTGCTAAATCCTTGCCAGTTATTTTTACTGATCAAATTATGCACTATTTACTTAATTATTAGAAACTACTCCTAAGCCATTCATAGAACTTTCTAGTGAGTAGGAGGTAATCTACCTCTGCTTTCATCAAATGAATAAATTCAGGTATTTAATTTTATTTGCTCTAAGCTATATTTTAAAAGGGACACAAGGACTGGTAACTAATAATCCTGATAACTGATAACTCAACCCTCATCTTCATAGAACTTATAAATGCTGAGTAAACATTTTTTACATTCATCTCTCAAACAAGCCTTTGTCCTGTGTTCTCACCAAAATTGCCCTCTTTTACATATCAGTGGAATTTACAATATCTCATAACTGCCTGTCCACTTATTAGGTCAGATTCTGATTTCAACTGTACCTCAGAAGATGAGAAAAAATGGCTTCAAATGAGTTAATGTAAGTCACTGGAGACATTTTAGATTGGAAAATACCAATACCAATGCACTGAAGAGATACCAATCTATCTAACCAAACATCTTTTCAGATAGAATGAGTTTCCATGTCTTTCATGCTCCTAACGTTTTTTTATTCTATATTATTTGAAGAACTGTTAGTATTGATTTACTTCACATAAATTAATGGAGAAAATGCTTTCTAGAGCACGATATTTCACCAGAGAATGCAAAACAATGTCTAGAATCCTAATAAATACTGTTATGTCTGAAATGAGTTATCTCAGTAGTGACTTGGGCTCAGATTTATTGTACAGTTCATCAACTTCTCAGCATGCTGGATAATGAATGTTTCATTTACATTGCTAATTGCCAAGCCATGGTTCCTTCAACCTTTAACCCTTACGCTTTATCACATTATCACCATATGTCAATATAATTGCATTCAACATTCCAAACAACTAACTTTTTCATGAGGTCAAGAGATTCTCTTTTTTAAAGCTTTACCAGTGGGAGATCTTTAAAACTACCAAGAAAACCAGTAGTATACAGACAATGGGAAGCTAAGACAATTTTTTCTTCTGAAAAACTGCTTACATCTTCTGACCAAAAATAAGTTCTTTTCTGTTAAAATCACCATTTTCCCACTGTAACTAAATTACACACAGTTCTGTGAAGAGCTTCACCTTTACTGCCTGTAATTATGAAACACTATTAACTAAGTCCTAATATGAAATATCTTCTGTATCTGCCTGTACTTTTTTTTTTAATCTGTGGAATTATGCGGTTATTTCTACATCTTGATCTTCATTCTGCATTGTCCCAAAATTAAAGCATTTTACTGTAAGTACCATTCAAGATGCTGTCTTAGCTATGTCTGTGTTATAAAAGCATTGCTACTCATTTCTTACATTTATACTTTCCCTCAACAGAAAATTGGGCTGTATCTCATCTCCAGAATATGTTAACTCACTCTGCACCTGCGAATTCCTTTCTTTCTGTTGAATTTCATCAGAAATACTTCTTCCATCCCTGAAACATGCATTGTCAATTGCGAAGTTCAAGCTAGATCATACACAAAAACTGTTCTGGAAAAAGATTTTACCACTGAGTGTAACTGAATCAGTTTTACAGCTTGTATATGGTCAAACTTAAGAAAGCATTGTGCTCCTGGTTGGTAACGGTTACACCAGCAGAGACTCTGGCATTTCTCCATTTCTTTGGAAAAAGAAACTTTGACAAGACACCTTCTCAGAACAGTTCTGAAATACAGAAAGTTAAAAATTTATTTCTCAGTATCTGAGTCAGAAATCAGATGCACTCTCAAAGACAGAATTAAGCAAACTGCCTTAGAATAATGAAGATGGGTAATGAAGATGATGAAAGACAGTGAGCCTAATTCATCTTCCATGTAGCAAAACTTTCACATTACATGCAGATAGGTACTATGTCTCAGATATATCTGGTGTATATGCGTATATATCCACAGAGACATAAATGTATGGCACGCTTTTGTATGGACATGCAGTGCCACAAATCAGCAGCCCCATCTCTAAGAAAAATACTGTGGCATAATCTTGAAGCCCACAAGCTGGTGGAAGCTTCAAGCTGGTTTATATCACACTTACACTGTTTTATATCTTTATGTTCTGTACTATAGCAGCTCACTCCCCTCTACTGCCATAATTCCATATTTCTTCTTTGACTCTTGGAATGTCCTTTCTGACCAAACACCAAATCCATGAAGGCTCCTTTCTGTCAGTTACTTTTATCCCTGACTTCTTCTGCAGGAACCTTGCTTGTATTCTACGCCAAGAGCACTACAAAATAATAACTGCATTTGAAAATTCTGAGGTATAACAGAGTTGCAGGCATGAGCCCTCAGTCCATCTTGAGGCTCATATACCACTCCCTTGCAACTTGCATCTATTAAAAAAAAAGTTTTAGCATATACTGCCGTTAACATAACCTTCTTCCCAAACTGTAGATAATCCCTTTTCAAATCATCTGCAGTATCCACCCAATAAACATCCATTTATAAGTGTTCAACTGATCATGTTCCTGGATGTCACAGAAAAGGACTGCTTCTTCTCCCTGCTAGCTTGGACAAGACATAACCTTCTGATTTACCTATACATAAAACATGAGAAAAGCCTGGCATCAGAACTATAAACCCCCTTTGAAGTAGATTAAGACCAGAAATATATGTTTTCTTCAAAGTGTTTCAATCCATTAAACGTATATCAAAACATTTTATAAAATCAAATTCCATGTTACCACTGAGAAATGAATATTCCCTCATGCACACCAGCTGAGATACAACGTAAGTATGTCACTCCTAAGTATGAGGAACTTTCAGCAGTATATGCCAAACAGTGTTCCTAGGAGATTTAAGCACATGGTTATTCATTTCCAGCTGCTTCTGTGGAGTCAAACTTGGTTCTTGTGCTTTCAGGTAACATTATTATCACATTTTGTGAAGGACAGTGACATCAAGCACAGGTAATCACTGACAGTGCAGAGGGCCATTTGAAAGCATGCTTGTTTTCTTAGTCTTTAATGTGGATTAAAAAACTACAGCCAAATTATATGTAACTTTAAATGTGCTCAGAATGTGAGTTCACGATGACTGAGTATACAGTACATGAAGGATCACTCATCACTTAATTAACTTTAACCTCCCACCTACTTCCAGTTGACAAAAGGAACTAAATTAACATTGTTCTAAAATAGTTTAAGGCATAAAATCCAGAGTCCCGAACAGTCTGAATACCAGTGGCTCCAGACTTCAGCTGGTATGTGTAGAAATTTAAATGCATAAGTAGTGAAATTACTACTTTCAGGGTTCTGTTCACCTGGGCATCTTTAAAACCTTACTTTGAGTTTAACAGTTACACTGCTAGTACCCCAAGGCCATAGTAAGAGAGGCTGAGGCTTGGCTTCTGAGTAAATATTGTTTATACTAAAAAAAAAAATTCCATTACCTCAGAGGATCTGTGTAACTGACTGAAACACTATAAACAATTAAGCTAATGATACACATTATATACATGAAGGAAGAATTCATAAAAGATCGTAAAACAACCAATGCTTCCTATTTATTCAGGTATCAGTATTTATAGATTAGTTTGTGGAGAAGACCAACAAGAGTCAGCACACTAGAGCAGTACAAAATACCCAAAACAAACAGTAAAACAAAACTTGTCATTCCAATTAACTCCTATCCATAAGACGGAACAAGGGGAAATCAAACATAACTGCACACACTAATACACAAGCCAAATACACAACCTGGATCACACCAACAATCTGTGGTGACCATGCTTAGACAAATAAATGCAAAACTCTTTCACTGGATGCTGCTATAGTTTTTTAGAGTTTTGCATTTATTTGACCTAAATACCTCCAGATGGTGTAAACTAACTATTTTATCTTGAAGACATGGGAAAAATGTTGCCTAAAGGAAATTGTACCATGATTATTCAATGTTCAATGCACATTTTTCTAGATCAGAATCATGAACAGTTCTGAATTATCACAGAATCAAGAATGGCCTGGGTTGGAAAGGATCTTAAAGATCATCTAGTTCCAAGCTACCTGCCATGGGCAGGAACATATTTCACTACACCAGGTTGCTCAGCCTCATCCAAACTGGCCTTGAACACTTCCAGAGATGGGACATCCATGACTTCCACAAGGAACTTGTTCCAGTGCCTCGTCACCTTCAAAGGAAAGAATTTCTTCATAGTATCTAACCTAAATCTACTCTCTTTTAGCTTGAAGTCATTTCCCCTTGCCCTATCACTACATGCTCTTGTAAATAGTTTCACTCCATCATTTTTGTAATCTCTCTTAGGTTCTGGAAGGCTGTAATTGGGTCACCCAAAGCATCCTCTTCTCCAGGATGAACAAACCCAATTGTCTCAGCCTCTCCTCACAGGAGATGTGCACCATCCCTCTAATCAATCTGGTTACCCTCCTCTGGACTTGCTCCATCAGTTCCATGTCCTTCCTGTGCTGGGACCCCAGAGCTGGATGTGTGGATGCTGGATGTGGACCCCCACCCTGCAGGTGGGGTCTCAGCAGAGCAGAGCAGAGGGGCAGAATCCCCTCCCTGGCCCTGCTGCCCACGCTGCTTTGGATGCAGCCCAGGACACGTTTGACTTTCTGGGCTGTGAGTGCCCATGGCTGGGTCATGTCCAGCCTCTCATCCACCAGAACCCCCAAGTCCTTCTCAGTTGAATCCATATCTGGAATGGGAATGTGCAGGTCTCTTGCTGGAACAGGCAGCATCCAGGCAGAAAAGAAAGCATATGTATTACCAAGGTCTAATGTATAACAATAAGACAGAGGGCGGGATGCAAAACACTGCTTTTAAAGGCATTTCCTTTTGTAGCTTTAATGTTTGCAATTACAATAAGAAGTGCATAATGGCAGCCATTTCTATTATTGGGACAAATGCATCCATTTATGCTACTGAGTTTCTTTTGCTCAGATATGCCTGCTCTGAAATGATAAACAGATTTTTTCAAGGTATTTTTTAATATAGCAATGCAGACCCACCTGTGGGGAAAAAAACTCTTTCTTTGGGCTGGAAGCACTGATTGAAGAGTGGTAACTTGGGTTGCTGCTATATACAGGGCCCAGGGTGGACCAAGCTCTAAAGAGTCCTTGAAGGACAGTAATTGCAGTGAAGTCCCTAGAGAAGAAGAGAACCCACACAGAGAAATAAAGCATGTACACATTACTAAGAGAAAGCCCCAGGAGCTCATTGGAGATTGGAGGTTTCAAAATATTGATGCTACGTATTTCTGTGGCTGTGACTGAGAAAAAAACATACCATTATTTATTTTTTATTTTATACCTCCTTCGGTGTCTGAACCAAATCCTAGCAGTGGCCCAGAAGATGAACACATTCAATTAACTGGTGATCCTCTTGCAGAGGCGCAGGGCAAAGCTAAAGCACCCCACACCAAAGCAAGAAAAGTGATGTTTTCCACCAGCTGCCCTTCATGGAGAAAGCACAGCCCTGGGGCAGCTGGCAGCATGCCAGACCAGAGTGAGGAAGGGATAATTTACACATTGCCATGCAAGCTCCAGCAAATCAGTCTCATGGCAAGAAAAGTGCAGCACTTCAGTCTTCACAAACTCTCAGGAGAGTGGGAAATACACACATACTCAACTAAGTACCACAGCTATATGGACTGAACCTAAATAAGCTGATTTCAGTTTAAAAAAAATGGAATGACGGGAGAATATGAATATTTTCATTGCCTTTTTTTCTGTTCACTCACTGTGTGTTTACCATAAATTAGACCTGCTGAGAGTGTAATGCTGAGCAACCCATATGGCAAATACTCAACTGAGAGATATGAAAGGAAAATCACTTTTTTATATCTGAATTACATCTAGCTTGTTTATTTAGAAAGTCTTCTTTAATAGAAAATGTTCAGAAGCAACCCAGATAACACTGTTTATATTGGAAAGGACAAGGTAACATACCTTTTAGACCAAAACAAATTATTTTCAGAAGAATATGATTCAATATGAAATGAAATATGAAAATAATTACACTTAGGTCAGTGTTCAGTTAAGATTTTTGGTTCTAAAATACAATTACAGAGGTTCTTGGTTGTACAGTTGCCATTTATTCAAACTCATCCTCAAATCCTTCTTCCAATTAAACAATCTAGAACTAGTCTCAGTCCATGGTGTTCTACCAACTGTAGAGCTGACCTAACAGCTCCCATTTAAGGTACAAAATTAATCTATTTCAACTTTTTTCCTTACTAGACTGTGACAAACACTGACGAGGAAATAAGCATGCACAGAGGGCTGTCATCCATGAAACCTAAAAACAATCAAGTTCTGCATGTGGAATTCAGGCACAGATTGCTAACCAGATCTCTCTGGCAATCTTGCTGTGGGGAAAATAATGAAGAATGGAATGCAGATGATTCATTGTTCAATCATTCCCTGTGGACCTTGTTCACTCTTTCTTTTCCTGTAAGTCTAGGTCTTCCCTTCCCTTCTCCCCTCGACCCCCATAAAGGATGGAGAGAGAATCAAGTTTCATAAAATTCCTCTGAGAATGTGACTAAGGCAACAAGAGCAGCAAGATGGGAAGGATAATATGCAGCCAAGTTACAATATATCTACCAGTGACATTTATCCTTCTGTAGAAAGTGCCAGAACCAGTACCAGATACCAACTGATCCATTTTGTTCGTAAAGGTAGCATCCAGGGACTTTTGCCAAGAGTTTTAATTGTTCATGTAAAGGCGGAAGAAAAATCATCCAAAAATGAAAATCGATAACTTACCAGGTTCTCTGCTTCGTTTTACTACCAACTCTATAATCCTGTTTGACCTGAGCCACAGAACAAAGTGGCCCATATTCAGATATATTAATTCTTTCTCACTGAACTGAGAGAACTCATCCTCCTGAAGTGTGAAAAGGTTGTATAATTCCCCATAGCTTTAATGCGAAAACTGTGATTTTTTTCATAATTGGGGAAGATAAAATAAACAGCTACTACTGTTGTGCTCTGGCTTAAACTTGGTGGCCTCAATAGGTTCTTCCTCACCAGTCTAAGGGCTGTGTTTGTATTCTGTTTAGAAGTAAGAATTCTGGAAGGCAGACACCCAATAGGCATAAGAAATTCGGACACACTGAGAACTACATGCTCTCACAAATAAGTAGAAAGTTACAAAACTCAAAATACTGAGATTTATTCTACTGAAAAAGTAATTAAGAAAAAAAAAAACCAGCCGGGAAAACAAGAAATGTAGACCTTCCTACACTGTTTCTTTCTTTTTGTAATTAATAAATTCAATCTGTATTAAGCAACTTTGCTTAAAGATATTGTTTCATTTCAGAAATGCAGCAATTTCAGGACAAAAGTGTATGTTCATGCACAGAATTTCTTATGGAGAAAATAATAAACGTCTTTATCATGAAAGCAATGCAAATTCCTGAAGGAATTTTTTCATTTTACTCTTTATCAAGTCTATATAGAAAAAAAAATTCTAAGAAAGTAAGATGTTGCAGTCTCACAACATACAGAGGAGTTCTGAATGTTGATTTTTCTGGCTCAAAGAGCCTGCAGGTCAGACTTAATATGTACTGATTTAAATATACAAAGTATTTAATGTACCCAAACAATGCCACTATGGAGTTGCAGAAGAAATTACATTTTTTAGGGAATACCATTCTTGCGGTAGCTTTATGATGAAAACTACATTTGGGTAGAGATACATAGAAGCTGTGAATAATTCTGAATATAGAAGTGGTGATCCTTCTGAGAAAATGTTATATGTCTCCAAGAAAGAAAGGACTTTAGTAGACTAGTCTTTAGTAGAATTAGTATTCTCAGCTAATTTGAAAATCTGAAAATTCAAATAAGGGCTGAAGGCTTTTAACCTTAATTATTTTGTAATTTTTAAAATCTCTGTATCATAAATAAAAAATACAAAAATGCACATAGAATTAAATAAACCATGACGTTGCTGGTTAAACAAAACACTTGACTTCAAGTCCTGAGAGTGTACCCAGTTACAGAGTGAAAAAAAGGATCTTTCCCATCATCATCTAAACAGAGAACACATGTGCATCATAAAAATCTTTCAGAGCACTTGATCTGCCTAATTCAAAATTCAAAAATGTTCCTATGTCCTAAAACATCCAATAGTTTCAGGTCTGGGCTTCTGATATGTAGTAGAAGGTATAAAATTCAGTGGTGCATGATAAAAACATAGGCTATTGTAATGTTTACCAGTATTAGGCATTCCTTTATTTTACAGTTCAGAAGATGTTTTAGGACATGCTTTGCCAAATGGAACAAAAGTAGTATTTCAAGACACATCAGACAAAGTTCATGGAATTTCTGCATCAAAATATCACTATTCTAAATAAACATTGCATGATTTTAGAAGTGGAGAGATTTTAAGATTTTTAAGTTAAAAGCAGAAAGCAGTCACCAAGCAGAATATTTGTTTAGAAATACACTGTATCTCTCTCCACATCTTATCCACAGAATTGCTGGTTTCTGTAGTACTGGAACACAAACACTAGCAAACTCAAAATGTCATTTTATTTACAGCTAGAGTTACACTGTAATGTTAGATCAACAGTTCAACATTTTAATTGATTTGTTTCCCACAAAATAGCAAAGAAAAAACAAAAACTAAATAGCAGAAAATATAATTTCTGTAATATTCCTACTGTCATCCCTAACTATTATCAGTTCTTATATTCCTATGCATTACAGCCAGATTTTAAAATGTTAAATGTTCATGCTAGGTTTTACATGGAATTTTTTTTTAAAGTGCATTAAATTTCATAGAAACAACTCTTTATGCTGAACGTTTCTCAAAACAGCACCTCCCGCTGTCAATGTCTATGCCCCATAAGCAGCTAAGCTGAGTGCTACTGACAAGAACTAGAAGAGTATACAAATGATAAATTAGTCAGCTTTGTATAAGTCAGAAATACAGGCCAATAATGATACGGAAGATTATCGCATTTTACTTAGCTGAAAGATAGTGCATATTTTACACTGTATTTCATAAAGAAAATACCTTCATTTATTTAAACACATTTCACAAATTATACAAAAGAAAACAGTTTATCTTTTTGAACAATGTACTTATGAGCACAAGCACATTTTTACTGTAATGTTAGTAATTGTTTATACTCATTCCTTTGATAATTTTCATAGCTATTTTACTTCCTTTATTACCTTTTGAACCAAGACTGAACTAAACTATTAAAGGCAAAATTGTAAATGATAGCTTGGACCAAATTAGAGCAGATTTCACACTAATTATAACCAATGACATCTATCCAATTTATTCACATAGTGAAATAAAAATGAAATCCTAAAAACATACCACTGTGCACCTTGCAGTGACTCCACTGTTTAAGTAGCACATTTTTTAAGTGATACTGCAAGTACAAAAAATTATGCTTCTGGCTTACTATCTGTTATGATAGTACTATAGAATAAAATAATCAAATATACCTTGCAAAAATGACAGTTGAATAAATCAGTACATGCTGATTTGAGAAGATTCATAAATATAATGGTCTTAGCCAGTTTTACAAACTCACATTTTTCTCAAATCTCAAGAAACCATAATAACATCCTACATGACTTCATGCCGAAGCATCTCATTGACTGGAGGAACATTAGCTCGCATCACCCCCACATCATCTTTTAAAAGGAATCTGATATGAAAACTATAAGCAATCCTACTAATTCCTGTAATAAATGTAATTTTTGCTGCCATTTGATTTCAGATACTTAATTAGGAAGCACTCTTTTGAATCACAGAATAACAGGCAGAAGAAATCACAAGGATGACATAGTCCAAACTTTTTGTCAAAAGCACTCTTGACAATGTGGTCCAACACCCTGCCCAGATGAACCTTAAAGTGCTTAATGTTGAGGAATACACCATTTCTCTGGAGATTATTTCAGTGACTGATTGTTATAATTGTGAAAAATTTTCCTCTTGTGTCTAATCAGAATCTCTTTAGGAGTAACTTGTATGCATTATCCTTCATTTTCTCCATGTGATTCCTTCTAAAAACAGAGTCTCTGTCTTTTTTGTAGCCACTCTTTAAATACCAGAACCAGGTGTCAAGGTCTCACCTAAGCATTCTTTCCGAATGTGTCAGGGTTCTCAGCCCTCTGATCATCTTTGTGGCCCTCCTCTCCACCCTCCCCAGCCTGTCCATATCTTTTTTGTACAGCAGAAACCAAATCAGACAACAGTATTGAAGGTGTGGCCTGAAAAACACTGACAATAATGGGATAATCTCTGCTGCTGATGCCCCTGTTGATGCAGCCCAAGACCTCACTGGGCTCCTTTGCTCCAGCAGCAACTCCTCACTCTTATTGAGCTTTTTGCTCACTGGGACTCCCTGGTCCCTTCCCACAGAATTGCTCCTCAGCCTTGTGCTCCCAGCTCGTGCTGCCCTCCTGGATTTGTTTTCCCAGGTGAAAGACCTTTCACCTGTCCTTGCTAAACTTCTTGCTAAACTTCCAGGTTTTCCTGCAGTATGGCTCTCCTTTTCAAAGTGTTCACTTGATCCCTGAGTGATTTTAAGTGCTTTGGATGACCACATGTGAAGACACGAAACAGCACTGGACCCAACACCAATCCCTGGGGGACCCCACTTGTGCCAGTTCCCAGTTGGAAAAGGAGCCATTTACCCCCACCCTGGGGGCTGCCTGAGGGTCAGTTCCCCACCCACTGCATGAGCAGCTTGTCCAGACTGTTACACAACAGCTGGACAGGAAGTCATCCAGCAGACTTGTTGCACAACTTCACCAGAAAGCTGTGGGAGACCGTGGAGAAAGCCTTGGAGAAACACAGGCAGACAACGTCCACTGCTTTCCCCCATCAACCAAGCAGGTTACTTTGCCCTGGAAGGCAATCAGGTTTGTCAAGCACAATTTGGCCTTGGTGAACCCATGCTGGCATTTCCCAATCATATGCTTCATCTGACTTGAAATGAATTCTACCAGAAGGGTTTGTGTCATAACTTTTCTAAGACCTATAACTTCTTGGGTTCTCTTTTAAGCACCTCTTGCAGATGGGGGTGACATTAGTCTTCTTCCAGTTTTCTGAGATGTCTCCTGATCTCCACAATTTCTCTAGGATTATGGAGAACAGCCTCACAATGACTCCACCCAGCTCTCCAATACTCTTGGGTGGATATTGTAAGGTCCTATCAATTTGCAGGAGCCAAGTTCCTGTAATAGCCCACACAGCAATTTTTTCTTCACTGACAATGGGTCTTGTTTGCATCAACACAGATTTTTGCTTCCAGCGTCTGGGGTCCAGCTGAGCTGATGACAACAGAGGTCAAGGAAGTGTTGAGAACTTCTGCCTTCTCACTGCTGTTGGTGACTAATTCACCTCTCCCATTTAACACTGGGCCAGCAGTGTCCTCCTGTTTCTCCTCGTTGTTTATATACTCAAAGACCCCGTTCTTGTAGTTTTTGACAACTCTTTCAACTCAAGCTGAGCCTTTGCTTTTCTAACGGCATCTCATGCCCTGGCAATGTTCTTGTGGTTCTCAATAGATTTGTAACTCCCTTTCCATCTCAGTGTGTTTCTCTTTTGGTCCTGAACAGACTCAGAAGCTCACAGTTAAACCAAGAGGGCCTCATGTTCCACCTACTTCCCTTCCCTTTGAAGGAGATGACCTGGCTTTGTGTTTTCATGAGAGCTATCTCCAAAAACTCACAGCAGTCGCTAGCTCCTTTATTCTCCACGGAAGCTTCCCTTTCAATTGGGATCTGAGCAAGCTGAAGCTTGCTCTTGTAAAATCTAAAACTTCTGCCTTAGTGCTAACCTTCAGAGTGCACAACCAGACCCCAAACTCCACAATATTGCTTGGAGATGACCCTTTTAACCTTGACCCAGAAGCATTTGATAGGGTTTCTACGGGCACTGTAGCTGATTTCTGTACATCTGAGGTTCTCCTTAACTTAAAGTGCCAGTCCCCCTCCTCTTCTTCCCTGACTCTCTTTACAAAACAGCCTATAGCCATCCGTCATATTCCTCCAGTCATGAGAGTTGTCCCATCATGATTCAGTTACTCCTGTGACACCCTAACTTTCAGAAAGGGTGTCGAGTTCCTAGCGTTTATTCTCCCGCCTCTGCATATTTGTATAAATGCACATGAAGTGCCAGGTCTCGTTCTTATCTTGGGAGGCAGCTAAGGAACAGTTGTCACTGCTCAGACTGGCCTGCCTTATTTCCCAGGTGGCTGCAACAGCAACCACTCAAAACTACCACTTAAACGGTTCTCCCCACCAGACTCCTTTCATATCTTTAGAGAAAAGTCACTATAGAGAATTCAGCTTGCCTAACCTCTCCACACCTTGGATTGTACTCGTTACAACTGGGGTACTTTGGATGACCTGAGGCATCAACTGGACAGCCATTGTCCTCCAGAAGACGGCAGTCTGATGTTTGAGTGTGGTATTTACATTAATGCACGTGTGGCTGCATTACTCAGTTATATGAGGTTATGACTTTAGCCTCTTAATATTTCTGAAAAAGCAAGTGAAAGTATGTTTAAGCTTTATGTACTATATATGTTATAAATTTTCCTAAGGCAGATATCACACACTGACATTTTAAGACCTTAATTAAGGTTGATTTATTTACAAATGGTATGTTTTCAACTCTCAGAAATGATGTATTTAATGTTTTATTTTTAAACACAATTAAAAAATAATATATAAATATATACATACTGCAAATGTAATACAGATAACAAATTCATTTAAGCCCATTTATGCACATTAGTGACACACCATGTGGCAGAAAGACTAGGACTACAAGAAGACCCCGTGGCGATTTATTTTATATTAAATCCCTAATGGCCTCTTCTCATCTTTACAAAAATATGCACAAAAGTCCAGACTATGCAGCCATTGAAATGAATGGTTATTTATTTGCTAAACGAGAACCCTATGTTTAATGTTCCTTAGACATAAGGTAGTCTGCAAAAGTCGCATTCCTACAGCTCTATACATCATTTATTTTACATACCCTAACTTCTCACAACAGGCATCAGAAAAATACTTTTGAACCACATTGCTATTGTAAGTTGCTGAGAATTTTGTTTCCAATTCCATTACTGGAAGATTAAATGTTAACATGTTTACTTGGGGTTTGCTTCTTGTTTTGTCTTTTGCATTAAAAACAAATTCATGGACCAATCTGCCATTTAAAACACGTTTATATTTATACCAAGAGGAAAAAAGTTCCCAAATACACAATACATATAGATAATCATTATAGACAGATAACAGAAGTTCAAATCTTCAAAGATATATGTTGTAATCTCACTTATTTGGGTGCAATGGTCTACCTAGGACTTGTTTGACATGCTTCAGCTAAGACAGACGTCCTTGATTTGCTTTACAGAAGTATTAAAAACATCACTTTTCAAAATGCAGAAATAAAACTGTCCAAATTATGAAACAGTGGCATTTCTTACTAATACTACAAAATAGCTTTAAAATTAACATCTATCTCCACGATGAGACTATTTTTTCATGGAAGATGATACACCGTGCACCCAAACACTTCTACATTTCTTAAATTTCTGTGGCTGGAACTGCTACTGTAAGTTCCTCTGAGGCATAAAGCCACAAAGGGGGAAGTTGTTACATGAGATAGAACTTCATATTGGTACTATCCCAAACTCATTTGGACTATGGAGGCTACTTAAGGACAGTCAAGCTTCCCGCAGCAGCATGAACGTGCAGGTCATTTTCTTGAGGTAACAACATTGGTGACAGCAGCCTCCAGTGCAGCTCTGACATGTTCTCTAAGCTTTTACAAGTGGCATACAACCCCTACTACCTGGAAACTGTCTTTATGCAGTATGTGGATGCCATGGCCAGAGGCATGAACCTCAACAGACCTTCAGAACATCCCTTTGTCTGCCACAGTCAGTAGCAGACAATCAGAGAACTTGTTTTCAACTGAGTGACCTGCTTCCTCAGGTGGTAATTCATTTTCTATAATTGCAAGAACAGATAAAGACTTGGTCCAACAAGCATATTATTAATCTATGTTATAATGAGCCATTTCAACTGAACTGAACATTCATGAAACCTGGATTGTTCTCCCAGTGCACTACACTTAAAAATGCAGAGAACAGAGTTCGCTTTACAACAGAAATATTTATTTCCCAGGAATAACATTACTTTCCCAGAAAGCCACATTGAGAAGATATTTCTCATTTCCAAGAGAATTCAGCAGAGTAGGAGCAAAAGATACTCTAAGGGTACAACAAAATGTAACAGAAATTAACTGTAACACATGCATTGAATTTTGCTACAATATCTTATGAGTAATCGTGATTATGACTTTCCAGCAAAGGCTGCAAAAATAACAGTGATCTGGGCAGTCCCACTTTTATTTCATCCTTCTCTTCAAAAATAAAGTGGTTACAAATGTAAAATTCAAGCAGCATACACTCTGAGAGCTAGCCACTGTTGGCAAAGGTCTGATTTCAACTTACAGCTTCAATACCACCTGAATCCAGGAGGGCCAGATCCAAAGGTGATTATTTCAATAAATGCAAAGCAGTATATGGAGTCTCAGAGAAACCTAAACACATTTACACAAAATGGCTGCCCTACAGAAAGCATTTTAATAGATACTCTTGCATATTTGTTGATTATTAAGGAAAAAAAGTGACTTGTGATACTTCTGAAAAAGCAAAAACACAAACACACCAGAGATTCAACACCTGTTGCCAAGCCTGTTCTTCATGTTTCCTTAATATTTAATCAGGTAACATCTGTGGAGCACTTTAAGGATGAATAACAAACTACCACTATCATTGCTGAGAAAACTGTGAATTCATTAAAGTCTGTGTATTCTGAGCTCACAACAGAATTCTGAACTGGAAAGAAAGATCTGGATGGTTTTGTCATTCATTTTCTTGTATATATTGTGCTTCTGACACTGGATGAAGTAACTACATGTGAGCCCTATTGATAATAAAACTGAGTAAAAAACCATCTTTTACTGGCCAAGCACCAAAAATTAGGGTGTTTTCATTTCAAAAAAGAGCAGTAATGTAGCAAATGCAAAAGGCATCTCCATCCCAATAACTTTACAAACATTATACCTAGGAAGAAAAAAGTTACGCTCCTGAAAACTTAGTCCTCTATGGCACAAACTATTCCCAGAACAACAACAGAGCAAAAAGCAAAGGAAGGTACCTGTGACTTCCAGAAAGAAATCCCATCAGAAATACTAGTAATAAAATTACTTCACAGACCGAGACAAAAAATCATCTATCAGTAAAATCTGTTCCGTTTGTTCTTACAGGCAAATGAATCTCCTCTGCCCTTCTAGCTATGTAAGAAAAACAACTATGAAATATTTACTGCTTGACCACCAGATCTTAACACTTCTTTACCCAGGTTAGTCAGCATCAAATGTTACACTTCACTGAAAAAAGGCTGAAAATTTGCCTACTTTAAGAACTAGAAACACCTACTCTTGACAAAGTCGAATTGTGAGATCCAGACAAAAGGAAGACAAGATCTGAGTTACTGTTAATTTGAGCATACAGAGTTGCAAAGAAGAGGTCCGATCAGATTTACCTGGAGCTTAAACCTGTGGAGCACAAGGTCTGTATTCTACATAGTTATCCAACATGATTTAATGTAAAATAAACAGAAAGAAAATGTAATGCTAAAGCTAGCTCCTAGCTCTGTCCACCATTAACTGAAACTGACTGAGTAAAAGAGAAAGATGTAAAACAAAAGATGAGGATTTTATTAAGAACTTTATAAAATCCCATTTTCTCTTTTGGGGATTTATCTTACAACACTCTTTCCCCATCCCCTTTCCACCCAGCCTCAGCCTAATTTTTAGGATCAAATTATGGTTCATAAGCAGTGTTGTTTTGGTGGCAAAGATTGCTCAACATTGGAACAACTAATTGAAAACTAAAAGATTCTACTTCATTTCTTGAAGCTTTGCTACCTAATTTGCTTTCTATATTTTAGTATGCAAGCAGAAATGTATGGGTAATTATTAGCTGGATTGTAACCAACATTGTTCAACCACAGAAGCATCTTATTTTTTGTAAAATGCATCACAGACATATATTATAAGAAATCTCTTAGGACATACAAGGCAAGAACTATTCAAGAGATTTTATTTTTTTTAGCAGCATTTGATATTTTAAAAAGTTTTGATTTAGTGCAAAAGTAGATGAAAATTTCTTGTACATTTCAAATACTTCTGTATACGTGACTTTCATGAAAATGAAGAGACTGAAAATTACAAACATATAACATATAAAGATGTTTTTGCTATTGATATTTTTTTCAGATCACTTAGGTTCTATTACTAATCAATATGCCAGTATGCAAACTTCAATCAAAAATAACAGTACTATGTCGTAACAGAATCATGTCATGTCATTTTTAGTGATCTAAGCATTATTATTCTTAAAATAATGTTTTAAAATAATATCCAGCAACATGTAACTCTCCTCAGATCAAGGTAGAAAGCTCACACCTTCAATTCACCCAAAGGTTCCAATTTGTTTATGCCGTTGTTTTTAACACACCATAGTACAATCTAAAGGGAGGGAATAATTATAATATCATAATAATGGAAGTCAGATAACAAATAGCTAATAGTTCTCTCAAAGTTTACCAAATCACTGAAAACTCTGCTCATACTGGAAAAAATATTGGGAAAATAACTTGTTCACATTCTGTTTAAAAGAACTATCTCCATGTGCAATAAGGCTGTTAAACATATTTTAAGTTCCTCTTACCTCCAGTGTCATGTACACAGTGCTAATTGCTACTTTGATTTCTCCATCTGAAATCTCCTTGAGATCCTTGAGCATAACCTCCTCAATGCTCACACCTGTTTAAGAAAATAAACAAATTTCCATATATACAATTATCTACACCTGACAGATGCACAAGCATAAATTAAAAACATAGCTTAGACCTTAATCCTGAACCTTCTTTCTGTATTTCAGGATGTCATATGAGAAAATTAAAGATAACATTAATATTTCAATGCTTAATGTTTCTAGAGGGATTTTTTTTAAGAAAGGATGAGATTTAATGGAGGATACACACTAACAACAAGTATGAAG
Organism: Molothrus aeneus; assembly: GCF_037042795.1. Taxonomy (NCBI): domain Eukaryota; kingdom Metazoa; phylum Chordata; class Aves; order Passeriformes; family Icteridae; genus Molothrus; species Molothrus aeneus. The sequence continues at coordinate 21,005,559 of NC_089680.1, read as the reverse complement.
AATTAAGTCTACTGCAACACCTGTGTTCTTGTGTGAACACTGAAGTTTTTAAGTGAACCTAATTCCAGCTGATGATAAATATATAGCTATTTCTATGGCTTAATATGAAATCACAAATATAAAATTACTTCTGAAATAATTAATATATTGAAAAGCACCTGTGGACTACTATGGTGTTTATGAAATATTCAAAAGCAAGGAACTTAAGATATTCTGTAAACACAGACATTCAACCTTTCTGACCTTCTTCATGAATTGATAACACCAACGGGTTTTCCTGATTTCCTTCAAATCATTCATGAACTAAGTATATGTACCACAGAAACATTATAATCAGAAACAATGGTGTAAAACAGGAATTGCAACCAGACATATTGGTTTGTTTAAGCCCAATGTATTGAAAATCCAAGTGACTAAGTTTCCCTCATTAGATGTGTTTGCCTAAAATGCTGCAAAGATTCTCAAAAAAAATACATATTATGTAGAGGAACATAACTACATCACATTATTGCAACACAGACACGACAGCCAAATGTCTATGTAAAGAATGCTGCAAGCCACCTATCTCAGGGCATGGCAACAACTAAAACATCTACCAACCTTCAAGGCATAGCAGTTTAACATCCACCACATGTTTGTACAAATTATTTTCAAGAGGGAAACAAATACCAATCTGAGTCAAAGAAATTAATCCTTTCATTACTGTTCCTGTATAGAGTCCAGATACTGCAGTCAATCTAATGACAAGATGAACATTTACACATCTGTCATTAAAAAAAAATTTTATATAACCTATAAACTTTCTGGGGGGCTGCAACCTATTGTGCCTTAAATTAATTCAGGTCAATAAATCATGATTTCTGCCAGAAACTGCGAAATATTTTGGCTGCATTGTCCTAATATTGCTTCAAATAATGAGTATATTAGGTAGAATACTTAGTAGAATTTACATCTTTCAAGGGGCTCCTGAAACTCAACAGCATCCTACTAAAAGAAATGCCACATGCAATATATGTATATGAATATACAGTAAATATGTGCCTTGTAATACACAGAAAACAGGAGTTATAAGCCAAAAAAAAAAAAAAAAGGAAGAGTGCATGACAGTGCCTTCCCCATGCCTCATGTGACATACATAAATTACTGGCAACCAGGACCATGCAGACTACACCCACTACATATACTTGTCCAAGTTTTGCATTTGATATGACAGAAAACATAATGGCAAACAGTACTAAACTGTTTTCCCTGGCAACTGGCAGAACTAAGAACTGACTTCCATAAAAGCCACTTTGACCGCCACTTTCCAATCCAGACTGCATACAGTTCATTCCTGATCTCTACTGATTACTTGAGTAGAGGAACTTAAGAGAATTCATGTGAAACTTTATACACCTGAACTAAATTACCCTGTAATCTCACTGTAAGAAAAGGCAAAGGAAGCAGCACCTCAAATTCTGCCCTTATCTACCAGACAGGGCAGCTGTCTCAGGCTGATGGTCTGAATTTCAATGACTACTTTCTGCATATGGGCAGACAGAGAACAAATAAAGAGCCTGAGTCTGCATGGACCCTGTGCTTACCTGATACATCCAACAGAAAATAGCCCTAGGAATTTAATACTCACTCTTTGGTATGAGCTTGGCAGCCAATGCCAGTAAAAATTTTACGAGTTATTGCAACCATTTTCTTCAAGCTTTCACAGCATCTCTTCAAAAGCCTGCTACTAAATTTTGGGTTCAAACATTGCCACTTTAGATCACTGAATATTTCTACTCAGTACTTCAATCAGAAGAAAGGAAAAGAATTGCAACTTTTCCACTACTTCCTTAATCTGAGTCTGATGCCAAATTGACTTCATATGTACACAGCCCTTAGTAAATCTGGGTCATAACACAAAATCTACTTCTACACAACACGGGCAATTGCAATACAATTTCTTCCCATGGGCTGACGCATTTTTTATGACCATGTGAATCAACACAAATTCTTGATGAACATACACTTGTAAAAGCAATATGTAAAATAAATTGTTAACTTTATCTGTAAAAACAATACAAGATTATTTATGAGCAAAGTAGTTCCTCAAAAGAAATCACAATTCCATGATTTAGAATGTAAGGAGCTTAATTTAAAATTAATATACAACATTTAACTGTCAATGAAGATAGCATGCTGCACCTATTTTCACCACACACAATAAAACAGTATTCTGATACAATTACACAAATAAATTCATAACAGGTCTGAAAAATGGAAGGAAGTTGCACTACCTTGGGTGTTAAACTGAGTCTCCCGGAGAGCAGAGATAATTTCCTCTCGTGGGGGAAGATCTGGAAACCTTTCCTCCAAAACTGACAGTAACTTCTCCTTATGCTCTGTCATTCTGTCAGCTTCCAAAGACATGCACTTGAAGAGAATACTTCCTGAAACATTGATAGACAAAAAATCAATGTCTCCTGTAGATATCAAAGAGGTACAACAGAAACAAGAAGTTTTACTGTATTGCTTCTTGGATGTTCTTTCTTGGCGGTTGTTTCCACTGAGAGTTCACTGAGAGTTTCACATGGAAACATCTTCCTAACATGAAACCCCTAAATCAGAACTGGCTGCCTCTCCAGTGCCTCTGCTACAGGTAACTGGCTGGTGCCAGTGTAGCCACGGTGTGCAGCATGCTTGTACACGAACAGAGCTGTGCGGCACAGCCAGCAGCAGCCAATGGCACACCAGCCTGTATCCTCCTCTCTCCAGGCATTAGTGCTGCTGTGTTTTGAAACATAAATACACATTGTCAACCATCCTTATACAGATGTGTTATTGAACTCCTACAATGGAGTTCATAAGGAGGACGAAAGGAAGAAATATTATACTGTGAGGATGGTGAGTCACCAGAACAGGCTGCCCAGAGAATATGGGGATGCCCCATCCCTGGAAGTGTTCCAGGCCAGGTTGGACCAGGCTGCTCAGAGCATACCTAGAGAAAGGTATTCCCATTCATGGCAGTGGTGTTTAAACTGAATGATCTTAAAGTCATTTGTCATTGTGATGTAACTAACTCTGGATAATTCTTGTCAACGAACACACCAAAAAAACACCAATTCAGACAACCAAAATTTTAAAATTTAAGAGAAATATCATCCAGTAAATAACTTCAGAGTGATTGGAACTGTCCTACAATACAGAAGTGAGTCATGTATTTTCAGACAACTGTGTGCTGCACACAAAACTAAGTCATCCCTTTCATTCCCTGGAGACTGAGATTCCATTTATAAAAATATCTAAAGACAGTGTTTGCTTCCAATCACTTACAGTAAATTCAGGATAATAAAATCTTATAGTTCAGCCTTGAAATAATCTACTACTTTACTGCGCACAAGAATTTCAAACAAGTGTACGATTTCATTGCATCATGCTGGGTCAATGAGCAACAAAGTACAGTAAGTGTGTAAGACAGTTACTGAGAAACAAAGTCTGTAGGCTTCAGCACAGAGCAAAAAAGTGTAAATGAGAAACCTTGATACTGCCACTCTCAATCTCACCAGATGAGCTAGGATCCAAACACCTACTATATATATTCATTTTCCTTTTCTCCTACAACATCATATAAAATAACAAGTAGCATTTCTTCAAAATTCACAAACCACTTGCAACAAAAAATAATTGTGCCATGCTAGGTAAACACGTCCTTATTAAACAAATCCTGTGTGGATTAAACAATAAATAATGCTTGACAAGCCAAAAGCTGCTCCCCATACTAATCTCTGGAGTTAAATACAAATACATGAAGTTCCATTCTGTGTCTCTATAACAGATATTGTAACTGTCAATATTCCTTTAATTCACAGGAGCTCTTTATGTCAGTCTTTCAATCACCTTAAGACAATGCTCCTGCACTGTTAGATAGTATTAAAAAATAAATACAGACTGCATGAAAATCATGTATACTGATCCCGATTGATATTTCTAAATCTAGGTACACAACATAACAAGCAGATTTCAGACTTCTACAGGTAAATAACTGATATATAAAGTATCCAGATATCTATACCCATTATCAAGGCCTGGTTTTCAGTCCCTCTAACAGGAAAAAAGTTTCTCAACCAGCAGCATCCACAACAATTCATGTAAAACTATCCCTTTGTTGTTCAACTCCATAGCAGATAATAGTGCTTGTGCTACATATATACTCTTGAGATACATTCCAAACTTTCCACTTTTCTAGGAAAGAGTGGTGACCAGAATGATTGAGACACCCCACAACACGCTTTCAATCAGCACAGAGGTAAATCTGGGTAAATTGCAGCTCAGGGACCAGGCCGCATAAAGTATTTTAGCAACAGCAATTTTCTGCTTTTTTTTCTACCTCTAGACACAGTGAGGGAAATTGCTCATGCACACACAAAGGAAATGGAGACTCCAGAAATAGTGCTGTATCTACAACATGTGCTCAAATTCATCACCTAGTGGAGCAAGGCTGCAGAATATCCTGTTAAGCCCCCCTGTAGTATAAGAATGACTTAGGCAGTCTGTCCATCTGCACAGAACCTCCTCAGATATACAACGTATGAAACTTTTACTACAGCTCAGTGTGCTTCAGGGAATGAATATTTTGGTAAAACCAATACAAACATACAGGAAAATGCAGAAGAACAAGAGGTATGAGTTGTGTATCCACCCAAGCTCACCAGTTTGGAAGTCAACATGATGTAACCTTCATTCACAATAGGCAGACACCTTAGAAAGGTTTCTAAAAGGCTCTGGTTTTGTCACTAGTCACACCAAAATTGTAGTTTCTTGCAACTAACAACTTTTCTACTAGGATGAAAGCCAGAAAAGGATCATTCTCAAATTACTAGGGTGTCAGCAAGCCCCAAGATCAACATTTACTTGTCCTTTAATGCTATGATCAGTCTTCAATACTCTCCTGATCACCAGGGGAGAATGGCACACCTCCCTCAGGGAGCCTCAGCCTTCCTGTGAGTGTTAAGATTCCAGGTAGTTTAGTAAAAGTGGTCACTTAAGTTACTTTTGCTTGACCAGAGGTCGTAGTCCATTTAGTCATGTGCTATCTTATAATACCTGCTGTAAAAGCAATACACAGTCTCAGAAATCTCCTGCAGATTTTACTGAGTGTTGGAGCAACTCCCCTACGGTTTCTGAAAGCATAATGGTGGCTGCTGTCTGCTTACAGGCAGAGAAAAAAAATATAATAGGCAATACAAGATTCAATATTATTTCTTGTGTACATCACACTTCACTACATTTTTTTTTCTGAAGAGGTCACTAGAAAATAGGCTAAGGCTCTTAAAAATGTGCATTTTATTATTTTTTTGCAAAGCAGTTTGGAAGCGAAGCATTAGTTTTGCCAAAAGCAATTGCTGTGCATTAATATTAAACATGATCTAATGAAGGCAGAAGTCATTTCGGGAAAACATTAAGAACAGCACAAGCATCTCCTGAATTATAAGTTTACTGCTGAGAGAAACAGTACAATGAAAATATAGGCATTTCTCCTGTCAAGGTTTTGTCCCATAACCTGTAAAAATAAAGGATAGGAAAAAGGGGAAAACCAAGAGTCCCTTATGGAAAGTATACTTCAATACTCCTCACACACCACCCCTCCCCCCACCCCGCAAAAAAAATCAACAAACCTGCAAATCAAAATTGTAAATATATCCTATTAAGCAATCTTTACTGTAATTAACAGGAAATGCAATGAAATCAAAATAAAATGTCAATGGCGAAAAGAGAGGAAAAGCACTGCCTCCAAAAAAACCTGCTTCCATATATTAAAAAGAAGCATCAGTCCAAGTAAGTGCCAAAATGATCCTTTCTTCTGGGTACATATATTAAGGATGGATCAGTGCAGGAGCATGTGAACCATCTGATCAACGTACAAGACAGAACAAAAAAAAATACTGGCCTAATTCCCAAAGTCCTTAAAAGGGCATTTCTTAACATTTGTCCGGGTGGCTAGAATAACACACTAATCTTCTCTACTGAAAGTCAGACTGCCCCAACAGGGCTTGAAAAGACCTGAACTATGCAGCTCCTCACTAGCAAAAGATTCACATTAAAAAAATTGCTGACGCTCTTGCTGGAAATCTGTCTATATTTACATGTTGTGGTTTGCACCTTGTGGCATCCTTCAAGGCCTTATACAAATAAACATAAGGAGGCATTTTTGAGAGTGCATTGACCCAAGATACCTGACAGCGAGTGCTTAGAATAAAATCCTTGCCAGCTGGCTGCAACAGAGAATGTAATGATTCAGCAGTTTAATGGATCTTGGGTTTGGCAACAGTCCCCTCATAAACATCTCTTGGGAAATAAAATAATACAGGCCCAGGACTCTGGCAGGTTCTGTAATTGTTTGCTTCTGGCACAAATCCACAGACAGCACAACTCTAACTTGAGGCAAATATGGCTGTACAACACTGATTGTCCAAGCAGGCTCTACTCAAAAGCCCAAGGGTAGAATTAGCTTGTATAATGTCTGATAAGGAGATAAAGATACCAGAAAAGCAGTCACCTAAAAAAAAATTATCTTTAAATATAAAAATACCTAAATCAGTAATGCTCAGTTTCACAGGAAATGTCTTTTATCTTGACTTGTTTTTTTTTAAACATAGACAAGCACGTAAAGTTTGCTCAAAGGTGACATTTATATACATAAACATCTGCCTTTTTATTGGAATTTAAAAACTGCTAACAGACTTAAAGAAAAAAGAAGTTTCAAAAACAGTCAACAAATTAAGCTGTCTTGGTCGCCACATGATAATTATTAAAACATGAGATTTTATCTTAAAAGTCTCCTAGCAAAATACTCACTGGAAAGTCAGAAAATTAAAGAAGGCCTCCCAACTCAGAGACTCAGACAACAGCAGTTTTATGAAAATAAAATCCTAATTCTTAGCACTCTAACTTTTAATTTGGCCTTCTGTTCTGAACTTCACCTGAAGTTTAGACAAATTAACCATATACACATTTACACGGGAAGTAACATAGCAAAATGTGAAAAACACAATAGAACCTTTTTCTTGCAACCTCTGTACCAGTCCCTGAGCTGCTGGGAAAAGTAGAAAAGCACCAAGTCTCAAGTGCAGCTGTGTTTTGTTCCCTAGGCTTTGCCAGTCACTTCATACCATGCAAAAGAAGCATGCAGGGACTTTTTATCCACTAAGTTCCTCAAATTTGCTCTACCAAATGTAATAATCAAAATGTAATTACTCGTTGATTAAAAAAAATTAGAATTAGCTACTATATTTCCCAAAACTATAAGTGCTATCTCTAATGCAAACACTAAAAAAAGAACTTAATTTTAATCTGGATACATATTAGAGGCACAAAACATGCTGACACAGCCACATACAGTACTCGAACATGTTCTTGAACATTATTCAGACCTCTCCCTCTGACTCTGCACTAACAAACAAGTATCCTGATATTCCCTAAAAACCCTTTTTTTGTTCTGCCTCCAAAACCAATTATTATGCTTGGTCATTTACTTAGATTCCTGGAGAGCTACTCAACAGAAATTTGGAGCTTACAAAAATGCTTCATGGCAAGTTAACTAAAGCTTGTTAGCATGGAAAGATACTGTAAGGGCAGGCTAAATGCTGTGCTACTGTTAATGCTTATTCTGTGGAATACTTTAAAAAATTAAACTTTTTGATTTTTTTATAACATGTTTATTAGTTATCATAGTGATGAGTACAATGATTTGCCAAGATTCTCATTGCTTCTGAAGTCTAAATGTAGACAAGTTTTTATAATCCTCCTTAAACATGCCCACATTAATTTCTTAAAAGGACATTTAGCAGTTTCACATCATTAAAACTTAAAACCTATAAAATTTGCTGAAAATTATTAAAACATAGTAAGTAACCTAAAAGCACTGACTGTTCAACACCTGTTTTATTTCCAACTGGAAAGTTCTATGCAGCAAATAAACCAAGAAAATTAATATAAATTATGAACTTCCAAGACAGAGAAGAAAATACGTCTGATTGTTGAAGCCCACCCCCATTTTGTACTCTGCTGGTCATACACTACAAAAGTAAAGGAGAACACAATGCAGATTTGGTAACACTGTTTTTAAACAGCAAAAGTTTTGCATCATGCCATTAAAATATCATTCCATAAAAAAAGTACAACCATTGGGAGGGAGAAGCTTTAACTTGTAAATATTAGATTCCAATCCATATTGTTGTCCACAATGCCCCTGGAATCAACGAACTGCACAGCTTTTCCAGCTACCCAGCTGGTATGTCGACAGTTTCATTTAATATTCTTGTCTAGTGATACAGCAAAGACCTCTCATGCCTATTTTTAAATGCACATTTTTAATATCCAATATAATGTTACTCTTTAACAAACTCTTTACTCCCTGCTTCTTTTATGAAGCTTCCTGTGGTCTTTAAAGGGATTGTTAACCAAAGAATGGATCACACTCTTTCTGCATGAGCAAATTCAGAAACACTCCATTAAACCTTTCAGTATTTAATATAAAGAGTAATCTCTCACCTCTGAGGAGATAAGCCAGTTGCTGAGTGATTAACCCTGGTGCCTTCTGAAGAATCTCTTTTACGACTAAAGAGGAAGAACATGCTTGTAACTCCAGGGTCTTGTCACATTGCTCATCTGGATTGATGACTTTGACAACAGCTGATTCCAAACTTTTATCCTCACTATAAAGCAAATTCAGAAGTTATACATATATTTATCTTTATAGCTACATAGACAACTTAGTAAGAAAGTGCAACATATTTTTTTTAAATTCTGGACTACGACAGCATTGTTATAGCTACCTGAAATCTGCTATAAAACCAAAGGATGTCACAGAGGTCCTAAATCCATGATTCTTAAATTAAGTGTTCAGAGTTCTTTAACTGTTTGATACATCACTAAGTACAACATCTATTAAAAACTATTGAAAAAAAGTATTTCTACATGTGCTGAAAACAGCTGTCTTTATATGGAGGAGATTTAGGATCTTCCCAATTAAATATTCTGAAAACTTACAAAAAACCTTTTCTTTTTTTTTTTCATTAAGATACTTTATGTTTCTGTTTACAATAGTAGTAACCAAGCCAAACTAATTTTAATAGTAAAATACTAATTGTAATTCTTCAGAAGGAAGAAACAGAGGTAGTGACAGTAATAAACAAAAAGCAGATCTTACAGATAATTTTTGCTCTGAGGAGTGAATGATGCACTGAGCTGATGGCACTTAACACATCAACAGCTATGACATCCACACATATTTTTTTCTTCAGGTTTTCCCTACTTTTAGTCTAATCTATAAACTTCTCAGAGTACCATGGAGCTATAGGATGCTACTTGTCTTAAATGAAATTCTAAGGACAGCTGGAAGTAAACAGCATCCTTCACTCTGGGGAAGATAGGCAGACCATTATAAAGAGGCTCTTCATAAAAGATTCACAATGGCCTTGTAAATGATCCCTTTTAAGGATGGGTATCCGGACCACGATCTTCCCGACATCAACTCTGAGCCTTTTGAAAGGCTGTAGTTGGTAAAGACCACTATAATCCATCAGCCATCTTAACGGCACATCCTAGTGTGTGGGCACCTGCAAATCAATATAAGATTCTCAAAGGAAAGCTAACTAAGAAGCAGGAAAAAAATTCTGATCTCATATCTACTGCCCACAGGAAACCTCCAGACTATTTAACTAAATTAATATATCTAATCTAAGAGGTGTGAAAACATAAGGTTTTTAAAATTGGAAGTTCCATTAAAAGTGATGCAAAGATGACTGTTCACCTTGTTACAGTTACTCAACATAAAGAGAGACAAAATACATTTTAGGTTCCTTTTTTTGGGTCTGTGTTAACATAGCTGTATCAATGTTAATACAGAAAAAACTTAATTTTTGAAACAGTTCAAACTCACATAAGCCACCTTAGTTTACGTAAAACGCAATACCTTGTCAGCATGCTGCTGTTTACAAGCGTTAAAGACAATTTCCCTTCAGCATTCAGCTGATGCAAATTGATTTCATCTCGGAAGATATGGAATGACTCTGGGATTTTCAGCTCGTTCAAAATAAATCTTGTCTCAGTGAAGTAGCTGAAGTCTTTTCTTGGTATGTTCAACACAGGTAAGCAGAGAACATCAGGAGGGCTGACCTGTAACATACGTGTGCATTTGTGAGAATTGGACCTGTCTTTTATCAGGATGGTATTTTAACAGAGTAAACAATTTGGTATAGCCTAGATTTTCTGTTTCAGGTTTTCTCCCCATCACTTAGTTAAAAGAAAAAAAAAAAAAAAAAGAGGTATTTCACACTTTTTTCCCTTCACAGGTCACTGTTTGCCTCTTAGAGAGTACCTGGGAAACCAGGAGAGGAAAAGGATAAGGAATGAAGCACAGGACTGATTTTTCTCATGTTATTCAATAAACCACCTAATAACCATTCATTCATTTTTGTATGGAAAGAAATGTTGATTATTTATCTTTTAAAAACTCACTTTTGATAATAACAAAATCATTGTCCAGGAAAAATACTTTTACAATTGACTTAACAATAAGATGTCTGTAACAACCTGGAAAAAGTGAATTAAGACCACTCAGTCCAATTTTTCCATTACCTTGTCTAGAAAGTAGGCGTAGGCCAGGGTAGAAATAAGCGAATCCAAATCACAGGGCTTACTCGCAAGAACAACATGGACTTTTTCCACACGTTTGCTCCTGTTCTGTAACATATTAGAAGACAATTGCCATAAGTGGAAATGATGAGAAAAAGTCAAATGAGAAAAGTTAAAAGGGCAAGTTAAATATTAGGCCTTGTACTCAGTTGCAGCATTTTTCACTGCTGACTGAAGGAATGGACTTCCTGTTCAGAGGAAGGACATTCCTTGGCTTCAGACCTCCCAAGAAAGCCAAAAACTAAATTTCACAAGACAATATAGTTTAGAAACCAATGAGGTCTGAATCTGACATAAGTCCCTCTCACAGATAAGTAACAGATAAGCATCAACTTCATGTACACATGGAAAAGCATTTCAAAACATCTCACAAATCCATTTAGAAAAACAGTCCAAGAGAGTGTAGAAAATATACAAAACAAAATACACAGCAAATAATATGCAGCAAGTTCTAATTTTAATTTTGCCCTTTTTTCTTCACTTAGCTGGAATCAGTAAATAGACAAAGTAACCTTTCACCCTGAATCTTCAGAAGCTGAACACAGTTGAAGTACTATGAGTTTTGAATTGTTCTCACTTAGTAAAATTAAGAGCCTTCTAAACAAGAGGAAAAGAGAAGACAAACCTACTGTATGAAAGAAAGTATTGAAGGGAAGGATCTACCTTCTTCACAATCACACACATAAAATATAAGACTAAGTTCTTCTCTTGTGCACATCATTACTGTCAAGCCAGCTGCATGGAAACATTACAGTTTATTTACTTTCAGTGCTTCTTAATTGGTGAAACATATGTGACTGATGCTAAGAGACGTTTCAGAAACAAATATGTGAAAGTAAACATTTTTGTTGTAGGCATGTACAGGCTGATGTACTTTCTGCTATTTTTAATCCACTGAATTCTGGATATCAAAATTTTAATCTTTCAACAGAAGCATGTAATTATTACATTACCCTTAATGATTATAAATGTGCAATTCTTCTTAAGCTAACCTTTTTTTTCTATGTCTAATCATAGGTCTACCTGAACATATGGAATAAACTTAGGTTCTTTCCTTTAATGGAACACAGCCATCAAAATAGATTTGGGTAATAAATCCAGGGGACAGTCTCCATTCCCTATATTCCCTCCATTCCCAGGAAAGACAGCTTACTGAAGAATACAATGACTAGAACAGATATGTTCATTTATGCTCTAACTCTTCACTGGCAATAAACAGTTTCCATTAACTCCTTTCAATATAATTTTTCTAACATTTTCTTCTGCGGCATGCATTTCTGCTTGATTTGCTATGACAAAGAACAAAAATAAAGCTCATGAGCTCATCCTTTTTTTAGTATCCTCTCAGTAAAGAATTTCTTCACAATACCTAATCTAAACCTGCCCTTTTCCAGTTTAAGGCCATGTCCTATCACTACGCATCCCTGTCAGAAAGCCCTCTCCAGCTTTCCTGTATTTCTCCTTTAGGTAGTGGAATGCGGTTCTAAGGTCCTATTGCATTCATCTCCAGGCTGAACATTCCCAGCTCTCTGAGCCTGTCTTCCCAGGAGAGCTGTTCCAGCCCTGAGATTGACTTAACAGATCTCCTGTGGCCTCCATCAGTTCCATGTCCTTCCTGACCTGGGACCCCAGAGCTGATGCAGCCCTGCAGGTGGGATCTCAGCAGAGCAGAGCAGAGCAGAATCCCCTCCCTGGCCCTGCTGCCCACATTGCTTTGGGTGCAGCCCAGGACACAACTGGCTTTCTGGCATGTAGGCACACATTGCCAGGTTATAACAAACTTTTTCTCCACAAACAACCACAAGTCTTTCTCCTGAGGGCTGCTCTCAGTCCCTCTCCACTCAGTTTGTGTTTGTGCTCAGCATTGTCCTGGCCCAGGTGCAGCACCTTGCATCCGGCCTTATGGTTCATGAGGTTCACCCAGGCCCATCTCTCAAGCCTGTCAAGGTCCCTCTGTGATAGTGACAGCAACTAGCAATACCTTTCTCCCCACCTTTCCTGCTTTTCTCTTCAGTGAGATGAATTTGTTTCTCTTCTTCCCTTCTTGCAGATCCCAGATACATGATTTCACCAATATTTCATTTCCCCATGTGCAGCTAAATGAATGGCTTTTTAGCATCTTATTATTATTTACTAATAATAAACCTCCAAATACTCTCCGTTATACATTGTGCATAATGCAAGTATGCCATCCAACCTCTTCCACTATCTCAGATACAACTAGTTTGCTTAGTCTACTACATGCTCATCAGCCATCTTCAGGAAAAGCAGGCACACGTATGTAAAGCTTCCTCTCACAGCTCTTTCCATGCAAAAACCTGGGCAGAGAAGATCACAATCCAGAAGACAAAGATCCATAAGCCCAGTTAGGCTTAGCCACGATAGGACTAAAATCTGATTACCTCCTGCAGTTATCACAACTAAACCTGAGAGGAAACATGAACTGCCAATTTCTCTAAGAATTACAAAAAATTTGGAGGTTAATGATGAAGCTAGAACTCTTAAATCAAACTACATTTGAGATCAGTGATTTCTCTTCATGATGATGAGTTTTTGTTTAGCAAAACTAAAGGTAAATTGTAAAATGCACAAACACTGGATGACTGGGATAAAATGAATTAAAGAAATTATGTGTCATTTTCAGATGGCATCAGTCAGGATAACTCAATTTAGATCAGACCTGCATAGATTAACATTCATTTACTGTGCTCAGGAAAGAGATTTATAAACATTAGGCTACTTCTTAAAGAGATCTGATTCTTAAAGAGATCTGAGATATTTACTATGAAGAAGCTCTCATATCTATCCAGTTTTGTTGTCTATTAATACATAAAAGCATTAGTATGACAACTGCATCCTTATGTAACTGCAGTAAAAATAGCATTTACTGGTTCCCATCTGCATCAAACAGCTGATATATTCAAACATACTGCAATACTGCCAATCGGGTTTGTAAATATTTTGATCAGGACATGTTAACTGCAGTGATTGATCAAACTACAATATTCAAAAATTACATTCTCTCTACTTTTTTCCTTCTGTTAATAGAGAAACTGAAGTGATCTTGCAAGGTAATAAACACTGAAGATTCATCCTAGTATAAACAGGAATGCCTACAAAATGCTCAATGTAGCATTTTGTAGCCAAAAAAACCTTTTCCATTTCCTCCATACACAATCACACCCCCGTCCCCCACCCCACATACACACTGCACAAATACAGACTCAACAGCCACACATAGCCTTGCTTTCTGAGTCATGATTTGCTTTTTGCCTCAAATTTCACTAGTTCTGTCCTTGGGTGGAATGGGATAGCACTTGTCAAACATAGCAATTCTTTGAAGAAGAAACAATACCTCTTAACACAAGCAATTTAAAAATGAAGAAGCTGCAGAGCCACACAGCAATATACAGTGTCAGATACAACACTGAAAACTTTTCCAGTCTTGTGGTTGAAGCACCAGTCAGGGAGTACAAGCTTCACAGACACAGCTTTCCTGGAGGTGCACAGGGAAAAATCCTAACTGTCTGGACAAAGGCCAAGATAGCAAAAAATCTGTTTTTCAATATTTAAAGTAATCAAATCACATGGAAGAGGATTTCTGTACCTGAAATTGTACCTTCAAACCAGAGGTACAATTTATTCAGTAGCCATTTTGGAGTGCAACTTGCATTTACCTTATACTAAATGGCAGCATTATGCTTCCAGCAGCCTGAGGGCTTTTAACATGATTATACATCTCTACTGTCAAAGAAATGGTTTTAAGCCAAAGCAAAGTTAATTTAACATTTCATGCAAAGTTCCAGTTAGTTAAATACTTCATAAGTCTTTTCACAAGAAAGCTTTGGTCTGGAAAAAAATAGATTCTCTCTTATTCTAAAAAGAGATATAAGAAAGAATCCTTGTTTTCTCCCATATTTGAGGTCAGTCAAAAAATTACTGCATTTCTCTGCCCCTATCGTATCCCATTTATCATGTAGAGTATATGACACATAGTTATCTAAAGTACTAGCTGTTAAATACCTGGTACATAAGGATTCTTCCCCAAGGAACAGAAGTGTAGTCACAAAAATTTCAGGTGTGACATGTTTTAATCATTACTTATTGAATATCCATTGTACAGTCTTGCTTTACTTACAAATATAAAAAAAAATTACAGCAAACACCAATACCACTAGCAGAACAAAATATAAAACATAAGGGGAATTTTCTAATTCCACACCATCTGTTTTTTTGTCGAAGACACAGCCTTACCAGTAAGATAAACAAAGGCGGAAGGATCAAAAACTTAACACCATCCTCAGAGATGGCTGAATAGGCATAAAACTTTATCTGATATTTTGCTTTGAATGTGATACGGTAAAATAAGACTATGATTAGTCCATAACAAAGAGTAGGAGAACTTCTTCACACCTTAGCTGTTGTACATATAGCACTTGTACACATGATTTACCCAATCATACCTGCACTCTGATGATGAGTGCACTTCCCACAGCATGTTGAACACAGCCTTATGATTACATCTGCTCTTCTGAAATTAGTATTTTAAAAGCTATATTTAAGAGTCAACCTCTTAATAAAAGGAGGAATTTTATTAATTTTTTTATTTTAAAATAGTGCTTCCCCAATTCACAATGTTCCATAGAACTGTGACGTTCCTTCAAAATTAATAATGGAAAAGAGGCAGGGTAGCTATCTGACATGCCAACCAGGCAAGGAAGTCTTATCTTTAGATTGTTCCTGGAATTTCCACAGGACAGGAACTCTCTTTTCCAGTCATTTCTAATCACTGGCATGGTCAGCTATTACTGATGAGAATGCAGTTCAGTATTTCTGCATTACCAATAGGCTCTAAGAATTCTGCAGGCAGACAAACTCAACACTATTCAAGAAAGAATTCTGAAGAACCACAAACATTTATTCCTTTTCCATTTTTAGTTAATTTTACAGCCTGTAACTGTAGGCAAGTCTGCTCCGCTTGTTTTTGAAATACCTCCTCTCAAGCTTATTACATACATTCATTCATATTGCAAAAATCCAGAAATGAACAATGATTTCTACATCAAGTTTTCACTTAAAAAATAGGTGGAGTAATCAAATAATGCATAAATTTATTAAAATATAAAAAAGAAGAACTACAGAACTCAGAACATCAATCAAAATCTTGTTGGCTCTTTTTAAAATTAGATTTATTGCATCAATTGGTTTGGCATTGATTTTTCACCATGTTTTGTAAGCTTTACATGTTCACACTCTCCCGCTTCTACAAAATTTTGCCTTCAGGTTCAACATTTGAGACAGCACCTCTACTAGATCATGGAGTATATGAATTTGGAATATCCAATATTATATGGTTTACAAACTGAATCATACATGGGGTACATATATGTGCCCATTTGCACACACATTTGGAAGTGTGACTTTGACATCTTATGTTTTGATCCCATCTTCACTGCTATATCAAGATTAAAAAATGCTTTAAAAGTCATTAAATATGTTTTTTTCTTAGAGAATTAGAGAAACCTAAGTTTTTATGATATAATATAAACAAAATGATAAAGCAAAGTCTTATTTTAATGGTCTTAGGCTCAATCACAATATCACATTACTCCTCCTGCAAAGACAAAACAGGAGATGGTCTCCTATGGCTGAAAAAGGAAAATGTTCCCAGCACAATGATTACTTAAGCTTGACTTAGCAGTACTTCAACCATTTGTCAATGGAATTCTCTATGATAGAAAGTACTAAAATAAAAATCAAAGTCTCCTTTCATTTAGGCTGTATTAATTCATTTGTTTAAATTAACTGTCTTACACAGGATTAGTGCTTTCACCTAATAACTGAGTATACAGCACACAGAAATTCAGCAAAAGAGCAAGTTATATTCTATTCCAGGATATCTTGGTGCTTACAGTCAGTCACAGCAAATCTTTGAATTTCCATCTCAAGCTACCTGACTCCTCTTCCCACTCCCTCCCCACTTGCCACTTAGCATGCAGAAGTGAGAATGGGATGCCTAATCTAGTTTACAGGACTTGATTGTATTTATCTCCCTTAGGAATTGTTTGGCTTACTATAGGACCAAACAGTTCTTTGAGCTATTAGGCACAAATCACTTAAAAGTAGGAGTACACTTACCCGAGGAGCAGAGTGCCCCTCGGGTAAATATATCAGCTCTGTGGTGCATCAGGAGGTGACAGGTAGCAATAAACCTCTACCTCATACAGTGTAGAGGCTAAATAAATAATATAGAGCAAAGAAAGTGTATTCAAGAAAAAAAGGTTTGTTTTGATGAAGGCAGGGTCAAGCAATCCAAACAATGCAGTTAATTTACCTGCCTCTCACAAACTTAACATCTGACCTTGGATTGTTTTAAGTTTAGCTGCTTCTTTAAAATGAAGGAAGCAACTCTGCAACTGAGAATGAATTTACCAAGAGTCAGGCAGCACTTTAACACTGCATTGTATAGAAGCCTCTGGAGTCAATCTTCATCTTTCTTAAGTAAGCGTAATCCTTAAGTGATGGGCACCAGGCTGAACATGAAACCATAGCCTGAAGTAAGCCAACAACTCAGGAGAAGTATCATTAGTGAGCAAGAAAATCACAGCTGGAAGAGATGATCAGACCAAAGTCACTTCCACTTTTGCCTTTTTAGTTCAACAGGTTCATCATACCATAATTCTAAAATGTCTTTGGTCTTTTACCCATTCTCTGGTAAGAGTGACGCTGAAAAGTTGCTAGTTTTTGTTTTGGCTTTTGTTTTGTTTCAGTTTTTAACTTCAGCATCATTTCAGTTGCTCTTCTTATTCCACACTGAAAACCAGACACCTATTCCTCCACAGCAGCCAGTACTGCTCTGCTCTGCCTGCTCTATACATCATTCCACAAAAACTCCTTTATTATCATTGGCAGCTTCTTTCTCCATGAGGTAATTCTGTGATTGTAATATGTTTTACTCCTGTTGTCCTTCTGAAGGAAAAATATTTGGTTGATTTGATGTTTGGTTGATTTTTTGTATTCTGAGCACAGAATAAAAACTGTAATACTGTGCTTGTTAGAAAATGACAGTGCACTCAAAATAAAACCCAACTTTAAAAAAAATCTATTTTTTTATTTGCAATGTTATGAGAAAAGAAGCATATGTTTCATTATGAGAATGCAATTTTTATACAGTAATTAGTTAGGTCTATATTGTTTAGATCTCTGAATTGTCCTCACTACAACACTAACATCAGAGCCACAGACATACCACAAATGAGAAAATGCACAATTACATTCCTGTATTACTTTTAACATGCATATGATTTCAGTGTAGGGCTAGTCACTAATAAAGTTATGTTGCTTTAATGCCTAATGCTCCCTTTTACACAGATGACACAACAGCGATAGAAATTTTTAAGTAGTTTATTTAGTGAGTTCATCTGGGTTCACGCTAGGGAAAGAGACTGTATGTTACCTCTTGAACACAAATGCAAAGGATGTAATACATACATCATAAATATCCACATATGGAGTGAACCTCTTTCTGTGATCATTTGGGCTGTGTCCAAGTGTCCAGTCCACTCATGAAATCCAAAGAGGTCATTAATGCAATGACCCACAGAACACCTCTTGGAGCAGTCTGAAAGAAACCACCTTGATCAATTTGCCTCAGCAAAGAATCCAGATCAGATGTTCTCCACCATGACACACCTCCCCTTCAACATAACCAAGGAGGAATAATCTATGTCAATACTATTGAACTAAGATCCTCACATAGGGTCTTCTCAGTCACTCATGGTCCCTTCCTTTTGCACTGGCCATCTTTCTCCAGAGCAGAATCATGCAAAAATGTGCTACTGATGTCTTCAATGCCAGACATACGAGAGTAAGGAGCTGATCCTCCATTTCATTTCACCATCTTATACCACTGCATTTCTTCAGAAGTCAATAAGCCTAGACATACCAGGTATTTTGCCTCTACAGTTCCTACAGACGTTCCTACAGACATTCCTCTTGTGATGCCAAGTAGACTCCACAGAGCTTTCAGACTTGCTCTCAGGTGACAAAGTATGTTTCAGCATAAACATTATCAAAACCTTTTCTGAAACAGACTTCCTCATCTATCCCTGAAGCATTAAGAAGACATTTAAACATATTTCCTTGATACCACTTGGCTCACTGCAGATTTTTGCTGTGTTTTAAGCACACTATTGACTGCATTAAATAACCTCATAATCACATTTAAAGGCTTAGTGATATAGTGCCACCAATACAGTAAAATATATGATAAATGCAGTCAGCATTTTCCATACCATATGCTTGTAAATGTTATTCTGCAGGGAACCAATTAAAACTATAGAAAATTTGGAACACAGACATATGGAACAAAACAAAGCAACTTATCTTGTCACCATGATGCTTGCTCAGTACATCGATTAGGGAATGGTGATATTATAGGACAAACAAATGTCACTTTAATTAAAGTATGCTGAAAGGCAATATACAATAGCAATTTAAAACATTAGTTTTTGCTGTGCTGATGTTAGTTTTCCTTCTAATTAGATAAAGCAGGTAAAATACACTCCTGAAAAAAAAAAAAAACACAAATATTCCTATTTGAAGTAATGCAACACTAGTCCCAATTCCATTAAAAAACTTCCTCTTTTAATATTCAAGAAGAAAAAGGTAGGAAACTGAAATGTAATGTTTGGGTTTCAGGAAAAACATTTAAAATACTGCCAAGGATATATGATTTTTCAGGGAAAAAATAAGTTTAGGCGTGGACTTATAAGTTTTTCTCTGAAAACTTTGTGCATCAGGGGAAACAGTGAATCTAACCCTTGTAAATGCCTATCACAATTGACAATGTAAAAATAGTACAATAACTAGAAGAAATAACAATCACTTTAAGGCAAAAAGCAATCGGGAGGTAGAATCATGATTACTTCATTCCCAAGGCAAGTTGGGAAAGATTGGAGGAAATATGCTCAAACTTGCATTTCCCATTCCTTCTTCCACTTCAGAGTTCAGCACTGCAGTAGATAAAGTTTCACAAGGCACCACAGTGCTCATTAGAAAGATTACAAAAAGAAATTAAGAACCTTGAGGTCACATATTCTGGGTAAGACTCCTGTCTTACTACTCTTGTATTGTGCCAACGACACCTTGAACTGACATACATATGATGATAGTGCAAACAGTATTTATGAAGATTATTATTTTCCCTCTGAAACACACCTCCATTTCACAGTACTTTGTCTGACATAGAATATATGCATCACTGAGCCATGTTTTTAATTTAATGCACAAGAACAAGCAGTAGAAAGGAGGGAAATAAAGGAATTAAGTTAATTCTGCAGTCATCAAGTAATGTTCCAGCACAGCCAAGATCTGTCAAGAGCCACAATACAATAAACAAATCTTCCTCATATAGAATTATTGGCAGATTGTCACTAACTACAAAAAATCCCCACCTTGAATGGAAGGAAAACTGTAGTAATGGTAAACAGGATATTAATTGCAAGAACTCTTATCTATCACAGTAGTTCAATTTCATCTCCTAGGAGATATGGTATAGAGAGCTGAACCATAGAAATAGAGAGCATACAGAATTAGAAATTATCTTTATGGTAAGCATATCAATTACTGCTTTAGAAGTATGGAAAATCTTAGAAAAAAACATTTGAAGCATAATTACAAAGAAAACTAAAGCCCTGTTTGTACTATAAAGCTATAAAACTTTTTTAAGGCTATCACACTATTTCAGTTAATAAAAATTGATAATGAACAGAATATAAGAACTACAAACACAAATTGAAAGTTTTTTAATTTAAGATTTGGCTCAGTTTCATTAATTTGCATTAAGATTTTGACAATGTATTAATTAAAATTTTATTAAGCAGAAGGAAACAGGAGATATAAATTGACAAATTCACATATGAGGGGACATTAATGACTGATTAAGACATTGTTCTCAATGATTTTTGCTGAATCCTCTTACTTAACACCAAAATGGGTAATTCATCATCCCTGGCAAATCTGCTGCCCTAGCTAATTCAGAAGACAAGAAATATTTTAAAAAATATATGGTTACAACAAACAAAGTAAATTACATTAATATCTCAACTTTCACCTTTCAATATCTCCTAGTTCTGCACTGAAGACACTATCATGTATTCGTAATCTATGAAAATCACTGATATCTGTGTCCTCTCCCACAGAGGGACTTGCTAGATTTTCTTCAACAGTCAAGGTTTTAGTTTTCAATCAAAGAGGACACTGTTAGGAAAAGAAATCTCCACGGATTTCTATGCCTACTGTAGTTAAGAACAAATGATCCAAAGGAGAGGTATGTAAGCTAGCAAAGAACAATCTTCTTCTCAGGCTTGGCTTACTTCCAATAAACCACAGAGCTCAAAATTGCTTAAACTCTGATTCCAAATGTAAAAATATCCAAGGTACAACATCCTTCCCATGTCTTAAGTCTTTGGGAGTGGGGGTAAAAAATCCTTCAACCAACTAACAAACAAACAAAAACCCAAAACAAACAAAAAACCCACACAAAATACCCAAACGAACATACCAAACCCCAAAAACCCAACCCAAACGAACAAAAACATACACCACAAACAAGAACCAAAACAAAACAATTAACCAAAAAACCCACAAACAAAACCAAAACCCCTATATCCATAAAAGGGACATATACAAGCTGAATACCTATGCACATGGCTGCTCACAGCATCCAGGCTCAGATTTTCCTACTTGGTAAACTCTGAGGACACTGGTAGGGGACTTAAAGTTGTAACCTCATCTCAGCAACTAGCAACACAACTTACTCCAACTCACAGACATGCATCCTATGTCAGTAAGACAATTCCAGTATTTCCAGTCATAAGTATGCTACAACGTGTGAACTAAAATTTCTCTGTATCCTGTGTTCTGTATCAATGAGTTCAAGATGTTGAAGGGATTCACTGCCCTTGGAGATACTGACAAGCATCCAGATAAACACTTGTCAGGACAGGAGCAGTGGTAACATTAGAGACTGGTGATGATTTCACAGCTTTGCGGTGTAAGGTCACTCTCTACTCCCAGTCTGTATTTTTTTAGCTTATTATTTCTACCTAGTTAACTGCATACTACTCAGCATATCAGAGGACAATTACACAGTATTTTGTGTAATGTAAGTATTTTTCACTGAAAGAACAAATGGAGTAACTACATGTAGCTTCCTTTCCCTTATTTGGGAAGCATATGCTGGCCATGTAATGCTGTTGAAAGGGTATCTGTTCACCATTAATGGAATTAGGAAAGTCTGTTAAAAATAAACAAAGCGTAATTCTTTCCTTTCTTTCACCAGCTAAGTAGAACAATAATTTTTCTTAGCATCAGCCAAAGAGGATATGGTACAATGGCAATGTAATTACATTCAGTCATATTTGAACATTTAATCCCTAGCTGTAGACAGAGTTCATATATACAAACACGAACATATATATATTGCCGCTTCTGAATAAAAAAAGCATGTAATATCATAAGAAACCATTCTGACTTAGGAGATTTGAGATATTCTACTACAAGAATACAAGACATTAGTAAGCTGTTTAAATTTATAGAAACCCTCAGAGGGTTGGTGATTTGAGTCATCTATTACACATAGCAATATATGAGAAGTAAATATCGAGAATGAGGCCTACTTATAAAAATAGACTACTATGCCTGTCTGAGGAGATCCACACTCACTGAAACCACATGAATTTTACATTCCTATGATTTAAAGGCCAGCCTTACAAATACATTGTAATGATGTCCATTAATTTGAGGAACTAGGATGTTAACAATTACGGCAGTTAGTATCACAATTAGCACCAAAATAAAGTTTAAATTTTATTTATTTTTTAGTTCAAACCAGCCTGTATGGTTTACCAAAATCAACATATATACATGTTGTAATAAAAGCATGACTTAAATTACCTGTTTTGTTATGAAAGGTATGCTGTGAAGCATTTGGGCTGTGTAATATGCTTAACATAACATCAGCAAAAAAATCTGCAATTCTTACTCTGCTGGCAATCAGTCTGTGAAGTCAATGTGATACAAAGCAATACTTAACAATAAGATGAAACTCCAAATGCTATTTAAAAATGTACACCACTAGGAAAGTTCATAACATACTTAAATGAAACCTACACCTGACGGGTCCTCATAAGGGAATTCTCTTTTCACCATGAAATGCTGAATTTTAATGCTTCAGCACGGAAACAACATTTAGAGAATGCAGTACAAAATATTTCAATTACAAGAATTTTTAATAAATATATAACACCTCAGAAAAAAACTGCTGTCAGTTTTGGATACGTTGGAATACTTTGCAAACAGTAGGATACAAAAGACAGATACCACCTCTAAGTAATTCCTTCATCCATCTGGTGATGGACGATACTAAGAGAATGACCAGTACCCAAAAATTAAACCAGCAGAGTCTCTGTATAAACATTCTGGAACTCAAGGAGGAAAAGGGGAGAAAGGGAAAGGGGAGAAAAAATATTAGGTGCTGCATGACAGACCACCCAGTCAAAAACAGAAATAATGTTATGGCTCAGCACGGTCTTCCTCATAAACAATAGAAAAAACTTTTCTTCCCACAGATCATTCAGCAGGGGAAGCTATGAGCACCAGAGATGAGAGAAAGGGGAAAACTCATCTCTCTGTGACTGGAAACACCCTATTTTCAACTGACATTTAATTCCCTTGGTTTACATTGCTCTCTGGCCTCCCAGTACAACTAATTTATGCAGGTGTTTGTGTAAGAGTTAACAAGGAAAAAGACCTAGCTTCTAAAGCTCAATGAGTTTGAGCTATTTTAAACTTCATGTATATTGATTTATATTAATTCAATTCCCTCAGAAACATTTGCAATTATGTAAAGTTGGAACACTCACTAACAATAGTAACCAAAAAATGCATGCAAAGACTGGAAGTATAGTGGAAATAAGTTTTCATGATTCAATTTAAGTTTGCAAGTTTATTTAGACTTTTGACAGAATCAGAAACTAAATAGGACACTTCTGCATCCAATAAATTTTACCATTCTACTTTCACTTCTGTCTTTTTCAAAGTTTTGACTTATTAGTTGCTATGGAGTTCTTGTTTCTGGGGGGGAAAGGTGTACAGGGATATTTTTGCAGGAGTTTTTTGTTTTGGTTGGAGGTTTCTTTGGTTTGTTGTTTTTTGGTGGGGGGGGGTGGCGGGGAGGGAGGGGGTTTGTGTGTGTATATTCAGTCCCCAGCCTAGACCCTGTCTTACTCAGCAATCATGTCAAATAAGGTTCTATAATTTCCAGCCATCTATTCTTAACTTAAATGTGTCACACCATATTCTTGTTCAAAACAGTAATCAGTGTTAACGAACAGGAGAGAATGGGGCTTGTACCCAAGCATTTCTGTAAAGATGCAGAAAGTGCAAGGAAATTCCTTTGCCCTGTCATCTGTTATCTACTTCTACAGACTTCTGCTTATTTATTATTAGAAGTGGTTTCTAACTCTCAGTGCAGACAACATGCTCTTCTATCACATACAAAACTAGTTCACATCAAATTATCACAAAAATGAGTTTCTTTCTAAACATTCAGCAATGTGTAAAGGAGTCCTCAAAAGAAATGCTGTGGAGATTTACTCTTAAAAAAAAAAAAAAAAAGGTACATCTGAGTAAGGAAGCATGCCACTTCTGAGCTTCTCTGGACTGTTACAGATGAATAGTCTATCATGAGGGCTAAATATTTTAATGTGAAGATAAACAGTCTTACAGCTATAACTGTCTCACTGTCATCCCATCACCTACTGCAGCTGCGTATTCTGCTGGGATCTCTGAGGGATGGAGCTTATCCTGCTCTTCCTGTTAAAAAAATGACAAGCCAGTTGATTTAAAGTGCTTTCTCAAGAATCTGTGATGCTCTGAATCTATCTGTTCATTACAGACTTACTAATATTCAGGCTTGAATATTAGTAATATTAGGCTTGAATATATGCAAGAGTATATCAAACTATGATCACAAAGAAACCAGACCTATTTTAGATTTTGTGGAAGAGCTTGAAGAAAATTGTTTACAATACTTCTTTTTGTCTCAAAGGAAGAAGTAAAAGCTCTCCATATTTCACAGAATCATAAAATCCTTTAAAATCTCAAGTTGGATGGTATTCATGGGACCATCAAGTCCAACTCCCTGATTCTTGCAGGACTACCCGACACTAAACTAGATGACTAAGAGCATCACCCAGACTCTCCTTGAATTCTGAGAAGCTTTGATGCTATGAACACTTCCATGAGAAGCCTGTTCTAGTGACTGAGCACCCTCTCTTTAAGCAAAGAACCTTCCTAATGTCCAGTCTGGACATCCCCTGGCACAGGTTCACTGCATTTCCTTATGATCTATCACTGCTCACAAAGAGGGATCAGCTGCTCCCCCGCCACCACCCCATGTCTTGCTTCAACCTTCTCTTCCCCCAAGCCAAGCAAACCAAGTGACCTCAGATATTCCTTTGAAGCCTTGCCCTCGAGGCCCTCAAATCTTTCCTTCAAATCAAAGTGAAAATAGAGCATTAACAGTACTTTATTTCTTTAACAGTGTTTGTCAGAAAATCAAAAGCTATGGCATGCCATATGGGCATAAGGAAAGCCTAGTTTCCTCCTCCCTTAGAGGTGCAAATTTACCAAAGAAGTCAGTGTTTCTAATACATATCAAAGATTCCAACCTGACCAGCCTTATTCAGTAAGGTCTCTACCCCCACCACCTCAGGAATTTTCTTGTGTATCAACAATGTCTAGAAACAGACTCCCTAGGGTTTGTGCTTCTCTCTGTTTGTCCAAGTGACAGAGAATGTGAGTGCACAAGTGACCTACATGAAAGTGGTAATTTAATAGTGTGGACTAAGTGAAAACCGCTAGGGCTGAGATGCCAGGTTGGACAACTACACTCAGTGTTTGGAGCCCCTTTCCATCTTTCTCAGTCTTACCTTTTTCGACTATCATATACAGTCTCTTCCTAAAGAATCTATGTAGCCACTTTGGAAACATTAAAATCCAAACCCATGCTTTAAAGTGAGCACCACATTCTCACAATGCAATAGATCTGTAACAGAGATTTTCATGTATCTCAGAGAGATGCTTACACCTTACAATGCCTGGAATTCAATCATCCTCTGAGTTTTTAAATTGGACAGAACACATCAGATTACTACTCCAGCTGTAGCTTCTGATATTTTACTGTGGCTCAAACAATTATATGAAATATAGATGTATAACCACTTCTGATTTATGGAAGCAGAGAGCAGATTCTGCTCCTACAGACTGCTATTAATTCAGTATCACTAATTATTATCTGGTTGGAAGAAAAGCAGCTAAATTCTAATCACTACCTAATAGGGCAAGTAACTAGGTTGCTTTTGCCACAACATCATCAAGTAGCACTGATTTGGGGTCTAAAAATTTGAAATATGCAAAGACTTAAACAAATTCTAGAAGGTAAGTAATGAAGCACTCAGTTAACAATGGAGGACACATGCAAACAGAGCTAGAACTATGTAGAATGTCATTTCACATCTTGTTTAGCATCTTTGTTTATTTTTCAGTGCAGCAAAATGCAGAAGCAGGTAGGATGATCTGGGTTTTTAGCAAAAGACAGCATGTTGTAAGGTAGAACTTAAAGTTGCAGTTCAGAAACAATCACATCCCAAAAGGTTAATTTATCCTAAAACATAAGATGTACAACAAAATGCATCTGTAGCTCATTTGTTCGCACAGAAGGAAAAGACAGACTACACTACCACCAGCACTGATGAAGAACCACAAGGTACTTATAGTGCAGAGTTCTGAAATCATTGAAATTTACTGAGAGTCTATACTAATGTCACACACACTGTACACTCCTCTACTCTTAATAGCAACATGGCAGTATCATAGTTCTGCCTGTTGAGTATTGTAGTGCTTGGAAAGGACAATGAGGAGAAAGAAAAAAATAGGGCAAAGGAAAAATAAAAAAAAAATATAAGTGTCTCATTACTTCAGCCCCTTTGGAAACTACAAAGTTGAGGAGAAAAGGACATAAGAACCTAAGTTCACCTGCTTATTGCTGTCGACATTACAAGAGAGCATTTTTGTATTTAGTGTTCTATTTTTGCATAACGAGGCCACTCTCTTCGGTTTTACCCAGTATAAATGTAAACAAGATCCCAGCATTTTTAGTCAAGCAGAGTTCAGTCTTCACACTTACCTAAATTTAAAGAAAAATATTTATTTAGATCAGTTCATTTTCTGTATCAACTGTAACTTTTGTTTTACTTAGAATATGTAAACAGATGATCTTTTCAGGCCATGAGATTATAACATATATACATATGGGGAAAGGGTGGGAAGCTGGTGGCTACTTTAATTGGTTTTTCCAATGAAGGCTCAACACCTTCACATTGAGACAGGGTCATACCATACCACAACTATTCTACAAACTTGGCAAGACAGAACAAGCAAAATACCTCTGACCCAGGCTCAGAAACTCCTCTTCCACTGCACAAAAGGTGACAGTTAAAAACTGCACAATGATCTTCAAGATGTTAACAAATAGCTAACATTAGAATTTCATTCATTTTCACATGTGATTTAAACTGGATATAAGCAAATGTCTCTGGAATTCAAGGACTAGAATTCCAGTCTACACCACTCACTTACGCCTGGAATGAAGGCTTTAGTGCATAGCTACACCACTTCAATCAATGAAACCATTTTATTCTTGTCCTAGGACTGTCAGTGCTGAAGTTCTAGTATGCATCAAATTTTCAAGGAAGGGAAGGCATCCTCACAGTAGCATGGAACTGCCTTTATGTAAGTTTATGCAGTTTGCCTTTCAGAATATGCAGAAAGCAAAGAATCATACAAAAACATCCCATACCTCTTCCTTCCATACAAAAAAATAAATTTTATGTTAAAAAGTAGCAAGTTACGAAATTTTAAAACTGTTTGCAGCTGACAGTTTATCTATCATCAGCCTCTACAATCCCATCTTGTCACAGACACAAATGCACAGATTTCCTTTAGGGTGGTAGAGAAGTAGTGTATCATCTCTTTACCACAATGAATGCCCTAGTGATACCATTCAGTCTCCAAACCCCTCACAGCCTGAGTAATTCATTTTGAATTTTAAAAAAGTTTGTAATTCAGGTAAACTTGAATTACAGTACTTTTGCTAGTCAAAAAACTACCGCACATCCATCCTATTTCAACTAAATCAAGAGAAAGAACAGTCAAGTCCATCTTTGCAAAAATAGAAAATTTTGTTTGTTTTCTGAGCTACAATTATTTAAATTGCATGGGTTATTGCCATTTTTATGTTAGTTAATTTTTTTTTAAATTCAAAAAATCAAAGAAGCACAGAACCAAATCCAAAACTAGAAAGAGACTGGAAGTGAAATGGGTGGTTAAACAGTATCTGGTCTTTTAACTTTATATGGCTATTTACTTAATTAAACACGTAAAAGAGACATGCAGGAACCCTCAGACTTTCCAAGATTTCATATAGTCCTAAACACCCTCTTACAGACACAATACTCAAGATATCACAAAAAACCATTTGTTCTTCTAAGTAATGTGACTGCTAAGGATAAAGTCTCAAAGAGATTTATCTGTAAGAAAACTAACTAAACATATACAAAACTTATGTGGACTGCATATAGGCATCATCAAACCCAGTAGCTTACTTTTCCAGCAGGTTAAACCATCACAGTACTCCATATGACTCATCTGCAACACAGCCAGGCCTGCAAATGACTTTGACTGAATGCTGAAACATTTTCTAAGTCAAAGAAAGGCTGCTTAATCAACTGGTTATTTGCCAACTGTCTATATTTAGGACTGTCCCTGCAAGTGTTCAAAAGTTTACCATTTATCACTGCTTCAGAAAATGACAAATATATTCCAAGCAGAATTCCAGAGGAAATCTGCTTCTCATCAAAGGGAATTTTTCCTCTTTCCCATCCCACTGACTCCAGATCAGCATACAAGGTTCACCAAGCAGAATATGCCTGTCTCTGTAGCCCTCCAGATTCTAAGTCTCCACATATATCCAGGATTTATAAGAGCATGATAGTAGCTGAAAAAACAATTCAGAATTCTCTTCTTCCATACCAACTCCTCTTTGATAAGGATTTTGCAATCACTACCATACAAGTGCAAGGAAGTATTTATTGAGAATTATCATTTTTTTATGCTGTGTAGCACAATGTAGCACAATGAGATTAACCATTACGGAAAAGGTTGCTACAGCAGGATGGTGTCTCACAGGCAAGGGCTGGTTTAGCAGCTAACTTGGTTACTTAGCATCAGGGGCTGCACACGGCGTCACTTCCACACACAAGACTAAACCAAAAACCAAAACTGTGCCAGTTACAAACAGACGTGAACACAATTATTGCAATCAAAATATAGCAAGATCAAAATTTCCAAAGTAGAACTAAATATCATAAAGGTAAATCATAAAGTAGTACAAAACAGGTACACTGCAAAGTCAAACTGTGCTCTAGACAGAATTTGTTATAAGGAGGCTTAAGATTAATACATTACAGCTAGAAGGAAATGTACAGAAGCAGGTTATGACTGTGCAAGATGGAACTGGGCCAGTGCATTAGGTCTATTAGGCCTATTACACATTATTCAGTTACAGTCAAATGATTCAGTAAACAAGGAAGGAGAACTATCTGACGTCCTCCAGATGTCATCATTTTCTGAAATCTTCCTTGTCTTTTCACTGTCCATCCTCTGTCCTTACTGTGCCACCATCTATTTGGACCTTGTTAGAACAAGTGATATCGTAACTGTTTGTTAAGGACCTGTCTAACTGTTTTTTTCTTCTTTCAAGAAAAAGAATATAATAGGAATGTTATGAAGTCATTTAAATCCTAAGCCTGATCTCCCTCAGGACTCCAGGCTGGCAAATAGGACTCCCATGCTGCTCCAGTCCTGCCCTTTCCAAACTAAAATCCCACACCTATTCACACCTTCCCAGCATAAACACAATCATACAGTCCACCCGAGCATGATTAAAGCTGAGGTTTTACTCCCTCTCCTTTTACTATACCTCTCTCTCAGAGGAGCATAAATCACAGATATATAAGGAACTCATGAAAGTCTCCTACCTATAACTCCAGCCTGTAATCCTGGCATCATATCCAGTTTAGACACTACTTATCTACTGCAAAGTCCTGCAGGCCTGTTTAGCTCATTAACCTTTCCTGCCTTTCCTACCTACCCTCAGAGCTAACACTCTGACTATCATGACCTGATGGTTTAATCATATAAACATTATTTAGTTTCAGCAGAAGTAACCTAACAGCTTCCACAGTCATGCTGTGGAAAGCCTTCTCCTCCTATCCTGAGTCTGACCCTGCCTATACAGACCTCCCTCTTCCCAGCCTCCTTGCTCCAACACGTTCAAGAAAATGCCTCAACAACATCTTGAAGCCTTTTCAAATCCTTCTCTGCTTCGTCTATCGTTTCCTATTCAATAATGAAACACTAAGTTTTATCTTCAAGCGGTCTATAGCAGAGGAACGGAAAGAGTAGTCAGATTTCCTTTTTCTGTGATGCTGTCCTTATGCTTAAAAATATGTTCCCAAACATCAGCAACTCTCTGGTTTTTTCTAACTCCTATGCAAAACTGCCATTTGCTGAAATGCTAACTAATAGGTTAGGAAACATAAAACCAACTATTACTACCATACTACTACTTTGGATTTATCTCCTCAATCTAGTACATCCAACAGACCCCTAAGATAGAAACTGAACCGATTTTTTAATTAAGTATTTGCATGTAATCTAGCACAGCAGAATCATGGCCACACTTTAATAGTTGTGTGATACCCTAGGAAATACCATACCACACTGCACTGAAATGCCTTTGGAATTTATTTGGGTGTAAACAAAATATAAAGTCTGTCAGCTACAAATGCAATGATTCAACATTGCAAAAGCTAACCAGGACAGAATTTGACCTAATCATTACCAATATGGCATGCTTCACCTATCACTGCACCAGAGACAGAAGAAAAACAAGGTATGTAGGTAATTGTTTAAAAATGCTGTTTCTATCATCCCAAAGCATGAAAATCCATGGGGGGGAAGCATCTTTAATTCTCAATTTCTGCCACGTTTGTAGTCTGTCTGACTTTAGTAGGAACAGGAAAAGGCTATTAAATTACCCAATATATTTTCCTTACAATTACATGTTGCTTTTTAAAGCAGTTTTACATATGTTCCTCCAATTCAGATTTTATTTTGGTTTGCTTGTATGCAGAAGCCTTCTCTCACTCCTCTGGGAAACTGTCTTCCGTGCTAACAGACTTAATTTCTGGAAATATACTCTTTATTAAGCTTCTGCTGACTGTTTTGCAATTACATATTTATACCCATGTACGTGAACGAACGATTCCTTCCTTTCTTTGCATTGCTTCTAGCAACCTCATAGATCCAGCTCTCATGTCTCAGTGCAGCAGTAATTTAATCAAGTTTTATGTTTAGTTCATTTTTTTTCTTGGACATGAATTCTTTAAATAATTTTCTTATGATTCCCTGAATTCTTTACCAGTTAAGAAATATTTCTGATTATGTGGTACCCATAAAAGAAGGGAGTAATCCACTTGAAACTGTAGCATGATAACAAAAAACAGACTTTCAATATTACTGTAACTGCTCATAACATTGCTTTGTTTAAAAATTTACCTCAGAATAATGCTGGTGCAATGTTTACTCTTTTTTCCTTATTACTAATAAATACTGACTCCATAGCTTCTGCTGCATGATTTCTTCTGACAGATTTAAGTAATAAAATGTTAATCAGCCATAATACTCTGATTCTGCAACCATTTTTGGTGTATGTACAACTTCTATATCTGAGTTTTCCAACTCGAGTCAATATCATTACTCATACTCTTTAAGTCTTACATAGCATAAGTGCCTTGCTAAGTGTAGTCAAGTCCCTTGTGTGCTGCTGGATGAATGCACAGAAGACACATGAGACGGTAAGACTTGCCTCCCTGTCTAAATGTTTAAAAGCTTTTTTACTCCTCAGTTTGGAGATGTTCAGCAGTTTCTGAAAATAACTTCTGCTTCACTTCTGTAGTGTTTCTCACCTCCTGTAAAGCCAAAACTATTCCAACTAAATCAAATACTATTTTCAAAGTAACCACTGCCTATCATTGATAAAAGACCTCCAGATAGGAAAATAAGAGGCACTATGAATAAGCATGTAAGTGACTCAGCTTGTTTTTAAACTGTGGTCGCATAAATCTACTCAAGTCATGCCATCATCACTAACTGTTCTTTGAACTTCTGTGCCTCAGAAACAAGCACAACATTCATTTTTCATATCTATCAAAGCAGTGCCTTAAAAGCCTTTTTGCTATTCTCAAGGGCATCTCCCTGGTCAAGGGCCTGGCCCTCAGTTATCTTTTCCTCAGACTGGAAAATGTCCAGTAAAACAGTCCAGTATTTATTTGGGCACACCTGTCTGGGGTCATAATACCCCATTTGTCTAGTGTGTACCCTGCCAGGTGTAACATAGGTACAGCATGCTGGTCTCTTTTCTTGTATCAGCAAGGGAATAAAATAACTTCAATTTTTAGAGGGTTTGGGGTTTTTTCCCAAATACTGTCAACTGCTGAAGATGACATAGCATTTAGAAGGATAATTTCCCCAGCTAATTTGCTATTCTCTGCAGGAGGAGGACCATCTTTCAATTACTAGTTTGAAGCACTTTGCTGCAGTGTGTGGTTATCTCAGTATCATCAGCACATTAAGCATTTCTGGGGCCCATTCTGTTCTTGACTTCCCTGAAGCCAGCATACAAAGCATTAGGCTCTCCATTAGGCACAGACCTAAAGCAGGGAAAAAGCACTCTCTGGCAGTCCTTGTTTCAGCATCTCTCAGAGGAAATTCTGTAAATTTGTTTTTAAAATTTTTACAGCTTCTTTCTTGACATACTCCCTTGATTTAGCTTCTCACAGTCATTCCACTTCACTGTAACAGTCTGAAGCATGTCAGACTACTTGAAAAATACCTAATTTAAGTAACTTCCTCAGTACATAGTATTTCACGTCAGGGAATTACTGAGGAAGTACTTTCTGAATGTTTAGTTCTCTATTTAATTGACTTTAACATCTTGATAACTGCTCTGATAATCAGTCTGAAGCTACACCACTGAAACCTTAAACTTTTGAAAACTTTTGTTTTCTTGAATAAATACAAAATTTTATACTGACTGATCAGTAACTCTTCTCCATCTGGATGGTTTGCCTGTACCTGAAAGAGTCTAATTCCAAGAGACTAATAACATAATACAGTGGGAAAAAAACAATGCTTGCAAAGCATGACATTTTTTGTACAAAATTGTTTTAAGTTAAGTAAAGCTCTTAAATAACTCAATAAGATGCAGAGAAGGACAAGCAAGTATTTTATTTGGATCTTCCAAAATACTACTGAAAAATTTCCTACCGGCCAATAAAGAAACAAAATAACCCAAGAAAAAAGGGGTGTCATCCTTTCATGTCACACTACAGAACTCGAAGTTCAGGAAAAAAAGGACAGGAACAAATGGTCAGTTTTTCAGTGAAGAATAACCACAAAAGATTCTCCAAAAGAATATGTGCTGAGATAT
Source organism: Molothrus aeneus (assembly GCF_037042795.1). Lineage (NCBI taxonomy): Eukaryota > Metazoa > Chordata > Aves > Passeriformes > Icteridae > Molothrus > Molothrus aeneus. Next base: position 20,972,210 of record NC_089680.1, on the reverse strand, counting down.
GTGCTGTTTCTCATATCCATAAATAATAAATAATATTACTTCTAGTAGGAAATGCAGGCAAATAACGAGGTGGAAAAAGCTGCAGACAATACCAGATGATTTAGGAGAGTTAACTCTGTAACTGGCTACAAGAATTGCAGAAAGGACTCATGACACTGAGGGACTAGGGAATAAAACAGTAAATGGAATTGAGAGCCAAGAAGTGCAGACTAGGGAAAAGGTGAGAAAACAACTTGTCTTCATTTTTAACCGCACTGAGGTGCTGTACACTGTCAGATGAGCTTTAAAAAAGGCATTACTAAGCAGCAAAAACATCATGAATTCATGTTACATGATACTCTGAAAGCATGAGAAAAATGCCTTCTGACAGTAAAACAGAATAAGTAGGATAGCAAGAACTCTTAAGAAAACGAAAAAAAAAAAAAGAGAAGACAATTGTACAACTGTCAGTCTTTTATGGTGTTATGACTTAAACCTGACAGCTGGTTCTGGGCTCCCCAGCTTTCAAACAGTTAAATACAATCTTCAGAGAAAGGGCACAAGGATGAGCAGAGTGATAGACTTATGCTCATGTATGAACTTTAGCTTAAAAATGTCTGAAAGAAGACAGGGAGGATATGGTACTGCTTGATTAAAGGCCAGAGAGAAAGTGAAATAAAAATATTCACTCAGGTAGAAGCATCATAGAAGACACATTGAAATTGTCAGGCAATTTAAATCAAACAAAGAGGGATATTGTCGCTGTCAAACAAAGCACAGGATAAAACTGTAAAACTCACTGTCTCAGGGATTTTGTTGAAGCCAAAGCATAAAAAAAACCCAAGCACATGACATAGCCAAATGTATGGAAGATGGTTCTAACTGTGGCTAACATGTTAGTTCAGCTATACATTTTGATCTAAGCTTTCAGTGCCTGATCAGCCTGTGTATTCTATTGTTTATAACCTCCCTCTAGACAAGATAGAATGGTTTAGAAGGATCTTTGACCTCATCTAGTCTCACCTATTATCTCTTTATTACTAGACTTACCCAAAAACTGGAGAAAAACCTGCAGAACTGAACCAGAAATGTGAAAAAAATCTCAGTATGGCATTTCTTATACACCATTATGTATTGCCTTCAAAACTTTTGCCTCCTTGGTTTTACATAGATTATACACAACAACTTCAAAGATTGGTACTGGAAATTTCTGAGGGTGTTTTACAAGCTATGAAAGCAAAATCCATTGTTTTTTAAGAAGGAATAGTCTAGTTGAGGCTTTATTATTAATAGATAATTCACAGAGAATTTTCCTCTCCAACAATCAATGAAGGTACACAATACAAAGGCTTAGAAAACAAAAAACAAGCATGCCCTTTGTGCAGCACAGTCCGAGGCTATAATTTCCTCTGTGCCGATAAATAGCCTTGATTAATGTTGTGGCTGGATCCAGACCCAAATGAATGACAAAGCACTTCGTGTAATAGGTTCCCCTGCATGGTCTGGAGCAACTGCTTTTCTGGAGAAAATTTTCCTTTACTCATGCTGCATAACAACCACATAGTCTGTGCATTGTAATCTGTTTAATCTAACAGGAATACCTGTGGTGTGAAATGCCAGCACTGTGACACTGGCATCACCAGGCCTCTCAGATACAACTGTAGGCCTTTTAGCATCTTCCACAGATATGGCTGCAGTAGCACAACACACAGCAGCTCCTTCCTCCTTAGTCATTCACCCATTCCCCCTTACATCAGTGTTAAAACAAAGACTGCTCACTGCTTGGCTTCAACTCAGCCTTTGGCTACCAGCTGAGAACAATTCCCCACAAAAGGCCTGACCAAACTGAAAAGAAAACACAACATCAGCCTCTTATGTTGCAGAATGCAAATCTTTAATTTCTCTGGGTTACTCTCTTCAGGCCACTGTGCTACAGTAAACTGCCAAATTGAAAACAACCAATAAAATTTATGGATCTGTTCTGAACTGAACACACCGGAGCTCAGATGCTTCACCCCCAGCCATTACCAGCTGACATGCCCATACATGGAGTCAGAAAGTCCTGCCACAATACTATTCCTGTAGAGGAGGCCTCCAAAACATGTCTTTTCCTCCCACGACTTAGAAGGCACAAAGAGGATTCTGCATTTCTTTTGAAAACACACATTACAGGAATTTTAAAGGTGCTCCTGCCGTGTTCAGTTGCTGTGCTTCTCCCCTGATCTAAACAAAAGAAATAATTTTATCTATTCTCCATGGGCCTCTTTCAACTTCTGGTTTTCTAGACAAGTCCCTTTTGAGTATCAAAAGATATTCAGAAAGATTACTGCAATATTTGCTTTTAGAGGTAAGGAAATCATTTTTACTGCTGCCACTTACTAATGGGAAGCATTATCGCTGCACAATTAGCATCTATCAAGTAAGACCACCTATGATGTTCTTGAGCAGAAAGTTTGTCAAAACTACCATCTCCATCTCAAATTTTGTAATACATGAAATTCTAAAGTGAAAAAGGTATTAAGACTTTGTAACTGCACTGTGCAGTATCTTTTAGGAGGGCTACCAAAACTACAACTACTTATATGAAAACATAAGGGAAATATTTTAAAAATTCCTAAAAGTACATTCTAAAACAACTTCTATTGGCATGTGACCAGAATTACACACTTCATGTTTACTTACCATCAATATTTGCCAACACAGTTAAATATTAAGGAAGCCACCAAGGGATTCATTTTCTCATCTCTTTCTCCACTCCTCTAAAAAAATTAGTTGATTCACTGATTTCCAACAATGCATGCCAAGAATGTATAGCATAACAAATCATCTTTTACAAGTTATTTTAGATACAGAACCACATCTGACAAAGAAAGAGCATCTTGGGCTTATGATTGCTCCCTCTCTATAGAGATTCTTAACAGATCTATGAAACTGGGAAGGCCCTACAAGTACCAAACACCCAAAGACACAGGATAAAACAAGCAGCCGTAGGATAAACCCAGTCCTACTCTTACAAATGAACATTTCTTAGAGCTGGATAGCTAGTGGGCATGCAAGCTACACATGAAAGTTAAGAAGTCAGTAAAACGGAGTTTTGCAGAGAAAATCAAAATGGAAAACGAGTTGGCCTAAGACCATGCCAGTCTTAAAAACATCCTACTTTTGCAGTCCACATAAGGGGGGAAAGAGCACACCCTGTCTGGGGTAGATTAACAGTCCCTGTAAACAAAATAAATACTCGGCAGTTTCAGCACAGCCCTACCAACAAGCTGTTTGAGAACAGGATCTATTTACCTGTGATTCCTACTACGGCATTAATGACCGATGACAACTGAGACACAATTATGATGCTGAACCTTGGTAATCTTTGCATATTGCACAGTTATTTAATATCTTGCTCACCCAAACTTATCCCCTACTGCTAGTGCCGTTTAGACCACAGAAATAATACTTCCTCAGCGACTTCGCGTATTATTCCCCTCCCTTCAACTATGCAACTTGATGCATCTGAAAGTCCCAAGAAATGTGCAAATAATCCCGAAACGGCACGTTGACACCTCCCTCAATGCCTGTCAGATACGGGCTCGTGGGTTCGTAAAGCACAGCGTTATTCAGCAGGAATTAGAGGGCAGCAAGGTGTGAGAGGAAAACGCACCCCCAAAACACGCCGCAGCCCCAAGCCGCTGCGAAGGTCACCAGCCCCATCCTCTGCCCGCCGCCCGCCCGGGAGGACCATAACACTGCCCCGAGAAGTTTCGGAGCGCACCCGCGGGCGCCGCACCCGGGGCTGCGGGGGCGAGGCCGATGGCCGCAGTCACCGGCAAGTCGGGCGAAGTCCCGCGCCCGCTGGCCCCCGCCGTGACTCACCAGCCGGGACTGGGCGCGCTGCAGGAACTCCTCCATGGCGCCGGCCGGGCGCAGGGCAGGCAGGAGCGCGGCCGGGCTGCCCGCTCAGCGCTGCCCGCTCGGCGCCCCGGCTGCCCCGCGCCCCCCGCGCTGCGGAGCGCCCGCCCCGCCCCGCCCTGCCCGCCGCGGGCGCTGACGTCAGCCCGTGCCGCAAGGGCCGCGCGGAGCCCCGTGCAGCGCGCACCCCGCGCCGGGACCCGGGCGGGCGTCCTGCGCCGCGCCAGGCCCTGGGAAGCGGCGGCTCGCCCTCTGACAAGGATTCCTGACCCAAGGACAGGGCGCGCCGAAACCCGCCCAACGCAGGGGCTCCAAGCAACAGGCACCAGCCGGTGGCTGCTGCCGTTTGCTTGGGCGGCGGTCTCTCAGTTCCCACTTCACCCCTAGTAAGACTCTTCAGTGGAAGGCTGGAAGGCACTGGGGTCAGAGGCAGTGACCGCTCCGGGGTCCCCTTCCCATGGTGGCAAATGTCTGGAGGGAACCAAGCAATGGGTTCAAATTGCAAAAGAGCAGGTTAGATTAGATGTTAGGGAAAAGCCTCTCCTGAGGTTTGTGAGGCACCGCCCAGGGACTTGTGGATGCCCGATCACTGGAGGAGCTCAAGAGCAGTTTGGATGGAGCTCTGGTTTAGTGGAAACGTTCCTTCTAAACCTGGTTTAGTGTGAGTTGTCCCTGTCCATTGCAGGGGAGTTGGAACTAGATGTCCTTTAAGGTTCCTTCCAACTCAAATCATTCTATGATTCTGTCTTTAACAGTCAAGCCTCAGTGAACCTGTACCTCAAACCTAGGATCATTTCTAAATATTGTGCCCACAGTCACATACCATGTATATATATTCAATTGCACAGCTCACAAAGGAGCCTTCTAGGCTAGAATCCACTTCATAGAGAAATAAAGAGAAACGTTGAAGAGCTGGAATCCAGTACTATAGAAGTCAATGGGAGGTCATGCAATGAGTGCAAAGTAGACCAGAAAATGAGCTGTAGGGTTTGCAGCGTCTCCAGTGCTCTCACACCACTAGTATTCCCCACAGTGTGGGGGTTTTTCCCACTCTAAATAACTAACCTGAATAGTGCAGTTTTATTATTCCAATCAAGTTGTGCCTCACTGAGGAGTGATAACTAATTGTTAATAAGTTCAGAGCTATGAGATCTGGGATTTTTCTCTCTTGTGTATTTTTTGCAGCTCATGGAAGATATTACTGTAAGAGCTAAAAGCTCTTGCTTCGTTATTAACAAACTTTTTCTTATAATTGTCATTTACTCTCATTTGATTTGTTAATTCTTTCATGATATCTTGCAGATCCTGTTACTGTGTTTCCTGTCATAATCAATCTGCACTGCCTAGTCATATGTTCCAATTGGAAATTGTTCTGGGGAACAGAAAAAATAAACCTGCATCTGTATCATAACTGTCTAAAACTGGAAGGTAAATCTTCATTAAAATACTTGAGTAGACAAATTATGTGAAGCAAAGTGCTCTAAATGACAGTGTTCTACAGGAAAAAGATAATTTCTGTTTCATTTACTGGAATATTTCTTCTTCTGAAATGCATTTGTCTGTTTGCCCCTTAATTTATTTCAGAACTCTATCTAAATTTGGTTTTCTGGTTGTTCTGTAGAAAAGTAGGTCTCCTGAAAAATTACAGGTTTTGCACAGCATACTGTCATACATGTAACTTGAAGTATTACAATACAGAAATTGCTGTGTAACTTAGGATGCAAAGATGAGATTGACTTGGAATGTATTGCCAAGTAAGAAGACAGTATGTCCTGCACAAAGAAAAGCAGTAAAGTATATCTCTCACTTCAGTTAAGTCTCCGAAACAAAATTAAAAAATCCACCTTGCAACATGACCTAAACTGAAGTTTGGGAAACTGATGCTTAAAAAGTCATTTTTGGTGTATATGTATTAAAAAATAATTTTTAAAAAGCACCAGAACAGCAAATAGTTGAATGAAAAAGCAGAATTTGCTAAACAGGCAGGAAAGTTGTGTTCTTATGCCTCGTACCAAAAAGCACACTCACTCTTATACGCTGTAAATAAAATGTGTTGACTAATTGTTTCTCTGTACATCCACTGAACAGATCTGTGTATGTAAATATACCTCTACATTGTAGTATCCAAGTGGTCCTTCACTGAATCTAGAAGAACCGTGCGGATACTTCTTGATCCCCATGTTGGATTTCCAGAAATGGCCTCAGTACAGCTGCACTGACAACAAAGGAGAGTGCACCTGAGCTCCCTGAAAACATTAGGACTAGATAGCTTTTGTAACTGCGTTTTGAGTTACTTTTTTGCCCCCATAATTATTGTATGAGTTACATATTGAATAATTAATTATTCATATCCTATTGTGCAAAACCATGGACAGAGTGCCAATCTTTGTATCTGTTTAATATTTAATAGAAATTCCTAAGCCTTATTCTCCTCTTTTCTACCCCACTTCTAGCCACTAATTTACTTCCACTTTACTGAAGGGTAAATTAGAGGTGAATCAGGACCCAGATTATTTTTTTATCCTCATTCCTAAAGTAGCTAAAACCCTTCACAATCATCCAGAGGCTCTTCCTAAGGTGTGTTCTTCATTTGACTTGTGTAACTCATCTCCTTACTACATCTGTGGGAATCATGTATGTGTCCCAAAGTGAGAATTTGGAACATATTCATAGAATCAAATTATTGAAAAATAGACTTGCTGAGCAATACTGGGGTTTGACTTGTTCATAAGTACATTTGCAGTACATCTTGTCACACTGAAGGGACTTAGGCTGTAAATTGAGAGTTCGGCTTTGTGTGTCTTTGTTGTTTTGAAAATGGAGATACAAATAATGTCATACTTCTTCAGACAGTATGGTTTGGAAGTGAATGCTTCTCTGATCACATGGCAAAGTTCATTTTTTAATTTCAACCATTATTCAAGTATGTGTAAATACATGATTACTTTGCTATGCCTTTTTACTGCATCCTAAAAACCCCTGTAACTCTAGTAATGATGAACAACATCTTACACTTCATGTTCTTCTAAAACTCCTTCCATTTTCACTATGGTCATCCAGGGAAAAGTAATTGGTATGATACACAAACTATCCTAGTAAAACCTTATATCCTCATACTTATTGTGTGCTACCAAAAACAATACAGACTTTTGTGATATTTTATAGTTTCTGTGGTTCCTATCCATTTTATTTATTCTCCAGGCATACAGTTCAAATCATTCTATTCTATATAATGGAGAAGTAAAACCAGTGATTACACGTCTCAGAGCAACTCAGAACTAAACTCTGTAACTCAGTTTAGAAGTTTTAAGTTTACCAAGGAAATAGAAGAGCTGTCATGATACAGCAATCTAGTGATCTAGTATTTCTATCAAAATGTATTTGTGTGATAAACACTTAAATAATTATTAACAATCATTTTCATGTTAAATAAGGCTGAGGTTCCCATTGCAAGACTTTTTATACTGCCACAGTAAGAATAAATAGTTCCTGCCCATGGACTGAGAATGTAGCATAATCATTTTAATAATAGCACAAAAGAAGTTCACAGCCCTCAGCTCTTGTAAGAGGATATTATTTAAAAGTTTGAAAGGAAAAAAGTGATTTCCCAAATTACTGACAGACTAGTTCTGCAGACAGCCACCCAAAGAAACAAAAAAGGACAAATCTGTGCATAGCAGCAGTAGGCTGACAGTCATTTGCACTGGCACTCAAGCCATTTTACTTTCAGAGTCACTATGATTTCCAGGTACACCTATGAAACTACTGGCTTTTTCTTGAACAGTTTTACCAATATGTCCCATCCTTAGAATCCCCAGTTATCCAGTCTTTGGTATCATGTGTCTTCACTTCCTGTGTTTAGTATTTCCACAGTTTTTCATAGGTCCCAGGATCACAGAATTGTTTCATTTACATCATCAAGTCCACCCATTAATCCAGCACCAGTGTGCGCCACTAAATGTGTCCCTAAATGCCACATAAACAAGTCTTTTCTCCAGATTAAACAACCCCAGCTCCCTCAGCCACTCCTCACAGGGCTTGCACTCCACAAGACCTTTCACCTTCTCTGGATGCTCTCCAGCCTCTCAGTGTCTGTCCTGTAGTGAGTGGGAGGCCCAACACTGGATACAGAATTTAGGGTGAGACCTCACACGAGTACAGGAGCTATCTATCCTTTGCTCCCTTTGCTAGTCCTGCTGGCCACACTGTTGCTGATATCGGCCAGGATGTCATTGGCCTTCTTGGTTACCTGGGCACAGCTGGGTCATGTTCAGCTGCTGTCAACCAACAGCCTCTGGTCCTTTTCTGCTGGGCAGCTTTCCAGGCTCTCTGCCCCCAGCCTGTAGCACTCTTGCATGGTGTGCTGGTGACCCAAGGACAGGATCTGTCACTTTGCCTTTTCAAGCCTTATACCACTGGCCTTGACCCATCGATCCAGTCTGCCCAGATCCCTCTGCAGAGCCTTCCTGCCTTCAGCAGAAATCACTCCCACCCAGCTTGGTGTCATCTGCAAACTGTCTGAGGGGCCACTCAGTCAACCCCTCACCCAGATCATTGACAAAGATATTAAATGGAACTGGACCCACTACTGAGCCCTGGGGAATACTACTTGTTACTGGTTGCCAGTCACCCTATAAAGACAGACAAAAAGAGACCATTTCAAATATCAGAAGACCCTTCTCCAAACATGAAGACTATCCATCAAAAATGCATAAAACCTCTATGCTGTGAATGCCTCCTTTCTTTCTTTAGTGAAAGTAAGCATGAAATGAAGGCAATGAACTCACTGTCCCTTTTGCACTTCTGGTTTGCCCAATGTAAACAAAGTAGTATTAAGAAATTTTGTTCTCCAAGGGATTACTTTTATTCAATTATTTCATTTATGAAAATAAATTTCAAGGTAAAATAAATTTCAAGGTAAATTTCAAGGTAAAACTTTATAACATGCCCTATTTCTTTTGTGGAATATTAGTTGTGGAAAAATGAAATTGCCACTGCTTTTCTTGAGGAACAAAGGAAGAGAAAGAAGCCATGCCTGCCTAGGAGGTGACTTCTAAAAGTCTGATACAGATATCAGTTGAGGTTTTCAAAGACCAAATGCATTAACCATATTTTAATTGTGAATAGCACATAATTCCTGTGTTACAATAATTGTCTGTTCTGTTCCTCCTTGCAAAACTGAATAACATACCAGAGTGTGCATTTTTGAGCCAAGGCTAGCTACTAATTCAAAGCCAAAAAACAATATTGAATCAATATCAAATGTACTTGGAGTTACCCCAAACAATGAATGATTGAATGTCTTTCTGTGTGGGAAAGTACTGGCTGAAAGTGGACAATAGAACTGCCTGTTTAGTCCACTCCCAAACTACAGTTTGTAGCAAATAAGCATGAAATTAAGTGTGAGAAGCCAGAATCCAGATTCATTTCCCATCAGGACTATGTCCATGGAAACCCAAGTTCCCAGGTTGTTCATCAAATTTCAACACAGCTGTATTCTAAGCCAGGTTATTATAGAAGTTAACCTTCTGTGCTGCTACCTCTTTCTTACACCACGTATGCTGATAATTTAGGCAAATTCCATGTGTCATGTGCATACATCCCCAACTGTACGAATGATCAGTCTACTAAATGACAGATTATGTTATGTCATGTGCACAGCCTCAGTGCAGGCTACTTGTGTGAAGCTAGTCCCAGGTCAAATAAGTAATTCTGGTAGATGGGCTCAGTTTAAGCTATTAACAAATCTCCTGTTCACTTATGTCTTGGAAGTTAATGGAAGGAAATTTATTCCTATTATGCTGCCTTATACTAGTAGTATTTAAACTAGGCAGAAAGCACGTTTCCAAGGGTAATCCCTGTCAAAGTAGGGGGTAAGGGCTTAATATACTTGACTTAAATCATTAACACCGTTTGCTTCCCATGTACATGGGTCAAAGTCCTCAGAAGTTTTAGGCTGCAGTGAGCATAAGGCATTTTCCAGTTAACTATAAGAAAATTAGAGTAAACAGTACATAAAACTTTTGCCATGTACATTGCCATAGATCAACTGCATACAGTATGTGTATTATTTTTGCATTTGGAGATGTTTAGACGTTCACAAAGGAGCATACTTACAACTATTATTTTGAATACAGATAAAAAGGGAATAAGAGTGACCCTCACATTTCAAATTATAGAAAATAACATAAAGAGAATCTTGGCTCTGTGGTAATAATTGTGAAATACACAGAATAATATAGTTGGTACTATTTGGAAAGCAAAAGGTAATGTAAGAACTTCTCATTTTGCAAGTTGACCAGAATATGCAACTGCTTATCATGGACCAGCTAGAAGTAATTTTTAAGGCAGAAATTACTTAATTAGTAGAATATCATGTTATTACTTTCAGACAGGTCTTCTCATTCCACAGAAAAGTAACATAGCTAACTAGAGTTACATTATTAAAAAGAATACCATGTTTTTAGAGTGAATACAGTTCTTACCTTGACCTTTGAAATTCATACATACTCAGCAAATTCATAGGACCTTTGCTTTGCAGACAATGCCGACTGTTTAGCAGATATACTGATAAGAAAAGTAAGGCTTGTGAGTGGTCAGTTTCTTTATCCTGCCCACAACAGGATAAAGGATCTTTAAGGCCCCTTCCGATACAGACCATTTTTTGATACTATGGAGGTCTTAAGTAAAAGTAAAAGTATTCTATATGATTAATAAATGTAATAAAGGATATTTATAGATATTACCTCTAACTTTTGGGGGGTTTTTAATTTAAATTGAATTCAGTTCTTTTAATGACACATAAATGCAACAGTAGAATTACAAAACTGATAGTGATCTGAAGGTGTGAGTGAGAGGAATTCATGTGTAATGGACAAAAAAACAGGCTATGTCAGAAGAGCACAGAACTCAGAACATAGAGTCTTTCCTTTGAGTCTGAGTTACAGTTGCTGATTCTGTGTACCTGTCAAAATTTTTGCCAGGACCCAGAGGTTTTTCTATACCATCCCATGCCTTTTCTTGCTCAGTCAGTAGATCACGAGACTCTTAATCCTAGAATTGTGGGTTAGAGCCCCAATTTAGGCAGCAATGTCATGGTTTGACATTGCATAGGAACTTGCATAGGAACGGTACTCCCTAATCCAATGCCCGCATCCAAAACTGTCCAAAACCAAATGCCATCCTCGCTCCCTCTTTCCCTTGCCCTTCCCACTAAGGCAGGATGGAGCTGAGAACTGGAGGCACAAATGGTGAATATCATGGCTTGAAATAAGAACAATTTACTGAAAACAGCAATGAGGTAAGAAACAACAACAATATTAATAACAAAAATTTATTACTTTTTCATGGAAACAAAACCTACTGTTTTGGACTATTTTCTGTTATTTGTGGTTTATGTTTTTATGGATTATTTTACTATTATTAAACCAATGGGATTAATGCCAAGGACTTGCATTTATTTTCTGTTTCAATAATAGTATGTCTTGTATTCAAGTCTTTGGCTTTTCAACTCTTACAATTCATACTGTAAAGATAACAGGCTTGGCCATTAGTGATCATCAGTGTCATCGCTAAGAAAATATTCATGTTGGTCTTATTTATTAAGGGAATCAAAATGTGCTATTATGTTCCTAATTACTTTGTTTATTCAAACTCCCCTACTTACCTACAACTAAAGTAAAGTGCAGACAGCTGTTGTAGAAGCTTCCCTATGCAGCTCTGGAAATGAGGTTGTCTTTCAACTAAGGACACTATTCTCACAGAGAAAAGAGTAGAATAAATGTGGATCTTTGTACTGTGAGGTAAACACTGATGTTGGATACATGAAGTTGTGTTAAGGATAAGAGCTGATGAAGCAGAGAAGTGTCTAAGAACTGTGATAGATCATAAAATGTTCTGTTCAAGTTTCTCCTCCTGGGCAAATATATAATTACAAAAATAAAATATTAAAAGCAGTCAAACAAGTAAAGAAAACTTTATCACTTTTAATGTATATTTCTCACAAGAAAAGAGAGATTTTAGAATATGAAAGAGTACTTTATTAATTTCTTTCCTTTAGAAGATAAAGAACACTAGTATCAGAATCTACAAACAGATTTGATGTCAAAAAGACATCCCTGGAGAGATGAAATAAAAGGCTTGCTTTGCTGTTAGGCAGCACAGTGGCAGAAACAGAAAAACATGAACTGTAGAACTGTCATAAAGCTTATCACAAAAAATATCAAGAAACAAATATGAACATATGCATATTATTTTAAGAGCATGTATTTAGAATATTTTTAAGGTCTTTACATTAATTTAGTGTACATTGACTATATGCTTTGTGCTGAAGTATGAGCAATGTGTTATTATTGATTTTAAGCATTGATAAGCAGAGACCACTAATACAGCTAAAAAGATCACATTCTGCTCTCTTCACATGAAGCCTACCTTTTGTTTTCAGAAAATACAATTGAATATGCTTTTTCCAAACCAATTCCAGAAAAAAACACTGTTAAAAGACACCTTTAAGGTCTTGACAAACAATCTATTTTATTGTTTGTTTCAAAAGTTTAATGATTATCCCAAAACCCTTTAAAAATATAAAACATTGAATTTAGGCCACTTTCCGAAGGGAAATTTATAGCTGTGGACTGACATACAGTCAGTGATATTTTCAGAGGGATAGAATACATTTTGTTAGCAATGTTGGTCTATGCTTTTATGTGAGTTTATTTGCTTCAGGAAAGAGGAAGACAATCCAGGACACTCTTATGACACAGCACTTCCCAGTCTAAGCCATAAACTCAGACACAGTGAAATACGCTGGTTATTGAAAATAGAGAATAGTATTTCTAGAATAATGAAGCAAAGTCTAATTAGTAAGTCAATACAAAGCTCTGGTGGGATAAGTTTGCCCTAATTTTTTGTGGAAGTAAGGAAAGAGGTTAAGGGGATTATGAAGGAGTAAAGCAGTACTTAGGATCCTCTAAAGCCTCACTTGTAGTGTGTATAATAAAAATAGAGCAAAAGTTCAGATTAGAAGTTGTTTCCTTCTCATCTGCTAACTGCATATAAACAGTGACTTCATAGTCACAAAATAGTTGCAATCATAAGATTAACATGCAAGACAGTTAAATATAGACCTCAATAGGTTTTCTGAGTGCTGAGTTCAGTCTGTTTACTTACTCAGTGTGCAATTCCATTCACTTTAGTAGGAACAATTTCTATAAGAAATATTTACAGCGTGGAGAAGATTGTAACATGCATGTAAATAGTATTTTTAAAAATGGCAATAATTACAGTAGCATGTGGAGGCAACACTGAGCCTAAAAAGAGTCTTGGTGGCAAATTGTACTGCTGTAGACTAAATAACCACTAAGAGTGATGTGTATGGGAGGAATAGACTAATCAGTGTATGAGGATGTCAGAACTAATTAATCTTTGAATTAAGAAGCATAAGCAGAATAAACACATATACTTTTATCATGACCCTCTGAATAGATAGTATTTATGCTTCTGCATAGATATCCCTTTTACTCTAAGAAAGGGAAAATCATGTTTTACATTACATTTCTTTTCTCCCTTCAATGAGGGAGAGTTTTGTTCTATCACCTGAAAGTGAAATAACTCACTGAGACAAAATGGCAGTGCTTTCTCAACAACGATTTTTCTTTTTTTAATTTTTTTTTCTTTTTTTCTTCTTTTTTTTTTTAATAAAAGATGAATGACTGCATCTCCTACAGTCATGAAAATCTTCTCCACCCAAATTACTGTGGGCAAGATTTCCTCCTTCTTACCTATCTTCATTTTCTCTTTAACTCTAAAATTGTCTAATCCACAATTGCATTTCTGTAGAGCAATGAGGAACAGAATACAGGACTAAACAAGTGCTCATTTTCAACTGAGTTCAAAGATACTGTAGTGCTTTATGACAGCCAAGTTCCCATTTTTTAATTAAACTAAAAGTTGGTATTGGGTACTGTATCTTCCTCATAGTGTCTCAAAATTTAGTTTTACGTACTGATTTCCTTTGTTAGCATTATTCTATCTTCTCATGTTTTTGGGTTTATACATGCATGGCACTATGAAGAGAGTCGTAGAAGTTGCCTCCTTTATATTTATAGTGATTATAGCTCTTGACAAATAATTCCTTTGGGATCCTTTCCCTTGGTAGTACATAGCTCATCTAATTGTACCTTACAACAGTCACTTCCTGAAGAGCTCATATTTATCCAGAATGTTGCAATTCAACAATGTGCAATTGTTGAAGAGAAGAGATATTTGAACTGCATTATTACATGCAGAAAAATGGGATTTTTTTTCACAGCCCAAAGCTTCTGTAAGCAGGATCAGAGAAAGGTCATTCTTGGAAGACAGCATACAGGCACCCTCATGCCTCTCATTGCTTACAGTCCAGAAGCTTCCTGTAGGAAAGTAACTATTTGTAATCTGAGTAAAAGTAAACTAAGTCAAACTGATCATTTTATGAGGGCAAAACTTCTTTGAAGCTGTTCAACTTTGAATTAATCTCAGCAACAGTTTTTTCTGAAGACCATTTACTGAATTAGTATTATTTGCTTCAAATAAGACATAGCATTGGAGAAAGAATACACTATTGATTTTTATAGCAAATTCTCAAGATACCCAGGAATTATTTGTTTGGTGGGAAACTGAGCTATCCATTTTTCCAGCTAGATTGTACTTCTCCTCTAGCTCTCCTTCAGATGGGTAAGCCCAAGGTAGGGATGAAGGATAAGAAGCTAAGGGATCTGTCTATATAGAATTGTTTTCTACCTTGGAGAGCCAATTAAACATAAACTGCCTTGGGCTTTTAAGTGTCTTCAGAATACCAAAGCTAATGTCTCATTTCATATCTTAATTTATTTCTTTATTATTAAACAAAAATGTTTTAGTTTACATAGAACAGGTGTTATTTCTGTAAATGGTACCTGTTTGGAAATGATTCTGATTTAACTCACAATAACCAATTTTAACACTTGGTGATTTGTCCTTCTTGCTAGTATTGGAGGTAACAGTAGTCATCAGAAAAATTATCTGGCAGGTGTTATCCTTTTTTCCCTTACCTGCACGAGCTCTAGCAAAAGATTATCTCATTTCCTTCCATTTCCTTTAATACATGAGAACCAATATTGTCTCAAACCCAACCCTTTGTAAGGCTCAGATCTCACAAGCACATAAACATTAACATTTATTTAAGTCCATTGAATACATGTGTTAGGTTGAGCACATCTTTTTATATTATTTGAACAAGGGCCTCAATTCCCAGTATTGTTTGCTGAAGTTACGTACCCTTCTGCTTTTACTTAAAAATATTCATCAGATGTGGGAAACTATGTCAAAACATCCAGGTAAAGTGTTTTATTCTTCCTTTTGATATAATGAAATAACAGTAGAAGCAGCAATAATTATCACTTTCACCATATAAAAATTGTAATAATTGTAATAATATTAATAAAATTGTAATAATTGTAATAATAATTCTCCTTCCTTTCAAATACAAGAAAAACATCAGTGTTGGCGTTTTCGAATTATCCATGTTATATTAATCTTTCCGTCTCAAGATTTCCAAAGTAGAAGTAACAATGCCGTATGTGATGGAAGTCTATGTAAAATTTGTGAGAAGTGTATTTGTCTCAGAAATGTGAAGGGATAGCAATGAAATAATTTTTCAGTGGATGAATTAGGGATAGTAGACTGAAGGACTCATTGTCTTTTTGGCTGAAGGACATGCTGCTTGTCTTTATATTCCCATTCTAGTGGCACACAGCATTGTAGACCTTAGAGATATACAAGCGGTTTCATGGGATTCCACTCTGGCCACCAATGGATTAATTAACAAAAGTGATGAAAGTTAATTTCTGCTTCAAGGCTCAAAAGACGGGCTGAGATTTTGATTGAAAGATTAAAATAAATGTTCTCCATATTAATTTTAACTTTCAGAATAAGTTAGCATTGACTTCCTTGTTGAAAGTCTCCTCTAGTAACCTGTGATAGAAGACAAACAATTCCTCTGTTTGACTCCCAGCAACTATTGGAAACAAATAATGATATAAACATGAATAACTAGAATAAAACTAGTTAAAATGGAAAATCTAAGGTAGTAAAGTAAATTGAGTTGAAAGAATCTGAGAAAACCAGTCTGCTCATGTGTATTTATAGACAGATAGAAAATTACAATATTCATCTGAATGCCCTTTTTTATATTCCAGTTCTATGTCTCAGTGATCATACTAATAACATGTTGGAATTGCATCTGTGGTTTACAGTTGGACAGTAACTGGAACTGTACCACTGATTTCTGCTAGAATGTCTTCCAGCTTATGCTGGGTTTTGGTAGCAAGGAGATTTGTTGTCTTCCATGAGAGAAGCTAGAAGCTTCTTCCATGTCTGACAGAGCCAGTTCCAACTGGCTTAAAGGACCAAGTCCATAAGCAATGGTAACAGTGCCTCTGGGATAACCCTTTCATGAAGGGGGGGAAAATGTGCTGCAAAAAAATAATGAAAAAGGAGCCAAAAGAGAGGGCTGAGAATATGTCAGAGAAACAGCCCTTCAGACACTGAGGTGAGCGGAGAAGGAGGGGGAAGAAGTCATCCCGGCACCTCTGCTCTCTTTCTCAGAAGCAGAGATCCCCCTGCAGCCTGCGGTGCAGCACAGGGTGAGGCAGCTGTGTGCCTGCAGCCCATGGAGGCCCGTGGGTGTAAGATAAATAAACTATTTGGTGCAATATAACACACGGGGATGCAGAGATCCACCTACAACCCTTGGAAGTGCCCACTGTGGAGCAGGTTAATGCTGGAAGGAGGCTGTGACTGCTGAGTCACATTATGGATCCATGTTGGAGCAGTCTGTTCCTGAAGGACTGCATCCTGTGGAAGGGACCCACTCTGGAGCATGAGGAGAAAGAAAGAAGCAGCAAAACCAGCATGTGATGAACTGACCACAACCCCCAGTCCCTGTCCACCTGAGCTGCTGCAGGGAAGAGGTGGAAAATTTGGGAGTGAAGTTGATCCCGAGGAGAAGGGAGGGGTGGGGGGAAGCTGTTTTAACATTTGGATTTATTTCTCCCTACTGTACTCTGATTTGACTGGCAATAAATTAAATTAATTTCTCTTACTAGAGTCAGTTTTGGTGAATGGTCTCTTCCTGTTCTTATCATGACCCTCAATCCTTTTATTTTCTCTCCCGCTGCACAGCTGAGGAGGGGGAGGGATAGAGCATCCATGGTCAGCATCTGGTGTCCAGGCATGGTCAACCCTTTGCACAGCCATAAGCATTAATATAATAAGAAATTACCAGCCCAAACGATTTAAACCCCATTGATGGTTCTACAATCATATTTATTCTTCTGTACTTAATTCTATTTGCATTTCAATAGTACAACCTGAGAGGAGGAAACGAATTAAAAATTCCTTCTAGTTATCTCATAGGCACACACAAAAAGAAAAGGGGAGAATACAACTCACTTAGGTCTTGCAAACTTTAAAAAATTTTTACAACCATGGCCTAGTCTGTCAATTCCTCTGTGTTTAAAGCTAACCAAATTACAATTTGAAAACATGAAAAACCTCTCCTCTGAACCTGTTGAGATCCCATCATAAATACTGTATATTTTCAGTATATATGCAAGTGTTGTTCATACATAATGAATATCAATTTGGAGAAGTGCAGACACTGATTGCTTTGAGCAGAAAAGAACAGCAGAAAATTCTGCTCTGAAGTTTATAGCTCTTATGTGGCAAATACATAGACAGAAATATGTATAATAGATAATAGACAGAAATATAGCAGGTACAATTGGAATTTTTGAAGGTCTTGTAAAACGTCAGTGTAGTCCAGTGAGCCAGTCAAAAAAAGCTGTGCTCTAATAGGAAAAAAAGAACAGTTTGTTCTCAGGGCTATTTCACGCAGGATGTCCAGGAAAGGAGACACTCTAGCATCATTCTACTAACCTGATTCATGTTCATTATGTCCCATTGCCTTTAAAATGTTAACAGCCTGAAAGGTGGAAGGATGTTTGGAAATGATGTTAGGAAAGGAGGATAGCATGTGTGTATACTTGAGACAAAGGGAGAAAAGTTCAAAACTAAGACTAGAGGAAGCCTAATCCAGTAGACTTTTAGAATTCCAAAGGGTGCTGGAATTAAAAATTGTTATAAACCACAGCAAACATCTTTTCACTCTAGGAAATATGTTGTCTTACACTCCTAGTAAGCTAAAAACCAGTGAATGTACAGTTGCTTTTTTAACTGGAATTCAGTGATGGCACAGATCTTTCCCAACTCAGCGGTAAAATATATATCTATATAAACAAATTAATACCAGGAATTCCTTCTTTTCTTAATGTATTCACACATTATGACCTCTTAGCCTCCAACTGCTACAGAACTCCAATTCTGAAAACACACAGTCCTGGAATGATGCCATGTGCACACATTGTCACACAGTCTAAACAGGTATCCTTTGCCCAGAAATTACCACATCAAGTTTTGTCGTAAACTTCATGTTCAACATATTAAACATCTAATTCTTCCACAAGTACTCAGCCTCAAAGATAGAGACTGAGCTAGAGGCAGGGCATTTCCATGTTGACTGTGCCAAATTTAAGAAATTCCTACTTTCCTACATGCTGCCATTTAACATTCATAGCTTTCTAGAGGTAGAGCTTCACAGTACTTTGCCAAGTGGAGAAGAGTCTGTTTCTTGAAAATAGTCTTACAAAACAAAACTATCATACAAATGGGCCTGCTGGTACCAGCAACAGGAATCTGCAGTAACATGTTAATGAAGTATTTACCTATGAAAGTACACTTGCATTTGTGAATAGTTAATGAAACAGACAGCTGCACAGTTTGTTTGCTGTTTGGTTTTTTATAACATTTAGTTCCTTAATGTTAGAGGTAAGCTGTATCACTTACAAGCCAGAACACTAATTTCTTCCAACTTTTAAGAATCTGTTATGTCCTTCAAGCATTTCCCAAAATTAAGATGCTTTTAAAAATCCCAAGCTTCCTGTTTCTTCAAGACATTATTTGGGTGTAACAATGTCTCTTCTGGGAACTGCAGTTTTGCTTTATAATGCTGTTTTTTTCTCTCACTGCAACTGGTATTCTGTCTGCTGAACTCTTTGCAGTCCTGTTACATTTGCACAAAGACAGATATTTCTTCGTTAATTGGCATATTAAAAATTTATGGTGCACTAGGATGTTTAATATTTAAATACAATGTTTAATGTTTTCTGTTGCCATTTTTTCCAAAAAAAAAAAAGGAAACAAGTATGATAGAGAATGCTGTCCTTTTCCAGACAATTAGAGATCTTATTTTGAGTTAGCATTCAGGATAGATAACATCATTACTCCAGCATCAGTAGATATTTTTAATAAGCTGAAGGTCACACTACATTTTGATTCCCAAGGCAGCCAGCCTTGATACACTATGGAACTGTAAATCAATCTGGTTTTTCACTTTTTCATTTTTTCTGAGGACTGCTGCTGACATATAAAAAGGATTACCAATCAGCTACCCGAAGGGAGCCTTTATTACCTGAAGGGAGCCTACAAGAATTCTGGAGAGGGACTCTTTACAAGAGCATGCAGTGATTGGACAAAGGGCAATGGCTTCAAAATGAAACACAGCAGCTTAGATTAGATATTAAGAAAATCTTATTTACTGGGAGGGTAGTGAGGCATTGGCACAGGCTGCCCAGAAAAGTTGTGGATGCCTGAAAGTGTTCAAGGCCAGTTTGGATGGAGCTCTGAGCAACCTGGAGAGTCTAGAGAAAGTTGTCCTTGCTTATGGCAGTTGGGTTGGAAGGAGATGATCTTCAATGTCCCTTCCAACCCAAGCCATTCTATGATTCTATGATATGCACCATTAACATTAGACTAGAAGCTATTTTATCAGGGAATTTTCCATTTCCTAGTTAATCTGTTAAATACTTTCCACACAAAGCTTGGAGTCTACAAAGTACTAAATTCACTGGTGAGGCAGCTAAGTGCAAAGTCAAGATTTCAATCTTCCTGCTTTAAAGCGAAAAAGCAGAATGTCACAATTTAAACTGAGAAAGACCAGTGTTTAAAGCAGAACATGAAGAACCTGGGACACTTGCATTACATATTCTTCTCACCCCAGGCTACTTCTCTGTTTTTAAGCAAATCAGCTGCAACCCACTGACTTTCATGGACCAGTTTAAGACCATGTTCTCCTATCTGCGCATAAATCAAAAACTGCAAGTACAAAAAAAAATAATGTTATGTTACTGCTCAACTTCCTAGGGACCTCTACAAGCACTAAGAAAGTGCCTACAAAACTGTTTCATTCAAATGTAAACTGCCAAGATGAAGCAATGAGATATTAGAACAGGCCAAGACCCATACATGTTGAATTCTTTTGTCTAAGTCACATGTGTCTCACCCAATCCAGCAACAGGTCTAAGGAACTTTCCATGCTTCTTAGCATTTTTTCACTTACTTGGGATTAAAGTTATAGGGTGAAGCTTACCAACCCATATTCTGTTCTTCACAGAAACGGTGACGGGGCATTGGAATGGGCTGCCCAGGGAGTTGGTGGAGTCACCATCCCTGGAGGTGTTTAAGAAAAGTCTGGATGTGGCATTTAGTGCCATGGTCAAATTGAAAAGATGGTGTTTTGTCAGAGGTTGGACTCGATGATCTCAAATGTGTTTTCCAATCTAATTCATTCTGTGATTCTTTATTATTCCAGAGGTTGAGTCAGATGATCCAAGTGACAGCTCTTTACTTTTCTAAGAGGTCCTGCTTTCTGTTGGCTGACCAGTCTTGCTTTGCACTCCCATCACCTTTCTTAGCACCATAAGCTCTTGTTGGAGCTTTTAATTGAACCATTTGAAAGCATAATTTCCCTTCTTCGTGGTTAAATTTAAAAAAAAAAAAGGTTTGATTTTGATTTTGGGCTTTACTCTGGGCTACTCCAGGGAAAGACCTTTTTCATTTCAAATCTGTGAACCTTCTCCAAAAATGACAGTTTTGAGCTGGGAATAACTTTTGTTGTCATTACTCTTTTGTGACCTTAAATATCCCTTCTCTTATGTTGTCTTTGACACCCATAAATATGAAAGAAAATTATTGGGCAGATATTCCAGCTAAACTATAGAAGTTCCATCCTCAGAATAATCTTCAGAATTCCACAGCTGATACTTACTTTTCAAGATTATTTTGTTATTTTACACTTAATTAGCATCTAGGAATGCCCCAATTTGCTTGTTTCCTGCTCACAGTCATCCTTGGAAATAAAGATTGCTTTGCAGAGTTAGGTCCCTGCATCTGATAAGTTATGCAAGCAAAAGCTGTTTATTTAAAATCAAAATAGTCAGGACATATAATGCCAATCAATAGTCCAGTGATTTGGAAAGGTATTTTATTTGCAGACATTATCTTAAGTAACTATTTGAAAGTTTGTAGTACCAGAAGAACTATTAGGCAGCTGAAAAGGCACTACATTCTGGATTTTCCCCTTTCCAGAGAACAAAAGCTTTTTTTCTTATTTATAACTGATTGCTATTTTTTTCTAATGTATTTGTTTTAGTTAGTTTTGGTTTTTTAAAGCAAAAAAATATCATCTGTAAAACTCCTTTTATGAAGTTAGAGAAAAATCCTGAAATAGAGATCAAAAATGTTGTTCTAAAAATGGTCTGGCAGGAGTGCTATACAGAAACAAAGCAGTTGGTTTGATTCTGAAGCAGAATTTGTGCATAAGCAAAACAATAACTTACCAGACTTCAAATGAAATCATATGTCATAAGCAGAGTAGCATATATCAGATCACACTCTGTTGTTTGTCTCTTCAGGCTTCTTCTTATATTTGCCAATTATTATTTCTCCCATGGTGTTTCTTTTTAACATACAATGAGGTTATACACTGTTGATGACCAGGCAACATTAGAGAAAACTTATAAAATAGGAGATGTGAATCACTAGGAAAATGCCCTGTGAAGGAGTTTTATTTTAACATATTCAGCTGCAACATCATGATTCTAACCACAATAGGCAGCCCCAAATTTTATATGTAATTTTAATATCTAGCATCAGATATTTTTGTTTTCCTCATGTTATTAAGTTGCATATAGATAGAAACATTTCTTTGTGTGTGCCGTTTCCTTCCTCACCTGTGGCTCTGCTCCACCCAATGACACAGAAGATGCTAGGCTCACTAGGACAGCCAGCCACCATCTGAAATGAAATCTGGAATATAATGGACCTGTCTTTGCCTAGTATCCACATTTAAAAGTCGTTTAGTCACCTTGGCTTCACTTCATTTTAAAAAGAAGAAAAGAACTTCAATCTCACAACCGAGGAACACTTAAAAACCTACTCTAAAAGCACCCCATGTGCAGCCAGCATTTGGGTCTGGGGGAAGCAGCACTCAACAGCACCAGAAGGGTCATCCATGATCACCTCACATACCTGCTCTGCAGGCACAGCAGCCATCCTCCTGATCCGTGTGAGGCTCTGACTGGACAGGCTCCAGACACCTGAGTGGAGAAGTTCCAGATGTGGAATGGGAGGGATCTAGCCCTCAGTGCTCATTTTTCCCAGAAGAGGTAGCATTTTCCAATCAGAAGTAGCACACACTACATTAAATTTAATTTCAAACAAGACTGGCTTAAATATGTCAAAACCCATAAAAAAATATATGCTATTTGGAATTTTAATAAGGTCCCCAACAACTCCATTTGAATATGCTCTCATAATATCTATCAGGTTGGTGTATATACCTAGGTGCATTATAAATAGTTCGCTGTAAGTACTATTAAAAATGCTTTTATTAGGATAATTGATTGATCATACCTAAAAATTAACTCAGGTTTAGAATTTATGAAAAATGCTGCAGTGTGAATTTGAATGAAAGTTATGTAAATTTTAATTTCACCAGAAAGACTCTATGAAATAATGAAAAACATTTACAATTTTAGTAACCCAGTATACTCAACCCTAAGCAATATATTGCACATTTGATGCCTTTTATCCTATGTTCAGTATCTACATGTGAATGGCCTGTATTTAAAGACAAAAAGGACTCAAGGACACCAACTTCCTGAATAAAATACTAGTCTTGAAGGAACTAGTGCTGTCTCCTAAAGAAAGAATGCCCTCTACTGCTTGGTTAGAGAGCTGCTCCATAGCAAAAGGATCTCAAAACCATGTTTCATATGGACTGAAAACTTTGGAAAATACATATAACAAAAAATACAACTGTTGTACTGTCGTTGTTGCTGCTGTTGTTAACAACAACAACAATAATAAATTCTATCTCTGAAATATTAGCAGATGTGTTATGCTTATAAAACTAAATGTTCTTTAAAAGCATTTCTATCTGCTCTACTGTTCATTTTTCATTACATCCCTGCAGAGCATAGCCCAAACATCTTACCCTAAACAAATATCTATGTGGGATATTTTCTCCCCAATATTAAAATGAATAAATTTTAAAATAGCTAATATCTTTATTTTCAGTTATTGTTTTCGCATGCATTTTCCTTAAACTTTATATATTTGCTGCCTGTCCTCAAACTTAATACACCCCACCTTATCAATGT
Organism: Molothrus aeneus; assembly: GCF_037042795.1. Taxonomy (NCBI): domain Eukaryota; kingdom Metazoa; phylum Chordata; class Aves; order Passeriformes; family Icteridae; genus Molothrus; species Molothrus aeneus. The sequence continues at coordinate 20,948,754 of NC_089680.1, read as the reverse complement.
ATACAGTCTCCTTCAAAGACACATGTATATTGTTTATCCGCAGTGCTTTGCCTTTGGAAACCAGCCAGCTGAATGCCTTGCACCTCTAAAACCTTCACAGCCTGCAATTTGGAGTCATGCTACCACACAGAAGTGCTTTAAAGCACAATCAAGAAGCAGCAGAGACATGCATGCTGATTTGTTTTACCTCAGCAGAGGAGAGGCTGATGAACGCTACTCTAGAAACTTACCTCAGATCTGATTCTGTTTAATATCAAATTTGTTCCTAAGGAAAACCTGTATTTTCTTAAAGCAATAGAAAATTTCCTGAAGTGGGCTTTAAAAAGTCACAAACTAGGATCTCCAGCAGCACATATTCATCTTTTTCATGCCATTTTCCCACTCATTTACTTGGCTGTCCAAGTAAGTAAAGAGAAAGTCTAGGGATGTGCACAGTAGGCTAATTTTTGTTTCTCTAGTAAGAGTTCTTTTGATTGTACGACACTAAAAATACAATAAAAAACAAAGACAGTTTAGTTAATGGCTGTTTAAAAGCACATAAATGATGAATATATGGAATACATGATGTTTTCTGTTTCATTCTTGACAGCACTTAACATTCTTGCCCATTCTCATAGCATGAGCTCTTTGGCAGTGTGGGAATTCAAAAATTTAATGCCAAAAGACTGAGGGATTGCACTGCCAGCAAACACATCTGAAACTATAACTTTGTCTTATCTGGCCCTAGATGTGGAAAAACACACTTGCAGTATCTGGAAAAAGGCATGGTCTGGAGGGAAGACCCTATTTTCTCATATGGAGAAATATAGAGGTATAAGACCAGGCTATTAGGTCAGGTAGTTCTACATTAACTGAGAGAAACTTACAGTGTATGCCGTAAGACAAAACATGAGAAAAGTAATTTCAAATCAGATATCACATTAGCCAGTATTCTCCAAACGCTTTCAGATCTTAAACAATGAGGCCATAATTTCTAGGAAAAGAAAATTTAAGTTTTTACTATTCAAAAATAAAATAGAATCTTTTATTTACTTAAAGAAAGAATGACAGGCATGTATAATCTCACACACAGAACTTGATTCAGTTTTATGTAAAAAACAGAAAAATCCAGTTTTATGCCAAACACACTGAAAACATCAATAAAGAACAAGTTATTTAGAGACATCTCAGCCTCCCTGTTAGTAAATGACTTTATTTTGAGAAGGAAGGAACTGCTAACTACACAAGCCTCAATCGATGTTTTGACCAAAGTTGTGTATATAAAACGAGCAACTCTCAATTCCAGACTAATTCAACATTATACTTAATTTTCAACAAGCAATGGCAGATGTAGCATCATGGTTATTCATGGACATTCATACATCTTTTCTGCAGTTATTCTTATGTTCTAGCCATGAGCTGACCTGATAGTTTCAAGGACACACTTCTCCAAGCCTGCATAACAGTAACAACCACAGGTAAGAATGACTACAGCAAGTGTGTACAAAGGTTTTTTATTGTTCTTCATACCCACACATGCATAACTTGGAGGGATAGATGTCTGTGACAGCCTTCACAGTAATAATAGTGTATGTGCCAAAATTTGCACATTTTCAGATCAACAAACACACTCAAAATTTTACCAATCTAATAATTCTACCTTTCCATGAGGACAAACTGAGTGTTCAATTTTCAGCAGTAATAAACAAAAATCTCATGAATATACTGTCCAAATATAATGAATATATTATCCAAACATTGTCTCCCGAATAGAATACATTATCAAACACCTTTTGCTTTCAAAGACTATATACAAGCTCCATGTGCATTTGCCCACAAATACTATCCATTGCATGCAAGCATACATGTATGTGTATATATACATACCTATCTATTTATCTATAGATGGATGGATGATACTTCCATATTAAGAATCAAGGATTTATCAGTATTCTAATGTAGCACTGAAATGAAAAACAAGATTGCAATGACAGCAGTACTATTTTTCATTGCTGCCAGGACTAAACCTAAAGGAAAAATGATTGCTGTGCAGCCTCTGATTCCTCTGCTGGGTGTGTCAAGAATATCAGCTGTTCGAGAAAGGAAGGAAACTCAAAAGGAATCAAGCTTGTTTAAGAAGCAAGATTCTTCCATATTCACACAAAATAGTGATCACTGAAAGCATTTTTTTCTTGAATTAGAAAAAAATGTGTTTTAGAATATTTTTTTATTTTATTTTTAATTTAAAGTTTCTTTTTAAGCACATCCTCCAGTACAGATGAATTTCTGCATTTCCACAAAAACCATATCAGCAGTAATGATAAGCTGGTTTCTCTTAAAGATATCCTCAAGCAAAAAAACAAAAAGTATTAAGAGTGATTTAGACTAATTAAATGTAAACTAATATGATTCATAAAAGTGGAGGATCCCTAATATAGAAAGAGAGAAATTATTTTTCTAAAATCATTCAGATATGAAAGCATGTTTATTGAATTCTAACAGAACTACAGCTAAAAAAAATAGGACAAGACTGACAGGAAAATTAATCAGCAGCATTATTCAGCAGCATTATTGAAGTCACATAAAAAGATACTGCATGCTTGTAGATTTTGCTATCTTAGCTTAGAGAATGGCACATAACAAACATCTCAAAATACCTGAAGGTTATAAACTCCAAAATTCAAGTAATTACTTAGCATTGCAAAGACAGTATAATTAAAAATAGTGGGATAATTGTAGACAAAGTGGGAAAAGCTTCTTGACCATGAAATTTGTACAAAACTGAAACAGCTTTCTTAACAGGGAGATCTGTTGCTCAAGCAATTTGAGTTAGAATGCAGAGCACACGTGAAAAAGCCCTATAGGGAATGCTCTGCATTGCTTTGGCAATAAACCTAGTATGTCTTTCAGCTATAATTTGTATGATTTCTTGGGTTTGGATATAAAACACATGGGAACACAAGTCAAGAGTTCATGTAACTATTGTTTTTGATTGAGCTGAGTACCATATGGTGTGATACAGGCAAGCTGAGGAACTGATATAAAGTTAATTTTAAGTTATGGAGATGCAAGATATTCCTGTCAATATTTTGGCCAAAAAATGCCACCTCAATGTATATAATAACTAGATATAAAATAAATTTAGATAAAATACACTGCAGCATCAAGGATTCCTCAAAACCTTCTTTACATATTAATCATTCCAAAATCTTCTTCATGTTTCCATCACTGTCAGAGCTAGCATTCGAACTATCTATAAGGAGCTTTGACAAGGCAAACTGGAAAAAAACAAGTGAGACTTCCTACCCAGAGGCTGCATCCATGGTTTTTGCTTAAAAATACTGATTGTGCGGTGTTTTTAACCAAAATAAGCCTTCTAGGTCTCCAAGACATCTCCACAGACTCAGCTAGGCCACTGCCACTTGTGGACTACTTCTCATTTCAGTACATTTTCTAAAGTAAGAAGATAAAGTCAGACATCTTTCGTTCTGTATTTCTTAGCCATCCTTTTGGGTTTATTAATAAAAACAGGATACACAAGTATAAAACCCTGGCAACAACTCAGTGAACCAAATGAGTGACTTAAGGCAGGCCAAATTGTCTTTTCTTTCTCATCCTCTCTTCCTCAGCAATTGTTTGTGAAAAAAATCAAAGGCATATGAACAAGACAGACTTAGGTACATATTCCTGAGTTAATATAATACAATATAATATAGTATTAAACAGAGCTAAAAAGATGTATGCGAAATTTTTCAGTCTTCTAGAGCAACCATGCAATGTAGTGCTTAACACAAAAAAAACACCCCACAACATGCACATGCACAAGTTTAATACTTTCTAGTGATCAGCAAAAATCCCATCCTGAAAGATGGCAATTTTTCCAAACACAAAATTTTCATCTTCTTGCTTAATTTTCATACATCTGAAGTTTTATTTGAGGATAAAGTAACACAATGAGAAAATAATTTATTTTTAAAAGTAATTAGTTAAATTATTTTTTAAATTGCCCTTGCCACTTAATAATAAAATCTCTATTATGAATATGTTAGTACCTGGTGCAAAACTCTGTGGAAAGAATTAAGCCCCCAAGCTTTTACAGTTTCATGAAGACATTCTACATATAGGAAATTAAACTGAAATTTATGTCACTTTGATAATGGCATCACTTAAAACCATAACAGTTAATTAACTAATTAACAACTTAATTAAGTCAGCACTTAATTTACTTACTTGAGTTCATTTAAATTCCCCAGATGAGATTTAATGAACTTCTAGAATAATTTCTGACTAAGCATGTGATGTATGTTTCTCTTATCTAGGAGATATTTCATTAAACTAAATGATTTAAGACAGAGCCTAGGAGCAAGTTTTTACTTTACAGCATGCAACATTCCAAAACTTTGCAGCAGTTTACCTGTGTGTAAATCTGCAGTTTAGGTGTACGTGGGAAGACAAAGCCTTACAGGAAGTTTCCTTTTTTGGGGAGGAACCACAGGAACAGTCCAAGAATTTTCAGTCTTGCAGTCACTTTTATTTTTAATAGTTTTTCAATTAGCCCTCATGATTGGAACACTCACTTCTGAGGGTTTTCTGAGTCAGGGATTTTACCATGCTATCCTAGTCCAAAAGCATGAGTTTGCACAGTTCTAGCAAAATCAACGCAAGATACCTCAAGAGAGCCCATATGAGGCTGCATAAGCTAGAGCTAGGAAAACTTTTTTAAAGTTTTAGACCTAAAACAACATTGTTTTCATAAAACTTTTTTAAAGTATCCTTGAGGGAACAGAAGAAAAGAAAGATTAAAGGAAGCCTAAAAAAAAAGCAGACATTCCACTAGGTAAAGTCGTACCATTACACCTCTCTCAAACTTTTTCTTATCACAGGGTCAGAGCTGCTTGCGCACGATGTGCGAGCTGGGAGGAGGCGGACGCCCGGC